>NC_059479.1:640506-1281012 GCF_018139145.2 Gymnogyps californianus
AAATAATATAACAACAGTTTTATGTTCTCTGTGGCTCAGTGACAGTTGCCTGTTTGGCACAAACAAGACCAGAAAGTTAGTATTTCAGGCTGACTTTGTGTAGGTTAGAACATGACACTGCATCAGTTTATTTTTGAAGGGTTACAACTGTGTCTAAATGGAATAAAAAACATGAAACAAAATTCATCAAAATAAGCAAAGTGTAGCTCTGCAGGAACTAGCAGAGCTACAAAGACATGGCTTCCCCACCACCACCCTTCCAGCCAACTATGGCCAAAACAGCCCCAGGTTCAGGGGAAGGAGAGGAGACCAGACACCAGGAGTGAAATCTGGTGCTTGATGTAAAGGAACAAGAAACAATACCATCAGGCTTCCCTTCAGTCAGTAAAAAGACAACGGCTTGCTGCATCTACAGGGGAGAGGGACTGCAAACCGGTGGCTGGCTGGTCACAAGGATGGCAGTTATAGAATGAATCTGATAACGAGCAAGGCTTTCCGGGGAGCGGTGGACACTAGGCTAGCGAAGTCTCTCCACAGCGAGGATAGGTCAGGACTTCAAAACCTGCCTGGACAGAGATGGCATTTCTAGTCTCTGCTTTCAAAGCAGGGCTTGATATCAAAAGGCCACATTCCTTAGGGGAAAAATTGAAAAACAACAGAATACAAATATATGCAAGTACTGAAGACTTTTCTTGTTTAATAGGGAGCTACAGTAACAACAACAAAAATGTTCTTTCTTTTTTTTTTTCAGTAAAGCTGCCAGTTTCTTGATGTTTCAGAAAAATGAGACATCTGCCAATAATTTACAAGCACAAAAAGACTCCTCAAATGAACTTGCAACAACAGTTTATGAAAGTACCCAGGACATCACATGATGAGCAATAATCAGCTCTAAAAAGGCGGCTTTGGATGATATGGTTCCAGTTACAAGTATGTAAAATTTTAAAGTCAATAAACGTTGGTTGTTGACTGAGCAAAGCACAGACCAACACTCCACTTCATAGCATTTCTGTTCTCTGTTCAGCCCACCAAAGGGTAAGAGAAGGGTGGTAACTGTTAACAGCTTTCCTTACCTCCTTTCCCAGTATGGGACAAGACTGCGGCCGTTCAAATGCAAACCTAGCATTGAAGACATGAATTTGAGAAGGTTGCGTTTGACTGTTAAAGCCTTTCCTGAGATGTCACAACATTTTAAAGCCTAGTAAGATATTTCTCAGCCATGTATCAAAGCACATATTGATTGCACAGTCCTGCTAACCGTATAGTTCCTGCTATGTCCGTTGCTCTGTGCCCTACAAGGCAGGTGTGCCCTACAGTGCCTGGCATGGCAGTTTTCTTATTGTTCAGTGCAGGAACCTGTCTGAAATGTGGCAGGGCTCCCGCCTGGCTCCTGCACCCAAGCTGCCTTTCCAGGGCAAAAGGATGCTGGCAGTAGGGCACTGCATGCACCAGCCTTGTCCTGCTGTGGGGTTAAGACGTTGCTAAACCGTTCCATCCCAAGAGATGGAAAGTGCTACTGAGTCCCCAGATTTAGACATATTCTGTACAGACAGTATGAGATTTACTGATAAACAGAAACGTGGAAACAAAGTGCTTTGTCTGATCCAGCTATCTCCTGTAATGCATACGCATGCATGCACCTCCTTCATTTTCTGGGTTCTTGTCATTCACAGGGGCTGAAAGAACTCCAGTGTGTGTGTGTGTGTGTGTGTGTGTGTGCGCGCACACGCATGCTTGCGCTGTTAAGGCTGGAATTGGAGCAGCAAAGATAAAGCCTAAGAAGTAAACACAACGTATCTCTCCCCATGGGAGCAGTGTTCTAGAAATACTGCTCAGGATGCAGAAAGGCTAGAAGTCTCTGTTGCCTCCTTATGCCAAGATTTACTGCCCTGTAATGATGTCACTAACAATTTTTTGTACCGTAAGCCAAAACTTTTCAATACTGATTGAAGGGCAGTACGAGGCAAATCACTGAAAACCTATTTCACCAGCAGGTTACTTTTGTACGGCAGAAGAACACTTGGTGAACATAAACCCATCCAGCCTCTCAGAGTTTTCTTTAAATTATTCTCACCTCTGTTAAGGGTAGGATATTGTGCTACATCTGTCCTAGTCACTTCAGATTGCTGCACCAAAAGATTTCTTTATTTTGATTCACTGGAGACACTTCGGAGACACTATACTACCCATATAGTGATTTTAAGTCAATAGTATATTACTATTAGCAGGACAAAATCTGTTACATCTTTTTATGACGATCTATCTGTACCTGCACCTGAACTCACTAATCTTTGCCATCCTTAAATTTCTTCATTCTTTCTATGCAGTATCACCTCAGGATACCTATGTTGTAGATTGCACAATTTTCTGTGCAGCACGAGAAGAATTCAATTATAATCTTTAAGATGTGGACCCTCAATCCATGAGAAGCACGCTACCCTGCTGCATTCTGGCATTTCTTATGCTACAGAAAATTTAAAAAATGAAGACTTGAGACCGATAGGAACTTCAAGGAGGTTGTTACCTACAGTGATTGGTACGGCATCAGTGCAGTGGATGACCCAGAGACAGTTCCCTTTCGTACATGAGCATGACGTGCTTTTTTTCTGTCAAATCTGCGGGTGAAACCTGAGGTACCCACAGGGATGCTGACCATCCAGTCCTGGTCACTGGAGACAGACGACTGTAAGTACTGTTTCTGGTGAACAGATACCCCACCACAAACTCATCATCACAAGTGGATCTAATGAATGACCACCATCATTTTAACTTTCCACACAAAGAAGCTGGGTTTGGAACCACTGTGGTGGCCTTCGCTGTCACGTCACCCTCAGCGGGATGTCCCTTCAGAATAGGTGGGGTGGGGTGAGAAACGGTTGGCATAGCTGTTGCCCGGATGTGTCAGTGCTGTGTGTAAATAGCTCTCCTGCAGACTAGCTGGCATTTTTCCCATCATTGTGCTTAGTAGCTGTAAAAAAACAACAGGGAGGAGGGGGAGACAACCCTCCACACCTGTGTTTTACAACACTTTTGCTATTTATGGCTTTCTTTTCCAGGTCGTCTAAGTGAGGTTTCCCTTGCCAAATACTTTTCATCTCTACTGTCTCCCTTGGGGATGCACTATTCTAGTTTTCCTTTTATTCTATTACACAAGCATGCTTCTTCCTTATTTCAGAGAGTCAGGGCAGTCCCTCAGAAAGGGCACATAAGCAGTACACACCAGCCAGGCCTGGATTTACCTGACCAGGGGCAAGCCCAAGGACACACCTGATCCATGCTGCCTGTTATTCCAGGGTGCTGCGTGGTCTGCAGTGTGGAATACAGTTGCAGCTGCTCAGCTCCTCCAGCCACCTTGCAGCTGCCTCCAGGTCAGTGCTCCAGGGTGTCTCTTAGTCAGCAAAGGAGCCACTTACGGAGAAGAACAAGAGACAGAAACTATCCACTTCAGAAGCTTGCCTTGCTCTGTAAGGGACAAAGGGTGCTTTTCATACCGGCCCATGCAATGCTCTGCAGGAAGAGCTCTGTGCTCAGTTAAGGGAGGCAAGGAGCTCAGAAAACACAGTAGATGGAGAGACTGTAGAGAGAACTCAAGATTCAAGAGGAATGACTTAAAACTGGCATGGGAGTGATGCAGGTTATCTCGGTGCAGTGTGCATAGATAGCTTAAACAACCGGGGAGTTTGCATTTGCACATTTGGTCGCTGGCTTGCTGATGTCTGGATCACAAATTGCCTGGGCAAAGATTTTTCAGAAAGAAGGATGGATAAGGGGACTAAAGGGAACAAAATCAGAAAAATCAGTTCTCCTCACATGCAGCTTAAATACATTGTCATAGCGTTTGGGAGATTTACAGTCTCTTGCTGGCTAACGGTTGTGTTATCAGCAAGCTCTGTGATAGTGGATCTGTATAGCTGTCCTCAGTCGCCGCTCCTCCTTAGAAACATTCCAGCTGCCTGGAGCAGTGATCAGCTCTGTCCTGAGCAAGGTTTTGCTTCCAGTGCTCCAATCTGTGTGCGCTGCTATTCAGAGTTTCAGGAAAGGCAAAATATGTTAGTGCAGGAGTAAATGTATCACACTGCCTCAAGTCTTAATAAAGATCTAGGACGCGTTAAACTACTTCTTCAGTCACACAATATATTTACCTGATGAAAGAATGGACTCCTCAGTGTCCAATTAGCAATGAAAATATGCTTACGAAGTAAATTGTGCAAAGTCTTGCACCTCTAGAACATTGCATCAGAGTTTTTGTGACCTGTACTGTAACAATGTGATACAGATGTGTAGTTTTACTGAAATTTCCAATGGGCAATTTCCTTCCCACAGCAGCTCATACTACGATCAACACAACGTAATCGCCTCAATCACACTCTCAGCTGAGCCATGACACATCTTTCCTCTATGATATTCTTTAGATATGTTACAGGGTCTTTAAATAGCAGTGTTGGAAATAAGAACTTAAAACGACCTCCGAGACGTACTGAGGAAGAGCTGTGCCTGCTAAGATGGGACAAAGACCGGTAACATTAGAAACTTCAGATAAAGGAAAATGTTCTGATGCTTCCTTGAGATCTTCAAAGTATTCAAACAAGCAGCAACAACCTAACATCAACTATGTATTTAAGCCTGGATGAAACGCTGGCCTGCTGAAGGCAGCAGCAAAGCACCCATGGACTTCAGTGGAGCCAATGAATCTCCATCAACCTCTGATATCTCGCCTTAGGTGGTCATCCCTGTCCGGCAATGAAAGTGGCCTCATCCCAGGCTTCTCCCAGCTGTACACTGGGAAAATGGATCTGTCAGCTTTGCTGCCTTGCACCAGATTTCATATAGGAACTTAGAAGTCACAACCCCATGTATTACCTCCCCAGCTCCTGAGGAACTTCAAACTCTGCCCAAAATGCAATTGTGTAAGACATGATAAATGGTCCAAATGTGTGTTTCATTAGGAATGAAGTTTCTTCAAGTTCTCAGCACCGCAATGATTGCCTTTGATCAAATGGACCAAGCACTTCGGTCATTTCGTTAAGGTGCATGAACAAGCTGTTCTGAAAATCTGTCTCCAATTTGTAAGAGAAGGAAAATACATTAGTGATTCTTTGGAGGTGACAGAGATGAATTTGGGCAAAAAGAGAAGAATAACATTTCAGGTGATTGTAACTGTTCCAGAAATACTGCCTAAGACATCTGCTTAGTCCTGTATTTAAAGTAAGATTTGTTTCAAAACGTGTGAACAAAGGCATTTGAAAGCCACAGTGCAGGTCTGCCGCTTTCTGTGCGAGGATGCTGCCGGTTGCTGAGCAACCTGGCGCTGGCCTGATGCCGCTCCTGGGCAGGGACCGGCCGGTGGATCCTGCCGCATGCCTGGAATTGATCAAACTCATCTTTTCCTAAGTGCTTTCTTCTTGAGAGGTAATGATGCTCAATCAATTCCCCCCTCTCACCGGGACAAGGCATGCAGGGCGACTGATGGACAGAGCAGGATCCTCTCACTAATCTCTGCCATAAACATGATCAAAACTCACTGAAGGCAGTGGCAAGGAGCCAGGCAATTCCTCTCCCAGGAGCATGTGAGGTTTGGGCTTTCTTGGGTAAAAGCAGCGTGAGCATTGGACATCAAGGAGAGGTAGAGGGGAGAGTTAAGCATCCTAGGGTCCTAAATCAGAAGGATGCAACATACTGAGCAACGAGAGATGTAAGGCATTCTTGCCTTTCAGAATTAAAATAGATGAAAGTTAAAACATTTTCTGCACCCATCTGCAAAGACAATTTTTAAAGCCTCTTAACCCGCCCACGTGAACTCACACATCTATCTGACAAGACAAGGCAAAGTTAGCAGTCCAGGATTGATACAAATGGCCAAAATATTTAAAACTTTAAGGAATGTGCTACTTCTGTGTGGCACTAGGCAATCTAAGAATAAGAGGCTCAATCAAATAACAAGGAAAAGCTGTGGGTGGCAGAAGTAATGAAGCCTGGTTTCCTACAGACTTCTGCCTTGTTACCGTCTGTAGGTGCTGGCTGGCGGGAGGTCTCTGGGGCTCTGGAGCTGCTGTACCAGCTCTCTGGAGCCTAATAACCCATCAGCTCACATCGTGGTTCCCTCAGCGACAGCATCCGGAAGAGGTACAAATAAGATCTCTCTCACCTACTCGCATGTTTCTTTCCCTCAAATTACGTGGTCTTCATTGCCGCTGCATCCTTGCTTCCCTGTCATAATTAGGTGGGAACAGTAACAGGTTCAAATACGCACAGGCACAAGCACTCACACCAAGGCTGGAAGTGCCTTTGGCTAATCAAGCTGCCTCTGCCCGGGTGGAGAGCGGGATGCCGTTTGTGCTCTAGATCCTTTTTGAATATTTGCCATTATTTTAAAGGTACCGCAAGAATGATTCTTAATTTTCCCATACAGCCTACTGTGGTTGGAAAGGACTTCATTATTTCAACATTTATGGGACATTAATAAGGCAGGTCTTCTGCAGCTGTATCATAAATAGGTTAATCACTTCATAGCTGGGTTAGCAAAAAAGAAGCAGTACAATCAAGATAATACTATAAGCAACTGGCTAATGGATTATGCCTGCAACTTGCCTCAAATGAGTGGAAGCAAAACTGTTGAACTGTGTGCTATCATTGGCCTTATTTTACTAGAGATTAATGGCAAAAAATGATTGATTCTGCTCCTGGCAAGCTCCACAGGAATGCGATAACATTTGAGCTCTCAATGGCTGTAGATTTGTGCTCTTAAAGATCACCTGGTGTTGAATTTTTTTTCAGGAAACAAAACAAAGGAACAGCTGTTAATTTTGAGTCTAGGGGGAAAGTTTTTAATGGATGTCCCCTATCTATCTGAAAAATGTTATTTGCTGCAATTCGGAGCACTCAGACAGGATATTCTGAGCCAAAGGATTTTCTCAGAAAAAGTATATTCTTGGTGTCCGATGTATTTGACAGCACTTGGTAAATAATCGTTTTGGTACTGATCCAGCAAAGCACTTAAGTGAATACTTACCGTTAAGCACATGAATATTTCCTAGATTTCAGTGGGACTATTTGTATACTTAAAGATGAAAATGTGTTGAAGTGTTTTGCTGGATCGGGTCTCTGCAGCGTCTCCCCCTGCCCCTAGTCAGATCTCATTCTGCTCGTGATGAAGTCAGACAAAGTGCCTGTTCAGTAATGCAGAATCAAGTCCATCATCTTTTTTTTTCCTCTTCGTGCATTTCAATTGATTTTCTCTGAACTGAAAGACAGAACTCTCAGTGACATCCACAGATCAAACCTAAGCCTATGGTGAAGGTCCCTTATAAGTATCTGTAGGGGACTTTAAAATTCACCCTTTAAAAAAATATTTACAAACAGATACAAATTACCTCAATATGTGCTGTTGAGAGAATGGGAAAATAAAATTCAAAGCCTTATCAAGTTCAAGTTGAGAATAGGTCATCTCCAAAATATTGCATGATGCCTAAAGCAGAAGGAGGGCCAGGGAACAAGTTCTTTCTCATACTGTTCTCTCAGGACATTTTGTTTGCCTCCTCTGCTGGGCAGCCCAGGTTTCTCCTCTGCCTTCTGGAAAGCAGAGAGGACAACGCAGCTAGAGAAAGGCAGGCTTTTGAACTCTGCTTTCCTTCACTGTCAGTGAGGGTTGGGGAATATGGGAGAAAAGCGAGCTGGATTTTTTTTTATCCTTCTTTGACCTGGCAGTCCTGTCAGTTGGAAGAATCCTGCTCTGTTTATCAAGCAAGCTGTCCCTGGGACTGACTGAGGGAGAAGAAATACGAAATAGAATCATGGAATCATAGAATGGTTTGGGTTGGAAGGGACCTTAAAGATCATCTCGTTCCAACCACCCTGCCATGGGCAGGGACACCTTCGACTAGACCAGGTTGCTCAAGGCCCTATCCAGCCTGGATAACTCTTCTAACCATGACTGGTTTGCGATAAGCCATACGTGGAAAAAGCTTGGAGTCAGAGCACAAGAAAGAGAAAAAAGCTGTGAGTGCTGTTCCCAGCCATGCCACTGACTCACCGCCGGATTGCCACCAGGTCATGCTGCTGCACGGGCACCTCGCGTTTCCCTGGGTGGGAAACTGGGATAATTAGTGGTACCACTGCCTCCCTCTTCCCAGATCTGCACTGAGGTTCAATTTGAGAAAGGTTGTAAAGCATTTTGGTGCTCACAAATGGGGAAACCGCAGGAATGGGAAAAGCAGAGATGTCTGACAGTTTTCTACCTATTTGATCAAAGAGATGAAATTTCTAAAGGCTGCAGATCTGAACCTTCCTTGAATGAGGATTAGCCCCTCTGTATTTCCACTGATTTTTCCTTCACATCTTAGGAATACACTCAAAATACTTTGCTTTTATAACCATAGTGTATGTTTCCCCACGGTAAGTCAGAGGCTACCTGAAATCTGAAAACTCCCTGCATCCTGCTGAGCAAACTGAACCCTGAATGGAGAGAGTGAAGCGAGGTGTGACTGCACCCATCCTGCACGCAGAAGTCAGTACTGATCTCTCCACTGACTCTGCTGAATGCTGATAGTTTGGGAGGAACCGAGCACGCTAGAGATCCCAAATGTGGGCCAGGCTACCCTGCGATGCAGAGCTACAATCCACCTCCTTCCTTCCCTGCTCCCCTCATGCTTTCAGGGACCCTGCCCTGGGCCAGGTGTAAAACGCATGGTCTGGCCCCACTGGCTGCTCCAGTCAGCTGCCTCCATGGCAGAGCCACCCCAGTTACCCACTGCCTGCCTACCTGCTCCCCGCAGGAGAGAGGGAAGAGCCCCCCAAAAAAGCGACAGCAAAAGGGAGATATCCGGTGTATCCAGGGGGCATGGAGAGGACAGCAAAGGTGGTTCTGTGAAAGAAGGTGGGAATTCCCATCCAGTTCCTCCCAGGGGTGGTATCTCAGCAAATACCACTGACGGGCTGACACTAATTTGAAATTCTTCCTGGCAGTTGAGTCTTTTAGAATATTAATAAGTTGTAAATGTTAATGAAACTACCGTGTTCATTAGAATTGCTTCTTGTCTTTTTTTTTTTTTTTTTATATTTTTCCAATAGCTCTAGCTGGCAATTTCAGTGAGAGGCAAACACTGACTGTGGCCACGGGAATGAACTTGCTTGTGATCAAGGAGAGCTGACCCCTGGAGAGTGTGTGGGCGAGCGTAGGGGAAGCCTGCACCATGGTATGGTACCTATTTTCCCATTTTCTCCATTGGTTTTGGCTGGACACTCTTACCCACCCTTCAAACCTGCACCCAGCCCACTGCTCAAACTGGAGCATTGCCAATTATATGGAGCAAAAGTTGTAGAGAGTTGAATCTTGTTTTTTGAACTGCTTGGATGGGGGGGGGGGGCAGGTGCCGGGGCAGATGAATTATTTGCACACTCTTCTTCAGACCCCTCCTAAACTGGCATGTCCAAGTTTCCCCTGTAGAACTGCAGAATTAGGTTTTTAAATAGTCACAGTCTTGAACCAGTGCCCAATAATTCTCCTCAGCCAAAGAGCTCCCCACATTTCAATGGCACCATTGGCTTCAGTGGGCAGGTGTTGGTTAGGGGGATGAACCCTGAGCACAGCAAGTGAATACACGAGTAAGACCAGGACAGAGCTCCCATGCAGAAGGACTCAATTTAAGACCAAACAAGTCAGCGCTGGATGCTGTTTGTGTTACTTATACCCCAAACGGCAAATGCCTGTCACACCTTCTTTGTATTGTTTTCTGTTACGGCAAGCCCCACTGCAAATCACTGAAATAATACAGAAAAATCTTTTCACAGAAGGTAGTAAGTTTTCCCTCATCATGCAAGGCCCTTATCCAATAAAGCATGGTGGACACACACTGAACTTTAAGCATAGAGGCCTCACAGACTTGAACATAACAATTCTTTTGCCTCAGCTTAACAGCATATGCGTACTATTTGCTATACCGGGGCCTAAATGATTTGAAATGAGATGACTACTGCAATTTTTGGTTCCTGAAATCTCGATGATAAAATCTAAAATATTCAAACAAGAACGATGATTTCAGTGCTTAAGCTGAAATAGAAATTTTACAGACAAGGTTTGAACAAATTTCTTGCAGTTAGTTTAAAAGTTTTAAAAGCATTTTTGTATGCTGCAGACAGGCACACCTCACTGAAGATGTGTGACTTCACAGTGGAAAGAAACTGAAAATTGCATACAATAAAATTTTCTGTCTGTGGTCAGAGTGGCAGAAGAAACTGTCTAATTTCCTATGACAGTTGCATTCAACAATAACAAAGCATCCTCAATTTACTGTTTGTTGTCCTTTAGCACAGCCTGGAGAGTATTTATAGCTGTCATCCTATTGTATCTACAGAGCATGGAACATTTTGAGCCAGATTCTAATATAGGGGGTTGCACTGAATAGCCCTGCAATCATCTCCTTGGAGCAAGTTCCTACAGTGTGAGATACTCAGACTCTTAACTCTCACCTACCCAGGTACTAAGACTCTGCTGCCAAATCATACTCTAGCATGTTGAAGTCATACAAAAGGGAAAGGCTAATAAGATAAAGAATCCTAGTTAATACAATTAGAAAAGGCATCCCAAAGGATTTTTTTACTGAAGCAATTGCAGCACATAGTTAGCTCTATGTATGATTACATATGTAAATCCTGGGAACCCCCCTTTAACCAGTGGAGGCCAGTCCCAGCTCTCAGTACATACCATCTTTTATAGGCTGGTGTTACTGGCATTTCCTTGTCACAGTGTTTAATATTAACTTTAAGGCAACTCTCTCAGCCAGCTAAAATACTGCACAAGGATGAGAATCTATTTTAAATTTGCAAAGCTTGCATCTCAGTTGCACACTGCACCTCACCCATGTATCTATAATCTTCTGGTGCAATCATTTCCACTGCCACACCTGACAAGTGTGTATCAAGCTACTGCAAGAAACCCTGTACTGTTCTCTTCCTCCCATTCTGAAAAGTAAATGTCTCCTTGATCTTTCTAGGCATGAGCAATTGTATAATGTCTCCAGAGAGCATTCTCACCTGTTACAAAACTCCTGATCTAATTCAGCTGCTTGCCGGGGACAGCCTCTTTGAAGAATTACCTCCTCTGACTTTCAAGAGAAGGTGTACGTTCCAGATGAATAAAATGAAG
The DNA here is from genome assembly GCF_018139145.2 of Gymnogyps californianus. Lineage (NCBI taxonomy): Eukaryota > Metazoa > Chordata > Aves > Accipitriformes > Cathartidae > Gymnogyps > Gymnogyps californianus. The sequence continues at coordinate 651,647 of NC_059479.1, forward strand.
TCTCTGCAGAGAGATTTTCCCTGTCACACCAAACAGAAGTAGCAGGTAATTGGGTCTGACTGGCGTTTGTCTCCACGGGGTAGGAATCTGTCTGTCTGCCCACCTCGCTACTGGTGATTTTCCCCCACCTTCCTCTTGCCTGCTCCCCCAGACGGTGACCGTGTGGTCCTGCCGAGGCTTCTCCTGAGGGATGCTGCGGGTGAGAGAACAGCCGAACCATTTTGGGTAGTGTAACAAAAAGCAGCATTTCAGGAACTGAATTTTTTTTGTAAGGATTCAGGATGCTAAGTGCTAATAAGAGCTGGAAGAGTCAAACTTTTAACTTTGTGAGCCTCTAGGTGTTACTGCAGACAATGCCAAAAGTCCCTCTGGTATCAGTAATGCAGAAACAAGCTACAGAAAAAACGTAGGAAACGTTTATGTAACGGCTGGAGTGGTGTTACCAACACTGTGACAGGTTTAGTCTTGCTGACTGTCAGTAACACATTTTGCTGGCTAATAGCCTACGTTTTCTTTTTAAAGCACCTTCCATGGGCAAGTGAGGTCAGTCATTAAGATGTGAATACGACTGGGGTTCTAAAGGGCAGTGATATACAGTATAAATACTGTCATGCTTTTGGATCTAACGTAATTAAATTTTCTCAATTTTAACTGTCTTTTTGAGGTCGGTAGCACTAAATAAAAGCATGAAAATGGAAAGAGAGAAGTTGTTTGCTTACTTCTTTTTCATGGGAGGCAGAGTGCTGGGAGGAGGAGGAGGGAAGGGGGCCCTTGCTTGGAGAGGGGGTGGTGTGGCAGGAGGGTGGAGGTTGTGGGGAGTGCTTGGGTGGGTTCTCAAGCAGAAGGGGGGAGACCAGCAAAGCTGAGTTTCAGAATAATTCCGGCGGCTCCCCTGGCTCCGCGCAGGGGCTCTGTAGTGCCCGAGGCCCACCCCGTACAGCACACGGTGCCGCGAACCACAGGGACCCTGGGAAATGCACGGGTGATTTGGATAAAGCATGCTTAAAAGCTCGGAATTAAAGTAGATATTTAATCCCTTCCGTCTGTGTCTTTATGCACAAGCAGCTCCAGCAGAGAAGGAAGCTGCACGTGAGTTTCCGTCCCAGGCACTGGAAGCAAACGCTGCCCTTTCTCGGGGAAGCGAAGGGACAACGTGTTGCTGGAAGTCCTGCCTGTCCCTCTGGCAGTGCCGGAGCCCAGGCGGTGCCTTCTCCCTCTGATCGGGAAGGACCAGTCAGGAAGCGATGGTGCACGAAACAAATTATGTTTTATAGATTGACATTTTGTTCTTGCAGGATCTGCTCTCACTCCTTTCACCAACTGATTCCTAACAAGAAGAGCCATCCGCAGCTGGAAACCAAAGAGGCACCAGTGTACGGGCAGCAAGTGCAGCCCGACGGCTGACAAGAGGTAGCAGCATCCCTAGGAAAGATAAAACGACGAGCTAAAAAAATGACTAAGAAGCTAGAGGGGCTTGGGAAGGAAAAATGGAAGCTTATTAGGTCAAATGTTAACTAAAATCCCTCATATTGCTTTTTGCCGTATCTGAGTGATAAATAAATATTTTAACATTGTTTAGGATAAACTAAAACGTAAATGATTTGGTCTTGTATGAGGGTCATTAGAAAGCAAATATCAGACATTTTTACTGGCAGACAAGCTTGAATAAGTACCAAAACAGAAGCTATAGGAATACAATATAGCTAACATGGAGCTGGTTTTAAAGTCCCAAAGGTTTTTATGTTAAACTTTCATGTATTCTATTTGGGCAAACTTTCTGTTAATCTGACATCAGTAATAAGTAATTGGTTATGAGAAATCCTTTTTAATTTTAGCACTGTAAGGGGTATACTGCCTTGTAGCCAAAGAGATTCTAATGATATGCTTGGTCTCTATGAGCAAGTTTAACAAATCCAGCTGTACGGTAACCATAAAGGTTTTTAACATGAAGTAAATGAAGTAACAATTTGCTTCCATTTTCTTGGATATCTTTAAGATGTGCCTAACTTAAAAGCAAGAAGAATGTGTTCTTTTTAAATATTTTTAATGGAGAAACTGCTCGTAAGATACATATAGGTGAAATAATAAAATACATGCAAACTGATTTTTTAAATGAAGAGAACAGAGAAAAATATCTTTAAGGTTTTGTAAATGGGTTCCTTTATTAACTGTCTATTTTGTGTTGCAATTCATGCAACTGTACATAGTGCACTGCATTGGTGCTCTTCCCATCCCAAACATCCAAAGGAACATGTAAACCTACATCTTGTTTTACAGCTAAGCACATGGCTACCTCATTCGGTGGCTCTTTATTTTCTATTCAATGCACATACGGCTCGCTGGTTATCTAAATAACTTGTATGCTGCTGTACAGGTCAGGCTAGTAGAAGGTTAATCAATATCAAGAGTTTTAATTATTTAGGTAAGAGAAACAAACTGCAAACGTTGAACTGTATCTTGTTCAGCATTATTTTTTCAGATTTTTCTTACCATTTATTACATTAAAAAACAGTGAATGAAATATTTCTTAATTATAGTGTGATTATTCCTTTTGTGTGCTGCATCAAGCTGCATTTAAAACCAGTTAAAACATATGTGCAGAATTTTAAGATTGTTTTTACAGTTAAAGAAAGTGCTATTAAATTCTGAGTACATAAAAACTTTATTATTTAAATGTAAAAAAGTACTTTATTAGATAAATAAAGCGCTATCCACGTGTAATGCATTGCATCGACTGCACATGGTCCCCGTCTCCTTCCTGATTTTAGAAGTAGTAGATCTCATCTATTCACATCCCATTTTGGCCATATGTCCTGCTTTCAGCTGGGATAGAGTTAATTTTCTTCTTAGTAGCTGGTACAGTTCTGTGTTTTGGATTTAGTGTGAGAATAATGTTGATAACACGCTGATGTTTTAGTTGTTGCTCAGTAGCGCTTATCCTAAGTTAAGGATTTTTCCGTTTCCCATGCTCTGCCAGGAAGCAGGTGTGCAAGGAGCTGGGAGGGAGCAGAGCCAGGACAGCTGACCCGAACTAGCCAAAGGGGTATTCCATACCATGGAACGTCATGCCCAGTATATAAACTGGGGGAGTTGGCCGGGAGGAGCGGATCGCTGCTTGGGCATCGGTCAGCGAGCGGTGAGCAATTGCATTGTGCATCACTTGTCTTTTCCTGGGTTTTATTTCTCTTTTTGTTGTTGTTGTTGTATTCCTTTTAATTACTATTATTATTATTGTTAGTATTATATTTTATTTTACTTTAGTTACTAAACTGCTCTTATCTCAACCCATGAGTTTTACTTTTTTCCCCAATCCTCCTCCCCATCCCACTGGGAGCGGGAGGGCTGAGCGGCTGCGTGGCGCTTGGTTGCCGGCTGGGGTTAAACCATGACACCATAGGATAGAAACAGAAGGGTTGTCCTGCCTTTCCCAGCTTTGCGCGCGTGAGATGATAGTGAACTGGACTAGTTGAACAAACTAAAATGAAAAATTCCCTCTGACCCCTAATAAGACACTTGGAAATGATGGTTTAACTTTTCAATAAACTTTAATTGAAGGTCCTCAAGTAGTGACTTCCACCAGGCAAATGACAAAAATGTCTTTATGATCCTGGGAGCAAATACAGAGAATAATACGATGTTTTCATGTTTAATTTAACTTACTTTTATAAACTATATTAAGTTTAGACATGAATCTAGGGTGTCAATTTTTTAAAAAAAGTAATCAATATGCATTTAGTTTACATCAGTAAACTGCTCATAAAATAAAGGAAAAGGTGATGCTTCTACATTTTATGCACTGTACGTATTTTAGTTTTGAAACACCTCCTTTATTTGTACCTCTTCGCTCCCCTGCCCCGCTATACAAATTCACATCTCTCTGAACTCCAGGTAGGAAGGACCATGTCGATGGGCGGCTCACACACGTAGAATAACAAAACGGAGTAACAGCTGTGCCTCCTCCTGACCAAACAGGAGAGAAAACCGAGGCAGCAGATCTTCACAACACCGGGAACAGAGAGCAGAGCCTTGCAGAAGCAGCCGGGGGCCCGCGGAGACCTTCATGAGCGCTGGCAGCAGCGGGGCTGTGCTGGACGGCTTCTCGCTGCCTGCTCACCTAGCACGCACAACGGATGCTGCCAGCTCCCCGAGCCGTGGTTCAGCAATGCCCTCCTCCTTCTGCACCGCCCCCCCGCCTTTCCCCTTCTTCTCTCAGCACGAAGCTGTGATTGATAACCTGAAAGAACATATTCCACCAAATACTCAGATAAGCCCATCGTGCTGGATTTTTCTGTAAGTCATTATTTTATAATACAAGCCACATGTACCTCAGTTAGAATGGAACTGGCTTGTGAGAAAATATCTGTTTTCACTCACAGCTAATTTTCCATCTAAACGATGTATTAGCCAGTTAGAAAAATAAGCGACTGCGGGGAGACGGCAGAGAGGGGCAGGGGGCTGCGCCGGCAGCCCCCGAGGAGCCGCGGGCAGAGCTCGGCCCCGCGCGGGGCCGGTGCCACCGGCCCGGCCGCACTCGGCTTCGCTCTATCAAAACAGGCGATACGCCCGTCCGTCTCCCCAAACTTATTTATCTGATTTAAACTGCAGTACTTTCAGATTGGATGTCCGCCCCGATTACTGATTTTAATGTTATTTTATGTAACACAAAACAATGTATTGTAATTCTTACACTCAGATCTAATGAATAAAACCAAATACCACTGGAACGTTAGAAAAGAACGCTTCGGTATTTGTGGGACAGTAAAGCGAAACAAAATACTTTCAGCCCGCCTTCATGTTTTAGCAATCAAACGCAATCAAATGCATGAATACCTTAGCCTCAACCACTGACAGCCGCGCATAAGGTCCGAGCAAACAATCCGTAACACGTTCTTCAACTTCGTTCTAAAGAAAAGCACACTCATCTAAGAGAAAGGCACTTTTCTGAAACATGCATAGGCTCATGCTGCTGCTCTTTTTTCACTAGTTTGATAATCAAAACTACAGCTTAGCTCGCATACAGAAAAAATATACATTTGCGTAGGTTCTGCCTGGTCTTTCCATCTATGATGCCTATTTTACTGTGTTAAAATATAGCTCTCAGAATTTAAGATGTAAGCTGAGATTGTGGTTGACTTCTAAACTGTAGAAAATGGTTTTATGGAAAGGGTTTAACTCAGCTTTAATGAAACTAGTAAAAGAACTTTGAAACACTAAAGAAAGTTACATCTTAATATTTGTAAGATAGTAACTGCAAGTAAAACACTCTCTGTGCCTTAGCAGTACAGATTTTTCTTTGTCAACCAAGTATAAAGATTAAAATACATGAAGCCTTTAAAAAATCGCATGCACAGCCATACACATACGCACCCAAAAAATCCATTCACATTAAATAATTTTTAAAAGAAACATGCGAATGCCAGGAAAACAAAATGCTCACAAGATACCTTTTCAGGAAAGAAATTAAAAAGAAAAGAAAAGAAAAATGACCAGCTTCTTCAAATTTATGTGAAGATCTAATCACAAAATTGCTTCGAAAATAATGCATCTTAACCACATAGACAATCAGTCAAAATTAAAGTGTTGGCTCTGTAAACTGAGAAGAACATAAACCATTTTGCTGTCTGTCTTTATGCCTGTCTGTTGTGATTAGCACCTCACAACCCCCAGCAACACACTTCAGATTGTGGGAAAATCCAGGCACCTGCAGATGTTGCAAAGATAGGAGAGGCCAGGGGAACACCGAGAGCGGCAGGACAGATACCAACCCGAGAGACAGAGAGCCAGGAGACACAAGCAGAGGCTCAAATGTATCCGATCCCAGGCAGAAAAGGCTATTTGAACATAAAAAGTCTAACTTGTCCCGAGGTCTTCACAGCTCGTGGTGTTTTCAGTGCGTACGAACTGAGGACATTTCTTCCTTGGTGGGAATGGTGGTGTCAAACAACGTTTTTACACGGCTTGTCAGAATCGCACGTGTGAATAACCCACTTTTTGTTTAAAACACAAAGCCGTCTATTTCTTAAGTGATACTACACTACATCTCCGATCCTCAGCTTTTTTTCAATACATTTCTTGATGCTAATCATGACAATCCTCCCCTTAATGTTTTCCAGAGTCCGTATATTTTACTCCAGAGGCTTGACAACTATTGGAGGCTGAAAGTGCAAAGACACTGGAATCCGCATCCACTTGGCAGGTAACTGCATGGATTTGTGGCAACGGCTAATTTTCCGGGACGGGGGCGGGGGGGGGGGGTGTTCATCATTTACAGGGGATACCATAATAAGATTCAGTTGTGAATCCTGGGTTTGTGCCTCTAGGTTTTTGCCATCGTTTCTGAAGCGCAGAGCAGCTTTGCAGTAAAGCTAGGCCATCGTTATGACTGCATAGCTGGAAGAGTGAGTTCGTACGCTCATCTGTGTCCAGGGAAAAAAAAAAAAAAAGGAAGTTCTTTGAACTAATGGTACTAATCTTTCAGAAAATCCAATTAAGTCTTTATACCAGCTTTTTAAAAAGTGATGCAGACAACCCTCCTTCTGCAGGAGACACTTCTCGCACAAGCCTACCCCATGAAAAGGCATCCTGCACCCGCAGGCTTTTCCCCTTGTGGGTAGGCGAAGAACAATTTGTGACGTGGTTAACGCTCGGACACATAAAGGGCCTCCTTGTCTCTACGGGTTTCTTGGCATCCCTCTGAAACACCTCTCCGATCCTCTCCTGTCGTGTTCCCTTTCCTCATACCCGGAGCTGCAGCTCGTTGTTACTGCAGGGCTGGAGCTTCTGGGCCACATGCAGAAAGGGAGCCCACACCGAGCTTCAGCCGGGCCCGTCTCCCGTGATGCAGGTGGCATCGCCGAGAGCTACGAGTGCTTAAAGAGGCACCCTGCACATATTTTACAGTGTCTCCCCTTATTTTTACCTTTTCCGGTTTTAGCTGCGCTTCTTTATTATTTTAGGGGCTATATCACTTGTCATTAAAACCCACCTTGGTGTTGCATCCATACTGAAGGTTTCTCTGTAAATGGTCTTCCTCACCAATGCCCGGGAAGAGCTGGGCAGAGTCCTGGGCCCACCACTGCCCGGGGGGCGGCAGCCCGGGCCCACCGCCCTCCTGCCCCACCGGTGCCAGCTAAGGGCGAGGCCCGTGGGGCGGGCAGCGATGCCATCCCCGCCTTGTGCACCAACCCTGTGCCTTCCCCAGCTGCTTTGCTGACAGGAGGCAGGGTTCTCTGGCCACTCAGGCAGTATGGAGGACACTGCCAGATTTTGCTTGGCTGTACTTAGGAGTTTTTTTTTGTCTTCTATGGCTTGTAAAAATGCTTTTAAAAGGCTGGACACGATTCTTTGTTTTCCCCGACTGGCTCCACTTCTCCATTTGCAACAAATTATTACTTTTTTCCCTTTGTCTCCAAAGGGGTTGAAATTAATGGGCTTATTTTAAGCTATCTCAAATGAATACGATTCCATTACCAGGTTACCTGGGAATGGCGCCTGCCAGAAGTCGTTGCTTTAGGACTGTTATTACAGGACCAGTAAGGGGAGCTCAAGCCTTGTTTATGCTAGGTCCTACACTAATTATGTCTGCTAGCTGCTTGGTCTTTTCCAGCCCCGTGCGTAAGCGGAGCGGTGGTACGCATAAGAGGCACCGACCTGCTTGCTGTTCCTTGCTGGTGGCGAGCGGGGATTACGGCAAGATGCGGAGCAGAGAAGGCGGGAGCAAAGGCTCCCGCTGGGCAGGGAGAGGGCGTCTGGTTCCCCCGGGCACGAAGTGGAAGGTGTGCGAATGCCGAGTTAGGGAGAGCCCCTCCGCCCGGGGGAAGCTGTCGAGCACCGACCACGTGGGCGCAGAACGAAAAGGAGCGGGTTTTTTTGTTGTTTTTTTTTTTTTTTTCTGCTGAATTCCGCCCAGCTGCGCGCACCCCACTAGCTGCCGGCCGGGGAGGCGGCAGAGCGAGCCGAGCCGAGCCGCGGAGGGAGGGAGGGGAGCCGTCCCGGGTCGGGCTGCACGACCCCGCTCCCTCGGCAGCCGGGGCCGCCCCGGCCCCTCGGCCGCCCGCCGGCAGGAGGGGAACCGGGGCAGCCGCAGCCGCGCCCCCGCTCTCCCCGGCCGGGGCGCGGGGAAGCAGGCCGGGCGCTCGCCCAGAGGCCGCGGTGGCGGGCGCTGTCCCCCGGCGGGCCGGGCCCGGCAGTCCCCGTCCCGTCCCGTCCCGCTCCGCCCGCGGGGGCCGGCCCCGGTGGGGCGCCGAGCCCAGAAATTGCGGCGAAAGCCGGCGGCGGCGCTGCGGCTCCGCGGGCCGCGCTGCTCCGGGGCCGCCCCGCGGGGCTCCGCTCGCCGCCCCCGCCGCCCGGCCCGGCCACCGCCGCCGGAGGGGGAGCGGAGCCGAGCCGAGGGCAGGGCGGGCGCCGCTTCTCCTCCCCGGCGGGTTACCGGATTAATCATTGCAGAGCCCCTGGACCGCGCCGGCGGCGCGGGGCGGTCTCCCCCGCCGCACCTCCTTCCCCCGCTGCCTGCCTCCCGCTCGCCCCGCCGCTCACACGGACCGCAGGCAGCTGCCCGCGGCAGCCGCGCCTGCCCTCTCCCCCGGCTCCAACTTTTCCTGCCTGTTGCTCGCCCCGAGCATCCCGCCCGCCGCTGCCCGCCCCGCGCCGCCGCTCCGGCGGGGATGGGCGCCGCGGGGCAGCGCGGCCGCTAGCCGGCCCGGCGGGCGGGCGGGCGGGGGGCGCCTGCCGGGGCTCTCCGCCCCCGCCGCGCCTGCCGTTGCCGCTTTGGCTGCCCCGCGCTCGGCGGGCATGGAGGTGCAGCTGGGGGTCGGCCGCGTCTACCCGCGGGCGGGGGGCCGGACCTTCCGCGGGGCTTTTCAGACCTTCTTCCAGAGCGTCTGCGAGGCTTTCCAGGCGCCGCGGGAGGAGCCGGGCACCAGCCAGCAGCCGCCGGCGTGCGCGCCCTGCCCGCCGAGCCCCCGGCCGCCGGCGGGCTCGCCCGCCTGCCTGCCGCCCCCGGAGCCCCGCGGCGCCGGGAAGGCGCTGCCGGCGGGCGGCCCGGCCATGGGCTCGCCCTTCCCCTGCGCCGGCGAGCTGAGGGAGCTGCTGTGCGAGGCGGGCGCGCTGCCGCTGCTGCCGCCGCCGCCCGCGGCCGAGCCGGCGCCCGAGGAGGACCCGCTGGGCGACAGCGCCAAGCAGCTCTGCAGGGCCGTGTCCGCCTCCATGGGCCTGGCCCTGGAGGCGCCGGAGGCGCCGGGCGAGCCGCTGCCCCGCGAGGACTGCATGTTCGCGCTGCCCGCCGGGCCGCCCCGCGCCCCGCGCCCGCCCGCCGGGGCCCCGCCGGGGCCGCCGCCCGCCCCGCCCGCCTTCGCGGGCGCCGAGGCCGCCCTGGCCGTCGACGCGCCCGCCGGGCCGGGGCTCTACCGCGGCTCGCCGGGGCCCGCGGCGCGGCCGCCCCCCGGCTTCAGCCTGGCGGCGCCGCCGCCCGCCCGCATCAAGCTGGAGAGCCCGCCGGGGCCGGCGGCGGGCGGCGGCTGGGGAGCGCCGTGCCGCTACGGCGCCGAGATGGCCCCGCCGGGCCCCGCGCCCCCCTGGCCCGCCTTCTTCGCCGAGGAGGGGCAGCTCTACGGGCCCTGCGCCGAGCCGCCCGCCGGGCCCTTCGGCTGCGGGCGCGGGCCGGCTGCCGAGACCGCCGACTTCCCCGCCGACGGCTGGTACCCGGCGGGCCGGCCGCCCTTCGCCGCCCCCGCCGCCTGCATCAAGAGCGAGTTGGGGCCCTGGGCCGAGGGCTACGCCGGCGCCTACGGCGACGTCCGGTGAGTACCCGCGTCCCGCCGGCACCCGCACCCCGCTACTCCGCACCCCGCACCCCGCCGGCACCCGCACCCCGCACCCCGCCGGCACCCGCACCCCGCTACTCCGCACCCCGCCGGCACCCGCACCCCGCGCCGCCCCCCCCAGCCGCCCCGGCGAACGCCGCGGGTCCAGCCCGCCTCTGTCCTGGCTGCCCCCGGCTTGATTCACCTCTCCGCTGTCGGAGCCTTCCCTTTTACCGAAATGCTGCCACTCGTGACTTATCGGGCAAGATTCTGCCAGAAACACTGCGCTAAACTCCCGGTGTTCTCCACCGTCCCCTTCGGGTTGACTGCATTTATCTCGTTTCGTTACGCGTCTGTTATCCTCCTTCTCTCGGCCGCTGCAAGCGTGCGGGGATCGGGACGCTGCGCTTGAGGCACGGACCGATCGTGAGATGGAGTTCAGATTCTCCCTGTGCCCTGCTCCGCCGTGAGCTAGACACATGGGGAATGAGTTGTGCAGAACAAGGTGAAACTGCTGAATGTATAGGCAGAGAAATACTGCCTGTGGTTTGAAGTTCTGTTTTAAGTACAGATAGAAAATGTGTTTTAAAGTAGAGATAGAAGAGTATTGAGGAGTAGAGTGGAGGAGGAAAGGTTTGTTTGAGAAGAAGGATTCGATCAAAAGTAGTTTTTCCTGGTGGATTAACCTCAAAAAAGGAGATTGTCTCTGTAAAATAGGTACACACCATCTAAACCAGCGGGCATACTGCATCAGCACCTTTCAGCATGGCAAAACGCATTACTGCGTGAGAGAATCGCTGCAGCCGATAGAAACGGGAGCGAGAACGTGACTGCAGAAGGATTTTTCTGCTGGCTGGGAGGTAGCCCCAGCCACAAGTGGTTGGTATGGCCTCAGCTTGGGTTTGCATCGCTGGAGTTTCACATCCACGTGCTCACCGTGTGGTACTCTGTCTGGTGGGAGCAAAGATTAAAACGAACAATTAGATTTTCCCTTTAAGTTAGCACGGGGCAACTGCTCGTGCTTCTGTGCTTGTTTTGTTGCCTTACAATGCTCACAGCTTTATCGGGCAGTGTAGTGATTGTCATCCACACAATAATTTACTTCAGGATTTTAGGAAGAAATTGAGGGCTTGGCAAAAAACAAGGGATAAAAGTAAGGACGGGTCAAAATGAGTCCAGCTCTGAGCGTCGTACCGGCGGCAGGAGTTGTGCATACCCTGCGTGTCTTCCTCTGGAGTCGGGATAAATGTCTGCTGAAATCAGTGCAGAGTGAGCAGGGGTGAATAAAGTTGGAAAAGTTCTACTGTCCAAATGCTGTCAATGGACGATGCAGGGTTTTGGTAGCGGAAGGCTCAGCCTTGCGATGGTTTGTTTGCCTGCGAAGCCTGTGCAATAGAACTGCACACAGATAGGGAACGTTGCGTTAAGGAAAACAGGTTTGGGCTTACGTGGTGTTCAGCAGGCAGTCGTGTGGGCTGGAACTGGGCAGCAGGTAAATTTTGCTCGAGTCTTGCCTTAAAGATAAATGACATCTCCCTTACTCCTGTGGGAAGTGCTGTATCCTCCTCTTCCTTGCAGCTCCGTTCAGCGTGCTGTGTCCGTGTCTCCGCTTCCCCTGGCACAGCGGCTCCGAGGGGGCCTGGGCTCCCGCTGGCAGACTTCTGCAGGGATCAGTGGAGTCGGAGCTAGCACAGAGGGCTTTTAAAATGCCCTTATCTTGTCCTTTGAACTCCGTTCTCGTACAGCATTACACGGCTGCTGCAAGGGTGTGACGGACTGACAGTATTTATACACCTCTCTGTGTTCGGATGCAATTTTAAAATGCTGTAAGGAAAGCGGAACGCTCCTTTGTGGTCTCGCTAAAGCCGTACCTGTTAATCGCTGCCAGGCTTATTTTTCATCCTCGCAGTGTCTCCATTAACTTTACAGTGTGCTGCCTATCGATTGCCGTGGCTTTTTATTTTCTCCTGGATATGCAATAGTGCCAGTGCGATGAGCAGCCTCTGCTGCAGCTGGAGCTGGTGGCAGCGGATCGCGTACCAGCTTCCCAGGCAGCAGCGTCTGTGAAGAAAGAGGGGCATGGGAGCTCAAACGCTTTATAGTAAAGTTCCCTCACTGAAGGATGGTCTGCTTTGGACCTGTACTCCCCTGCTAGCTTCCAGTGCTAGGTTTAAGTTCCTGCCCTACGTGGCATTGCACAGAAAGCTTTACCCTCTTAGCCTTGGACAATGTAGTCTCAGCATTTTCTTTGAGAGCGGTGGAAGGCACTTCTGTGGGCTCACTGCAGCTTTGCCAGCCTAAGGAGATCCGCGCTTCAGATCCCCGTGCCGTTGCAGTGTTGGCAGTGGCAGCTCCAGACGCAGCCCAGTCTTCTTTGAAGAATAAGGAGCGTTTTAAGGTGTGTTGCTCCTAGTTCTTTCCCTTTTTGAACGGTCCCGCTTTGTGCTAGCGGGATCGCAGCTCTTCCCTCCAAGGTGAACCTCTCTTCAAAACTCCAGCTCTGGCCTGGTGCAGTCTGGGTCAGGTATAGGTAGGCATTTTTTAAGTTAGAGACGACCCCCCCCCCATATGTGACACTAAGGCATGAACAGTTTCTTAATATTTGGGGGGAATTGTTTACATTTTCCCTTTACATAAACTACTATCAATTTGGGGTTTGGGGTTCTGAGTAGAAGAGTTTACTTCTGAAGCCTTGAGAGAGGGGGGCTGGACTGCTTGAGGGACCATTAATGAAAAATCAGGTGCTGGCTTCCACCTTGCTCTGGGATGCAGCTTGCACAGCTCGTAAAACAAGTGCTGCCAGCTGCCGGGGCTTGCCTCGGAAGCCAACGGATCCGCCGGGACCGAATTACGGTGCCGCCTCGGCAGGAGCCCTCCTCGCCGTTCTGCGGCGTGGTCGGTGGTCTCAGGGTGCGGGCTGGGACGGCTGCTGGGAGCGGTGCAGGTCCGTGACTGCTGCCTGCCCCTTTGCTTATGCGGAGGGGGGGATTTGCCTGGGTTTAGAGGCACCGAAACGTTACGCAGGAAACAAAGTAGGCATTGACACAATTTGATTTAATTTAAAGCTTTTGATATGGCGTACCTGATTGTGCCAGTAATTAGCAGTATAATTACCAAATTAATACAAGCTTTTGTTACACTGTGGACTCGTAGCTGTTTATCTTTGTGCTCTGGTTATTGCATAGTTATTACCAGCAGTCTTTGAGGTGACTAAGTAACCTGTTTTAAGAGTGAGATGCAGCATTGATAGAATAAGTCCAAGGTTACGGCATCAAAATGATTTGTAAGACCAAAACACAGCACCGAGTGAGTGGTGTAGGCCTGTTTGGTTTAAGCTAAAATGGAATCAAAGAAGGAGCTATTACTGAAGCAACGGAAACAAAGGGGATAAAAGAATTTAGGGGGTAATTGGCTCAGAAAAATCTAGCTGTCCGTGTAGTTTCAGACGTTTTTTAAGTGGCATTTGCTATTACTACTGTTAGCTGTTTGGTATCCCTGCGTTCGCTGGTCGCACCTACCTGCAGATTCCTTTCTTCGGTTCGGTTGTAATCAGCTTGGGAGAGTGCCATGTGTTTATGTATCACCTGGCATGATGGCTATATAATCTTTTTGTGGCCAGCTATGTAATTGTGATACCGCCTACAGATAATACCTGTAATAATTTCTACCTACTGAAGGAGGAGATAAGATTCTGATAAAAAGATCAAGGGCGGATTATTACACTAACAGATGAGGCAAGGCAGGAGGCCGTTCTCTGGGCTGCCCTTGCTCCCAGCCCGTACCCAGCCGCCGTCCGCCCTGCGCCCGCCCGGCCGCTGCTCTGGCATCCCCTTCCCCAGGAGAGGTCTGGGGGACCCTCAGCTCTTCACTGGTGGGGCTCAAAAGCCCTTGAGAAGGGGATGACCCTCCCGTCTGCTGCAGTCAGTATGACCTTTCTGCTCAGGCCAATGGAGATGTTATGTAAATATTTCTTTTGAAGACAAGCCGTGCGTGGAAGAATGCTGTTTCTGAAGCCTGTCCCTCTGGCCAGCTTCGTAATACGTACTCATGGTCCGTAGCTGCTGGTACGGATCCATGGATGGCGAACCTCGGCTGGCTGGGAAAGTGGTTGACATGCTAAAGCTTTTTGATGGTTCCTGATAAAAGGAGAAGAGAAAGCATAACAAAAAAATTCTTCCTCATCACCTTTCAATTCTTGTCCCTACTGACAGGCACAAGAAGGCTGTTTTAAACAAGAATAGAACGCCAGTCCTGCACCAGTGCTGTGTCTGGTTTAGAGAACTCAGGACTCCTTTAAATGTGAGTTGGCGCGCTACCAGGCTGTGACGAGATGCTCATCTGTCACGGCTTGAGTTAAGGTTGTGAAACAAGTGATGCGCTGAGGCTGGATGACTGGAGTAGCCGGGATGTTCAAGTTCTGCTCGAGCCTTATTCTTGCAGAATAGCAGTGGGTGCAGCGAACCCCTCGGGACCAGGGAGAGCGGCAGAGATGGGCACTGCCGGCTTCCCCGCGGCTGTGCTGGGAGCACAGAAGTTGCGGCTCCTTTTTCTCGCTCCTGAGAGCTGCTATCTGAAGAACTGTGACGTGCAAGCCAAAGCTCATTTATTTTCTTCAATGCTTAGCTAGTTGACTTGTTTTCATTTCCTTTTGAGGGTGCTGATTTGTATAGTCTTTCCCATGAGTTAGTTTTCATTTAAATTAATAAGTGAGATTATCCTTTTACACGGCTAGTTAGCTCGACTCAGCCCGCGGTGGTGTGAGAGCAGCAAGTGGCCCTTTCTAACGATGGGCTGTTTGACTTGATGCCGGGTGCACACTGAAATCCGCATCCGGAGCCTGGGTCCTGGTGGCATGACACACCGAGAGTCTGGCTGTTTTCTTTTGAAGATGCCCAGAACCGCCCAGAAAACCCTCCAGGCTGGAAGGATCATGGTCCTTGTGTGAACACGCTGCCTGAGCCCATGGGCGTTAAAAAAGTGTTGGGACTCTCCATGCTGACCTAGGTTTGTGCTTGCCGGCGCAGCGGCCCGAGTGCAGTGCTGGAGGTGGTGAAAGCTCTGTCCGAGCGGCTGGCACAGCCCTTGCCTTTGCCATTATATTGGGATTTGTGTCTGTGGCAATGAGTGAAGGAAAAATAACCATTTCCCGTGTTCTTTATTTGCCAGCTTGCTCCTTCCACTCAATTGATTTTGGTTCTGGGGTTTCTTAGTATTTCCATAGCATATACCAAGTATCATAAAATGCTCTCCTCCTTTTCCCCTCCCTTTCTTCCCTCCCGTGCTGGCTCTCCCACTCTCCAGCTCTCCCTTTACCATTGGGAAGGGGAGATGCATCACCTTGTTAAGGGACGGGCTATGGAGGGCATACACGCGCGGTGTGTTTGTGTGGGACCTGCCCGTCCGCTCTTACAACACAAAATGTCTCTTTGCCTTTTCACCCATTCATTATAAAACTGTTCAAGGGCAGACTTTGCCCCGTCCTCTTCTGTGCTTTCCCATCCTCTTCTCCCCACGTCTTGAATTTCTGAGCTCTTACACCCTCTGGAAACTGGTTCCAAAGTCTCATGCTTGATATCAAAAGTGATTACTTTTTTCCCCCCGGTTTCTCTTAAGTGCTGGTTGCAATGACAGGATAAGCTCTACATGACACTTGGCGTGGAAAACAGTGGCTGAGAATTCAGAAAACTTCACCAAAGAAATAATGCATAAAAAGCTTTAAGAGTGTTGGTGGGTTTGAGTTATACAGGCATTTTGTGTACGCTGTCCTGTATTACTGAGGACTTCAGGGCAGGAAGCTGTGAAGGATTTGCCCACGACAGCTATTCTCCTACTTGTACAGCTTTTACACTTTTTCTGCTGTTTGCAGTATTCACTGGTATTTATTTGTTACGCAGATGATAGCTGTGCTTTACATTACTTCTTGCAGCCAGTCTATAGTATAACCCATTGGTTTTTGTGTTCTGAGAACTTCATTCCAGCCAAAGAGAGCTAGTTAAAAATCGGTAGCGATTTGGTGCTTTTTCTGAGGTCAAAAGGGCAATATATTTCAATATACTGATTGTGAAGGAGAGATAAAGCATGTTTTGTAGCCCGCGTAGGAACCTGTGGCTTTGCATATTGCCATATCTGAAAGAAAACCGCGCCGGTTGCATGGCTGCGCCTTTCCAGCCACGTTTCCTTCTCGGGAGGCCGCAGGGACGGGCGTCAGCCCCCGGTGCAGGATCACCGCCGCAGGGACGGGCATCAGCCCCCGGTGCAGGATCACCGCCGCAGGGACGGGCATCAGCCCCCGGTGCAGGATCACCCCCTCCCTCGGGACGTGTCTCCTCTGGGGCTGCCACCGCATGCCGAGCGGGAGGACGGTGCTGCTGCTGGCGCTCGGTGACGATCTATCCCCATGCTGCCGAAAGCACCTGCGGGCATCGTGGCGTAGAAGGTATCGGCACGGGGCAGGGGCTGTGCCATGCTGTGCCGTGCTGAGGAGCCCGGGAGCCTCCGGCGGGTTTGTGGGCGCTTGTGTCGGGAGCGTACCGCTGCTGCTGGCATGTCCCTGTGGCACGGAGCAGGCGATTCCTGGAAGTCTCTGTCTCCGGCCCCTCGCTTCAGGCCGAGGAAGGTGTGGGACAATCCCGGCAAGAATTAAAGCAGAAACACTGTAGCGAGGCAGTGAACGCTGAATGCCATCCGCCGCCCGGGCAGCCCCTCCGGAGGATGCGCAACTCCCCTCGCCTCCGCTCCGAGGACCCTCCAAGGCCACGCTTAGCTCCAGGCAGGAGACAACAGTTTGCTCTGTGTCCATGCCAGGGTGGCACCTTTGAATTGCATCTCTCAGGCAAATGAAAGATAAAGGCATGCAGGACTTCCAGAGCAAATTTCAGATGGGCAGTTCAAGGAAAAAGCACGGTGAAAACTGGAGCTGATCGGAAGTCAGAGTCTGTGCATGGTGGGGAGGGAAAAGCGTGCTCCTGAACTGGGAGAAAAGCTGGAAATGTTGCCATTTATTGCGGGAAGACATTCTAAGATTTCCTAAAATATTGGAAATTTTTTTAGTCATATGGGACCATTTTGTTCTGGTATGATGAAAGCAGTTTCATTTCACAAAGTTAAAAATAATTTGTAATACAAAGAACTGAACTACTGCTTTCTATTTTTCTGTCATTCATATTAATTACATTTTTGTCTTAGCACTGGGCTTCATTCATATTTTATAAATTGCTAATTTTAAAATGGCTGTCCTAATTTGCCATTTCTGTATTGGCAATTGTTATTCTAATTGGCTTTCAGTCTGTACTTGGCATGCTCACCAGTGGCTGTCCGCTGGGCTGCTTCAGTAGGCTGTTTAGTTTGAAATGGATACTTTCCGCTTGTGATTGTAGACTAAAATTACAAAGTTAAATATAAAAGGAAAAAATGGTATTATTTTATCATCCCGTGGAACATTTTAAATTTATCAAATGAGCGTTTACTGAAAGAAAACTATTCTGTGGGAAACTTCCTACTGCTTCTAGTAAAAACCATTTGTTTCTCTGAGCTGCTCTGGTAGATCCCAACGATCTGTGCAGCGGTTGTATGACTCTGACAGTTAAACACTGGAAACATATAGAAAAAACGAAGTTCCCCCTTGCACAGACGTTCAGCACGAGGCCCGGGAGCATCGTGCCCATGAGACCATTGCAGCCCCTGGGGCTGCGGCGTTGGCTGGGAGCGTGTCCCCGCTGCACGGTGCTCGGCCGGCCTGCCCGCAGCCCGGGGGGCTGCCAGCCGGCACCTTCCCCTGCGGCAGCCGGCGGGGAGCAGATGCTCCTCTGCAACCGCACCGGGCGAGCGTGATGCAGCTGAGCTGGTGCACGGTCACTTGTGAGCGTACCCTGTGAGCACGCTGCCTTGCAGCTCTTCATAGAGGTCCTGGGCAGCCTCTGCCCCTCGTCGTGCCGTTCCTCAAAACCCTCCTTTGCCGTTACAGCTCTCAGAAATCTTGACGTAATAGCCCGGTAAGCCTTACACCTCCGCATGCACCTGAGTTTTTACAGGAGGATTTCAGTGTTTGGTATATTGCAAGATGATCTGCGTGCCTTGAGAGGTATCAGCTCTGCCCGTTTTGCTCTATTCCCCCTGCGTTCCCCTGTACCACTTTCAGGGTGTTAGCAGTCTTGAACACATTTGCAGGTGGAAAAAAACCAGCACGGCACTATAAGCCAGAAGGCAACGCTAAGCAAGAAGCATCAGATGAACCTAGCTGCCTGAAGGGCTGAGACATGGTCTTTTCCTCCTCTTGTGCAGTTTATTTCAATTTTTTTTGCAATTTGAAGTGAATTTTCTTTTTTTGAAAATACTGCATAGGCAGCTGTAGAGTTCCAGGTCTCTGCCACAGCACACGTGTAGCAGATGCAGCATCTTCACCACTTCAATACCAGCACCATTTTGGGGGGCACCACCTCCCTGAGACAACGAGAGAGAGAGTGGGAACTTCAGGCAGCAGTGCCCATTTGCTCCTCAGCTTTTCTTAAGGTTTCCCAGAGCATTGCTGCTGGCTTGAAGAACGTTTTCTGCAAAAGGGACATCTGCACCAGAAACCGACACAAAGCAAACACCGCAAAGTCATCTCGGACAGACCAACTGACTTGTGTCAGCTTGGAAGAGGCTGCTCTTTGATGCCATGTCAAATTGGTGACATGGCGCAGAGGGCATGGGCACCTTCCTTTGTTGTTATCGTTAGGTAAGATGTGAGCATTTGCCAGAAGTGATCTCCTCTCACCTTGGATGAACCCATTTCTACACCATATTCATAGGAATGCAGCAACGGCAAAGTTTTCTCTGTGGGTACTGGATTCTTTCCAGCTCGCTCTTTTCCTCAAGACAGCCAGGAGACAGCGTGCACAAGAGACAGATGTCCTGTCTCCCATTTTAGTGGAGCATTTATGCCCAGTAAACAATTAAGAGGCAGATACAGGCATGTCACCTCTTAATACCTGGCCAGCACAGGCATGCCATCCTATCTCTGCCGACTGTCTTCCTCTTGTTTTCACAGTTGTTGGATTGCAAACCAAACTGCGGTATTGCAACTTCTTGTTGCTACCAGAGGTAGCTCCAGAGTGGACCTTGCTGGCGTCTGCGGGGCACAGCCACGGCGGTAGAAGACGGCCGGCAGTGTCCTTTGTGAGTCTCTGCTTCAGCTGGATCTTCTCCCACACAGGCTGGCACAGATACCAGCAGGGAATGCCTGGAAAATCCCCTCCGGCCACTACAAATTTTCTGCGTGGGAAACCTGCGGAGCAGCACGGACTTAAAGGGACCGATAACCTGCTCAGGGTCCTTCCCTATAGCCCAGGCTTCATGGTCCAGCAGGCGATGAGTGAGGGGAGGCCACAGGACCACTGTCTGGATCTCGTTAGTGTTCTTTGAAGAAGTCTTGAGGACAGCAGTGGATGCGTTACCTCCCAGTACACCGGTAGGATGCGGTAAGTGCCGAGTGGTCGTACTGCCGGGTGTTGAGGATGCTGCCACACCGACACTGAGATCCAGGATTCACCCGCGGGGCATCCCTGCCCTGCCCTGCTACAGCTCGCCTCAGGTGGGAGCACGACCAAATCCGGGTCCCGCTTCCTTTCCCTCTCATCCTTGGCTGCCGAGGGTGGACCAGCCAGCCCGAAGGGTTGGTCCCTCAGTCTGTACTGGGCCTGGCACGCTGCTCAGTGGGGTCTGGTTGTTGGATGACGGATGCTGTGCTTGTGCCGTACCGTACGGAGCACCGTGTTGCACGTGCGCGTACCATCACCGCTTCTCTTCTGCAGCCCCGGGGAGCCCTGATGGCTGCGGCGTTCTGCAGCACGCTCCCTGGGCGAGGGAGCCAGGCGCGGGCTCCTGGGGTGTAGGCAGTGCAGGAGGTACCCCCACGCATCAGGTATTGGCACACGTACGGGTCCTTGCAGAAGCTTGTTTTGCTTTGCGTAAGAGCTTTAAATTAATTAGTACAAAGTGTAACTTGGGATTTGACATTGAATACGAACACTAGGAGGATACAAAGAACTTTTACCTGATACACAAAAGCACATTCATTTTCTTGTAGGTCCCTTGTAATTCAGATCTTTTGCAGAGATGGGTCGTATGACAGAAAGCTGAATAAAAATGCTCATTTATTTTGGGGAGTGAGAAGCAAATCTTAAATTTTGTGTACGTCCTTAGGGGTGAGAACAATACACTTCCAGTGGCCCCATCACTCACAGTTTTGAGTTAGCACCTGAGTGAGCAGAGTGGCAGGAGCCTCAGCTTGGATGTCCAGAGGCCGCAGTTTCACAGGCTGCAGTTGCAGAGTGGCGAGCCTTCCTTTGGAAAGAGTTTTGGGATCCAGGGGTAGGAAATCAGGTCTGATTGTTAGCAGTGTTTGCTTGAAAAAGGTAAAGCCTATAAAAGAAGTTGTCTTGTGAACTTCAGATTTGTGCTATGCAGCAGAAAGCGTAAATTTTGCTTCGAGACAAAAGAGCCTGTGGAAGAAGTTGATGTGTCTCTGCATGGCTGACAGTGCTGCTGACAGCAGCGGCATCCTGCTGACTGAGGGCTTTGCTGGTGAGTGGGGCAGGGAGCCTCATCTATTACCGGGCTCGTGTGCCGATGGCAAAGGATCCCCGTGATTTCCTGCAGTCCCGGTGGAAATCCCAAGAGCCGAGGCTGAGGCTGTGGGAGGCATTCATCCTCTGCTTGCAGTTCATGCGGAGGGCATTAAATCTGGACCTTGAGGAAGCTGCCAGCCGGGCAAGCTGGAGTCTGCTTGGGCAGGTGAGCTGCGCTCTTGACCGGGTGAAAACATCTGTCTTTTGGGAGGGAGGTGTTTCAAGGCTTGGGATTTATGGAATACAGGGCAGTATTGATGCAGGGGAAGGGAAAAAAATGCAGAGATGATGGTCATTCAGTGATTCTCAGCATTTTGAGATGCTGGTTGTGACAACAGGGCCATGAGAAGTCAGCGCCGGCAGTTACGGTGGGAGAAGGAGGCGAGATAAGCCTCAGCTCAGCTGTGACGGGGGGCGGTGGGGCTGCTGGGCTGGGGGTGCCGTGCTCTGCCAGCCCCGGCTGCCTTGCTGCGCCGTGGCAAGCGTCGTGCTGAAGCTTTGGCACAGCAGCCTTCAGTCAGTCCACGGGTCCCTGGGGACCTCCGGACTGCTTTAGGGGTCTGTGGAGGGTGGTTGGCAACTATCTGTAGGTTTGGGTATGCTATACGGGGGGACCTGGCTGCATCTGCGTGGATGAGCATTCCTGGCTTTTGAGTTGGAGTGACCTCGTCCAGCCCTGACCTGGTGTTTGAGGCTGAATGCCGCGGAGAAGCCAGGCTCTGTTTGTTTTCCTGCGGTGGAAGAAAGCAGTTTGGTCCCTTTGGGATTTTAACTCGGAGGGGCTGGTGGCCCTGGTATCAATAGCCGCTGTACACTGTGTGGACCAGAACTGGCTTTATTTTTTAACAATAATAGTGGTACGAGTAAGCTCATTAAAATAAAAAGGAACTGACCCAGTTGTCATGGCAAAGACTTGTGACGGAGGTTCTTCATCCATATTCCCTTTCGCTGTACCCACTGCTGTCTGTCTTCTCCGCTGATCTGCCTGTGCTACTCATCCACGTCCAGCTACAGCTTAATCCTTCCACCAGCTCCAGATGTGGGGCAAAGCGAAGGAGGAGCTGCCCTGGGAGAGCCCCGTAGCCCTGTGTTGTTTGGGTGGTGAGACGCCTTACTCACCTGGGCGAGGTGCCTGCAACAGGCAGCGTTGGCAGTTGTTGCAACGTGTGTTTGTGTTTTATGCTGCTTTACAAATAATTATTACAACCCCGATTCTTCTCGTGAGTATTTTTAAGTGAAGTTCAATGTATCCTCTAACAGTAATAAAAATCCTGCCAGTAATAGTACTTTGTGCTTTTATGGCACTTTTCTTCTGAAGCACTTATGAGCAGCAATTCGTTTAGCCTCCAGGCAACCATGCAAAATAGGTATTATTCCTTTTCTGTAGATGGGGGGAGATGAGGTTTGTTGTGAGCCGGTGGCTTTGGCAGCAGTCCCTCAGGGCGTATGAACGGCCGTGGGCGCTGGCAGCCGTGGGAGCTGGGCTCCCGGGGGCCGGGTTGGATTTTGTACTCGGTTTTGGGAGAGAGTCCTGCAGGAGCGTACTTGTGCGCTGGACTTTACGCCCTGTCAGCAGTCCCATTTACTTT
Organism: Gymnogyps californianus; assembly: GCF_018139145.2. Taxonomy (NCBI): domain Eukaryota; kingdom Metazoa; phylum Chordata; class Aves; order Accipitriformes; family Cathartidae; genus Gymnogyps; species Gymnogyps californianus. Next base: position 673,643 of record NC_059479.1, read on the forward strand.
AGCAGACCCGAGTGCTGTCCTCGGCGACGTCTGACCCCGTCCAGCTCCCGGGCACTGGGACAGTATTTGCAGGAGAGGGGTTACGGGAGTGCAGCATCTCACCTCGGGAGACCCGGGCAGGAGCCTCCGCACTCCTGGGGTGCCTGCGCGGGCGGCGGGCAGGGGGAGATGGGATGGGCAGGGAGGGCAGGCTTGCCTCGCGCTGCTCTCTTGTCGCTGCTTTTTTCCTGTTTAATGCAATCTGAGCAGAAGCCAGAAAGAGCAAGGTCACCCGCGCTCCTCTGTGGTTTGAAACTCCCCAGCCCCCCATCTGGGAAGGCCTTTTTAAATAATGAGAACAAACAAAGTCAAATGCTGACACGTCGTCAGAAGCAGTAAGAATGATTTGTTAGGACACAGACCACAGATTAAGTGATTTTGCAGTAGTAGAAATCATCTTAAAAATATAGCCCAGCTCTACAAGTATTTATAGCTGCTGCCCTTTCCCTGGGCAGTGGACACCCGTCCCACTGGGGCGGGAATTGGATGCCGCCCTGCTCCGGGCATCTCGGGTATCCGCACAGGGTGAATTACACCCCAAACTCTCTGCAGGTCTCCTGGTGACTTTCCTGTGCAATCAAAAAGCGGAATGGAGCACACCGTACTAAATAAATAACAATCCCCAGTGAAGAGCAGTGGATAAGCCCGTGTTTTTGCTGGAAGGGCTGGTTGGGTGCCTCCATTGCGCTGCCCGGGGCATGGGGCTGCCGAGGGGCTGTGTGATGCCGTGGACCACACTGAGCTCCTTGAGATTGCAGGCAAGGTGGCTGCCGCTTGCAAAACAGCTCTGGGAGCAAAAGATCTGTCTTAAATAAAGCTTAGAAAGTCAGTGCAGAACCACCAGTATTGGGGCACCAGTAGTGTTTGTATGGGCATCCTTTGCTGCGAGAGCGAGGGAGCGCTGCAGGCAGCCGTCCTGCGAGTTAGCCGGGGAGGGCAGCCAGGCACGTTTTACTGTACGTAACTGTAGTAGACTTCGGCAGGTCTGCACCATGGAAAGCTGGACTGCCTCCAGGACACGCTCACCGTGCGCCTGGGCCGGCAGAGCCCTGGTCGTGCTGTGCAGAGTGTGGAGAGCCGCTTCAGCGTGCCGTGCGGTGTCCCGGCCACTGCTCGCGCGCTGTGCATGGTCATAGTTGTAATGATTTATCTGCAACGCGTTTAATGTCTGTAGCCAGGTGTCTTTGACAGGCGGCACTGGGAGGGATGTCCCTGGGTGCTCGGCCGCCTGATCCGGGGTGCCAGCACTGCCTGCGAAGCTCGGGGTTAAGCTCTTGCCGGATCTTGGAGGGGTCTGATGTGCTGGCGAATCGTCTGAGGATGGGTGGGTACGTGCTGGGTGGGTGCAGGCTGGTGGGTGCCCTCTCCCTCCACACCGACGTGCTCCTGCGGGGACTAGAAACTGGGGCTGGCTGCAGCCAGCGGCTTTGGGAAGAGCCTCGGGGGTAAATCCCGCGTTACAACAGCATCTTCATCCATGCCGCCAGACCACCGTCCCGCTGGGTGTTCCTGGAATTGCTGCCATCAGGAGCAATACCCACAAATGCCAGAGGGGAGGCTGCACATTTCCTCAAATACATTTTATAGAGTCACTGGGACATGTTCAGTTGCTGGGACGGGGTGGGAAAACCCTGGACTTCGCTTCCTCTCCCCCCGTGTTCTCACTGGTTGGGGAAGGCCTTAGAGGGCTGCTTCTTGTCTTTCCCAAGATGATACTTTACTTCTTTTTCTGGTGTTTTCTCACCAACCCTTCAGCAGTTTGACTGGTGTTACATATTTTAGCTGCATTAGCTTCTTTGGTGGTTAGAAATGGCAGAAAAAATGCTTTGACCTTGGCCCGTGTGCTGAGAACAGAGTCCAGGCCCAAGTTTTTGTATCAGTAATTTCCGAGCGAAGGCTCCTGCCTCCTCCCCCTCCCCGCCTATCTGGAGCGGGCAGCAGCAGCGTCCGCGCATTTTCTGACGTGCCGCTGGGGAGGGTTTGGACGGGCTATCTCGGCAGCTCCTCTTTCCTCTTATAAAAGAGAGAAGAGGAGAAAAGTAATTTGTGTGCAGATCAGGTTAATTGCTTTCATCTGGGTCGCAATTAGGTGCATTAACTGGAAAGTGAAATACCTCATCCAGATATTGTTCAGATGATCCACATTTTTTCTTGGATTGTGTGTGTGCATTTGTGGGCATGCGTCGTCTTCTACCCGTGGACACAACGCATGGTTTTTGTATGCGTATTCTCTTCTTGTATAAATAACGTCTCCATCCCTTGCCCCGGTGCCTGCAGCAGCCCGTCTGCAGACACTGTCTGTGGAGGAGACGTGGAGAAAGGGGCGCTTTGCACCATGCCGTCCGTGGGAAGGAGTGCTGGCCACGGGTCCCCCCCAGCTGGACGGGGCTCTGTGAGCCCCTGCGCAGGGACATCACAGGGGTTGGCACGAAACCGGCATCGCTGCTTCTCGCTGCTCAGACACAAAGTTGAGAACTAGCCCTCCAGGTCACCCCCTGTCCCTTCTCCCGCTGTCTGGAAGTGCCAGCTCCGTTTAGTGGGGCAGGTCTGGGTGGCACGTGTCCAGCTTGGGTCCGAAGCCTGGAGCCGTGGGTCCCATGGGGACCGCGTCCCATCCTCGTCTGGCTCCGGGCTTTGTCCCTGTTCGTGCTCGTACGCTTCAGAACGTGGGAGATCATTCTGATTAGCTCAGCCTGTTCACATGGATTTAGCTTTCTGGTTTTCAGTTACTTGCTTTGTTTTTATGTGTCCTCTGTGGTTGGAGAAGAAAGTCTTTCCTTGATAATACGATCTTCCACTTGCAGAGGAATCCGTTACTTCCCAGTCTGCTCCCGAGTCCCCAGGAACATCTTTAAATGGTTAGAAAAAAAAATAGCAGCACAGGGATTTTTTTCCCTTTCTTGTTTACAGCACAGCCTGTGCCAAATGCCAGGTCCTTGGTTCTTGGCCGTTTCGGAGGGTGGCTTTGAAGGGGGAGCAGAGCAGGGCAATGCTGGGGTGCCTGTGGGATGGAGCATCCTCCCCCCGTAGCTGTGCCGAGGCTGGGCTGAGGGTGCCAGCTAAGAGGGGCCTGGGGGGCAGCCGTTCTCCCTTTGTTCAGCTCACCCTCCGTTTTGCCACGCTGGTGCTTAAAACTTGAATTATGTCTTGAGTTGGAACAGTTGTCCGCGTCCCGGCAGGGATAAGGTGGCAGCCGGAGGTTAGCAGGGCGGCGGGCCGGTCCCTCTGCGTGCCCGTTTCCAGTTAACGGAGGGGGCTCTGTGTGTCCTGCGGGATCCCCTGGGATCAGCGGTGATCTGTTTGATCCTGGCCGTGTGGGCGGCAGGGCAGAGCCGTGCCCTCATGGCCGGAGCAGAGGATGGGGCTCTGCCCCCGCGCACCCTCTGGCTTTCCAAGAGTTGGGGTCAAGGCGGGCGCTCGGCTGCCTCGGCGGCTTTGTCCCGAGATGACTATCTTGCTGCTCGCTTAAAAGAGAATTAAGAGAACGCTCTCAAGGCTAGGAGGCCTAAAATTAGATGTGGCATCTGTGTTTTGATTTGCAGGCAGGCTTAAAAGAAAACGATTCCTGGCTGCTTTCATTCTTCACCCGCTCAGAAGAGCGAGGCAGAGGCGAAGCAGACAGGGTGCGGGGCTCGTAAATGATTGCAAAAGCACTTCGGCTCTCTCAGGGCATCGCTGCCCAGCACCTGCAAACTTCAGTGTCTGTTTGTCGTTACGGGGGTACCTCCCACGCACGCGGATCCCCTGCGATCAGTCGATTGCTGCTGCTGCAGGGTTCTGCCCTCTGTATTTCCCACGAAATGCTTTCAGCCCCAAAAACGAGAGTTCCGGCTGTCCGTGCCTTGTGTCACTAAAAGAACGTGTTGGCATCAAGGCACCGTTTCCCAGGGCTGTGCCGGCCTGGGATGCCCTGGGCTCGCTGAGCATGCCGCCGGGGTTTGTACCAGCACAGCTCGCTGCTCATCCCCGCCAGCCCAGCCTCGCGGAGGTGCCGCGGTCCCGCCGCAGCCGGCTGGTGTGGGCAGCTGTGCGCCGCGGGCACGCGCGGCCTTACGGCAGCCGCCGGGAAGGCAAGGCCACGGAGCAGGAGGACCCGGCTGGACGTTAGCCGGTTGCTGCGGGATGCTGAGGAATACACCTCTACATTGCCTCTGTTGCTGAGATCAGGGCTAAGAGTGCCAAGAAGACCATAGATACGTGAAACCTTCGTTATAATTTGCGTGTTTACTCTTTACGAGATGACTCAAAGCATGATCTGCTTTGACTGCATGGGGAGATGATACTGTTGCATAAATTGTGGAGTCTCCTCTAGAAGACAAGCGGTTTGCCAGCAGAGCTGAAGAGAAATTTTGCAGATACAGCTTATACCCATTTCCAGACATAATAAGGAAAAGCATTTTTATGCCCCTGCAGCTGTGTCTCTGCAAAGGTTTGGTCTTGGTGTAAACATGCCTAAAAATAAACCAATTCTGCCAGTAAGTTATGGGACTAGCTGAAGCTCCTACCTTGGCCAGTCCCAAAACCCCACCGCAGGCTCTCGGCAGCTGCCCACAGCTGTGCCGGGAGCGCGGCGCAGGAGCTGGCACGGCTGGCGATGCACAGCCACCGTGGCGAGTCCCGGCATCCCGCTTCTGCGAGAGGGGATGCTGCGGGGCCGAGGGCAGGAGGCGGGGGCTGCTCCCTGACCTGGATGTTTCCGTTTCTTCCTCTCTTCCCCAGCCATCTCCAGGGCCGCTGTGCTTTGCCAGGAGGAGGAGGAGGGTGCTGGCCCACCCGGCAGCGGGGAGGTGGGAGAGACCGGAGCAGCGGCCCTCTGAAAGGCAGCGATGCCGCCTTTTGCTTTGCTGCCCGTGCTAGCAGGTCTCGCTCGCATGGTGTGCCTCCCCAGTCGGGTGCCTCCGATGTAAGTAGTATTTGTGGTGGTCTCGTTTTTCCATGCTGGATTCCTCCGTTGTCTGCCATCTGCCTGTTTTCAGCTCATGCTTCATCCAATAGAGAAATGAAAATGCAGAATTCACGGTACCAATTTCCTTAGCAGTAATTCCACTGCCAAATGAAGTGGGGAAAATATTATGTGTTTTAGATATCTGAGTCTGGAAATGAATCCTGACATCCCTCAGCAATCCGGCTGGGAGCCTTCCCGCTATGGAAGTTGTACTGGTGGTCTGAGGTCCGAGTGTGGCAGGGAGGGCTCCGGTCTGCAGCCCCTCTGTGCACTGACTTGTTCTTTGGTGGAATAACTGGGGAGTGGGATTATCAGATGGGTTTCCACGCGTTCCTGCAGGAACAGAGGCAGATGCCATCTCCGGCTGCAGGGCTGATGGGGCAGTTCATCGTCCGTAAGTAGGAGGAATGCTGTTAAGCACATGTTGCAGGTGAGGCAAGGTGTGGAGCCGTATTCCCACTTTCTCATCACGGAAGAATGTGGAAGCCTGTGTTTACTGGAGTCTGTGAAACTCATGGGAGGTCAGTAAAATATAATGGTCGGTGGTTCATGGGTTTTGCTGGCGTCTCGGAGGAGGTCAGGCTCCCAGCAGAAGTCAGCACCTCAGCACCAGGAATTTGCTGCATTGCTAAACCAGCTCTGGAAAGTAGAGAAAATCCACTTTATTCAGCCAGTTCAGTTCAAGGGCTAGTCATTCAAAACTGAGACCTACTCAGAGTTGAAAAAGCCAGAAAATGTGGGAGGTTTTCTTCCAACCCGTGTAGAGAATGAGGCATGGGATAGTGGTATCCAACGGCTATTAAATCTTGGGGATCCCTTCGAAAAGGGCCAGTCAGCAGAGTTTGCAGCTCACAAATAAGCCTGGCTTGGCTTTAGTAGTCAATTGATTTGAAATACAGTCTGCTTTGATAAATTCAGTTGTGACTTACCAGAAGAGCAATTTAAAATGTTTACATTTCTGTTGAATTTATGGATCCATTTGAATGCAACTTGACACATATCACAAATAAAATATTAACCCAGCGTCTAATAAATGAGAAATGTGTCATACACCATTTTCAAAGTTATAGAATGGAAAATCAAAAGTCACGACAAACTGTATAATTGCTTCAAAAAAAAAAAAAGTGTATTTGCTAAACAGGAGAAGGCTCTTGCTAACGAAAGGAACTGTCACATCCTCTGCAGAGGCATCAGCGTGGCTCTACTTAAAGTGAACACATCCTGCACATTGCAAAGAGAAAATGTGAAGGTAGGGAACGTTACTGAATGCATTCTTCAGGGAAAATCACTGAATGCATTCTTTAGGGAAAATCATTGCAAAAGACAGATGTAGAAAAGATGAAAATTATTTAAGTAGAGGGATCCTTGTTGCCAAATTAAATTCTCATTACATTTGAAGTTCTGTATGACTTTGATTTAAATCAGTCCACCTTGGTTTTCTTCCTGCAGTACCTTACCAGATTCTGTGGCGTTAGCTGAAGGTCCTGGGGGGACCACGAGGGAAGCCCTGTTCCAGCAGGCATCCTCCTCCAGGGCGCGGGCGAAGGTGAGCCCCTCCGGTCCCTGCCATGGGACGGCTGGAGGGCTCAGCCCGGCTCTCGGAAAGAGACAGCGTGACTCGGGGTGAGCCTCGTTGAGGGGCTCAGCGGGGTTGAGATGCTTGAGGTGCTTGAGGGTCGGCTACCCGGTGCTGCTGCCCGTGGGCTGGAGGTGACGACAAGTGCTCTGCTGGCAGCGCCCAGAGGGATGCAGGCCCTGAGCTTGCCCGCTCTGTATTAGAAAGCCAGCGCTGGTGAATGAGGTTCGTGGCGCTTGTCCCGCTGCTGGGCTGTGGAGGAGATGTCCGTGGGTTGGAGAGGGGCTCTCTCCTTGCCCGAGCGCAGAGGTGAGCAGGGCATCTGCATGTGGCATTGACATCTGTCCCCCCGTCCTGCCAGCGCCTGGCGTACCGTATCATCTCTCCCGCCAGCAGCTGTTGTTTCCAGTTTGAGACATGACAGTGCTCTGTCGATTGGCCAAGTGATTTGCCGAGATGCCTCAGGGACCAAATGGCCGGTTCACATGAGGTGCTCTGGCTGCGCCCCATCACCGGACACAGGTCTGTCTGTGCTGGCCGACCACCCGGCCTCTTTGCAAGCCTCCCCTTATCCCTATATCCTGCCAGTGAAAAGAAAAGTCTCGGAGGAGGTATTGTTCTACAAAGGCTTTGTGAGCAGGAGCAGGGACTACTTGTCTAATTTGTAAATGCAGCGCTGGCATTAAGATCCGTGTCCTACAAAAACAAAAGGAACATCAATCTGCACGTGAAGGGCGCGTGGAGCGAGTAGCTTTGGTCTTCTGCCCCGCGTTGATCTCCGTGAGCCCGGCAAGCCCTGGGAGAGGAGGGGGATTGCTGCTGGCAGAACCCCTCCTGCCCCGGGAGCGCTGCACCGGCGCTGTTGGAGGTGCGAGGAGCCGTGCTGCTGGCACGGCCAGCGGCGGGTCCGGCCGCCTCCGGTCCCCCTTCCCAGCCCCGGCACGCGTGGGCTGCCGAGGGGTGGCCCTGGCCAGGGGGGTCTCGGCTGGCTCAGGCAGGGAGACGTTTTGTTACCTCTGGAGATTTGTACTTCAGACTGACTGTCGTGAAAAGCCCCCGAGGAGCTCGCATCATCTCTTCCCAAGTGTTTAATAAGTTATCACTGCGCTTAGTTTTCGAAGAGGAAAAGCTAAATGTCTTCCTATAAAAGCAGACTGCTAGTGCGTGGTACTGCAAGCCTGTAGTACTCTGCCAAGTACAGTAACAGCCAGGGTGCTGTCTAGGGGACTGTAAGTCAGTATCTGGCATGATGGCAGTGTTTCTTGGAGCATGAAATATGTGGATCAAGAGTATCTTGTTATTTGTGATTTTCTTTATAGGCACATTTTATTTTTGTCAGCAGAGGAGACGGATTTGAGAATGGAAGATTATGGTGTGGGTTAAACTAACTTAAATATTAGTCAGGACAGGCTGTTTCCTTGGGAAATAAGTAGGGCGCTCTGTGCACCAAAGACACCAAGGTCTTGTCCTTGGAGACTCCAGGTGACTCTGCAGTCACCAGGACGATATGGTGTACAGCGCTGATGACCTCGGGGTGCTCGTCAGGGCTGAAGCCTGCTTGCATTACTCCTGTTTTGCTTTTTGTCCCCTTCATGCTTCATAATCAGGTGAGTTCCCATCTTAAGTAACCTTGCAATACATTTATGCCGTCTCTTTTCGTAGATCCCTTCTCTGTCTGGGGAAATCAAGTGTTTCATCTTCTCTGAGCTGATTTATTTAAGCTGCTCCCCGAGCTCACCGGCTGGAGAGCTGGTTTTGAGGCAGTAGTTTTGGTCTCAGTATTGTATCCAAAATTAAGGCAGCTGCCTACTGCAGAGGCCGCCTGTGTGGCACAGAGGCTGCAGAGTGGCTTTGCCCAGGCTTTGCATTTCAGGTATAGCATACCTGCCTCCTTTCCCCTTTTTCACCTCATTTTCTGCTGCTTTCTCAGGGACGACCGGAAGGTGAGAGCCAATGATGGCCATTAAAATTGGGAGACTCCCCAGTGGTTTGGGTTATGACATGGCCTCTGCCGTCCGCCCCGTCAGTAGGTGTGCAGTGGCTCGGCTGGTCAGGGTGGCTGTTTGGGACTGTCCCCTGGGTGCCGGGGCCGAGGCCGTCCCACGGGGCACACGGCAGCCGGTTTCGGTGCAGCTCCGGGCTGGAGCAGCCTTCTTGCGCAGCAGAGGAAAGCAAAAGGAAAAAGAGCCGTGGGCTTACCCGGTCCTGGGCTGGTAGAGGTGGGGCTTGAGATGCGGCTGGGACCCAGCGTGTGAAAAATAAACTGTCAAAATAAGTAAACGGAGCATTTGAAAAGAAAAAAGAGAATTTAATTTGGGAGATTTGAGAATGGATTTGTGCACCTGTGCTTGTTGAAGTTATTTGTGCCCCCTGGGCTGGGAGGCAGCCTCTGAGCTGCTGCCCGCTGCCATCCCTGCTGCCCGCTGCTGTCTCTGCTGCCTGCTGCCGTCTCAGCTGGAGAGCCCCGCGCCGCTGCTCCTGGGAGCTGTTGTTGGGAGGACCTTCTCCTGAGAGCGTGCTAGTTCTGCCTGCCCTCACTGCCAGGGATGTTTGGAAAACCCATTGTCATCTGCTAATGTTTATTTAAATCCAATGGGGATCCAGTTCCCATATGTGTTTACCACGGGCTGTCCCTGTTGTTCACACTGTGCACCATGCTCTGCTCTCTTAGAGATGCTATCTTGCCTCTCCGCCTCCAGCAGTTACACATGAAAACAAGGCATGGTCAGTTTAGAAACATATTCAAGGCTATTTAGAAAAAAGGAAATAAATTCAGTGTACAAGGCTGCATGTTTATAGATTAAACTGCTCAAAGCATTTTAACAGATGGGATGCTCTAAAGTTTCCATGCAGGCCTTGTTATCTGAATCAGGGCGGCTTAGCGACTGTGGATTGAAGATTTAGTTCAGCTCTGGCTGAAGCCAGTGGCAGCAAAACGGGAATGTGCAAGAGGACATGAGACCCATGCCTGAAGTGAAGAGTCGTGCTCTTAGCTAAACGTGGGTCTTGCACCTCGATGTGAGTCGTAGACCAGTCATTTGTCCAGGTATGAGCCACGCAGCTCCATTGACGGAAAGCCAGTTATTTTTAATATTGTATTTGAAAATGTCATGTGCAGATGATGCCATTTTAAAGACAACATTTACTACTGATAACATCACAGTATCTCGGAAATGACAGTACTTGAAATGACTGGACAGGATTCTGTGTCATCCAAGTTTGTGTGCAAGTGCTTATTCAGTTCATGGCTCAGCATCTTCTTGAGCATTATGGCCAGGCAGATTTTTAGACATGGCGTTGTAAAGGTGCAAAACCACCAGCCACTTTCCCGAAAGGGCAAGGTGTGTGACCAAAAGCACTCTGCTCCAGGGATTCCCAGCTGATGGCTGGTCGGGCCGGGATGAGCTGGGGTGCATGGCAGCTGCCATGGGTGGGCAGGCAAATCCCAGTTAGGGATTCTCCGAAGGCCAGTCCAGCTGAGTCCCCGTGTTTGCAAATCCACCGCATTGCGCTTTAGCAGATATGTTTCTGGACAAGGCAGCTAAATCCCGGAGCAGGTTCCATGCCCGCTGGTGCAAGCACTGGCACTGAGCAGTTCTCGCAGTGAGCTGATGCCACGAGGAGGTTGTGCCAGCCGTCAGGACACAGCCGTGTCGGGAACAATGCTGCAACGTTTCACTTCAGTCTGGTGGGTCGTTCTGCTGCAATTGTTTGAGTAATTTTAACATGGAAAATGTAGTCAAATGTAAGAGTGAAGGAGGTGGAAATTGTGTTTGTTCAGTTATGTCAGACTGATGGAAAACAGAGGGAGTGTAAGGAATATGCATTGTGTTATATTAGCATGGTGAATTGCTTAATGAATTAATCTTATTCAAGCAGATAGGTGTGGACTGCAGAAGCCATGCAGATAAAGCAGCAAACATACTTTCTCATGGTCTGTCTTAGGAGTCAGAAGTTCTGGGCGGGGGGGGGGGGGGGGGGGGCAGTTGAGCCTTGGCTCCTTTTGTGTAGCGTGTGCCGTCTGTTGCTGAGATGGAAACTTTCTTTGTGGGTTATGAGAAGTGGTTGACTTTTCTCTTATCCATGATTGCCCTTGGTTTTCTGGGTGTCTTGTGAAATCCGGGCTGTTTCATGAAATTAACTATTGACAAACAAGTGCTTGCATTGCAAAATTGTAGTTCTTACTCTACAGAAATATTTGCATGTGGCAGGAGCTCAGTAGACTCTCTGTTTCCTTAAAGAACCCTTCTGAAACAACGGTAAAATTCTTTCTATAGCTGTAAGAGAGATACTGAGGTTGTTTCTTCTCCCCCCTGAAAACCGCCGTACTCCTTTGTGAGCAGCCCTGACCTTGGCCTTCAAGCCATGCACCAGGGCTGGAATCTCTGCCCGACGTCACTGCTGCACCAGTTGTGTCTGCCTGCGCCGCGCTATCTCCCTGCTTTGCGTTTCTGAGGCGGTGTGGCACTTGCCATATATTGTGCAAACTAATTACGGTCGCGTATTCTGGAGCCCTCCGCAGCGGGCTCGGTGCTTGTTTTTGTCAGACCTCAGTATTCCTGTGGCTCTGTGGGGTGGTGCAGCAGGTACCGACGGAGTAAAAGGCCTTTCTCGGAGGGAAGCTTTTGAGCAGCCCATCGTGAGCCTGCTGCTCAGCCACCCCTGCGGTCCCTTGCGCCGGGGCGGAGGAGCTGCAGACGGTGCTGGTCGCTGGGACCCCCATGCAGGTGGGGGTCTGGGGCTCTGCCCAGAAACCTGCCCGTCCCCACGCCCCTGCAGCCACCGTAAGCCATCTTTTTGGCTCGTTGCAGTGTTATTACCTACGTATTTTGAGAAAGTCCTTAAAAGGTCTCTTGGAAACTGGAAAACAGATCGTTAGGAGTACCATTATCACGGCTCACTCCAAGTCACCCACGTTTTAAGTTATGTTTTTCTTACAATTTTCCCTCTAAAAATAAAAAAGAAAAGGCAAATTGGCGTCTTTTTAAAATCAAGGGCGTTCCTGGGCAAATCCTTCCGCTCTGTGGACAGTGGCTGCCGGTAGTAAAGGTGCAGGAGCGAGCTGGAAGTCGCGTCGGTGCGGCAGGGCTCAGCCTGCAGCCGAGCCGCTCCCCAGCTGCTGAACCATCGCTCTCCCGAGCCGATGGGACGGCGGGGCTGACTGCTGCCCTGTGCAAACCCCGAAAGCAGGAGCGGTACACCCGGGAGGAGCCTGCCTCCCAGCCAGGATTAACCTTGAGTGCCTGCCAGCTCCCTCTGATTCCCCTCCGTAAGTGGGCAGCTGGGGGCGAGACTGGCCGAGCGCACAGGGGTCTGCGGGGAGAGGCTGGGCGCCTCTGGGACGCTCTGCTCAGCACCCTTCATAGGTAGATGCACACGTATAGGTACACTAGATACACACGTGCATGAAGGTATATTTGTACTTGCACAACTCTTCTCATGCAGAAACAGCTATTTAAAAAGCTACTCAGGCCTTAATGCCTAACCTACTTTGCAGCTTTAAATAATTAAGCCTCAAAAACACTCCAAGGTCTTCTGGGGGTCCTGCTTCTGTCATCACAACAGCTGCTGCTGTGAGAGTCGCTTCTGCTCACTTCCTATCTGAAATACATAGTGCAAGGAACAGGGAAAGCACAGAATGGAAGGCCTTATGGAAGAAGATAAATTAGCCCTTTTCAGATTTCTCATTGCGTAGAGAGGAGAAAAAAGGTGACGGGTCATTAGAGGAAAGGTCTGGTACTGCTGGAATCTAAAAAGTTGCTGGATAAATAAAGCATTTTTAGCAAGGCTTTTATATCTGCTGCTGGTTATTTCTTAGTAGTGTCCGCTCTACAGTAGCGCCTCAAACTGAGTGCCAAGGCTGTGTAGCGTAGGGTGCTTGTGCAGACGCGGCACGGGGGGAAGCAGGGGGTGCCCTGGGCCCTGCTGGGGACGGGACAGTGGGATTGTGCTGGGAGGGCGGGCGGGATGCTGGGGAGGGCGAGACAGGGAGATGTTTGTTGCATCAGGACTTAACTATGGCAGATGTGTTGCAGCCGACTGTATCTCCTCCATTTAATCAGCAATTCAAGAAAAGCCTTGGAAATTGAGATTGTCAGGGAAGGATAGTTGAGCAACATCTACAGATGAGTCACTGATTCTGATTGCTGCTGCTGAAAAGATGAGAAATCACTCAAAATGTTTCTTGCCTTAAGAATAGAGGACAAAATTGCTGCTCCAGTTGTTAACCTACTGTTTAGGTAGGATCCACATAGCTCTCATATGAGGAATAGAAGATAGCAGCATTCTTGAAGGACACAACTGACAGCAAGATCAGAGGAGAGAGGTGAGCCTGGGTTTTGATCTCACCAATAATTGTCCCATTTCATGCTTTACTCTCAAGGTATGAGGGGCTTAGAAAAGACAGCCGTACTTCAGCAGAGCGCCCTGACCTGTGTGAAAGGCAAACTGCACCAGTACGCTGGTAACAGAGTTAGTCTTTGATTGAAATTAAGCGTCCCAGCTAGTTGTTCACATAACAGCAGCAACAGTCCCTTAAGTCCTGTCTGCGCCGGAAAGTATTCTTAGCCTATGGTCTGATTTAAACCAGTCAAATATTGGTTCCTTGTCTGTTCTTGAGGAAGCACTTTTTCTCATTTAAAACCTCTCTCTCCTCAGTTTAATTTATGTCTCTTGGGAAGCAGAATGAAAGGGAATGGATAGTTGGGACTAAAGAAGCTACTCTTATTACCAGAATTAAAATATCTGAGCAAAAAATGATAACCAGGCAGCTGCCCCTACGCGAGTGCATCGTTGTCCTTGCCACAGTTCTCCTTAAGAGTGATTGCTCTTTAAGCTGTTGCACTGTAAGTAGTTTTAAGTCCTGATGTCCCTGGGACTTCTGCTTGTGCGAGTGCAGGTTGCAGGATCTCCCGATGTTTTGGGATTAGTGAAATGAGAGTGGGGAGAGGGGTGGGAGAGGTGGGGGACCGCGTGGGACTGCCTGCCCCGGTGCCTGCTGCAGTCGCAGCCCGGCAAGCGCAGGGCAGCAGCGCTGTGCATTGTAACTTACTGCAGAGATGGAAACCCCACTGGAAAAGCTAATGATTAGCACAGACAACACGCATATCTTTCCTGAATTAAACCTCGGTGTTGCCAGCCGCTCTTTTGGTGTGTGAGATGTCCCCTTGCTTGCGTGGTACCCGGATGGGCAGAGTTGTCTGCGGACGCAGAGGGGTGCTGGCCACGGGCAGCAGTTCGGGGCAGAGGGGCTGAGAAGCAGGATAGCGTTCCCTTGCCCTGGGGTCTGTTTGACCCCTTTTTCTAAAAGTTGCAAGACTTTTCAGAAGATTCACGGTATGGGTTCCGGCTGCCATCTCTCCCAGGGCTATTTTCTGTTTCAGTGGATTTTGGGTTTTATTCATACTGTGGGCCCAAATGGGGCTTTTCTGGGTAGAAAGAATTTTTCCAAGAAGTCCTGGCATTGTCACATTCGCTGTTAATATAATTCAATTTCTAAGAGCTCACCTGTAAGCATTCAAACAATACCAGAAACCAAAAGCAGATCTAATTGTGACCAAAAAGTTGTGGTGACCTACTGACTGTTCGAAGCTAATTGCCTCATCTGGTGTTTCGATAAAAAGCAGGTTGTAGCGAATAACTCAAAATGCTATTGTTCCCCATACTGCCTGGACATGCGTTTGACTTGTGATTCTGACAAGCGCCTCTCCTGCTGCCATGCCTTCCGAAAAAGCAGCTTCTCCATGGATCTGATCAAACAAGCGTGCGGCAATGTGTGTCGGGAGGGAGGCGGCAGGACGGGTACCAGCCAAGAGGAAAGGGTTTGGGCATGCAGATGGAGGGAAGCACGAGGAATATGCAGTCGGAGAGGAGGGCTGGCTCTTGGAGCGTCTCGGTGCTGCGGTTAACGCGGCCGGTTGGCACTACGTCAGCCTGGTGTGCGTGGGCAGCGTGGTGCAGCGCGGCATGGGCGGGTGAAGTCGTCCCCCAGGGTCCCGGCTTGCAGGGATCCGGTCCCGCATTTGCAGCACCATGTGAGCTGCGGGCTGTGCTGGCCGGAGAGCGGTAGGAGGGGTGGAAGTGTGGAGCTCTGCCTCCCGAGCACCCCGGCACCGCCGCAGTCCTCTCATCGTGCTTGGCGCCTGCTCGGGTTGTGCCAGGGCTGCAGAAGGCTCTTCGTGCTTCCCCAGCAGAACTTGGAAGAGGTTATGTCAAAACTGGGGGTTGGGGAAGGCAGCAACAGGCAAAGATGGCCCCAGGTCTTCGTGGGAGTCCATGCTGTGCCCCTGCTAACACCTGGTTCCCATCCCCATCCTTGTCTCCAGCTACCTAGAGGGAAAACCCAAAATGGGTCTTTTGGACTACTGAGCTGGCAAGTGGAAAATGTGAAGCTCCGTAATCCACGCTGACCCACCTCCAGCATTTAATCATAATTATTATATGGCAGACCCTGCAACTTTTATTTTTGGCTCTGAGGTTTGTTTTTGCCATTCGGTGGTTGGCAGCGCCGTGCTCTGCCCATGGGGCCGTCCCAGGGCAGGGACCTCGGTGGCTCTATCTCAATGTACGCTGTGTGACAGGGAGATGCAGAGGCAGCGCCTTTAGTCATGGGATGGGTATAAACAGGAGTCTACTGGGACACATTCACAGCAAATGCTTTATGTTTTCACCAGAGGCTTCTGGCTGGATTTAGTAGTCATGTGGATGAGCAAGGCATCCTGGAAGAAGGTTCAGTCCAGCTCTTGCTGGGTATTGAAAGACGGAATAGGCAGAAAACAAGCAAGACAAAAAAGCAAGAAGAAAAGAATAGCTTAAGGGAGTTTGATAGCTTAGGAAAAATTAATTTGTTTAAATTAAGAATCAAAAGGATAAATTCATCTGTAGAGAAGTGACAACAATGACCTTAATGGAGTGGGATCACGTAGCTTAATGAGCATGCAGAGTCCTTTTTTGATGTACAAGCCTCACTGTTGAAGCCAAAATTACATGAACACTGCAACAGCCAGTCCCAGTCGCCTTCTCTTTCTAGGCTGTGCTGTCACCGTGCCTGTGCTTTGTCACACATTGTCACACATTGTACCTAGGGGCAATGCCAGGAGGGGTACCCCAGCATGGTCTTCTGCATGGGCAGAGCGAGGTTTGGCTTAGTCGTTGCTTGTCTCCTTTCTGATCCGTGCTTGGCTTGTCCCATCACCAAAATGTTGGGTTTTGCCATGAACATTCTCCCAGGCGCCATCCGCTGCGCTCGCCCATAGCTCGTCCTAACCTCGTTTGCTGACCCTTTCCCTTGTTCTCTTTCTGTTCTACGCTGCAGGTTGGACACTGGCCGTGAACATGTCTTGCCCATTGACTATTACTTTCCACCTCAAAAGACTTGCCTGATCTGTGGAGATGAAGCATCTGGGTGCCACTATGGAGCCCTCACTTGTGGTAGCTGCAAAGTCTTCTTCAAACGGGCGGCTGAAGGTAATGCATACAGAGAGAGGAGGGAAAACCACTCCCACCTCCCAAGTGTTGGCTTTCTCTGCCAAAGTTGCCTAAGAGTCAAGTGCTACTGACACAAGTTCTCTCATCAGCAGTCAAGTCATTAACATATAAGTGCTGGAGGCGTTTGCAGCATAGTGATATGTTTTCCTCCTGTTGAAAAAGGTTAAGCAGCCTTGCTTTGGGGAGCCTGCCAAGCCAAGGGGACTGAGGCGAGAGTGGTGGGGACGAAGTGTGGTGGGTTTCTAAGGTCTCTTAAACTAGTAAAGGAGAAAATTCAAAGATAAATTGATTTCTTTGTCCTATGTTTGTCATTCCACATTACAGATTGCCCTCAAAAAGTAGCCAAACCACTTTGCCAAAACACAATCCTTTTCAATGCCTGATGATCTTAGTGACCTAGTGAGACCCCGGAGCAGTCAGTTCCTGCTTCTCCTCTCGACTCTCAAGGGTGCTTTAAGTTCCCATCAGCCCTCCTGCAATCTCAGACCCACAACTCCAAATTCAGGGGATGCTTTTCCTCTCTTGCATCCCTTTCAGAGGGTCACTTCTCTCAATACCTGCAAAACAGCAGAACCGTCTGTCAAGAGCCATGCTCTGACCTTGGTGTCCATGATCCTTCTCCCCAACCCTCGAGAAAGCAACTTCTCCTTCACGTCCAGCTCTGTAGTGCTAGGCTCTCCAGAGAGAAGTGTGAGCCCAGATGTTCCCTCTCAACAGCAAGGTCTTTGCACCATCTTTCCTTGGTAATTAGCATGTAGAAGGACCTCGCCCAGCTGTTTCCTTGGGCTGTGGGTCAGCAATGTCTGGTTTCTAACTGCAGTTAAGAGCCATTCTTCCTCGGTGCTAACATAATTTATCGGGTGCACCGGCACAGCGTTGGCAGTCGGTGTTGCAGGCCGTGGCATCCCTGGGAGAGGGAGGCACCACGATTCCCAGCTGGTGGCCAGCGAAGGGGATGGAGGCGTCTGTCTCTGGCTTGTCTCGCCGTGACCTTCCCCTCCTGCACCTTACGTCACCCCTCTGTCGAGCGGAGGTCCCAAACTGATGGGTGCTCACCTGCCGTTGTCAGAGCACTGCTTCTAGATTAATTCTAGCATTATCCTGCGTGTTTTCGGAGTCGCGTTTTCCCTCGTTCATCATGCGTGCCAGGAGTGAATTTGGCAGCGCTGGTTCAGGGAAGAATTGGGGCTGTGCCGTAAAGGACAACAGCATCCTGTTGCCCTAATAGGACAGTCAAATAATAGTAATAGTTAATAAATTTGGCATATTTTTCCCAAGTAAGTCATTTACAGATATGTCTCTCTGCTATACGCCAATTCTGTGTAAGGCCAAATGGATTGGCTTGTGCAGCCAGAGTAAATAACAGATGCTTGTTTAAGTCAGCAAGTTACTGTTGATTTATAGTAAGTGGAGTCTTGGATCTCTCTAGATAAGTGCCGATGAAATATCCCGTGTCGGCTGGCGAGTCCCGGAGCAGTGCCCCTCCTTTTACACCAGGGTGGGCTCCGTCCTGCGTGGCAGCGGGCGGGCGGGTGAGGGCTGTGAGATGCCTGCGGGGGCAGAGGAGCCAGCCTGGGCTGCTTGCACTGCTCTTGATCATACGCTGTGGTGGTGTTCCCTCTCCTGATTGTGTTGTATCAATAACTTAAATGGTATTTATGCCTCTTCTTAGTTTTTAAGCCTCGAGGTATCGCAGAGGGTTAGAAGTGTTCGGTCGCGTTAGGGTCGGGCGGCAGCAGCCCTTTGCCTTTCCTCTGGACGAGACCGTGGAGCGAAGTGTGTCTGCAGTGAGGAGTGGCAGCGGTGTGGGGGGACCTGCCTGAGTGGGAGGTTTCATCCTATGTTACCCTGAGGGACATGGATGGAGTCTTTATTTTGGGGAAGAGACAATAAATCAGGCTCCTTTATAAATATTGAATGCCAGGGTAGTGGTAGGTGATGATTTCTATCCTAACTCGTGATGATTTTCCAGCCAGACCTTTCCTTCTTGAAGTGGAGGAGGCATACTGAATACTGAAAGCTGATCCTTCGGTGTGTTCTCATGTTTTAAAGTCCATAAAATGCATCTCTGAAAACCTTAGGTCACCTTTGGAAACTTTTTACAACAGCCGATCAGAAAGCTTCCCCAATGAGAAAAGAAACCTTTTCTTCTGCCTCCGTTACCTTCCTGTTACGGGTGTAAACCAGCAGCCTCCGATGGGTAGGAGAAGCAGTGGACTGGGAACTGAAGAGCAGCACAAACAGATCACCTCGGAGGGAATGGGGAATAGCTAGACACGTAGTTTTTCTTTTCTCGTATTCTTTGCCTAATATAATACTGAACTTATTTGGCAGTAATTCAGGGATATTTAAGAAGGTTTTGTAGGCATACACTGCCTTCTAAGGGATTAGAAAGGGAAAAGATTTAAAAAAAAAAAAAGTTATGACATTGAGTCCTCTTCCCTTTTGAAACATGCTGAGGCATTCATGTGGTTTCCAGTAGAGCAGATCACTCCTGCTTTGATAAAATGTTTTGACAGATTTGAGGTTTTCTGCAAGCTCAAGTCCAACCAGTTCTTCCAGAAAGATGCTGGAAGAGTTAACAGAAAAGACGTGAATATTTTCCTGATCTCTTTCTGTCAGCTCTCTCGATTTATAGAATCTCTCAAGATGTCCAGGCTATGCACAGGCCACCTCTAAAATGCACCCTGCAGATTCTTCAGCTCTGATGTGGACTTCCTCACTTGCAAGGTGGCCAGCCTCATTTTTGTAAACAAACCTGGCGTTTGTCTCTCCCCTTCTGTCACCCCGCTCTGGTGTCCAAGCGCTGAGGGGTCCAGAGGGTTGGGGCTCACTGCCCCGGCAAGAAGTGCTGCTGCTCCTCTGCTGCCAGACTCACTCGCAGCCTGCGAAGGAGGTCTCCTCCTTCTCATTCCTCTGTCTCCTACAGTTACAAAGATTTGGTAAAGAAAAAGTGCATCCACCTCAGCACAGATTTTGTTTTTTCTCGACACAGGTAGACAGGGCATCACTTCTCATGGTTAGGATGATTCAGGTGAGTTAAAGGCATTAGGGTTTGGTCCTCACGATACCACACTTGTCCCTGAAACAGAAAAACACTTCAAACACCACACACTTCCAAATCAATTGGCAGTCCAGGGGTTCCTGTTGTCCCATCCCATCCAGGGAGTCATTTTTGTGTCCCCTGCATCCATCCCTGAAAAATGGTAGACCTTCCTCGTCCCTCCAAGATTGCATGAGATCTGATGGCCACCTTGGCCAGTTCAGAGCTGCCTCTGTGCAGTGTTCCTGGCAGCGCAGGGCTGGGACGCCTTAGGCTGCAGTCCTGATGGGACTGCCTTTAAATAGCAGAGCGCTAAATGAAAAAAATAACACGGTATTTGGCAAATTTCCTAGAGGGCTAACAGCCAGACTGCTGTGCAGTCTCTTCTGATTCCCTTTCAGTCACTCTCCATATGGATTATTGTTCTATATCCTGACCTGCTGAGGATTAGCCTTGCACCAGAGAAATGTCTCCGGGCCAACTCAACAGTTTCTTGCCAGTTCTCAAGATGACAACAAGTTGAAGTGAACTGTTTTTGAAGACCATCACCATGTTTTAAAATGCTTTCTCCTCCTTCTCTTGTGGCTGATCTGACAGTATGCAAAAGAGTCGCATCTGCAGAAGACTTCCGTGGTGCTGCAGCACCATGATGCTCCTGCTTCCGTGGTGGGTTTCTCACTACCCTTTGGGTATTACTGGCCTTAAAAATCCGTGGGAAGAGCAGAAGGTGGAATAACCAGACTGTTGAAAGCTCAGGCCCTCCTGGCACAGCCCACTGCCTGTCCCTCGTGCTCCCTGCCACGTGGGATTGCTTTTCTCTCCCCTTGGTGTCCGCAGACCAGCTCCCCCCAGCCCCGTGCAGCAGTGCTTCTCTGTGGGTGACCCGCTACGTCAGCACCCGCTTCGCTGGGTGCCCTGAGGGGTGGCAGCTCTCTGCGCTGTGCTGCTAACTGGCAGCTGCTCGCTGCTTCAGCCTGCGCTCGAGCAAGCTGTCAGTCAGTGAGTTGTCAGACAGGACACTGGTTGGAGTCCGAAGCAGACAATTTGACTTCAAACAGGCTCAGGAGTTAAAACGTTACAGTTTTGTCTTGTTGCCAGAGCACGGAGCACTTAAAACATTTTTGCTTGCTGGATTTAAGCATCTTTAAAATAAAGCTTTTTCAATTTGCACAGTCCTATAGTTGCTTACTTTTAAAGCTTGTCGTTTAGCCTTGGCTTGCTCCAGGCTTCTTGCTAGATTGCCTCCTGTATGGAGCTGTTACCTGCCCATGCTGTTAGTTCGCCAACATCTGTAACTCCTATGCTTGCGTTTCTCTGGCTAGCTAATGTTTTCCCTTGCAGACCATCATTTCTGGTTCCCTGGAGAGCTTCCCCTTTGCTCTTCCCACAGAGCCAGCATGCCTTCCCTGCCACCGCCGGCTGCTGAAGTCGCTGCCCTGAGAAAGAAGAAGTGGAGCCGGTGCTGAAGCCTGCTCTGTGTCACTGAGGCTGGATGCTTTCCTTTTGTTTTCTTTAGTCTTCTGGTAAATACAGGTGACTACTAAGAAAACAACGTTGCAAAGGTAGTTTATTAATAGTGGCTTAGTGTTGGTTCTGAGAGCTTCATAGCTGTGCCCTCTTGGATTATTTCTGGTGGGGGCATAAAGTGGGAACTTCAGAGCGGTCCCAGCACCAGACCCGCAGGCTCAGCTCTTGCCGTAGCCCAGCTGGTGACAGCGATGGGGACCAGAGTTTTTACAGAAGAGCACTAGGGACCCTGTGGTTACCTGAGACCCCGGGGGATTTGCTTTCTCAGAAAGCTTGGCCTTATCCCCCAACTGTTAGAATTTGGTTTATGCCCTGAAATACAAGGATATATCTCTTTTCCAAAAGGCATTTAGTGGGTTTTCACATTCACAATTGTAAATCTTACTCCAGATGTTTGCATAGATTACTTTGCTTCCTGGAAGAGGAAGCTACTCTAGGCACAGCAACTCATGTGGCAACAGGCTTTTAGTTAAATAACTTCCCCGGATTGAGCAACTAATCCTTCACCATAAATCTTTATTTTCAGTCGAGACTGGAGAACTGCTCTTCCCCTCTGCTCCTGATGTTCATTGCAGTCCCAGGTGACGAGCAGGAAGACTCGGTGATGGCAGAAGCATCTTTCTGCCTGGCGTGAGGTGGCACAGGAGGGAGCCCGAGCCGGCCGGGGGTGTTCCCAGCGCAGGGGGCGGTGGTACAGCAGCGTATGTGTGGTGTCCAGGGAAGGGGGGAACTGCAGCAGCCTGCAAGAGCCTGGGTTGCACCGGCTGATCTCCTGGGATTCCTGTGCTGGTCTGACATAGCAGAGGGGTGCTGAGGACCTTTGTAACTTCACTTCTCACCTACATACATGTCAAACGGTATCTGGATCGGCAGGGAAGGAGAGGGGTCTTCTCTAGGCATACATCTGCGTTGTTGTCAACTGGGTAATTATATCTGAGGCTGGCGCCTTGCCGACATCCCCATTGTAAAGACAGTCTGGGTGACTGGCTTTGCAAGGAGCAAGACTGCTGGGTAAAATAGGAGAGTCTGTTTAAAGTTTAGACCTGTACTTACAGGTTTGCAAAGCAAGAGCCTCTGCTTTGGAGTAATATGAGAAAGCATCTCTATTGTTTGCAGGAAAGAAAAGGAGAAAAAAAATCATTCCAGTGTTAAACTCTTTCTCTAAAAGAAAAAACAGTGCATTTATCTTTAAATAAAGAACAGCTGATTGTGAATGTCTCAGCTTGTTCTTAAATGAAGAGAGCAAATTACCCTGAAATTAAAAACAAGGCTCTCTATATGGGAAGTCACTTAAGACAGATGGAACCAGTCTGTATCCCTTCCTTGTTCTCTGGGCTTTTACAGCCAGTGGCACCTTCTCCTCCGTGCGCCCGTGCTGTGCTCAGGTGACAGAGCCGTTCATGTCCGTGTCAAGTGATGCCCGCTCCCAGCTTGGAGAGAAGGGACGGTGTACGCCGGTGTGGACGGAGCAGAGGAGCTGCTGTTGCTGGCGTATCCACCAGAGATGCGTGGTGTGGCAGTGTGTGTCGGTCCATGCCGGAGGCAGCGAGCGTCCCAGCCGTCGTGGTTCTCCGTGGTCGATGGGACGAGCGGAGGTGGTTCAGGACGGTTGGCTTCGCTGGGGCAGTGACACGGTGTGCTCCTTCTCCCAGGTCATGGGTGCGTTTCACAAACTGTATCCGCGGCTGGGGATAGCAGTGATGAGGGTGCCGGGTTTCTCCAGTAATTAAAAGGGGAATCTCTACATCCCTAGGAATTAGGACAAGATGAGCAAGCAGCTTATTCTCATGCTGAGCAGAAGCAGACTCATGAATAGCCATTGCATGACCATTTGTTTCCCTTTTTGTTAATGGCTAACAGCTTAAAATAAACTGTGCCAGACTATGCATGTACTGTTAACAGAAAATTGGTTCCTGCCCCAAAGAATTTATTTTGTGAACCAGGAAGCAGGCCCTTGCTATTTTAGCAAAATCACTGTACCATGACTGTGGGGTGAGTTGTTGACTGCAACTGAAAAGCTTGCATTCATCCGAGCCCATCGGCAGGGAGGTAATGTTGTCGTAGAGACTCTTCTAATGTGCCCGGTTTGTGCACAGTGATCCGGGAGGGCCGGCAGCCGCCGAGACACCCTGCCTGGCCTCGGCTGGTGGGAGATCGCTCCCTCTCCGTGTCCCTTCCCAGCGATGCCAGAGGTGGCGGATGCTGCTGAGGAGCTGATGGGAAACAGCACGGCTGCCTCATCGAGCAAGGCTTGAACCCGGTTCCCAGATCTCATCCGTCCCCCTGCTCCCTTCCTGTGGGTGCCCATGGGCGCCTGGGGGGACAGAGCAGGGTGGGGGACGAGCCCGCACATCGGGACGCTGCCCGGAGCTTGGGGGAGAGAAGGGGCTGGGGCTGGTGGATGTTCCTCCTCATGGCAGGGGAATTTAGATAGAGCTGTGCCTGACCCTGGAGTGTCCTTGGGGGGCTCGGGCAGTGACTGTGCCGCCTTCCCTTACTAAAGCTATTCACAGGAGAGGCTTGACCTTTTCAAAGATTTTGAGCTATTATTGTTGCAAAAATGCTGTAGTTTAGACTAGGGAGGTGAGATAGGGAAGAAGCTGGAGCCGAGGGGCGAGAGGAGAGCAGGAGGGTTGTGCGGATGCTCCCGGGGCAGCACTGCTCGCGGCAGCCCAATGGCCTCGGCCAGAGACCGAGTTGGCCCCGTGGGCTTGGCTTGAGCCTTCCCGGTAGTCCCAACCCCAGACATTTTATACTCGTGGTAGTTTTGATGGGCTCTGGGGCATCCCAGTGTCAGACGTTGTCACAAGACAGGAATCCTGCAGTGCTGTGCAGTGGAGGGGAAGGAGAGCAAAATCACCTTACAGCTCTCCATGCCCATGCCTGAGAAGGTAGGGCATCCATTCTTGTTTGATGCATGGACATAAAGAGGTCACGTGGAGAGAGTATGGCCTCAGCACTCGTTTCCCATAGCACAAAAATAACTCCAAGTAACCCAGTTTCAGCTGAAGTTGTTTATTACTCATCCTCCTCAATGAACTGTTGAAAGGGAGGATGGTGCTTGTGTTCTCTGGGATTTGGTGTAATCGCTGCTTCTGAGGCTGCTTTAAGTGTCCTTAACACTGGTAATGAGCAAGGGGAGGGAGGTGAGAAGCGGTGCTGATGAGAATAATGTTAAAAGGATTTAGCAAGGTATCATGTGCTGCAGGTAATGCACTCTTGCCCCATTATGTCTCCAGTCTTAACAGCTAAGGCACTGGGGGTGGTGTAGTGATCAGCTTTTAATGGGGACGATTCTAAGAAGTTCAAACGTGTGGTGTTTTTGCAGCCCTTTGGCGTAGCCCCGTGCGCACGGAGCGTGAGGAGGAGTTGATTATGCGCTGAGCCTCCTAACGACTTTTCTGCGACCCTGTGATGGGAGGCTGCGGGTGGGATTTGGCAGCAGGCGGCTGGTTGTGCCAGCAGAGCCGCAGCCGTGGGCCACAGGCAGCCAGCACCGGGGAGGAGCGGGGGCACCTTCTGTGGGCTCCTCCATCCCCAGGGCACAGGAAACAAAGCTGGGAGGGCGATGGGGAAGCAAGAGACGGTGCCAGTGAGGTCTGTGATGCTAGGTTGCTAAAAAGCTGCCACTTTTTCTGATTCTGATATCTTCAGAAGTTGTGGGGGTGTGTGGAGGAGGTGGGGAGTTGTTAAATCCATGCACCAAAATTGGTGCATCTCTTGTCAAAACTGGTACGTTAAGCGGTTAGATTCAACCTCGTCCTTTTGATGGATCTCTGATCACTCCAAAGGGCTATTCCTACAAGAATATAGAAAGCAAACACCTGCAGGATGATAAATAAAGGTTAAGCTGGATATAGACTGATTTCCCATGTAGGCTACTTACGCAGAATCTGAGAGATGCACAGCTCTTTTATTTACTGAGACTGGTTTAGTTTGGAATGGTATGAAGAACATCAGATAAATCCTGATCCAGTAAACGTGTTTAGACTTGACAAGAAAACACATGGTGAATCAGGAAGGAAAGTTCATTCTTGGCATGTCTAGCAAATGAGGCCATTAAAAAAAAAAAAAAAAGCTGAAATCTGGAGCTCTGAGGGCTGCTCTCTAAACAAGTGGAAAGGTGAGTCTAAGATACTGCTTAGTCTGATAATAAGTAACTTCTGAATTTTCTGCAAGCCCCCGTAAACCTGCTGCTGTGCAGGGTCTTCCTTACGGGGAGTCGCTGGTCCCAGTTTCCCCCTGGCTGGCTGTGAGTGCAGCCCAGGGGACAAGGTGACTGGTGCCAGCCTGGCACGAGACCCATGGCGGCAGAGCCTGTGGGGCAGCAGCTCCCCATGTGATCAGCTCCCCAACCCCGGGGTCTGTAACTTGCAGACAACAAACCCAGTTAGTGTTAGTGGGTGGCACAAAAAATAATTCAGCCCCAAAAAGCACTGCAGAGTCGTGGTTGTAGAGGGAAGCACTGTCTGGGGACTATATTCAGCAAACTGTAGGTAAGTGCCGTGGCAGGAGGATCAAACTGTGTTTTGAAGGCGTTCTGGGAGAAAAACAGCTCGTCACAGCAAAAAGCCAAGCAATAGATGTATGACATTTCAAAAATGAGAACCAAACTATCCGTATTTCATTACTTTTTAATTGCTATCTATTGACTACCTCTGCTGTGCTGCACAGTGCAGAGTGATTTTTCTCCTTGGAGATCTTGGTCTAAAAGCTTCTGCCGTGTGCCTGTGAGGATGAGCAGTGCTGCTGGCAGAGAAGGGGTGCTGAAGTATGGAAAAACAGCAGTGACCGCGTCTGCGTTTCGGGTAGCCAGCTTTCATACAAAGCATGTATATCTGGCAATGAACCACTCC
Source organism: Gymnogyps californianus (assembly GCF_018139145.2). NCBI lineage: Eukaryota > Metazoa > Chordata > Aves > Accipitriformes > Cathartidae > Gymnogyps > Gymnogyps californianus. The sequence continues at coordinate 699,115 of NC_059479.1, forward strand.
TGTGGCAGCAGAGGAAGAACTGTGCGGTTTTCCCAAAAGATACCAACTTCCAACATAAATTTTCTGTGGGGGGGTGAACTGGGAAGCCAGCACTGATACGGTCCTGTCCTCTCCTCTCCTCTCGCGATGCCAGTGACCCTGGTGATACTGAGAAAGCTTGAGTCCATTTCTCCTTGCAAACCTGGTCTGGTCAGTACCCACCACCCATCTGCCGTTTCCTCTGATGTTTGTAGGTAAACAGAAATACCTCTGTGCCAGCCGGAACGACTGCACCATCGACAAGTTCAGAAGGAAAAACTGCCCGTCCTGCCGCCTGCGGAAGTGCTACGAAGCTGGGATGACTCTGGGAGGTACTGTCTGAGTAATGTCCCCAGGGTCCTTGTGATGGGCTGAGGCAGCCGGGCTAATCCTGCAGATAACGAATGTACTTGGCATATTAATAGTCAGTAAGTGTCTGAAAAAATGAGGCTGATGGAGCGTAATGAGCTTTGGGAAACATTTGCAGGTTTCTAATACCAAAACTGTGAATTTTCATTAAACTTTTGTTTGAGTTTCAGGAAACATTCTTTTCCTTAATTTAAAACCTTGTTAATCTGAAAAAATGTAAACAGTCGGGTTAGCTGGATTGTCACTTACAGCAAAGCCTCTTTGAGCAGAGCACTCCCATTTTAAGATGATTCTTCCCAGGCAGAACGGAGCATTTTTCTTTATAAAATTACAGCCCCAGTGGTTTTTTTCGCTGAATGGAAGTTGCTCCTGTATCACTGGTAAAGATCCTTGTTACAGTTTGTCTCTGTTCCAAACCCTGTAGCTCTACCAAAACCTGACAGAGTGCCCGTATCCAAAATCTGAGGTTTTCTGCTCAAAATCTAGAAGCTACAATGCAGATCACTGGGTGGCTCTTCTTTGAGTTCGTTTGATGTGAGAGTGAGGAGGAAAATACCCTGAAAAACGGGGCTGATGGACCTGACCCACGGTGAAAAGGCCCCTGACAGCGAAGCGGAGGGGAGTCACGGGTGATACAGAAAGGAAAGCCACTGGCAGCGTCAGGCACAGCGCAGAGGGAAGTGGGGCAGCCCTGGCTAGTTAGATGTGCCAACATTTTAGTTTAAATACTTTCACCATTGCTGGGATGGGCAGAGCCTCCCGGAGCTAGCTGCTGGGCTGCTGGAACGTTGCCTTGAAGAACTTGCTACCGAAATGGTTCTGGTTTATTGCTCATTGAGGAGCAGCAGTTTTAATTGTATTTCTTCCCAGAACAGTTCTTACGGCTCAGATACCAACAAACACGTCCAGTCGGCAGGGCAGGAGCCAGCCTCTCCCCTCTGCTTTTGCAGCAGCGGGTAGTAAATCTGAGCGGTGGGGACACAGCTCTTGGGGGCGGTCGTGCAGAGATGTGCAGCTCGCTCCTTTCCTCCTGGTAGCAAGCAGAAAAAACAAACGTCCCAAAAGGTAATGCAGTCCTCAAACCTCACAACGTCACCCCCGTGCGCTGGCTCTGACCGCTCTTCGCTTACGCTCCCCCTCGGTCGCAGGCGAGCTGTCGGCAAACGGCAGGGTGCTGCTGCGGCAGCGCTTGGGGAGCGATGTGCGTGGGCACGTGCGAAGGCACACCACGGTTTTGCAGCAGCAGGGAGGTGCCCAATTCACCTGAGGCAACCAAGCAGGCAGTTTGCATGCTGAAGTTACCAGGCAGCTACCTCCGTCTCAGTTCCCCGGTATCTGCTTCACCGGTTCTGCCCCAGCCCCGGTCACCCAGCCCAGCTGGGAGGGAGCGAGGGCAGAGGAGCCTGTCCCGGCGCCGTGCCTGCCCGCACGCCTTCTTGCAGGAGTTCCTGATGACAGTCATTTTCATGGCTGCTGGTGGCTGTTCGTAGCCATGGCTTCCCAGGGAAGCAGGGAGACTCCTCCGGGACCCTTCCCTTCTCTGCCTGGGAGGGTCGGGACCGGGATGCCGCCGTTGCCCTCCCCGTGGGATTGCTGGGCTCCCGAGCCGGGGGACGGGGATGAGGAGCCGAACCCAGCTCCCTGGTCTGCAGCCAGCAGAAAGGCTTCGTAATGCCATGCAAAACAAGCATGCTCTTACTTTTAAGTGCTTTTTTCTGGTGAAGTTTCCTTAAGTAAGAGAAGACGTGCATCAGTGTAACCTTCTTCTGCAGGACACACTGACAAAATTAATGCTAATACTGATAGCCCCCCCCTCCCTTTTTTTTTTTTAAGCTCTGTGGGTCACCCTGACCTGTTCTGCCTGGTCTGTTTTACATTTGTTTTGAATGTCGGTTTAAAGGCAATTGTTAAAAACATGCATGCTATGAGTTTGTCCACAGTTATTTCTCCCACAGTAGAGGGGCAGAGCATTTGAAAATGCTTCCAAGCTCCAAACAGTTGTTTTTAACTGCTTGTTAATTACCAGTCACTTGTGGGGTATAATAGAGCTGCCTGTGACCAGCAGACTCTCAGTATGTTTAATGGGAGGAGGAGGTGACACACTGAATTCCTTATTTAGGACTCTCTGCTTTGGCACAGAATGGCAATATGTCGAAGCACTTCATTATTGATTGAGATCACTCTGACCTGCAAGCTGAAATCCATTAAACAGAATCTTCTTTCCTGATCAACACTGTAGAGCCAAAGAGAGGGAAAAGGAAAAAAAAAAAAAGTGATAATGTCGGTTTTGTGTGCTCGGTTCTGCTGGTGCGCTGTCCTCCCTCTCCCACAGCACCGATTCCTACTGCGAGCGCAGGTGCCTGCACGGCTGCGCGGATCCTGCCGGCCCCCGTGCACACACGGGCATCCAGACCCCTCTGTCCTGCTCCAGTCCGGACCCTGCACATCACTCAGCCAGCGCAACTCCTGCTGAACTGCAGAGCTCCGGGTTTAAGGCACCTCCTGTTCCTTTGCTGCCAGTGCATTTTCATCTTGGCGTGCAAGGTCCCGTAGGCTGTCCCCATTGTGAGAGCCAAGCGCCTTGGCCGGAGCTGGCAGCCCGCCTGTGCTGCTGGACGTCTCGGCCAACAGCTCTGCTGCGCACCTTCAGCCTCGTGACTGCGCTCCGTGTGGGTCCTGTCTTGGGGCAAAACTTCCCAAACGTGTGAAATTCAGTTCATTGATGGCAGTGCTGGAAAACTACTGTAGTAACTGCCGATAGCCTGTGAAAGCCCAAGGCATGCATCATACCTGTATTTAGTCCTAATTCAGGTCCAGTTGCTGTGGTTAAAATAGACCTCGTGTCTTATAAAAGCGTTTGATATTGATGTAAGCATTTCCAGCAGTGGAGAATCTAACACATTTTTTGCCACGCAATTGCAGTAGTTAATTACATTCAGTGTTGTGATAGATGCACCTTATTTTTCATCTTGTCTGTCCTTGATTTCCAGCAACTGGATCTTCATTATGGCTTTTCTTGCTAGATTGAGAAACCTACTTTTATTGAATTTCTGTCCCCGCAGTGGGTATTTGCTGGCTGTGACTTAATAACCCTTTAGCCTTCTGCATAAAAATTCTTTACTTCCTTGCTCCGAGGTGCTTTGTCTAGTCTTTACTATTCTTATGGCTTCTGCAGTTTGCCAACGCCTCCCTCGTACGGTGAACGTCTAATCACAGTTTCCCAGTGTCAGCAACATCAGTGCTTCAAGGCGGTGGTAAGATGCTCTCCAGGCCGGTGTTTTCCTCCTTCACATGGCACGGGATCCTGTTAGTCCTGTGTCCGCTGAACTGTCCTGCCAGCTCAGGCCTCTGCGTTTGTCTGTCAGCTTTCGGTGCGAGTTCAGGCTGCCGAGGATGGAGTTGGACATTCATTGAACATGGCTCACTTTTTCAGTTGCTCGATATATCTACTTACAGTGAAATGTACTTTGCTTTAATAGACTGAGCTTGTCAGCAGACCTTGATCAATCTGTTCAATGATCAGTCCTTAATGTTTGTTACTGTTTTCCCATCTATGCATTGTCATACAGACTTTTTTAGTAGAAATGGTTAATGTTGTTTTCGGAATGAATGTAGACGTTCACCAGCAAAGGGCCATGAACATCCCTCTTAAGAAACAAACCTGTCTGATGTTTTGACATTTATAATTGCTTTTGAGATGTCACCTGGGTGATTTAAAACCATTCAGCAGTACCATCTGATTTTATGTTGTTTGGGTTTTTTTAATTCATGTAGGCCAGACTGACTCAGGTCTCTTAAACATGTCTGCTATACCAGTACTATTATAATTATCAACTAAAATTATCGTGCCAGAAAAGATTGATAGCTTGACAGGATCTGGTTTTGACAAGCCACATGCTGATGTTAATAAAAAATTTAAAGAACAGGATATAAGTCAAGTCCTGTTTCAACTTCTCTGACATTCTGCCTGCAGCTGAAATCAGCGTGTGGTGCCGGGGGCTGGCAGGATTTCTCTGTCATTGCTAGTGCAAAAGCAGTTTTCTTCCAGGTCCCCAGAACTTCCCCGAGTCCAGCACTCGTGAAAAATCCGTGCTGGAGCCCAGCACGCTCCTTCACCGGCTTCAGAAACGCCTGGCGGGAGGGTGGGCAGGTTAAGTTGCTTAAAATGTGTGTCGCTTCTATAATCGCTGTACGGTGTGCTCCCTAGGGATTCTTGCGCTGGTGAACAGTTTATCGTGATACCATGCAATTAGGTCCTTTAAGCTTTTTTCCAAGTACGTACGATATCGTCTCAGTTAGCCCCAAGCCGAACGGCGGACGCGCTGCGGGTCTGATGCAGGGGCTGTGCTGCGCCAGCAGCTGCATTTCCAGGCTGCCCGAGTGCTCTCATCCCGTCTCGCAGCCGAGCCGGTCAGCCGCCTCTTTTCAGTCACACGTGCTGGGGTTTGTCCCACCTTGGTTTGGAGAAGTACAGTATAGACTTCTGCCTAGCTTAGCTCATCCTAGAAGTATAACAGATCGCTATTTTTTTTTATTTCTGGTTTTGTTCCCGGTAGCTGCTGAGTAGGAGCTACCACCAAAAAGGGTTTTTGCACAGGTGACTACATATAAGCTGCTTTTTACCTGTGAAGCTTTTCTCCATCTCGTAACATCAGTATTTCAGTGATCTGTGGAACAGCTGCTCCTGGAAAGCACAGGCATAGGGCTCCTCTGATAAGAGCAGTTATCATCCACCTTCACTGCGCTCCGACGCGGAGGGGTTTGGTTTACGGCTGCAGTCTCAGAGCCAGCATGGTTGCTCGCTTGCTTTCTTCTTACTTCACTCAATATCTTTTAGTACAAGATAATTCGATTTTAAGAAAAAAATTTAACATTTAAACCAAACCATGTGTGTGTTTTATACAGTGTGGGTTTGGCTCCAGTTATGCACAGGACCTGATGGGCACTGATTATTCATCTTTGGAAGATTAGGTTCGGTTTTTATTTCTTCTTTTAAGCCGGGGAGCTTTTCTTTCCTAGCAGCACTCCCGTCTCTAAAGGTCCAGTGCCAAGCACGACCATGAGACCTGGTTTCTGCCTCAGGTGGAGTCAGCCCCGGTGCCTCCTTCCCGAATGCACACAACGTTGTTTGGGAACGTGGGATCAGCGTTCTGCGCTCCTCTCCTTCTGTGCTGCTTGTCGAAAACAAAACCCGAGTGCAGCTTCCAGGGAGAGCGGTGCCGTACCTGTCCCGGGGGATCTGCTCTCCGGGGCTTAGAGAGGAGAGCGTCGGGAGTCTGCCGGATCCTGGTGCTGCCTGTGCTGCCTGCGGCTTCTGGAGGCTTGGGAGAGGGGAGGCTCGATGCTCTGGCTGGCCTGCCACCTGAGCAGGCGATGGCTGAAGGATGTCACGCTGCACTGCAGCCCTGTTTTCCTGTTGCTCTCTTTTATTTTTATTTTTATTACTCTTTTCTCCTCCTTTTTTACAGAGCAGCCTGTCTTAATTGCTCATACAGATCATCCAAAGTACATTACCTAAAGATCAACGTTTTGAATTGATTTACAAAGCTACACTTTAACTTGACATTTTTATGTTTCGCTGCTTATTTTTCTAATTACAGCTGAAAGGAAATTTGAGATAAGTATCATGTAATGAAGGAGCCAAAACTCCAAGGACAATTGGTTTGATGTTATATTCTCCACTTGAATTAAATGATCGGCTTTTTTTCTCTAATTAGTTAAGGTTTTTGGAGTCAGTAAGGGGTGAAAGCTGTTCCTCTCTGCAGTAGCCTGCCAGCCTGTGTTGTGCTGAACACCGTCATGTAGATATCAAATTAGGTGAACGCTGACTCTCAAAGAATTCTGAAGCCACGCGCCTGAAGCTCCTGCTGTATCTTGCTAGCAGACCAGCCTCTGTAATTAAGAGCCGGGTGCGCAGGAGAGACACTTTGTCGCGGTGACATGGGCACAGTCGTTGGCTGCCTGCAGTCCCAGCCCCACAAGCCCACTCTGCTGGCATTGCTCTTGGAGCTGGCTGGCAGACCAAGGCCACCCCTGCTCGAGTCTTCTCCTTGTCGGTGGGTTAGCTGGGGAGACTCCAGGGAAACGGCCGTGGAACCACCTGCTAGCTTTTAAAATGTATTTTTCATAATATATTTGTAGAGTAGTGACCCGGCTGGGAGAGCTTGGTTATAGGGCAGCAGGGGTTGCAGGAGCCCCGGGCAGGGAGAAGGCATTTCTCTCGGTTGCAGCCCGCTTCCATTCTGGCCTGGGATGGAACAATCCCACTTGAGCATCCGAGTGCAATGGCTTTTTTCCTTGGAATGTGACCGTCTACTGAGTTTATTTGCTTGCGTTGCTTCCCTTTTTAATTGCATGTGAGTAGTTGTTTGAATCGAGTCACCTCTTCTCTCTTTTCCCCTGTTCTTCCTCTCCATTTCTAAGTGGGAGTTAATGTGAGACTGGTCACGGCTGGGGATGTGAATGATGCTTGTTCTTTTCCGTATAAGATGAACGAGGAAATGGATTTCCTTGCGCAGTGTGTGCTCCGTTTTGGCCTTAGGTGAGGTCTGTGATGCCGAGGCACTCTTTGGGCGGCGTGCACTGAAGGAGTAGCTACTGCTGGCCATCAGTTTCCCTTTCCTTGTAAATATAAGTGATGGAGCTGGAGGCCAAGAAACCTCAAGGTTTTTTTTTTATTAAGCGTCACACTAAAATGTGTCATTTCCACAGCCCGCAAGCTGAAGAAGCTGGGTAACCTGAAGACACAAGATGATGTGGAGGCAGCCAGCTCATCCAGCCCCACAGAGGAGCAAGCTCCCAAGATGGTGATGACACGCATTGATGGGTATGAGTGCCAGCCCATCTTCCTCAACGTCCTGGAGGCCATTGAGCCTGGCGTGGTGTGTGCCGGCCACGACAACAGCCAGCCGGACTCCTTCTCCAACCTGCTGACCAGCCTGAATGAGCTCGGGGAGAGGCAGCTGGTCTACGTGGTCAAATGGGCAAAGGCCTTGCCAGGTGAGGAAGAAAACTAACAAATCCTGTCCCTTCCCTGGCACATTCCTAGAGCCCCCCGCGTGCATCGCCTGGGGTGGGTTCGGAGGAGGTGGTCTGCAGCCTGTGTCCCACCATCACACGGTTCCTTGGGGGAGCAGCTTCACGGGGCAGCTGTCTGTGTAATATCTTGGTAAAGCAGGCTGAAGCAGCATTGGGTTTGTCTCCTTTGGGTGGCTGGTTGATGGGAGAGGTGACTAGGGGGTGACAAAGTGTGTAGAGACTTGCGCTTTTGGGTCTGTCCCCGCTGATAACCCCCGGCACACAGTATTGTGTAGGCATGCGTCTGCTTCCCCGCGCGGGAAGGGCTGTTGCTGGTCAGGGCTTCAGGGTCTTGCTCTCTTCCCCCTCTCCCTGCGGGGATTTTGCTCCACTTGCAGAGCTGTGTCCACCAGACCTGCAGAAGTCTTCTCTAAACAAGTATTAGCCCCGTCCCATAACCCGCGTGAAGTGGAGAAAAGGGTAAATTCCCCAGGTGAATCAGAAGTGTGCCACTTCATGATGTGAAAGTGAGATGGGGGAACCTGGGCTGAAAGGAGCTGAGGCGTGAGAGATGGGAGAAATCCTTTCTCACCATTTTTGTATTTCACAATCCAGTTAATTGTAAAATAGCAGGAGAGAGATACAAAATCCCAAAGGGCTTTTTCCTGGCAGTCAGGTTGCTCTTGTGTGACAGGCTGATGGAGTATATTTATGATGCGTTCAGGGTCGTGATACGGGAGTACAGTAGGGTCGGGAAGTTTCCAAATGGTAATAGTTACCAGGTGCTGTAAATGAAAACATCCTGGTGATCTGTGTGCTTCATTGGATACGCTCCTTGGTTCTGAGCGTAGAGGTTACCGGTCTGTAACACGCTGCCCGTTGCGTGTCGTAATCCTGCCAACGGAATGAGCGAAATTGCAGAAGACTGAGATCACTCTGGGCGCAGCGGGATCCAGTTCACCTTCCAGCATCCCTGAGACTGGGGCGTGGGGACGATACCAAGCTGCCATCCTCACCATGGCCCTGTTCCTCAGGAAATGCCGCAGAAAACAGGGATCCTGCTCTTTATGTGCAGGGTGATGTGACCAAAGGAGGAAACCGAGGCAAAATAAGTTTGCCACTACATGCCAAAACCTGGTGATGAACTGTAGTCAGATGTTTGACGTTCCCAGAAATTTAGCAGTTCCCCTGGAAGTAGCTTGACTGGTGGTCCAGGAGGGGTGTTAATCTGAATATGCTTAAATGCAGAGTAGCCCATTCTATTTCTTATATTCTGGAGTCAGAAAAGGTTCACCTAGCTTGTGAAACCAGGGACAAATCATGCTTTCTCTTCCGGCTTATCTACATCAGACATCAAGATTTCTTCAGAAAAGTATGTGGAGACACCACCAAACCAGACCGGCAATCCGGGGGCTGAGGTTGTAAAACTGCGGTAGTGCTAATGGAAAGGGAGAGTGCTTTGAAAAACGTTTTTCATCATAACCGCTCCCTTATCAAAGGCGTTTCTCTCCTGTACTGTCCCTGATCTCCGACCCCATGGTGGGTGGCGGCGCGGCGGTGCCAGCTGCTGCACCGCTGCCTCCCGGGGCCGGCGCCTGCTGTGCCAGCGACGGCATCTGGGCAAAATTAATTCTGATCTTCTCACATCTGAGCGGTCACTGCTCTCTGGGCAGTTGCAGTATGACCGCAGCCCCCTCCGCAGGCCCGGGGATCCCTTACGGAGCCCAGCTCTCCTGCGTGGGCGCGCCGTGGTGGGATGCTGCTTGGCTGCCCTCCCCATCCCGCCGGCTGCGGAGCTGCTGCTGGCCTGACCATTAGCATCACCGTGCCTGGAGCGAGAGGCAAAGCCAGTTTGTTTTCCCCAGCTTTCTCTAGCGGTTCCCTGACATGTGCCAAGGCCAGAGCCCAACAGTAATAACCACAAATTCGCCACTTAGTCATTCTGCTGATGTTTTCCAGGGGAGGAATAAACAACCGCAGCACCGTAGCTGTTCTGGTGCTCCAGGCAGTGGTTACACAGCCGCTTCGCTTGGGCAGCGGTCTCGCTGCCGCTGCGAGGTGGATCTCATCCATGGCTGGGTCCTGCCTGCTCTGGCGCTGGTGCTCCCCCGGGAGCCGGGTGAGGGACGGGTGCAGCTGGCAGCGCCGGGCCGGCTCCAGGAGCGGGTGGCTGTGCCCAGACACTGCCCTTCCCTGCGCACACTGCGGCCGCCTCGCTTTTTGGGTGAACGTGCAGAATCCTACCCCGTAGCCAGAGGTGGTTTGCTATCTATAGTTTATTTAAATTATATTTTGGTTAATAAAGCAGAAGTGTTTTCAGTTCCTGGGTCTGCAAGTTGGCTAGGCAGCCTGGCGCTCGGCGAGCTCAGCAGAGGGGCGATGCAGGCGAATGCACGCAGGGGGAGAAGTAATGGAAACAAAACCCAAGCAATTTAAAACAGCGGGATGCAGTTGTTTTTATCAAAACAGAAAGATCTTCACACGGTCTGCTGGGAGATTGGTGGCTGTTTAATGAACGCCGTTGCTGGCGAGGTGCAATGGGAGCGGACCGGAGGGCTTGACCGGCCGCTGCCGCGCAGCAGCACAGCCTGCCTCGGCGGTGAGGGGGAACAGTGCCCGAGGCCGACAGCCAAAGCAGCGCGTCTCAGCCGGTGTTCCTGGTGCCGAGCAGGCAAACCTCGCTCTGTGCTCTGCCCAGCAAGGCAGCCCAGCAGCAGGCGTCAGCTGCCTGCTGGCAGTGCTGCGTGGTCCTCAGTAGGTCCACAGTAAGGGTGGAAATGTTATCCCCTCTTCCCCTGTCCCCATTAACGAAGCACGTCTGGCACAAGCATTGTCTTAACTAAGCCTAAGCAGCCCTGTGTGTCAGTTAAGATATATATCAGTGCAAAGGGGCAAAGGTTTTACATTCCAATGACTGCTGCTGGTGGGACGAGGGGGAACTTGCACCTGTAATAGAGGTAGCCTCAGCCTGATAATACTGGCAATAGATTAATATTGGTTATTAGGTGATTACTAACCTTGCATCCTGCATTGAACCTCACTTGTATACCAGGAATGATTAATATGCAGCAAGGTGTTGCTGCACTTCTTCTTCCAGCGAGGTTTCAGTGATATCCGAGAAACAAGACTGCATCAGGTAGGAGCATTTCTGAATCCTGCTTGCCTGCAGTAGCAATATCAGCCTCTGTCCAGTGGAGAAAATGTAATGTATGGCCCTTTGGACCCTGTGCAGTTTAAATTCTGCATAGGAGAAGGCAGAATCAAACTGTGGTTTCCCTGGAAAGGAAAGATTAAATAACCACAGCTTGCCAAGAAAGCTGCTGAAATACAGAATTAAAAAATCAGATTAAATCCATAAAATCTGTCCACTTCAAGGCAAGTGGAAGGAGTAAGTGTTTTCCCTTTTCCATATATACAAATTCAGTAGAGGTGTTACAGTTAATTTAGGTCAGCACTCAAACCCATTAGTTTAAAGATCATTTTATCTGGCAGCAAATGAAAAGTCTTCAGTTCATTCCTGAAGCTGTTAGGAAATCAGTCTATAAAAAATAAGTGGACTGCGAGTGTATGGGGACGGGCTGCTTCATGGCAGAGCAGTGCAGGGGCGCGGGCAGGCTGCGGCTCTGCTGCCAGTGAGGCTGATGAACACCCTTGGCGTTTTTAGCAGCTCGGTGCACACGTGATCAGGTGAAATACTCCACCTGGTATGGTGGGAGATGGACCTATTTATCAGAGCTACTGCAAAGTCTCTGTGTAGTGGCCATTAGTTAGGGCTTTATGGGTGTTCTGGGCCATTGCTTGCTTGCTTGCTTGCTTTTCTGTTTCAGATATGCTGCCTTACAATATATCTAACTCATGCTTTAACTATAAGGATACAATGAATTGTGCATCTTTTTCCATTCTCTGGACAATAAAATTTCCAGATACAAAATGAGTATTTGTTTATATTACAAATGTTACTTTATGGTAACATGTGAGGTGTTCAGTTGCTGATCTCTTTAGGAAGATACCATTCTGGCACAGCAGTGCATCAAGAGAGAAGATAAAGAATTTATTTCTGAACTATGCTGCTTTAAGATTATTCACAAGGAAAAGGTTATGCATTGGTCTTTTTCAACTCATCAGTAAATTTAATTTTACTTTTGCTATGATTTCTTTCTGTAGAAGATATCTTCATTTGAGTCTCTTCAAACTATGCCAATACTAAAAGTTTAACAATATATTGTGGCATTAGGTTTGTATTTATTTTCTTTTACAGTGATTTTGGCCACACATCATCTAAGATGCCTGGAGCGGGGAGGTTTCCAGGAAATGATAGGTATCTGGTTTCTGAAAATCAGCTTTGTTTCAAGGCATTTCAGCTCAGAAACTGGAAGGCCAGCCACTGTGTTTCTAGAACTTGCTTTTGTGGGCAAGCAGAAAGCAAACTTTAAGTCCTGTAACAACAAAACTTTTGTGTTCAAATACCTTTCCTTAAACACTGATAAAGCTCGCGCAAATATTGCTTTTTTAGTGAACATAATTACAAGGTAATGAACAAGTGCACCAAAATCCTTCTCGTAGCAAAGATTAGGTGCAACAAATACTTTCACAAATGCGTTGAAAAGCTGATGCGCGGTGGTTAAGGGGGAGCCAGTCCGAGACGAGAACGGCCGCCTGCAGAGGCGGCTTTGGCGCTGGTTTGCACGGGCACGGGCAGTGCTTGCAGCATCACGACGGGGCGAGCAGGAGGAGGAGGTTCTGCCATAGGTGTCGGTGCTTCCCATGGCTTCGTCCTGTGGATGCTGAACCCAGCAAAAGCGGGGTGGATGCCCTGTGAAAAATTAGGGGTAAGTTTCACAGAGTTCGCTGTTCACGGGTATGTTTTCTGTCTCCAAGTCACTTACAGAGTGTAGGTTTCCTCTTTGGTGGTAGGATTTATGGGCCTCGCTCCCAGAATATAGGCACGAGGGAAACCAAACATCAGAGACCTCCGGTTGCCTTCTTCCTCCCCCACCTCATCCTCTCCATCATGCCTTGGCTTGCAGTTCATTTCTGGCCCTACAGCACCTCGTGGGCCCAACTTCTCAGTGGGAAGTTCTTGCATCTCTTTTGAAGACAGAGTGTCTGCCATCATAAATACATTTGTATTCACAGGATTTTCTTGTCTGCGTGGTTAAGAGCGTCTTTCCTGGGGAACTCGTTTGCCTGAGCACGCTGGGGTGTATGTCCTCGCCGCCCTGTCAGGAGGGCTGTGCCAAGCCTTCTCCGGAGCTTCCTTCAAACTATGGAAGAAGTTTTGGCCATCAGTCTTCAGTTTGATCTGCTCTTTCATGTTCACTCTGTTTTTTAATAGAGCGTGGTCTGCCAGTTCCCGCAGAGGACAGGATACGTTTTTCCTTCAAAGAGCAATTTTAAAAGGGGGAAAAAAACAACCTTACGGCTTTGGGGGGGATGAGTGTGTAGCAGACCGACAAAACGTTCATCCTCTTCACTCGGTGCCAGCGTGGGAGCGTTCCCTGCACCATCTCACTGCCTACTCGCTGCAAAGTCTCAACTACAGGGGCCAGCGGTGTGGCTCCTCTTCAAGTAACTCAAGTTTTTCCAATCTTTTCAGAAAGTCTAGGCAAGGAAGGAGAACGGTGGCAAGTATGGAGCAGGAGGAAATTCAAGGAAGCAGTCACTGTGAATGGCTTAGGTTTTACTAGGCAGTGACTTCATCTCTGAACAAATTTACTGGATAAATAGAAAGCTTTTTCCTAGCATGCAGTACTGTAATTAAATATGAAAAATCTAACTTAGACATGTCCTAGAGATGAGTATGACTGATTTTATGAAGTCCTTGAGTTGCCCAGATGCCTTGTCTATACTCGTGTGCTGTCAACGAGTTTCAGCCTGGCTGCCAGGAGGTTCGCGTTCAGCCGGTAGCCGAGAGCCCTCCGGATGGCAATCGCCTGTGCAGGTTCGGTAGGATGCTACTTGCGTGCAAGCTTCAGCTTTTTAGTCCGGTGACATGCAAGCTGAAAGGAAAATGTACAAATGTAAAGCAAGTTTAGTCAGCAATAAAACATGACTTGTGCTCATTTGGAGTTGACAGCTTCCCAAGCAAGAGACAGATGCTTGCCTCAATGGTTTATAATTATACACTGGAGGTGTTAGAATTGCTTTAATATTTGATTGAAATAACATACAATTTTCTTGAAACCATTTACATTTGACTGCTTACAAGTATCTGGAAAAAAGTATCGTGTTGGAGGTGACGGTGCGTGCATTGTAAACATGCCTGGAATTTAACTGTGAATCACCATCTGGGAATACTAATTTGAATTTAATTGATATTTTTGTTTAGCTTGCGATTCAGCAGAGGTTTTCATATTCATTTTCACAGTCATTAGATAAATGCATTGTGTATTTGACAGAGAAACCAAAGCAGTCTGTTAACCGTGCCATGAAGCCTCGGGGTTACTTGCTGGGTCTGAGCATTACACATTAAAATCCATTTGCTTAAATTTGGTGAAGTCCTAACGCGTTGAAAATAAAGGGAGTTTTTTGTCTTACTTCCTTGAGTGCCAGAATTACCAAAGGAGGTAATTGGTTAATGAGGGCCTGTTTCTGCCTCAGTGCCTGGAGGATGTGATCTGGTTAATTGTATTGCTGCTGGGGCTCCCGCTCCCCTTCAGCTGATTTATTTCTGTTAGCAGAACAAAGCAAACAAATCCTCATCGGCTGTTTGTTTCACTTACTTTTGACACACTGTCTCACGTGGTAATTGCGAATGTTTTGGAGTGGAGACTCTGGGGGTTACGCCGTGGCTGCAGAGCGTATGGCACAGTAAGGCTCAGTGGGTCGGGGTGTCTCATTAGTGCCCGAAATGCGGGCTGTGGCAGGGCGAGCCTGGTGCTGGGGGTGCTGGACCTGCTCAGCACCCGTGGTTGGACGTATTATCCTGCAGGACTTTAGGAAGTCACCGAATCCCATCCTGCTGCATCTTTTTTGTGCAGTCAGTTGCAGAATGACGGTTGTTCACCTCACTGGGTCTTGCAAAGCCTTCAAATACAACTTGTGAAGATCTTTGAGTCTCTTAGGGGGAAGATATCATTTATCACCACTTGTCCCTGCCTTCCTTTAAAACGCTTTGCTGCTTGTGCTTTTCACCTGGTCTTTATCCCCTCCTTGTGTCGGGGGACCCCCTTTCTCCCCTTCCAGTTGCAGTTTTGTGCTTTGGCTGTTTCTGATTGCCCGTCGGGGTGCGGGCACCTGGCTGCTGACACGGCGGTTGTGGCACCCGGCTGCGTGTGTGTGTCCCGGGACGAGCTGAGGTTAGGCTGTGGAGCACCTTGTCGTAACAGGAGCGCTGCAAGGGAGCTGGAGTCTGCATGGAAATAGTCCTGGTAACTGCAGGAACCCAATATTAACTTGTAACAGCCCTCTCATTTTTTTTAAATAGGATTTCGCAACCTGCATGTGGATGATCAGATGTCAATAATCCAGTACTCTTGGATGGGCCTTATGGTCTTTGCTATGGGTTGGAGATCTTTCACCAACGTCAATTCCAGGATGCTTTACTTTGCTCCAGACTTGGTCTTCAATGAGTAAGTGCAAAATAACAACAATATAATACTGTGCTTTTTCTGGATCAGACTAGGTGAGAAATGGGAACAAGATGAGGAATTTACTTTCCCGTCTGCTTATGAAATGTACAGCTTGAGTAATCGTGCTTTCAGAGCTGACCAGGAAAGCGTAGGAAGGCCCTGCTTTTCCCCTCTGATTGCTCTGCAGTGATCTCCAGGAGCAATAAGGAGAGTTGCGATGTCTCTCCTGGTCCTTCTTCCCTTTCCCTCAACCTTGCCTTGGGTTTGACTTCCATGAGGGCAGCAGCAAGTGCTGGTGCTGGGTGTGAGGGGCCGGTCCGTACAGACCTGCCTTCTTTCTAAGGGATTTGAGTTCCTGTTTTCAGCTTGGTTGGTCAGCTGGAGCGAGCAGAAACAGAAACAAACGTATATTGTAAGTTCCTGATGGGTTCTCTGTGATGTACCATCGGCTTAGAGTTGGGGAGGGTTTGTTGACACTGAGGTAGAATAGCTTAAAAACAATAACTCAGCACAGCAGCGAGCAAAACCACACCTTCTCTCCAAGAGCTCCGAGCTCAGCTTCTTATCCCTCGCGGATAGCCACGCTTGGTGAATCATTGCACTCGTTCTTCAGGAAGGCAGAGGGTCAAATGAACCCTGCAAATCCCAGGTAGTCATCCGTTCCCAGACGAAGAGGATTACACATGGGCATTTTGGAAAACCTTCCCCTCCTGCGTGCAGGCCTATTGCTGCCAGCATCCCCCGAGACAGAGCTCAGGCTCTTGGCAGCGGGGATGTGCCCGGCGAGGCTGGGATTGCTGGGTCGGGCAGAGTGTGTCCTCCCCCCCACGTCACACAGGCAACGCTTTGATCTCCTTGCCATGCGTTACGCATCTTCCCCTGCCAGGTACCGGATGCACAAATCCCGAATGTACAGCCAATGCGTCAGGATGCGGCATCTCTCTCAGGAGTTCGGCTGGCTTCAGATCACACCCCAGGAGTTTCTCTGTATGAAGGCTCTACTCTTCTTCAGTATTAGTAAGTACTCGCGTCCTTTCCTCAACAGATCTCCAGCTGCTGTACGCTGTATCGCCCTAGAGGTATCTGGTGCTTTCCCGGTGCATGTGCATGTACTCATACTTCCCAAGGGATGGCTGTGGATGTTCTCCTCTCTGCTTCAGTCTGAGCTGCTGAGAGACGAGGAGCTGCCAAGGGTAAGGGTGCCACCAGGCAGCCCCCCTGCAGCCAGCCCATCCCACCTCTGCACGTGGCAGCGTTTCTCCCATGCAGCTCCTGCAGGAGGTTGCTCCTCAGCCTAACTGCTGTCATCGCGGGGACCTCCGAGCATCAGCTGCTGAGCAGGAAAATAGCGCCGCAGTTTGTTACGTTGCCTCTCTTTTTTAACGAGTGCTGAACAAGGGTCCTTGGGTTAGCAGTAGTCCAACAAGCTGATCAGAGAGAGGGCCATAGCAGAAGCAGAGCTGGTGGGCAGATCTTTCCTCTTAGGTCTGCACTGACCACTTCTTCAGCCTTCCTCTTGCTCTTTTATTCTCTCCGCTCTCTGGGCAACTCTTACTGTTTCCTTCCCACGTTCCGTCCAGTTCCAGTGGATGGCCTGAAGAACCAGAAGCTCTTTGATGAACTTCGAATGAATTACATTAAGGAACTTGACCGTATCATCGCTTGCAAGAGGAAGAACCCTACCTCCTGCTCTCGGCGATTTTACCAGCTCACCAAGGTCCTGGACTCCGTGCATCCTGTAAGAGAGGACAGTGAAATGTCTATCTATACACATAAGAAATAATATAAGAAAGAAACTTTTTTACAGGGAGAACAATGATTTACTGGAACAACCTCCCCAGGGTCGTGGTAGTCCCCATCACTGGAGGTTTTCAAGATGCAATTGGACAGGGCGCTAGACAGTCTCATCCAGGCTCCCTTTCCCAGGGAAGGTTGGACCGGGTGACCTTTCGAGGTCCCTTCCAACCTGGGCTGTTCGATGATTCTGTGATTCTTTGTGGTTTGTTTTTTAACTCTTGGCACACCTTTGCAGGGACAGTATTGCAGTGTGCTCCCAGATTAAGCGACAGAGAAAAGACAGACACTGACTCTACTGAGGGAGTGAAAGTTATCTGTGTCTGTCACTCCCTGCAATAACCACTCTTGTGGTTGGGTTTCTGGGCTTCCTTTTTTAGCAATGAAAAGCTCTTTGTAGATCACACTTTTCCGTCATCAGCCTAGCAGAACAGCTCAAAATCTCAAGTGCCCCCAATGAATCTTCTCTGATTACAGCAGTGAAAACAAACTCTCTATTTGTGACTTAAAGTGGTACTGGTGAAACGTGAGCTAGACCTTTCCTCTTTCCTGGGGCTCAGCTCCATGCCCATACAGTTATATATCTACAAGCAAAAAGTAATTCTTAATAAGTGAAGTCAGCAGCATCTGCACACAGTAAGACAAGTTTCTGTAGGAGTAAGAAAGTGCCATTTTTATACGTCCCCGTTTTTGTGGGACTCAGTAATGTCTGAGTGTGAAGGACCATGGCAATTTTGGTCCCACGCTATATGCTCCCAGGCTGGGTAGTTCCCTCGCTCGTCCTCGGGATGCATTCCTGCCATCTGATAACGGCTAGCAAGGCAGCGATGGCAAGAGAGCAAAGCAGGTCCCACTGCAGCAAGGTCCAGCCCAGACCTGCTCTACCTGCTAACGTCTGCTCGGTATCTTCCCCGAGAAATCGCTGACCAGGGACTTCTCGTTTAACAAACTTTCTTCCTTTCCCAGATTGCCAAGGATCTGCACCAGTTTACATTTGACCTTTTAATTAAGGCACATATGGTGAGCGTGGACTACCCTGAAATGATGGCCGAGATCATCTCTGTGCAGGTTCCCAAGATCCTGTCTGGAAAAGTCAAGCCTATCTACTTCCACGCACAGTGATCTTCTGGAGGGACCTCCCAGCTCTGCCACCCCCATTTCAGCCATCTCCTGCCTGTTATTTCTGCACTACTGTACTGCAGTGCCTTGGGGAATCCCCTCTACAGAGGCGGCGTGCCAAGAAGATGGACAGTAACACACGACTACCTGCGGGGATTCCTGAGATTTCTATTTTTCCTGAGGTACTGAACTACCTGCCACGGCTTCTGCCTGGATTTGGCTGTCTCGCTGTGCTGGGACAGGGGGCTGTGGCATGGTGGCAGCGGCACCCTGTCTACGCTCTCTCGTTTGTGTGTTTTCCACAGTGACTTTTAGTGGCCCAGGGCCATGGGAGATTGGGAGAGGTGCCAGCAGTTGTTGGGTTTGGGTTTTTTTTTTTAAAAACGGAACAAGACAAGAAGCAGGTTGAACCTGTAAGTTTGGGTGTGGGTTACTTTACCACCCTCCTTCGGGACTTTTTATTTGCATTACAGTGCTGGGAAGCAGACAAGTTAAAATATTGCAGTAGAGAAGCAGAGAGGAGTTGGGGGGGATGAGATGAATTTGCAGCCTGATGAATTTACAGGACCTGCTGCTGGGTCAGAAAGCTGCCACGCAGCCGCTGTGGGACCTGCTCCGGACAGCACGCTGCCGCCGCCACCCGCGGCCCCACAGACCTGCCGGCGCAGCAGCACGGACCAGCGTTAATCTTAGCTGATGGAGCATTACGGGGTTGTCAGCGAAAGGGCTGCAGGTGGAAGATGACCTTCGGAAATCCCCGAAGATGGCGGACGGCTACTGTTTTCCACCTAGGATGTTTTTCCTACGGCCGGTCAAGGTGGATCTCTGCCCCACAGACGCCCGGGCGCTCGGCAGTCCCATTCCCGTCCTCGACAGCTGCTGCTCCTCCGACACAGCCGTGCCCACCTCCGCAAGTGCCTGATGTCCTCAGACCTCACGGTCTCCCCTCCTCCTGTGGGCACCCGAAGCTCCCGGCCCAGCCCCTCACCAGCTCTGCTCCCGCTGGGTGTCCGCAGACCCCGGCTTTCCAGCTACACTACTTATTTTCCTTTTGTCCCAACTATTCTTTCTGATGCCAGCAGACGAGCGTCCCAGGAGCAAAGCGGCGGGGCCGGGATCTGCGGGACCTGCGAGGCCACGGGACTCCTGCCGTTAATCCTGTCCTTTGGGAGGTGGCTGTGGTAACCGGCTGGTGCTGCCGTGGCTCTGCAGGGGGTTGCAAAGGAAACGCCGAGGAGACCTTCTGCGCTTCCGAGCGGCGCGCACGGCTCCTGCTAACTGCCGTGGTTGATCGCAGCCCGGGGGGATGCCGTCCGTCCCACGCACCGTCCCGTCCCCAGCAGCTCCGCGTGGCGTGGTGGTGGCACAGCCTGCGCCCAGCACGGGCTGCAGCTCCGCCGTGAGGACGGATAAACGCGCCCTGGCTAACAGGGGCACTCGGTCCACAGCCGGTGAACGGGCTGAGGGGTCTGCAGCTGCTGGTGGCTGCCGGCAGTCAGGAATATCTGAGAAAAGCAGGCTTGGTTTGTCAGGCATAAGCACCGGCTTGACTCCGTTTCATACCTCAAGTTGAGAAGGAAACGCAGGCCCACCCGATGCCCGTGTTCAGATTTGTTTATTTGGTGGGCTACACTTCCCACAAAGTGGCCAAGCCCGCATTCCCCGCGGTATTTCAGTTCCCCCTGTGCCGCACAGCTGTGAGCCCACCAAAACCGCCTCGTCAGACCCGGCCGGGGGTGTCGGCGAGCGCGGCACGTACAGGCTCTTCCCAGGGTAATACTTCTCGTCAGGCGCTGTGCCACGGTCTGGCTTTGCTGACACAGAGATCTGCAAGGAGTCGTCGTGCCGGCGCAGGCGAGCAGCGAGTCCGTGCCTTGCTGCACGCGGCTCGCTGGCGGGCAGTGGTTTCGCCGCTGCGGTACGGAGCGGAGCTTGTGTCAGAGCTGTGCCCCCCCGGAGCACTGTGCCCATCCGGAGCGCTGGTGGGGTCCTGCGGCACAGAGACGCCACGAGCGCCAAGCAAATGCCCGAGTCTGGAGAGGTGAACCTGATCCGACACGTGCATCACATCGCGCCGTGTTCCCCCTGCGTAATGCCAGCTACTTGTGTTTGTCAGATGTCTTTGAAAGCGAAGGGAATGAGGGGTAGGCCAATTGATTGACACATATGTGTCGTGCAGAAAACAGCACTGATGCTTCTGCTGCTTGGACCGTTCACGAGCTGAGCATCACCGTCAGCTCTTCAGGCAAAGCCCTCATGGTATGTCTGGGTTCTTTGCAAACTCTCAGTAAAACAAACACTTAATTTTCCTGATAGTTTTCAATCATGCTATGGGATTTTCATTAAGGGAAGGGGTAGGGGGAAAAAAACCAAAACTATTGAAGGGGCGGATCTTTCTTTACAGTTGTTTGTAATGCATTTTCCTCCCCTGGTAGATATGGCTCTGATTGTGCTCTTCCTCCTGAAATCCCTTCATGTAGGTGGCAACAGAATCCGTAGATAACCTTCCTGAATGCCAGCCAACCGGACGGTGTTCTCAGTAGCTTTTCCTGTTTTAGAGGTCTGCAAGCAATTTAAATGTTGATATGATCTACTAATATTTGCAAATGAACCAGTAAAATCCTGCTGGTGCATTCCTCTCTTCTTGAACATTTTCTGGCTGTTAGCAGAAGAGTGCAATGAACAGCTGGGTGGGTAATGCCCTGACCTCTGTCATCAACCGGAGGATGTTTATGAGCAATCGGAATAGCTCCTTTGGAGAGCTTTATATTTTGCACAAGCTCGTGTCAGTAAAGTTTTCATTAGCTAATGAGAGTGGTGGTATCCTGCTGGGTGCTTCTCTGCTGGGAGACTGGGAAGAAATCAATAGGGATTTGCATACACTGAGTTGCTGCTGGGAGCATAGTGCGAATGACAAATGGTTTAGAAGGGGATACTGCCTATGCCTCACCTGCCAGTGCGTGCAACTCGCGTGTGTGCAGCCTCTCCAGCCGCGTCTGTGTTAAGAAGGGAGCGGGAGCTCCCGTGAAGTACCCGCCGGCCGATGGGGCAGGGGAGCAGTCGGGCTGCCTTCGTCGGCGGGTGCCCCAGAGCCCTGTGCACTCGCGTGGGGCGCTGGGGTCATGTTCTCTGTCTCTTCAGCGTCAAAGTCAACTTCTGCAACTTTTTTATTCCAAAGTTGTCTTTTTATGATATTATTAGAGGGATGACTGGAGGATGTGGGAACCAGGATCGCTAGCACCTCTGTGTGTATTTGCTGGGGGAGTTAACACTGTTGCCTTGTTTATTTTCATGGGCTGCTGCAGGAACTGGGGAGAAGAGAGGCTTAAGAAATACCAAAGCCCAGGTCCTGCCATATATCTTTGTACTTTGTGTTTTCTTCTGCGTTTTCTTGTCTACTTTTGCTTTAATAAAGCAAAGAGAGTTTTACCAGCTTCACCATCGTGTAGAAGCTGTCCCTGAGGCTTCCCTCAGGACGGCCGAGCCCGGGAGAGGGGACCCCCTTGGCGTCGCTGACTCGCGCAGCCAGGGCGCAGACCACCTCCGAGTGCCCCTGCGGTTTCACTGGCTCTGCTCTGGTTTGTACCTAGGAAGCGTGTGGGCTTCTGCGCTGGCTTAATCTGGGTCACGGCTCAGACCATCAGCTCCCGCCGAAGGCAGCGGATGCAAGGCAAGGAACACGCATGTTGGTGTTGGCCCGGGAGCAGCATTTTTGCACGGAAGGGTACAATTTCATGAGATAAAGGGTGCGAGATGAGGTTGCCTTTAGTTAGCGCAGGAGGAACTCTTCCTCAGTCCTGTGTAATGCCAGAAGTGAGCCAGATGATGCGGTGCAGTTGCATGCCCGGGCAGGCAGCGTTCCTGGGCCAGCAACCGCAGACCTTCGCCCACCTTCACCCATCTTCGCCCAGCCGGCTCCTGGCAGCACCATCCGCGGTCAGCAGGGAGCTTCGTTTAGCAAGAGTAAGAGCTAGGGTAGCAGCTCTCTGCTTGGAGGGACTGTGTGAGTGCTTCTGGAGAGCCTGGCAAGCATCTGAACGCTGTTCCCGTAGAAGTCAAGAGGCCCTTTGTGCTTGGCTTCAGGAAAAACGGAGTTAGGCCAGAGCAACAAGCATTGCACACCGTGCACGGCAAGGTAAATACCAAGTGAGTCAGCCCTGCGGAGGGAAGGCAGGACGCTCACTGCCTTTACTGCTGTGTGCTGGTTTCACACTTGTCGCTCTGGCCTGCGCGGTGCCGGTTGGGTCATTGCCACGGTCCGTAGGGATGCTGAGGTGGTACCCGAGGGGTCACCTGCCTCCCAGCCGGAGGGGCCGGCAGCGCCGCTGGGAAGAGCTGGCCTCCCTTGCAGAGTCACCTGCCAACACAGGCTGTCTCTGCAGCTCCCTGCTACGTGCGGCTGTCACTCCACTCGCTGATCTCTCTCCCTAGATCTTTCAATAACATAATATATGTTAAAAGTATATATATATTAAAAAAAAAAAAGGCATGCCCCATTTTATATTGCTAAAGATATCTATTTAATGTAATGCTCTAAGAGAGTTTCTTTTATGATTGCGCACTGATTGCAACTAAATATTTTTCAGGAGGTGAGTCAGTATGTGCCAATATTAATGGAAACTTTTAATAATTTTTTCTGGTTAGGTACTGCCCAGTTTTCAAAGGTCCATCCTTTCATGGCATGAACGGAGCATACACTGGCCCAGTCTGGTGTCGGTATCTGCTTCTCCAGCTTTCTTGTAGCTGATTCTGCTTAGACAGGGATAGCATTTGCACTTGGGGGACGACGGAGTGTCCTTTATTTCTGCCCTCTTTGACTGCACAAAGTGTCCTTGCACTTTCGGGCAGAATCCGGGAATTCTAAAGCGGTAGGTGTTCTCTAACTGTTTCAAAGCAGACTTGTAGAGGCACAGAACAAGTTCCTTGCACCGTAACGACTGGCCGAGTCACCCTCTGCACCGTCACGTCCTGGTTCCCCGCGGACAAACGCCAGCGTACCCGGGAACTGGCAGCTGCGCCAGACGCCGGTGTGGCGGGGGGGACGGGCAGGGGTCACCAGCGCCGGGGCGGCTGGGACCGCGTGTGCCGCCCCGGGGCAGCGGGGATGGAAACCTGCCGCAGGGCTCTGGGCACGGCCGGGCGGCGGGCAGGGTGCTCCGGCCTGCTCACGGGGGGACGGCGGGGGTCTGGGGGAGAGCGGCGCAGGCTGCAGCCCTCCTGCACCCACCTACGCCCGCTCACCCGCCGCCAGGCAGCGCGGAGGGACTTCGGCTTGTTCCCTTTTAAAATGGCAGGGGAACCTGCACTTGTGATTCAAAAAGTAAGTACCTGCGCCACATGTAAAACGACGACAGCAAATTTATAATAAGCTGCTCTCTGTGCCGGGTATTTTGTGTTCTGTAGCGATTTAATGCTGTTTTTATTTGTTAACATGTTCCTGTAATAAAAAGAGTTCTCTATATTGATATATTTTATTTTCTTTGTAATAAGCCAAAAAGCTCATTGCTGGTGCCTTTTTGCCGGGGGAGGACTCCCAGCCCACAGCTATATTCATGAGAGTAACAAAGCGTAATGTCTCTGCAATCGCTCGTTTCACCATAGCTGAGCAAAGTCGTGAAGCAAGCACCGCGGGATTACCAAAAGGAAAAGAACAAGTAGCTTACAGAACGGGCAGAAAGACTTCCAGGTACAATAACGTGGTTATTTCCCTAGGCCCGGTTCCAAGGCGAGCGGTTCCAAGGCGAGGGCTTAAGCTTTCAGCTTCCTACGCCTGACATGGAAAAAGCCTTTGCCCTGTTTCGGTGGGACTTTGCTGCTGCATTACGAACCTTTATCCTCTGCAAGATGTGCAATGAGGTCGAAGCGTACACATATCATTTTATTACGGTTGCAGGTGTATTACGGTTGCAACACTGCAGTCTCTGTCAGTCACCTTTCAGAAATGGCAGTGGTTTGCCCAAATGGATAGCATCTGAGGCCAAATTCTCCTAGAGAAGGACGTTAGTTGGATTGTTGCCACTGCTCTTTTTTTTTTTAAATTGGAACTGAATACATTGAACAAGGAAAATAGAGACCTACAATGTTACGACATCATCGAGACTGGAGAGCAGTGACATCGGCTGCCTTGGCCAGCGAGATGCGGTGGCGGATGCCCAGGAGACGACCATGACTCAGAAGTCACCGTGCGGGACTGAGGGATGTCTGTTCTCGTAACCAAAAAGAGGAGCCTGTCTGGCACCTGGGATAAAGACAAAACCAATCACACTACGCTAGGGGAAAGGAAAATACTCACTTTTTGACTGTTTTAGTCCATGCTTGGGTCCCATGCAAGCACTCGGCCTGTGCTGTGCCACAGGGCAGACCCTCACGCTTGGTGTTCAGCTCTTTTTGTAATCTTAAAATCTGTTGTTGTTCTAAGTACAATAAAGGCAGAATCTCGTTTGTTGGAACGCTGCTCTGTGCGTGTATTTGGCTTTTGTTTCAGTTATGTGCATGAAAAATGTTATCTGGTGTGACAAATATTAGCTATTGAAGATGCCAGGAGTAAGTGGGTCGTTTTTCAGTGGATGAGGCTGTATGTTGGGTCATTCATAGGCTATTTTTCACAGTCGGATTTTGCTATTAATCACATGTCTGAACTGTTAATTCATTTACACATCAGTTGACTAATCCTTTCATATATGCCTCTTTGGGTCTTTTAAATGGAATTTCATTTGATTAATGTATTTCTCAAAGCAAGGAGCTAATAAAGGCCAGTGTCCTCCTCCTTTTGTTGTTGTGTTCAGTATCTTTACGAGCAGTTGTAAATCCATTCTGCTGGAACTTCTTTATAAAATTGACCTATGCTCTCCAAGTAATAAAAAAGACTGCTTATCAGCCCGCTTTTTAATTCAAGGCGCAGATGTGAATACTGCACAGGGTCAAGATTTTATTCACCGTGAGACAAACCAAAGAGCTTGGAAAAAAAGTAATACCTCATCAGTCCACAAATAGCTGGCAATGTCTAGTGTATAACTGCACGGCAGCGGTACATGTACCAATAGCCCGCAAGCTGAAAGCACAATGTACTTAGCAGTACAACAAGCCTTGCCCATGTGGAGTAGTGTCATGTTTAGTCATCTGCAGAGAATCTGGTCCCGTCCCTCTATTTGACTCACAGTTTAAAATGAACGTGTTATTTTCAAAATTCACCTTAAATCGACATCATTGAAAAATCCACTGCCGGTCATGGGCTGTGGTGCTGCCTCGGTTACCTGTCAACATGTTGGCTCCAGTGTCCCCCGTCAGACTTTTACTTGGCCACCAACGTCCCCCGGGACATTCAGGAGCTGCCGGTCCAGCACGGCGTGGGGTGACGGGCCCAGTCCTTCACATGGCTACGCATCTCCCGGTCTTACGCCAGCCGCTGTCCCCTTAATGGGCTCCAGCCTTGTGTGCCTTGCACAGTATTTGCCTGCACGAGAACCATAAGGAAATGAGTCTGAGTGTCTGCAGAGGACTGGGTCTGGCCAAAAGGGCAAATTAACTTTATCTGAACTAGTATTGCTCTGTTACTTCTGCTGCACATCGTGCATCCATCCACCACAATGTTCACCACACCTACAGATTACATGGAAATTGCTGCTACCCCTGACTTTCTAACGGCGCGCGAGCCGTGCAGTCTGGCAGAGCTGGTGACTGCCGCCTTGCCGGCGCGGTGCCGGTGCTGGTGCTGAGCCGCGTGCCTGGAGGCTCCAGAGCAGCCCTTGGAGAAGCCTCTGCTCTCCAACTGAACAGCACCGAGCTCTCCAAACACAGTCTGGTTACCGTGAGGAAGGAGGAGGTAATCGTAGTGTGCAAGTCCAGGATGGGTTCAGCCAACATCTTCCTTCTTACGTCCTTACTCTCTGCCAAAAGCTGAGCACGCCCGGGTAGGACACAACCAGTGAATGCCTGGCAGGGACGCTTTCTGATACTAATAACTGTGCAATTGGCCAAGTCTCTGCCCTGGCTCTGAATTCAGAGCACAAGGTGTCCAGATAAAGCTGCCAGTGTCACTTTGGTCTGTCTTTTGGGAAGTCCTTGTGATTGCTTACAGACACACAGACACAGACACACACACACACAGGCACACTCACACACACACAAAAAAAAGGGCTCCAGGGCCTGTTTGCCTCCTAACCAGGTCACAGAGCTGCCCGTGCACGCTGCACCGATCACAGCCCCATGGGCTCTGATGGTTGTTCATCATGCCCCAGCCAGAGGAAGACAACTGGGCAAGGGAGACATGGAGGCTGCAGGTGTGGAAGGGCTCCAGGGCGGGCGAGCAAAGAGCCTGGGGAACCGGGCCTGACACTGCGTCGGTGAGCGGTGTCTCGGGGTGACGTTTCTACACACAGAGAAACGGGCAGACACACAAGAACTCCCGTGAAATCTCATGAAGGTGGTCATGCAAAAAAAGACAGTCTTCCCCTCTTTGCTGCCCAGAGCACACCCCCGTTCCAGCTGGGCTGGCAGGGAGGTGCTGCGGCTGCTGAGCACCCAGCACCTCCGTCGGGAGGCTGCGAGCTCTCCGCTACCAGCGCTGGCAGGGCTGCCCTGGCTCTGCCCCACAGCATCACCTCTAGCTGAGGCCAGCACGCTCTGTGCCAGCCAAGCAGGGGCCGGGGACCACGAGCAGGGCACCATCGGGCTCTCCCAGCTGTCCTCAGGGCAGTGGCTGGCGCTCGGGTGTCTTCATCTCTGCTGTGACCGCAGGAGAGCAAAGTCCAAGCCGCCAAACCCGCTGTGCGGGCAGAGCCAGGGCTCGGGCAGCCCAAAGGGAAGGGGGATGCGCAGCTCCTGCCGGGCGAAGCCACCCTCCCTGGACCCAGGCGAGAGCCACCCCAGCCCTCCGTCCTGGCAGAGACGGGGGGCTTGGGGGGCTCAGTGCAGCCCAGCCTCCAGAGGGAAGGGCGAAACGCTCGGGCCAAGCGCTCTGTCCTTGGCAATGGTCTTGCTCTGGAGCAGAAACCCACTTAATATCCACAATAACCATTCAATTTAGAAAAAGCAACACTTTTCAGCAGGGAGGAGGACTTGCTGGGAGGTCTAAGAGGGCTGCAGAGCTCCACTTCACACTGCCAGGTACATTTTTCTGTAGGTCTCTGCCTACAGAGACCTCTCCTGGCCCTAACCCTCCTGGCCCAGTTAGCAAACAGCCCCTGTCCCAGGCAGGCTGCCGGGTGCCCTTTCTGGACCTTTGCGATGATAACAAATGCAGCGGGACCTTTTCTGAAAGGCTCCGTCAGCCGAGCGAGCGGGGCTGCTCGGGGACATGGCAGCACACGGGGCGCAGCAGGCTGTGCCTGCCTGGCAGGGGGCCCGTCTGCTGCAGGGTGGGCTCGAGCAGCAGAAACCAAGTGAGGAACCAGTCCTGCTGCCTTTTTTTTTTTTTTTCTGAAGACATCTCATGTCAAGCAGCCCTAAAACGGCTCCATGCTTTAAAGCAGTTTGCTTGCCTTTGTCCTTAGAACAGCCAGCGGGAAATGCTTAAAACAGAAAAATTGTTCCATTTCCTAAAACAATAATGAGTTGCTTTAAACACACCCTTTGACAGTGGTTTACCTCCCCAGGGGCCCTGGGAGCACTGCGCATACTGACACAGCTGCACTGGCAACCGTTTCCCTGCACGCCTTCCAGTTGTATCAGGGTTCGGGCTGCGCTCACCCTCTAAGGCTGCACCAGGATGAGCCGGCGGAGGGAGATGCTCTGCATGCCGGACTATTTCAGGAGATGTGGATGGACCTCAGTCAGCAGCGCAGCCCAAACCCACTCCAACCGCGGGGACCCCCAGCGCGCCGCTTGGCCAGCATGCCCCACGGGACACCCACCTGCTGCCGAAGCCCCACGTCGGCGGGGGCTCCCCTGCTCCTCCTCCAGCCGCGGTCACAGTCTCCTGTCCCCGGCGGCCCCGGCAGCTCCTCCGTCCCCCTCGCCAAGCTGGGCTCAGTGCCATGGCTGGATGAGTGCAGGGCGAGCGATGTAGGTGCCGTGCCGTGCCGGCAGGCTGGTGCCTGCGCACGCAGCCTGGGCCACGCACGCGTCGTGCCTCTGCATTGCACTAAGGGTTCAGAATCCAGCCGTCGAGCTGTCCTGTGACTGACAGTATCTTACAGCACTTCTTCATCCCAGTCAAAGAACAGAACTGGGACCAGGAGCCACCAGGACACTAGCTTGCCATGGGTCTAAACTGCCTATGGACTACTTAAAGCAATTGCAGACAATGGCCCCGGGCTGCCGTTTATACAAAGCCTGGTGGTAAAGGACTCCCAGCTGTGAGAAGCTGAGTGGGATGGTGAGCCTGAGGCCACAGGGCCTGGTAACGAGCAAATTAATTGTTTATTATGACAGTCCTTTAAATTCAGTTTAGTTTCTCCAATTTGCATAACATAAGTTTTTGCAGCTCCCTCCAGGCCAGACTAATTAAAACTCCAGGCTTCACCCAGAGCCCGCAGAGAGCTTGGCTGCTGCTATCCCGCTGCCCCGCTCCGGTACCCGGGCTGCGTTCAGCGCTGCTGCAGAGCCCCCCGGGGCGGCCCCGGGAGCACCCGAGGCCCCAGCGAAGGTGGCGATGGGCGCCTGCAGCTCGCTGCTCCTCTCTTGCCCAGCTCAGCAGTTTGCTCAGCCCAGCCCCAATCCCTGTGGGAGCACCACGAAGTGCTTTCAGGTGCAGGTTTTAACAGGAGAGCAGCTTACAGCCGGCACGGGAGCGGGAGCGCAGCAATATGCTGTCCATGCCAAGCCTCTGGTATGAGGCTTTTGGGGTGTTGATTTTTTTTAACCATGCATGCACACACCAGCTTCACACAGAAATCATCCTTACTGTCAGGAAAAGCGCGGAGATGAACAACGAGGCTGGCAGCACGCACTGTCCGCATGCGTTGCTGAGCTGGGGCAAAGTCATCAGGTTCACCCGCGTAGCCGTCTCTCTGATGAGGAGACGTGTGACCTGCCCAGTCCGGCTGCAGCAGCGCCCAGGCTGGCTGCTCCGGGGGGGACGCCCGGACTCCGGCCCCCAGCCCCCCTTTTGTACCTGCCCTTCCTGCGGGGCAGCTCCTGACCGCCCCTGCAGCTCACCCCATCCCTGCCCGGGGAGCAGCAGGGAAGGGGCAGGGGCCGATTGCACAAGGTGTTACCCCTCAGGAGATCCCTTCTGCAGCACCGGTACGTGATGCACTGGGCGAGGAGCATCCAGCGCGGAGAAGGCATTGCTGCTTCACTGCAGGGATGCTAGAGCTGCCAGAAACTCGGTGGTTCGATGACGGGGGTCGCCCGTTTCTCGCTACTGTTGAAGTTCGCATCTCGGCACGCTTGGCATCTCCTGCGTCCCGCCTGACTTGAGCACCCAGCGCCGTGCGCCGCTGGGAGAGGCGCCGGGAGCTGCTCTGCCCGCCGCATGCCCCGGGCTCCGGTGGCTCGCGCAGCAGCCGCAGACCTCAGCGGGGTCACGCCGACTCGTGTGCTCTTGACATGCGGAACGTCAGCCAACTCTGGGGTTTGCTCCTTACCCAAAATTGCTGCCGCCTCCCACCGCCGCCGGCGGGCAGACGCCAAGGAGAGGGTGAGCAGGGCCTTGCATGCCCCGCGTCCCGTCCCCGCCGGAGCAGAGCGACCGCAGGGGCACGGTGCGGTGACACGGTGCCGGGATGAGCCCGCAGGGCCGAGGCACCGGGGAGGAGCCAGGGTGTGCAGGACACAGAGCAAAGGATGCCGGACCTGCGGGAGGACGGAGGTCCTGGGGGGCAACGCGCTGCGGGAGCAAAGGGGTGTAGTTCTCTAAGCCTCCATGGGAATTGCAACGTTTTATATATGATTTCAAGAATCTTCAGAACTTCTGCCTTTTAGGAGCTCTCACAGGCTCCGATAGAGGCTGTGAAAGCACTTCTTCCATAAACTTCTGAAAATATAAGAAATATGAAACACATTGCAGCTTTTACTGGTTCAAAGCATCTCCTGATTTTTTATGCCCATCACAGCACTTATTTTGGTGGCCTGACTCTTGATTTATGGATGTATAGGCTGAGTAATGCTGCTGACGGTTGCCAAGAAAACGCCCGGTGTAGAAAGCTGGTCCTAAATCAGAGCATTCAGCTGGTTAATTGTGCAGCGAGTTGGGCCAAAGAGAATTATGGAGCTTAAAACTAAGACTCTGATCTTGCAAGAAGTCCTGTGTGGGTGGATTCCTGCGCCTTTATGGGTCTCTGTGCAGCACATAAATTTAAGATGTCAGTGCTCCACTAAACACATTTCAATTCTAAATTTATCATATAGATGTGTCTACTGAAGTGTGCCTTTAACCTCTCCAAATTCTTCCTCGGGGAATTCCTCACTGAGGCCCAGTCTCAAGCTTTGAAACTTCCTGTTTTGATATCTTTTCTCTGTATAAAAACCTACAAGGTTTTACTTATGCTGGAAAATATTTTTCTTGCTCAGATGAAATCAAAACGTTTTCCTTAAGAAAGCAAACCAGGCACCTGCGGGTTGGGACACCAGAATTGTTGGGATAGTGCCTCGGTGCTCGTTCCAATCTGTAATCGTTTACTACAAGGGCTAATAGAAAAAGAAAACAGTTTCTTTCGCTGAACCACTGTTGTTTTGAAGGCATCCATCCCGGGAAAAATTACAGCCCCAAAAGGAAACTTCAGGGAAACAAGGAGCCAGGAAAGAAAAGAAAGAAAAAACCCTCGAGCTGCTGCTTCAGCTCACGCTACCTGGGCATCGAGACCCTGTGTCCCTCGCAGGCAGGGGATGCTCCGGGCGCAGGAGCGGGGTGGGACGTGCCCCCCGGGCTGTGCCTGCTGCCAGCCCCCCCGAGGGGCGGCCGCCGCTCTGCAATGCCGCTGTTTGTTTTTCCCAGCTTTAACAAAGATCTTTGTTTAGTTCCAAGTTTGAAGCATTTCATGCTTTACCAGCAAGCCCAGAGCCCAAGCGACTCTGGATGAATCATGCGGTGAGATTTTCTGCCAGCCCCACAGCACCCGTGGCAGCAGCTGCGGCTGCAGCCGGACCCTTTGGGCGCAGGTCGGTACCACAAACACAACGATACCCGGAGAAGCCGCTTGTCTGGTGATGGGAGGGCAGATGGGGGCCGCTCCCAAGCCCACCCACCCCTGCACGCTTTATCTAGCCTTTCCCTGCATCCCGCACCGCTCCCAGCACGCAGCCCCGGCCCCGGCCTCGCTCTTCATCTCCTGCTCCTGGCTGCAGCAGCGTCCTGCGACTGCAGTCCCGGTAGGCAGTTCCCATCTCACTATCACCATCTCCCTCCCCAAATTATTGCTGACAAACCCTCACCCTGTCCTTCAGTACCCTGAAGGCAACTCGGCAATAACAGCCCCAAATTCTCCCGGCATGAAAATTGGGAGAAGGTTTCTAATCACGAGAGAAATGAGATTTTGCAGTCTGTATTCTAGCTCGGGGGGTTAATCAAAACTTAGCTGTGGTTAAGATGGGATTAGGTTAATTTATAAAAGGACACACACACGGTCATGCCCTTGCCTGTGCCAGTGGCAGGCAGGACCCACGGGGCCATAGAGCATCTCCCGGTGATGTCCCAGCGCCAGCCGGAGCTGCCTGCCCGCTCCTGCCCTCCCTGGCCCCGCTCCGGCCCTGTGCCAGAGGGTGCACCCCACGGGCTGAGCTCTCCTAATTACGGATTTGATCGGAGCCCTCGCGAGGGAGCGCTTTCACCGTCTGAGCCCTGCGAGCACTCACGCTGTAACGAGCTGCCCATCAGGCTGGAGGAGCTGAGGAAGAGTTCTCTGCCAGGCTCCCCACCTTGTCGTGCGCTGTAGTAATTTGATTGGGACTGTGGGCTCTTGCCAGCTTACGTTATTAGGATTAGCCTTTCCAGCCGAAGAGACAAAGAAAAACAAAAAGGGAGCAAAGGAAGCACTGCACGTTACATGAGCCTCATGCATGAACTATCTGATTCGGCCAGCGCTCGCCCACCGCTAACGGCAGAGCGCAGCTATGAAGAAACGAGCACTTCTCTCGTGCTCCCTGCCAGGAGGGTGAGCTGCTTCTCTGCTAGGAGAAGAAAGGCCAAGACTCTCAAAATGCACCGAGCTGCAGTAAGTCCTGCCATGGGGAAGGTGCTTCGGGGACTCCTTTTCCATTCCTCCCCCCGGCGGCGGATGGTGCAGGGGCTTAACAGGCACCAGCGATTCCCGAGGCTGGAAGAAAGATGCGGTGGTTTGGGGGTGCCGGGGGGGCAGGCACCCCATGTCCAGCTGTCCCTCATGCTGCGTGCCGCTGCCGGGGGCCGCTCCTGCTGCTGGAAGCGGGGTCTCAGGCCCCGCGCAGCG
This sequence comes from Gymnogyps californianus, assembly GCF_018139145.2. Classification (NCBI taxonomy): domain Eukaryota; kingdom Metazoa; phylum Chordata; class Aves; order Accipitriformes; family Cathartidae; genus Gymnogyps; species Gymnogyps californianus. The sequence continues at coordinate 731,330 of NC_059479.1, forward strand.
ATGCTGAACGGGGAAGGGGAAGGCAGGATCGTGCTCGGTGGGGACGGTGCCCAGCCGGGCGCTTGCTCAGGGGCCTGGAGCCAGGGCAAGGCACAGACCTGCTCCGAGCCTGCAAAGCTGGACTCATGCTGCAAAGCACAGCACCCTTGAACTAGGGCTGGGATGGTACAAAATAATTGCAGCAAGGATACTGAGAAGAATGCAGCAATTAGCGGCCTGAAAAAGGGCGTAGGTGAGAATGCTCCCCGTCATTCAGCTGAAGACCCTCAGAGACACCAGAGCTGAATTCATCCATCTCAAACTGCCGGAGCGGTTCCCGACCTGCAGCTAGGTTAAAAAAAAAAAAAATAAAAAATAAAAAAATCCCTCAACAAAGCAGCGAGTGGTGTATTTAGGAAATCTTGTGGAAAGAGGCTGCATCTCCTTCCGGGGAGGGAAGCAAAGCGTGCAGGCTGCAGAGCGGCGGGGGCAGCTCGCCCGCCCCACGCTTCCCCCAGGAACACCCTCCCTCCCCTGGCACCTCGCGCGCTGCTGCGAGCTCCTGCGCGGTCACCTCGGTCGGGCACTTCTCCATCGATTCAGGCTCAAAAGCAGGGTGCAAGACTCCCATTTAAGAGAGAAAGCTGTTTTCTCCTGTGAGAGGTCTCTCTGTTAAATAAAAGCAAGAAGCCTGAAAAGCAAATGCTAGTGCACAACGTCAGAGTTGAGAGGGATGGGAAAACAGATGTGAGGAGGGGAAAAAGATGCCGGATAGATGGAAAGAAGCTGGTGCTGTGTCTGCAGTAATCATAAATAACTAGAAAGGTGTTTATGCTGACAGAGGCAGCTGAACAAGAACCAGGCAACTGAAGTTAAAAATGAGAAAACAGTTAAAAAACACATACTGTCAAACATGCCTCCCTGTAACAGGCAGGACAAGGGGGTGCGTGCTCAACCCATCCCCGTGCAAACCCACTGCCCCGAGCCACGCTCGTGTGCCCTGTCCACGCGCAGGGAGGGTCGGCTGCGTCCCCGGGATGCTGGGATGGGTCCTGCGCTGCCTGCGGGACCTGAGCAGCAGGATCTGCGCAGCAGAGGATGGCTGCAGCACCTGCAACGCCGGGGTGTTGCTTAAAGAAGAAAAAAAAGCACACTTGGACTCTTCTTTTTTTACTTCACGGAAACTTTATAAACACTTGAAGTAATCTACGCTTTTACATGACAAAACGGCTCCGACGGCTGATGTCCGGGGGCCCTGCCGCGCTGCACGGGGCGAATCCCACATTCCCGGCTGTGTTGCTCCTGTGGCACTGGCAGCAGGGATTGTGCCCCACAGGCCTCCACCAGCACAACCGAACACCCTACCGCCGCTCTGCCGCTGGTCCCCAGCGTTCAGCTGTGTGCACGGAGGAGGGAAAACCAGCACAGACACACATGTGACAAATGACTTTAAAAGGACACAACGAAATACGTTTCTAATAAGCTGCTTCCCTCCGTTGTTCACCATGTCAGACATAAAAGCAAACTCCCTCGGATTTCTTTCTTCCCACGGACCCCAGCTCTGCCCCGCAGGGTCTGTGCCGGGCAGCGAGCACGAGGCTGACTGCACACGAGCGGCGTGGAGGATGCAACAGCCACCGTCTCCAACGGGACGGGTACCGTGGGTGCCAGTGCTGCGCAGCGTCCACGTGCAGCGTGGCGGGTGCCACCACCAGAGCCGCCCGTGTCCGCGGAAGCCCGTGCGCTTCCCAAACCGACAGCCTCGAGGGGTCCTCAAAGCACAGTTCCCGAGAGGGGAAGGCATTTTGGGAAATGCTGGCCTTCTGTGGAGGAACCACTGGCCTGACACTGCCGCGACAGCCACCCCAAGAGGGTGACGAAGCCACCAAAGGGCAGCTCGGGTGCCAGTGCCTGCCGGCAGCAGGAGACCGGGGGCTGCCGGTGCTGCAGGCAGGTGGCTCCGCTGCCGGGCTGCCGGAGGGGCTGCCCAGCCACCACAGCCATTCCGGGCTGGACAGGGCACCTCTCTCCTGCCTTCAGACTCCCTGGCTCGCAGCTCCATCTTACCTGCTCTCTTAGATACCTGATCAGAAAAACACGATGCGCTCTGTTTCGGTGCTGCTCACGCCTCCCGGCCACTCACGAAAGGGTGCAGCAGAAAGGGCTCACCGTAGCTTTGAAAAGCCCTGAGATGCCGGTGTGTGTAATACAGTCTAGGTGTTGGTATCATTCTTTTTTTTTTTTTTTTTAAAGCCACTTTTACATGCCACTGTTCAAAGCAGGAGTACAGGAGCGAGCAGCTGGGGCACCGCCAAAGCCCGAGGGAGCGGAAGCACCATTGACACGACACGTGTGTGTCCAGTGAACGCCAGAATTACATTCAGCGATAAAGCAGATAGGCGCTAGATGCACACACAAGGCAAGCGTCAGGAGACAGCACGGGAAGGACCGCGGCAGCATCCCACCGGCAAACCTGCGCCAGGCAGGACACAAAGCGCGCTCGAGAGGACGGAGCACCCGGGAAGCAGGTAACAGGGATGTTTGGCCACTGGTTTGGGAATGCTCCCAGCACCCAAGGAAAATGATTCAAAATAGGGAAGCCGCCTTCGGGCTGGTGCGAGGAAGCAGGGAAGCCGCTCATTGCCTATTTACAGGTAAACGCTACAGCTCAGGAACTGAGCCCTGGTGTCAGCTGGAACCACAAGTAAGCCTCTACTGGTAAGGGGTACTACGGCGGTCCTGGCTAGGAGAAACCTCCCAGACCAACGGGCATCATCTGCACGGCTGCTGCTGAGGAGAAGAGACCGGACATCTCTGGGATTGGAAATTAATGTAAAAAGCAAACAAGAAACTGGGTGCCTCTTAGAAAAATGGTGGGCTTTGACCCATATTCAGTGAGTTTCAGTTCCTCACCACCTCTGTGCTGGCCCACCAGAATAACACCAGGACACAGACTTCTTGGTGGGCCTGTGGGAAGCGGATCTGGTGGGAGAGTGGCTCATGCGGGAGGAGGAGGAGGAGGAGGAGGAGCAGCAGCGCCTGCTGCCTCCTTCTCCCAGCTGCGCTTTCGGGGGCTGCTGACCCAACCGGCACTGCCCGGAAAGCTGATCCCCAGGCAGGGGATGCAGCCCGGGTCAGGCAAAGCCCCCCGGCACAGCCGCACTTGCCGGCGCGGTTTCCCAGGACAGAGGCATGCTGACGCCAGGGAGGAGATGAAGAGACGTCCTGCAGAGCTAAGCGCGATGGTCCCCCCAATTCCTGTCCTGCCTGCCTTAGCACAAGCAGCATTTCCAGTAACATACACTGCTCTCCTACACACTGAAAAACACACTATAGCTTACTGAGCAAGGAAAACATAACATAAAGGAAGGAGCTTCTCATGGCAAGGGGGGCCAAGCCAAACTCCAGTCGTTCTACCCTTGCATCCAAGCACAGGGAGTCAGCCCCTTGCGTTTGACTCCAATGTCTGTCCAAGGTCACCCTTGCCAAGGTGCATGTCCTAAAAAGTGAGCAGGTGAACGGCCACTCCCGTCCCCCGCTGTCCCTTCCACAGCCCGCCGGTGCTCACCCAGCCCTGCAAACGCTGCCGGTCACCTGCAAGGGCTCACACGAGCATCCTTCACAGCCTGCGCAGAGAGGAGTGGCGGAAGGACTGGGAACAGTTCAACACAAACGTGTGGGTAGGGTCTTCTCTCCATCGTTATCTCCCTCTCTTCTAATTTCTTGAGCCACTTATGACAGCATGCTCTGAAATTATCGTCCGGTAAGATAGCTGCTCTCCAGGGGCACTGGAACTGGAAAAGTCTTAGCTGTGACACGTCCGTTTCACAAGCACAGAAAATCTCCTGGTTGGGCTGAGGTGGTTACAAAGTCTGGAGGAAGAAAACAAGCATGATCTATGCAGCAGTGTAAATTCATCAGCGATGGCAAAACCACAACCAGAGCAAGCCCAGATGTCGGCACCGCCGTTTGCACGGCGCTCGCGTTTACCCTGAGCGCTGCAGCGAGGAGGCTCAGGAAGGGCAGAGCAGGCTGATTTACTCCACCCTGCCGTACTACCACCTCCAACAAAGAGCATGGCCCACTTCTAGTTGTTATCTTTCCTTCTGCAAGGGTCTCCCACAGGAAGGACATTTCTCCTCATCTTTCTTTTGAGATTCCCATTGCCTCCACTGGACTCCACCACCCCATAAATGCTGAGTTTATGTTACATCTGTGCTTCTGGCTTATTATTTGGTTTATTGTCATAAACACGTACCTTTAGCCTCAGCTCTCATCACCTGGGATCCTGCCTTGTGGTGATGAAGAACTGCACATAAGGAAGTAGAAGAAAACAGGAAAAAAATTAATGCAACAAGCAAATTCAAACTCAGATCCACAAATGCAAATAGAGGGCTGGGTAACAGTCAGGTCAGGGACATATTTTTCAATATAAAAAGTGAACTCACTGTCAACACTAACAGACAACACTTATCACTTACATGCAAACCTGCTCTGCTTTTGGCAGAGGTTGGTGATCTTTAAAAGCGGGAAGCTGAAGCTTATTTGAGCAGATATTATTACAAATGAAATCTGCTGCCACGAAGCACAATGCTTGCAACTCAAAGCCCTGCCATCCCAGCCTAGCCCGAAGGCTTCGGTGCCCAAGCTATCACTCCATCACACCGTACCTCTCTGTGGTGGAGCTACGCCTGCACATACATTGTGTGTAGGACCATCCACTCTCTGGTCTCGCATCTCTGATGAGCTGCTGTGATCTAACCAGCCCTCCTCGTCTCTCCCATGATCCTATCTCTGCTCTTCAGAAAGGCTGAGAAGTAAGTACAACGTGCACTACGCTGACTTAGATCCACACACATGATAAAAGGAATCCATAGATAGGTTTATTACTTAGCAGATTTACATTTAACTTATCAAGTCTGTATCTGGATTCACATTTTACACTTTGTGCTCTTTGTTTAGTTCCAGCATTTTAGCTGAGACCCATCATCTGCCCACGAGTACGAGAGGCAAGAAAGGTCGGGGCTGGCGCTTCCTGAGGGGACTCGCTCTGCCTCAGAGGGAGCGCCCTACGCAGCAGGGCTGCTTTTATTTACATGCCGACTTCCCAGTGCTAGGCTTACTTGCTTGTTCTTCGGGAAGCTGTCTCAAAGAACTTTGTCCTAGAGGCCACCCTGCAAAGAGAACAAGAGAGGTCACTCCAGTTATCTGATAAGGCAATTTGCTAATTAGATCTCATCCGTGCCAGGGAAAAGAGCAGAAGGATTAGCAGACACTGAAGACATCACTTTCTAATGATGTCTTTTCTGCCGCGGCAGCAGCCGCGCTCCTCGTGCTGCCAGCTCCATTCCCCTCTGCCTTCACACCGCCCTGGCCAGGCAGCCCTTGATCGCTTTTAGCTAGACTGCTTATTTCCATGCTCTTGCTCCTACATGCTGCTTTATAAACCTGCATCCATCACTTTTTAGGGCCTCTCCTTCAGTTTTTATGTGCTTCATATTTAGCTTCCAGCTGTCCTCACAGAAAGTAAAGTTTAACAAGTGATTCAGGAGAGCAAAGGCAAGGCCTGTTCCTGCCCCGCAGGCGCGGAGCTGAGCCTCACAGCACCCTTGCTGGACTAAGGAGTGGAGATGCGGGACCTGCATCAGCTGCACAGCGCGGCTTTACTGGGGGGGTCTCTGCAGAGAGCAGGGGCCAGGGCAGAGCGAACTGGGGAGCTCTTCCACAGTACAGAGGCACTTCAGTTCATGACAAATGTTTTTGCACCTCGTGTCACTACGGGCAGGGTGAGGCCCCGGGGTGGCCCCCGCACACCCCAGGGCTGCGGCACGGTGGCAGAGCCCTGGGTGAGGGGTGTTAGCACAGACTTGGGGTGCTGCCCTGCTAGGATGGCAGGGGAACGAAATGTGCATCTTTGCTGGATGTGCAGCAGCAGCGAGCTCTGCGGCAGCACCCAGGTTACAGCCTCCCCACCAACCGGTCCTGGCTGCTGGGCTGAGATCCCCGTGTATTTAGTCACCCTGTTTTCTTTTTTTTAATTCCCATTGAAGCCAGCAGGGTTTCTGTCTCTTTAAAACCTGAAAGAAACCTGATCATGAAGCTGAACTCCATCCAATTTCCTTAAGAGAGATCCAAGCTGGATCTCATCCTTCCCCGGGAAGCATCTCATTTGAGAGCGAGGCAGGGAGGGGCCCTCCAGCTTCGCTGACATGAGAAATAGCAGAGAAGGTGATGGGACAAAGCTCAGCCCCAGGGCTATACTTGAGAAGGTTCAGAGCTTTGCTGTGCCTGCATGTGTTTGCCTTTGCTAAGGCCACGCTCCCCTCCCAGGCCGTGCCCTCTGCACAGCTCTTCAACGTGACGTTCAAACCCGCGCTTGCACCCGTGTCGAAGGGGACGTCCATGGGCTCCAGCCATTGTATGCCACCGGCACTGGATACCAATGTGGTATTTCTCCTCCTCCTCCTCTTCCAAAATTCCTGGTAGGTGACACCAGCTCCTACTCCTGCCACCTGAGCTGACCCCGTCCCCCTGCATGCTCCCCAAGCCCCCGGGTGCCGGCAGCTCCCTCGGACCAAGCTGCCCACCCTGGGTACTGTGCGCCTGCCAAGGGCTGCTGACTTACACGGATGAAGGCATCTCTTCTGCTGTTCCTGCTATCAGATCCGGCCTCTGCTCCAGCCTCGGAGGGACAGGAGTCCTGCACGGTGGGTCCGGAGGTCTCACGGGGGGACGCGTTATCACAGGCTTATCGCCATGGGATCGTGGCTTCGGGACACCGTCATACTCGCCTGCAAGGTTGAAGATTACAAATACTGAGTAAGAAGCTTTGGTAGAGGGCTAAATGTTTATGAAGAGGCATTGAACAAGTTAGTGGGCTTAGTTCTGTCTGTCTGTCTGCCCCAACATCCTCTCTCTGACAGTGGCCAGTAGCCAGAATTTAGGGAAAGAGTCCCAGGAAAAGGCAGTTCCCATTCTGCCTGCCCCAGCACAGCCTGCCTGGCACTAGAAAGAGGGGCTGATGCTGGACCCTGTGATGACAAACCTGATATAGTTGCGGATTGCAAAGATGGTATTGCCTGGGAACAAGTTTTCTTAAACAAAACCTGTGCAGTGCTGCTCTTCAAAAGCGAGAGGAATAGCACAAATGGGTGATCCCTGGAGTCCAGGGCTGCTGCTTCTCCGAGCTTTTATCTCGGACACTGGCACTACCTGTCCTCTCCCCCGGCTTTCTGCTCTGCTCGCAGGAGTTCCTGCCTCGGCTGCTTGTCTTCCCCAAGATCCAGCCAACCTCGTTATTCACTTAAGCCTTGAAAGTCTTCAAGGCTTAAGTGAATGAGGAGTAAGTGTCAGACTTTACCTGACACCCCTGGTGACCCCACACCTTCCCTCCAAGGCGCAATTCCGCACAACAGCAATCCTTGTGATCTTCTTGCCTGGCCATTTATATGGCTCAAAACCATCTTAAGGGCTGGGTTCCTGCCCTTTTGGTTTAGACATTTCCACTGTTAGAGAGTCCTGTTTCTGATTAGAAATAAGTTAAAGATGTTTTTCTGTTTGGTAAGATAATTAATTGCTGCAACTACTTAACCAAGGCTTTTTCAACCCCTTAGTTACTGAACCTTATTACACCCTGGTGTGCTAGCTCAAACACCAGTCCTTAACCAGCTCTCTTCCATACTTGCATTTGTAAATTCTGATCCTAAATTTTCTCCTTGGTAAGCCGCGTAACTTGAATTTCTCTGTAAAAGGCCTGTTTTCTAATCCTTCAGCCTATACTTCCTGGTTTCTCCAGTTCTTTAAAATTATCCCCAAACTGTGCACATTAAAAGCTCAATACAGTGTTCTAGCACTGATTTGCAAGTATCAACACAGATGTAATATAACTTTATTATTACTTCAGTGTTCTTCTATATAAATGTTCAAGGATCAACAGAGCCAGTTTTATTACGCTGTGGCTCCAGGACATGCTGTCAGCACGCTACGTGTGATAATACAAAACCATAAACTCTTTAGTTATGACCATCGTCCTGAGTATTTTATAAGTCAGCACCAAATACCCGCTGTTACAGCAACGCGTACTGTCCTGCAAACGGCTCCCTGCCGTTGCAGGGGAGAATGTCTACAGACATGCAGATACACAAACACCTACCTGCCTTCCTCCACTGAAACGGACAATGCCAGCTCACATCTGGCCCCAAACTAATTATTTCTACCTGTAATAAATTTCTGTATAAAGCTTATTAGAATACAAATAATAATCATTATCTATATTTAACACCAACGGATGAACCGTTGAAATAAATGTTCCCAGTAAAGCCTTGGTAAGCCAGAAGCTGCGTCACAGGGGGCCTGACAGATAAAACCATCAGAAATTAAAATGTGAAAGTGACTTTTGCCATTTTCCTCGTCTCTGCTGAGGAGAGCGCTGACAATCCAGACTGCCTAGGGCTGGTTAGCATGGGTACAAATTGCTTCAGGTTTAATGGCCTTTATATTGCTACTCAAGCCTGAATTTTACGAGTCCACTGAGCTAGGCTGAGCTCAGCACAAGCAGAGGCTCTCAGCTACTGCATAGAAAGCCTGCTTCATCTGACACCAGTGGCATCTGCCTGGCTCAGCACGGGAGAGGCAGCACCGGCACCGGCACTGGCACCGGGCTCTGCAGGCTGCTCCGAAACCCCGCAGCAGCCGCACCCCCAGCAAGCAACAGACCAAAAGTACCCACTGTCTGAAATAAAACAGGACAACTCAGGAGGCCAAGGCCTGATCAAACCCTCAGGCTGTGGGCCCGTGCCCGCATCTCAAGCTATTCTGGTCTCCCAACCCCTCTTGCTGAGCTACATCAAGAGGACTCAAGGCGAGAAGCCCACCACCCGCACCAGCCATCTCGGCGCACGATGCGCAGTGGGGAGGGCTGGCTCGGGCGCCTCGAGCTTTCCCCGGGAGAACGGCATTCCTTCTGCCTCGCTTCGGCTGGGACCCCGGCGCGATCCACGGCCCCGGGCGCACACTCACCCTCTCTGCCGTAGATCCCCGGCCGGGGAGCTGGTCTCCTGGCCTGGAGCGTGGAGGTCCTCAGGGCAGGGCCGGCCACCACCCCGTTGGCAGCCTTGCTGGCCGGCTTCACTCCTCCGTCCTGCAGCCTGGCCACCAGCTTCCCCACCTCTGCCTCGGCACGCAGGTCGGGCCGGCCCTCGGCGGGGGGACGCCCCGGCTCGTCCCCCCCCAGCCGGGGCGCGGGCAGGCGGCTGCGGTGCAGCGGCTTGGGGGCCTCGGCGCCGACGCTGCCGCTGCCGTTGGGGGTCTGACCGTGCCGGTCTGCTGCGGAGCCAAGGGGACAGACAGCCATCAGGTTAGGAAGCAGCGTGGAGGTGTGGTGGTCTCTGCCCCGCAGCAGCGCAGAGCTCTCCCTGAGCGCTGCACAGCTCCTGCAGTACCGAGGGACAAGCACGCTTGCAGCGTGCGGATCGGCAAACCCTCACCCTGAGCCAAACACAAATAGCGAGTGGCTCACGCAAATGCTGAGGAATACAGAAAACTGAAACAATGCTGAATATCACAGAATATACTTACGGGTTTCTTTTAAATTTCCAGTACTCTTGCTCATGAGAAGTTGTGTACCATGCTTTTACGTCCCTCCAAAAATCATTCATCTCATCCCTCCTGCTGCGCTAGAGACCCAGGCACAGGATGCAGAAGCACTGCTATGAAACTGATTGCACCCTGCAGCCTTGGTGCAGTCAAACACTAATGCTTCTGGCTCCCAGTTCGGAGAAACATTTAAATGCAAGGCCATCTCTAGCTACATGAGCAGTCTTGTGATTTTAAAGAGCAATTTGAATCACTCATGTTTTGCCACTGCCAAAAAGTACACTTGGAGTATTAAGCCTAAAACATCATCAAAGCTCTGAAAACTGTAACAGAGAAAAAGACTTTTCACCTCTTCGGTGACGATGTGATCTAGGGCACAGCTTGCAATGACAACTAGAGCAAATCGGGTGCAGAGAGAAACATAATTTTAAATTGAAGTGCCCTTTGACATGATAACAAGGGCCTTACCGTTTCCTTACAATCAGATGAATTTAACAGCAGAGTTGTACTTGGTCTAGAAAATACTATCACTGGGTCCTGAAAAAGTGCTTCAGAGCTCTCGCTCTGGATATAAAACCGCCAGTGGCTGGGCCAGCCCTACAGACCCTCTCGGGACTGATGCGCTCAGGCAGGACAAGACTCCAGCAGCACGCAGCCACCCCCAGCCCGGGCACACTTGCTCCCATCCCACCAACTCTGCTCCTCAGTTGCATTTCCATCACTTCGCATTTTTGCCTCTGAAGCTGCAAAACCTTTCCGCTGGGCTTCTCATATGCAAGAACCAGTCTTAGTTTAGCTAATGGAGAACTCTGCAAGTAACAGAAAAAAGAAATCCCCATGGAGATTGAGTTGTGAGGTGATGCAACCTATGTGTGAGTATTTTTTTGCTTTCCTTTCTCACTGAACAACAGACCTCACTGTCTGCCGTGTTCACGGCCTGGGAAGTGTGGTCCTGCTATTGTTATCTCCATTACTCCTGGAAAGGTGTTAAAAGAAACAGGAGGGGTGAGAAGCAGGTAAGGCATCAGTGAACAGCTGGACTGACCTCCACTTTCTTCCACAGAAGCACCGAAGAAGACGGGTCTTTCCCTCAGAGGACGTTTGGAAATGGTGATGGGTTTGTGCCGCCGAGCAGCCACCCTGGGAGGAGGCACCGGGGGGGCGGCGGTGTCTTCTGGAGGGCCAGAGTAGATCTGTAAAGGCAGACACGTTTACATGACCCTCCCGTCCCACCAGATCGGACCACATCCTCAGAGGCTCGCCTCGTTAACCTGGTGTCATTAAAAGGCACCTCGCAGCAGAGTATGGAGTTCGGAGGCTGAGCCACGCCAGGAGCGCAGACCCAGCTCCTGCACGGCAAGCGGCCGCCCGCTGCCTTTGCCAAGGGCTGCCCTTCTCCTCTCCGCCCTCCGGCAGGCACAGAAGCCGTCTGTGGCCCGAGACACCTCTGACTAACCCAGGAGGGCTGGAAAAGCCAGGGCTACTCCCAACCACCCCGACTAGCCGTGGCCCACGGGAGCCTGGCAGGGCCCTCGCAGCCGTTTGCTCCAGCCCTGCGACCCCAGCTCCCCCAGCCTCTCCGGAGAGGGACAGACGGTGCGGACCAGCCGCTCTCAAGGGTCGGCAGCACCCGGGAAAGCCCCAGCTGCCGGGGCTAGAGAGGGGCTGGAGCTGGGCTGATGCTTTAGTTACGGTTCTACAGACGCGTCCTGCCGCGGGCTTTCCTACAGACAGGCTGCCTGCTCTGCACCTCGCACACCCACTGCAGCAACCGCAGTGCTGAACTAATTAACGCAGCAAAATCACAAATACAGACAAAATGTGCTGAAGCAAATTATCCTGGAGCAGATGAAGGACGCTTTGAAGCTGACACTTTCTGAGAAACATCAAGATTTCCACACCTGCAAGGCGATACAATCTACAGAAAGCACCCGAACAAACCGCTGCATTGTTTTAGATTTAATGCTAAAAACCCCTTCAGCTCTTGGCTTACAATGGAAGTGTGTGGCACTATGAAATTATCTTGGATGAAATACTGGCATAAAAACAATGCTACTAAGGAGTTTTATCTCCTTTTCTCACTGGTCATATGGCACCTATTTGGTTAGGTTTAATTTAGAGGTTCTTATTTATGCCAGTGCTTTTTTTAAGAGCTGAAAAAGAATTAAGCTTCTGGGCAGTCTCCTGAAGATCTGAAACACCACATAAAACCAACTACTCTTGTGTTTTTCTCATGAATATTAACTGAATTTATATCAGGCTTTGAAGGTGAGTTACTACAGACGGGGTGGCACGAGTTGCCGAGACCCGAGGCTGTGCTGTCCGTCCTGGGAGAACGCGGAGCTGGTCCCTTCCCGGCTGTCGGCAGGAGATGGCTCAAGCCCAGAGGACGAGAGCTGGTGCCAGACCCACCGACGAGCAGGGTCACTGCTCCCTTGGTGCACTCTTTGTTATGGAAGAACAATTTTACTGTGTCACCCAGAAAAATTCTAAAATGAAGAAATTTAACATTCTGAGTTGATTAAGTACACTATTTTCGTAATTCAAACCAAAAGCATATTCTTTCTTCTCCCAGACAAAGAGCAGTTCTGGGAAATCAAGATGGGGGATGACAGAGAGAAACACGCCCCCACTTTAATCTTCTTGATCCCACAGACCAGGCAGCATGTACCACGGGGAGGGTGGGCACCGGCAGCCGGGCTCCCCACACCTCCCTTACCTGGGCAGCGCAGGGGCAAGGTCGGACCTGGACTGCACCCAGCCTAGTCTGCCCAGGCTTTCACTCAGCAGGCTCGGTATAAATACCATGTGCTGGTACTCGGGCTTTGCTCCTGGCTTAGTCTGCCCTACTCTGCACAAAGAGAGGACGAACAATGCATTCAGGGCAAAGACCGAGACGAGCTCCGAACGCCAATCTGGCCATTTCAGCAGCTTTTCTTTCCCAATTCGGTGACACGACGTGGCTGCTCACGCTTAATGCCAACAGGGGCTCTACCCTTTGCAGGGGCAGTACATTTTCTCCACTCCAGAATACAAGGTCCGGTGCATCCCCCCTGCCTGGATTCAGAGGAATTTGCTGTGACATGAACAGCCTGTGATTTAAAGCAGCAGCTCATGTATTATTAAAATAGCAAAGGATTATCTGCAGCAGGGCAACTTTTTGGAAACATCAACCTCATTCCTATGTATTGACAAGAATCCAATATTGTTTTTTAAAGAAAAAGAAGCATTAAGTTCCCCATGGATGCTTATACAGCTACCACAGAATGCTGTTTTCACGAGATGCTTTTCAACATCTGAAAACCATGCTAAAACCCACCGCGAACTACTCTTTTTAAGATGTGGGTGCAGCCTCTGCTTTGCTTCTGCCTTCTAAATGAAAATCCAAGTTAAACAACTTGAAGGTACAAAGATATTGACAGACCCTCATATTTAGAAGGTTTGTACAGTGAAGAAGGTGTTTCCAGAGCAATCAACTTATTTAATTTAACCGTGGCATTGAAACACAAACTGTGGAAACAGTAATTATCCACAAAGACTTCATGAATAGTTACTTTGTCCTTAGAGTCTTCATACTGCACGGTATAAACCATATCCAGACTCATTTAAAGTGTTTGCTCATGTGTGAGCTCAAGACACTTTCAACTCTGATGCTGAACTTACAAGCTCCATCTAATAAATGTTACTAACTTAACCTTATCGCTGAAGAAATTAAAAGCAAGCAACGAGATGTCTGGCTTAATTAAAGATTTAATTCCAGCTCTTAGAGGTGGCAGTGTAAATCATGTGTTGACTCAGCCTGCACCGCAGGCTGTACAAGAGGGGAGGACAGAGGCTCAGTTCTGGAGCAAGTTGTGCGAGGATCCCAACACACAAACGATTCACTGTTTTGCTGCAGGAGCTTACTAAAAGCGTTTGCAGAGACCTACAAAGAAACTGGCATGTGATTTTCATGAGCTTCTTGTGTGGGTGCTCAAAAGTCTCTCTGAGCTCTTTCATCCCATTTCTCTGGTTTCAATCCTCGGCACCACAACCGACTCCCACACCACTCATCTGGTGCCCGTTTGGTCGCTCTGACTCCACATCCACTTTTGCAAGAACCCTGCTCTTTCAGGTTCGGCCTCCTCTTCCTTTCCCGAAAAGGGAGCTTCACTTCTGCATGTGTGCTGCCCTGTCTGCTGGGAGCGCTACCCCATCCTCCCTACCGCAAGCAACATCCCTTAAAGGATGGCTTCAAACTTTCCCCTCCTCTAAGACACAAGAGATTGTTTGGACACTCTGTAATGTAAAGTATTATGAAAAGCTGAAGGACCAAACTCACTGCTTCGAACCTAGTGCTGTTACCAGGAAAGCAATCTGGTCCCTGATCTGCTGATTGGAATGCAAATGCTGCTCGAGTTTTTAAATATTAACATACACCTCTGTCATCCTCCAGCCACCCTGAGAACCCTAAGCCGTTATATCAGATATCACAAGGACAAAGTGCTAATACAGAATACAGTGGAAAATTCTGCTTTCCATCAGGAGACAAAACGCCACGTGACAAAGCTGTTGTCTACATGGGAATCTTCAGGCTGTGCATTGAGGCAATGCTCTCAGACAAAAATATTCAGCAAAGATCCCATGAAAGGCAAATGCTGCTGCAGCCCTCGCCAGAGCACTGCCCCAACACAACAGGCACCGGCCGCCTGCTGAAGTCTTCTCTGACAGCTCCACCCCAGGCAGCAGCTCCCCCTCCCCAGACTTGCCCCTGCCATCCCTACGCCTGGATCTGAACAGATCGTATGCACAGCTGAATTATTTTCATCAACCGTTCAAGACTTGTCTGCTTTGTTTTTTTTTCCCCTGTATTAATAGTTGTATAGTGTCTCATCTTGGACTGTGCCCACTGAAACCAGTTATGCTCTGGTCTAGCTCCTGTCTCCAGCAAAGAAAAGCATAAAGTCCTGTAATATCCAGGCATAGAATAGGTTTTTTTTTTCTCAATAAAGATTCCTCCTATTTAAAAAGAAAAGCAAAAATCCCTAGACTCAGGGTTTCCTTCGGAACTAGCTGAAAGCAACTGTGAGGAACATATCTGCTACACTTTTTGCTTCCTTCTGAAGCATTTCAGAACAGTATATTAAATAAAAAAAATCCCAGCCCCTAAGGAGACTCCAGAAAAAGGAGCCAGAGCTCTACATCGTTGCCACAGCAACAGTTTGCACGAACACGATGGAGCAGGCGGGAGCTGCGTGGAGCCGCTGTGGGGCTGCCACCTGTACCTTCCCAAAGTGCTCGATGAGGATCTCAACCACTATGTTTTGGAACTTGATGTTCATCATCGCTGCCACGGTGTCCTCCTGTGCTCGCATGAGGGTAGGTCCAAATATCACCCCCATGTTAGACGGTGACATCAGGTTCTCTCGGCTGTGCTCACATATGCTGCGGAGAGGATGCAAAGAAGGAATAGGGTTTGGTTTGTTTTTTTTCAAACAGATCTTATTCCAAGCAATAAAAAAGGATACAGTAAGAATCAGTCATTCAATTTTCTTAATTTTGTTTCAGCAGAATTTGTTTCCCAACCGTACCAGAGATAAAACATGTCTCTAGCTATGACACACACGTTTGGCCAGGACAACTGTTTGGGACAGCAACATGCTGACAGCATTTTTATTTGATCCCTTCCCACTCCTCTTTTACCTCTGCAATCAAAAGTCATCTGCGCAACACATACACAAAAGGAATCATTTAAATTTGAATATCCTATCTATCCAGAACTGACTTTTGGCTTTAATTTTTCCTCTCTCTGAAGGAGGAGGACTTAACGTAGGGAGCACACTTTGGAGGTTTTCAATAAATCTCTACACAGCATCTTCTTTCTGAGAACCACCGTTTTCACAGAACAGAGCTCTCTGTCCAGCAGCCTTCAAGCTTTGGAGGAACGTGCAAGCCTGCAGAGCGGCACCAATTGTTGACTGAAGTACAACCACCTAGGCGGGCACTACTTGTTTCCAGAAGCAGATCAGAGGAGACTCTGATGCTGACACATAATGAATTCTGGGTTTGCCCTGTAACTCTGCTGTTAAAGGGCTTTCTGTCAGCACAAAGGGGAGAGGGAACAGAATTAAAGCGTAAACACTTTAAGGGATAAACACAACGACCACAAGCGCAGCGTTAGCTTCATTGGACTGCACGCCACTCTCAGCTCTGTCACTTACGCAGAAAGGTTTGGAAAACCCACACACACACGTGCATGAAAGGCTGGAACCGTACAGCAGGCAGAATCCCCCAGCCAGCCCTCCTCGCCCCAAAGAGGGGGCATGGCACCGAGGGCCAAGCACTCGCCTTCGAGTGTCAGGGCATGACAATCCCAGATCAGCCCTGCTTGTTTCTGAAAGTCTAGTTTTGAAAACGACTTCTCCGAAGGTCCACAGCAAGCCCTGTCATACAAAAGCCATTGCTTCTGCAAGCCCTGGTCCTTCCTGACCTGCACACAGATTGCTCCCTTGCTTTTGAGCTTCAGCATAGCTTGTCACAAGCCTCTCTCCCTGCTGCACCCCTGCTCCTCCCTGGGGTGGAGAGGGCAGAGCTTCCACACTGAGCCTTTGCATTCGGTGTGACAAGGAGGCAGGAAAATACCCATCTCCCAATGCAGTGCTGGTGCCATTATCATCAAGTAACAGACTTTTTCAGTGGCTCACTGGCAGAAGCACGTCGATGCAGCACTGCTCAGTGCCACCAAGCATCCAACACGCCTGTATGAGAGCAGAGACTGACACGCTCAAGCCTTCGTGCGGCTCTAAGGGCTCAGGACATTGAATCCATAGAGCTGGAGATAAAACCAAAGCATGCTTCACGTTCAGCCCATGGGCACAGGTCCTACAGCCATTCCCAAACCCCAGACCTAACGTTGCTCTTAACTGGAGTGAGAGGTGACAATTTATAGCTCTGCTGTCAGAGGGTATTTTAATTTTAAAATTATTTCCTGCTTGGTGCTTGTCAGAAAGGGGATGAAAGTGGCAATTAGAAAGAGAAGCATCAAAATGCAGTGGGTAGCAAGGATAATCATACCATTTGTGCAGTCCAATCATAATTTCCTAGGGGGACTGTGGTGGATACAGTTTCGCAAACCTGCCACAAAAAAAGGCTAGTTCTGCTGATTCCATTATCCCCCTTACTTTGGCTTTAGAGAAAAACATCTGCTTACTTGACAAGGTGTTGTATGAGGAGCTCTAACATCTCTCTGTTCTTGTCAGGTAGTTTATAGACCAGCGCGTGAATGGCTCCCAGCCTGTAATCCAGGTTCTCAGATTCTGGAAAGAAGTAACACAAAGAAAAGTTTGTGCCCACCACTTTCAACGTAAATACATAAGAGAGAGATAAAGCCAAAGAAAATCTGTGGGAGCTGTTCCTTCTGCAACGTAGGGCTGGCTGGCCAAACCCGGTGATGGGAAGCAGAAGGAAAGTGAGATTACATAGCAACAGGGTAATCATTGTGACAAACCATTAAAATGAAGTGGAAAGAGGGAGAAATGAAGCTTGAAAGGGAGCTCAGGGTTGCACTCTGCCTCTGAGCATGGCCGGGGAAACAGGCTGGGCACAGCCGGCTACTGCCCTTCGCACCCGGCCCCACGCACCAGCACAGCTGGGAACACACGGCCTCTCTGCTGGGTATCTTACCAGCCCAGATAGCCGTCACACTGAACAACGTGGTAAAATGTCCTGCAGAGAAAAAAAATTGAGTCCCTGACCCAAAGAGGTCACCCTTAGAAGCATAAATTACCAAGAAACAATAAAATACTCGGTGTGAAAAGAATAGTGTGGGATCTTGGTAGCTGGGAAGCTTAATGGTGCAAGTTTCTGACGGAGGGTAGGGAAGGGATTATGGTTTTGCCCATACCCAGCCATCATTGGTTTAACCAGTTCTGAAACTAATAAATCTTGGGCTTGAGCACAATCAGTAGGTAGTGGAAAATTTTCCTTTCCAAGAAAGAACAAGCATTATTAATTCTCCAGAGGTCCAAACTGAGGAGAGGCGGGCACTCTCCTAACCTGCCACTGACTTCAAGGAGGCATGGGGGCGTGAAGGATGCTTTAATCCAAGGTGTTTCTGAGTGTGCCATGGATTTCCAAATGGCAGTACTCTCACGCTGAGGGAGATGACCAACTCCCTGTACCCCTCTAGTCTCCATCTCAGCATGCTGGCTCTCAACACGCTCCAAGGATGCAGCCACTTCAGAATTATTATGGGTTATTTGAAATGGCCATAACAACAGGACAGCTGAGGACTGGTCGGTTTAGCACAGGCGATGCCCTGTCAGTATACCCATGTTACTTGGCTAATCTCCGTTAACGCTGGCTGTGGTGCAGTCCCAAGAGCTGCAGCAGAAAAATGTCTTTCATGTACTGGTAGACACTTTGGATTCAACATCCCAGGACAAATTTCACAACCTAAAGAGAGCACCTATTTATCTGCATGGCAACAGCACATCCCATTCCCTCACAGGTTTTAAAATGAATATATTAATACTATCGAGAAACAGTTCTTCTGGGACACTTGTGCTGATTTCAGGTTAGCTGACATCCCCTGGCTCTCCAGACCCTCCAGGAGCATGAAACCCTGTTAGAGAGAAGAGCACTGCAATAGCAAAGGAAAGAAGGGAAGAAATACCACCACCTCCCTTGCACAATTAAGCACTCAGAAGAGAGGGTCACTCCTCTTTCTACAGGGCGAAGCAGCCGGACACCTCGGTGTCGGGCTGGCAGAGCTCTGTCAAGTGATTTTGATGTACAGTGGGTGGGGAGGGCAGGGCCAGGGACCATGGGCAGGGCAGCTGCGGGACTTACTGGCAGCCAGGACCAACTCTTTGTGGAGCTTGTACGTCATGACGGGTTCAGACAGGTTCCTGCAATAACCAGAAAGAAAACTGAGCTCTGGCAGGGCGGCACGACCCACTCGCGACTGATCTCGAAGGACCGACGGGCAAACCTGCTCACCCTCCAGCACCACCGGTTCTCGGTGGCACCTCCCCCCCAGCCAGTATTATTTAAACAGCTTTCCCCATGGGATATGGGGTTTCTACAACAGGCATATTTCTCAAAAAATAATATAAAATTAAAAAATCCATTCCTCTTCCCAAAGCCTCTGTCACTTCTTTGCCCTTCTCAACAGCCAGATGTTAACATCTGGCAGTTCACTCCGCTTTTCGCCTGGATCAGCCCCGAGCTCCTTTGCCCACTCGGGGCAGGTGGGACCTGCAGTGCTACCTGAGATAAAACTTCAGTGAGCTGGTAATCGTCTTGATGTCCCAATCGCCGCTTTGGAGATCCACGTCCCCTGGACATTTTGGATCTGGAGGAACAACAAAATGGCTTTAAAATAAGGTCCATTTTGAGGTTGTTAATAAATAGCACGCTCTCAGGGAGGGTATGCTCTCGAGACAAACGAAGCTACAGCAGCACATGAAGAAAGCTGCTGATTCTCACGGTTGGGAAAAGCAGAACAACAGTACCAGCGTCAGTATTTTGGGAAAGGCTGAGAAGCAGTGCTAACTAGGGACAAAAGAAGAAACAGAAGGTAACATTTAAGCAGTGGTGAAAAGTTAGTGAGGGCATATTCTCTATAGTTTGTTTTTTTTCCCAGCTCAGCCAAGACTGGCAAAAACGACACATTTCAACAGATCTAAGACAAGCTTTCTGATATCCAAAGTAATCTAAGTGTCCAGCTCCAATCCCTCCTTCGCAGCTACTGCCCTGAAGGCTGTTCTGGAAACATTCCCTCTTGCTGCACGGAGAGGAGGGAGTTCAGAGGAGGAGGCACAGCAGCGTGGAAGTACACTTTGCTCCTGCCTACCCTCACCGAACAACCACATCATTTCTGTGGTATGATGAAGTAAAGGACATGGTTGGAGGATGGGGGGCAGCTGGACTAAAGAAATAAACTGCGTGATTTTTTTTAAAAAAGAAATAGGACTAGAGACCAAAAAAAAAAAAAAAGAAAAAATCTATCTCCTTAGTGAAGTTCAGGATGAAATCCTTCTGCAGCAGTTATTTCTGTGTTGTTGGACTTTCCATCATGAGTTTGTACACAGCAGTGTGGCAAGTGGTCAACCAGACCAATGCATATAAATAAAATGAAAAGCCACTCACTGGTGGGGGTCAGAGGAGAAAACCACAGAGCTACTCACAGGGAGGGTGAGAATCAAGAAGCAATAAAAACCTTAGGCTAAATAATTAGTCATCAGGCAAGCATAACCAGATAGCTGTCTGAAGTTGCGGCTCCATGGGAACAGGGTAGAGCTATATGTCAGCACAAACCAGCTGTTTTAATCAACAACAACAATAGTAAAAACAACAGTAAACAATAGTAAAAAACAATGGTAAAAGCCTTCAAATACTACATTAATATCAGATGTCTGCACGGGGAGCTGGTGCGAGCCCGAGGCACACAGGTATCAATGCAAGTGTACTTTCTGCCCTGTGCTCCAGCCCCTCAGGCAGGGACGGCGAGAACGGCTCAGCCTTTGGGCACGCGGGACACCGACCCTCGGGGCTCACCGCCTGCCCTGGCCCACGCGGGACACCGGGCAGGGGCACGACGGCCTCAGCCAGGTCCCAGCCTGGGAGCGCCTGTCCCAGCACGGAGCAACGCTGCTGAGCCCCACAGCCTGCTGCAGGGAGTTTAACCGTTTCTTGTATAAAGACTACCCACCAATTTACGTGCTTGTATGAAACACAAGATTCAGTGCACAGAAAGGCTTACAGCAGAAATGCATGCATTGACTTATTAACATATACATTGCATACACTGAGGTACCCCAGTCCTTCTGGGTGAAAACCTTAAAGCAGGGTAACGGCCACCCTGCGGAGGCCACCTTCCCAGTACAGCTCTCCATGATACCCCACCGAGGAAAAGGGTCCCACTGAGCTCGTCTGCGGGGGCTGGTTTAGGAGGTGGCTGTGCTGGACCCATGGGACAAGGCACCTCCCTGTGCTGGTTTTGGCTGGGATAGAGTTAATTTTCTTCACAGTAGCTAGTATGGGGCTGTGTTTTGGATTTGTGCTGGGAACAGCGTGGATAACACCGGGATGATTTCCTTACTGCTGAGCAGTGCTTACACAGCGTCGAGGCCTTTTCTGCTCCTCACCCCAGCCCACCAGCGAGGAGGCTGGGGGGGCACAAGGAGCCGGGAGGGGACACAGCCGGGACAGCTGACCCCGACTGCCCAAAGGGATATTCCAGACCATAGGACGCCATGCTCAGCACAGAAAGCTGGGGGAAGGAGGAGGAAGGGGGGGACGTTGGGAGCGATGGCGTTTGTCTTCCCAAGCCACCGTTAGACGTGATGGAGCCCTGCTTTCCTGGCCATGGCTGAACACTGCCTGCTGATGGGAAGTGGGGAATGGATTCCTTGTTTTGCTTGGCTTGCGTGCATGGCTTTTGCTTTCCCTGTTAAACTGTCTTTATCTCAACGCACGAGTTTTCTCACTTTTCCCATTCTCTCCCGCATCCCAACCAGGGGGGAGTGAGCAAGTGGCTGTGGGGTGCTCAGTTGCTGGCTGGGGTTAAACCACGACACTCCCCATGACCAGCATCAGCCGGAGGAGCTCCCTGGCAGCAGCGCTGCAGGCGGGGCTGTCTGAAGGCCCTCAGGATCCCGCACGCTAATTAACAAGCGCTAACCTTCAGGTCTGGTTCTCATTTGCACTACCTAAGTAAGAATCCGGACACAGGCTGTTATCAAGGGAAAAGAGTTGTGATGGCCGGGTAAGCAGTGATTCTTGCCATTGCTGACTGTCAGGCAACGCTGGCAAAGCTGTGCCACATGCACCCGACCACACGAGCGGCCCCGCTGTCCGCAGCCCCTCTGTTGCTGCCGTGGCTTGACCGGGAGCTCCCACGGCCCTGGGCTGGGAGCTGCTGGCCGTGCAGGCAGCAGAGGAGAGGGCGAGGGCTCATCTCTCCTTGGCCAACGTCCCGCACCCCGGGCCTACGGCAGTAACGTGTCCCCAGCACGTGACTCCAAAATGCCTGAATATTTTTAGCACACGATGGGAGAAGGCCTGTCCCCGCTGCTCCAGGGTCACTGCCTCGCTTTATCTCGCTGCTGCTCACTTAACTTAAGATGCAGGTTGCACCACCAACAAATAAATGCAGTTTAAAGGGAGAGGCACTAGAGCAGGTTGCAGAAAAAAGCCCAGAAAAGAAGGGGAAGATGTGCCTCGGAGGGGCCGCAGGGACCAAAAACCATGCTGGACATTTCTCACTGTGAAACACAATCCTCTCTATCCCTCTTAAACAATACAAATCCAGGACAATCTAGTTGCACGGAATAATTAATTCTTACCAAAAAAGGCATTCAGCAACTTCTGCACCTGAATATTGCTGCCAACAGTCCGGTAGATGCCCTCCGTAGTAATCCCTAAGCAGGAGAAAGCCAAAGAGCGTTAGCCAAGGGTCTTCCCCAGCCGGTGGGAAGTCCAAAAGCCCCATCTAGTGGAACTCCTCTCGTCGGGGTGCTGGCTCAGCCGAAACGCTTCTGCCCCAGGAACCACCCAGGCTCCGTGCCCCGGCACCCTGGGCTGCCCGGCGGCAAGGGGCTGCTGCTGGCTCGGCTGGCAGAGGGCAGGGGGCTGCGGGCAGGAGCTCCGCTCGCCCACGGTGGGCACGGCCACCAGCACGGCCGGGACGCGTACCTTCTGCCGGGATCGTGCCGTGGTCAGGCGAGCACAGCCACCGCGTGGAACACGCGCTGGAGCTGGCAAGCCCGACCTGGCTAAATACGCCATTTCTGGAGAGTGCTGCTTTAACACGAATTTGTTCACATTGTCACAGAAGGCAAACACATTCAAGCAGGTTCTTTGAAAATATTAGCCAATGTTAGGAAAGACAGAACTGCTGTAGTTGCCCGGCTGTGCGAGGAGGGTCTCGTTTCCCCGCTCCTCTCCACTTCAGCAGGGCTTGGCTGGCCACATCCCCCAAAGGTTCTGGCAATGAAACCAGGCACCCTTCCCTGGCAGCTGGGGGATCCAGCTGTTCTGGAGTGATTTATCTTCGTCCTATAGCCCACGCCGGCGACGTACACCGGTACAGGCTGGGTGTTTCACGCAAGACCAGAGGGTGAGCTATCATCCATCAGCCTGCTTTCTGTCCTCCTGCTTTTAACAAAATGGGTCTGAATAACCCTGTACCCCAGTTAACCCCTGCCTGTCCCCCTAGTACAGAGAGACTTCCAGAGCTCTTCTCCTTCTGCCTAACAATGAGCTTTCTCAGAGCCAAAGATGAGAAACCGATGAATGAAAACAGCGTAAAGGTGGAAATTCAATCCTAACCGAATTTGGTATAATGACATTCTGGACCACGCAGGATTTCTGCTCCTCTGACATGCATTCTTCAGTTAAAGTCAAAGTCTTGTTTCATTGACTAACACCACTATACTGCAGAAAATACAACAGAATTCAAGGCCACGGGAAGCAACGCCAGGACGGCAGCACCTCCTGATGCCAGGGCGAGCACCTTACCTTTTGTTTCCACTGCGTTGATGCACTTCCGTACAAACTTGAAGCCGACCTCATTCAGCTCCACTGTTTCAAACAAGAGAAGCAGGGTTAGCTGCCTGAGCACCAGCACACGGCTCCCTGTGGAAAACTACTGGGAAGGCCCCATATCCAGACCCTGCTCGGCACACAAAGCTGCAGTGCCCCAGCACACAGCCGGGTTCACACGAGCATCTGCATCGTGTACATCCCTCCATGAAAACACAGGCATTCTTTAAATCCTGACAAGGAATTATTAGTTCCATATGTTCTCCACTTTTCCTTGAGTCTATTTTGAGTTACAACATTGCTCCCTACCCCCTTTCTGTCTTTAATAATAAAAGCGTAAATCAGAGTCCCGCCACATGTGAATTTGTGTCTGATAAGGAGTTGATTAATCATTTCCAGAGCACTGCAAAATCTGCAGTTAAAGCTCTTCCACATCATAGGATCATGTAATTTCTGCTTATCTACTTGACTAGATTAAAAAGCAAAAACAATACAGCTTGATATGCTGAGTAAAGCAGAACACAGATTTTTGTTCCAGCCAATTAACCACAGACCATCTCTGTGCCTGTCTTGCAGGCATCATGAAGCAGGTAGAAAGTCAGAGTTTTTTTCTATACACATATTTCAACTTGTGTGTTCACGCTACTACTTCTGCTGTTTTTTCTGGGATATATGAAAGTATTGGCCAAGTTATAATGCGAAATATCTTTCTGTTCAGTGCAAACATTTATATTGAATTTCTCCTAAATGACCATGCTGTTGTTGGTTTTGTTTTGGGGGTTTTTTTTGGGGGGGGGGAGGTGAGTTGTACAGGTTTGGGGGGGTGTTGTTTGTTTTGTTTTTGTTTTTTTTTTTAACGTAAAACTACATTCCACTTGAAAAAACAGCCACAAGACACATCTGGACCAACTCCAGTCACAGCACAGGCCGTGTTGGCGAATCCTATGAAATCACTGTATTTTCAGCAAGTTGTTTATAACGATTCTCTCTTCTCCGAGCAACAGCGACAAAAGGCTCAGACGTATCTTAGCTCTAACATACGAACGACTAAAGACACCGTCAAGCACAGATCCACTGGGTACTTGGTACTGAGTGGTATAATACAACTTGAAGTCTTTCTAGCTCTAATGTATTAAAAAGAGAGTGCATTTACTTTTGTGAAACTGAGTTGCATTCTTTCCAGGTGTGTAATGCAAACACAGTCAAACAACAGGTTTCATGCTTATGCCTCTGATAACGCTACCTCTATGCTCATTAAAGTCAGCTAATTAAAGTGCTGATAACAGTAAGCTCTAAGATACAGAATGCAAGTTTTCACCCAGCTAATGAAGACCCTGAGTTTTCCACGGCGGCACGCTCAGCCACTGCAGTCATGGGCTGTAAAAGGGGAAAGGCACAGGGGCGGCAGCTTGCCCCGGGGGCTACAGGGGCGGTGGGCAGGGTACCCCCCGCTTAGGGAAGGGGAGACACGGCACAAGGTGGTGGGATGGGAGCTCCAGGGAACTAAATGCCACCTCTATTTTCCTATTATAATCTTTGCTAAGGGAAATGTCCTCAAAATCTCTCACCGATCTTTCTTCCCCTCTGTTATTTTGGGGTTTAGAGGTGCAAATTGAACTCCGCATCCCACTAGTTCTTGCCAAATAAAAACTGCACATTGCAACTCATTCTTATCTGGCCTCAGTATCAGACACTGTGATGAAAGGGAAAGAATTTACGCTGCCACCACGGAGGGAATACACAGCCTATTCAGCAGAAATCGAGGACGAGTGTATCTGCAAGGAAATACACTGCCCGACCTCCGGACAGCTTCGACAGCTCAGAGGAACAGCAACAAAAATGACTCACTTTCTTCCTGTTTCGTGATGGGACTGTGGTAGATCTGAAAAAGGAGAGGGAATGGAGGAGGAAGAAACAAAAACACAATGCACCGTGATTCAGTATTTATTTTCAAAAGAAAATGCAGCATCCCAGACATCACCCAAAGCCAGTCACAAACAGTAAGACCATATCCCAAAGAAATGTCATTTTATAACTAAGCATGATACCATTATCTACACAATAAATGAGTTTTTGCTGACTTCCTACATTTCAGTGGATCGCCTATGTCTAAGAAAGAGGTCTCCCAAAAACTGAACAGGAAACTTTGTTTGTCCTTTAGGTGCTGTGTAAAAACAGCAGCTGGACAGTCTGGCACACAGGGGGTGTGGTTTTTTTGTTTGTTTGCTTGCTTTTAAAAATTCAAGTGTCAAGGCACTCCTTCAGCCCATACAAAAATAAATTTTGTATTTTTTTATTAATAATAAACAGCGGGTGCCATTCTTGATAGAAAATAAAAAATCCTTTATACATAATAACAGTCATATAAACCGAGTGAGCCTCAGACACCCCCTAAGTGACTGGCTGTCCAGCACGAGCACACTGACCCTCTCCACACTATCCCATGTCCTTTCTCGTTTAAACAAGTAGGAGAAAAGTGCTGCGGAGGGTGCCCGTGTCCCATCTCCCTGCTCCCACGTCCCACCTCCGCATCAGCAGCCACACAGCCCTGAGCTACCCCGTCCAGTAAGCACACTCACTGCCAACCCTCTTCACCGAGCCCACCCAGGGAAAGGCAGCTCTCCAAAGACAAGGGGAGCAGCCAGAAATGGGTTTTCCTGCACTGCACATCACGCTGTCCATTTAGAGGAAATTTGGTAAAATGCAGGAGTCTGTGCTTTGCTCAGACTGAAGGAAGGAAACAGCAGTAGGCACAGAAAGGTGGGCGAACACTGGTGCAGGGTGGCCGTTCCCCTGGGCCAGACTTCCCAAACGCTGCTCAGAGCATCGACAGACAAAAAAATCACCTCCCGCAGGCTGGAGAGCAAGTTGTGAGCAACAGAAATATGGAGTGTTCCAGACCCAGTAAGGCCACGGTCCTTAGGCAGTCTGGACCTGGCCAGAGGTTTAAAGGGGAAAAACAAAATCCCCATTGCAAGCTGTGCCACGAGCAGAACAGCACGCAGCCCCATTTCGGATGCGCAGCGGCTGAACTGATGCCTGAATTACGGGTAAGCAACAGCAGTGAGGTGACAGCTGCAAAAAAGAGCTCGCCAGTGGCTGTGTCACTGCTGTGTCACTGCTCTTCCCCAGGACCTGCCGGCAGAGGACACTGCTAGGCAGCATATTCAGGGCTGGGCAGCAGCTCCTCCAACACTTACCGGCTCCTTCCCGTCCATGGCTTCCATCCACAGCCTTCGATTGGCTTCCGAGAGTGCTTGCAGCGTGATGGTCCCAGACCTGCGCCGAGTTCACCCAGGGACAGGCAGGAAAATGAAGCAAAAGTTGTTTTTAACAAAAAGCAAAGAGCGATTTCATCCAGGTTTACAGGGTTTGGAGGCCATTTGAATATTAAGTGTCTCACCTTTCATTAGTTTCAATGTCAAAACAAAACCTTTTGTCTATAGAGTCAGTCTTTCTCCTTACACAGGATTTCAGTGTCAGGTCTAAGGTGCCCTAGGACAGAACATGAAAGCAGAGGTTAGAGGAAAGAAACACAGGAGAAAATTTTGGGTTCCTCAGCACCCTTAGGCTGCAGCCCAGTACAGCCACTGCCCATAGAGCACCAGACTCCCAGCGGATGCCCAGCCAATCCAATGGCGCTGGTACCAGGAGCACAGACGGTCCTTCCCACCATCAACAAAGACAGAGATCAAAGGCTTTGTGAGGCAGGCTTCCTCTCCTCAGACACAAAATGTTCTCGACTTCATGGCACTACCCCGCAAACAAGTGCTAAATACCTCAGCAACAAGCAATATGCCTCCACAGAGCAGGAACGCCGCTATAGACAAACCTCATGAGGCAGTCGCTTGGTCTTTGAGGCCAGGACCATGCTTGTCTGTTATCTGACACAGCTGGGTCCTACCTTTTATCAGGGCTCATCAGTGCTACCCATTATCCATAGCATTCGTGGTCCAAACAGCTTTACACAAAATACCTTGTAGAAAAGGAACGTTAACTGACCAAATCTAGAGTAGGTGCACTCTGAAGAGAGGCTGGCACTGCGGGGCTGAGCTCTGGCTCTTTGCATTCATGCTCTTGTACTCTGCAGCAGAGTCAATTTGTAATGTGATTGTAAGATCTCCACAACTTGGTAAGGAACTCTGAAGAGACACACAGGAGACCTTACGACCAACCAGACCCTAGGGTTGAGTGTGCAAGCCTGGAACGCGTTAATCACCCCAACCATCACCGCCGCTGCATCTGCAAGACCTCTGACAGAAGTGGATCAAGCAGATCCAGGACAGCCCGGCAGCAAGGACAGCCTCCTCCAAGATTACGTCCGGCTTACATGCCGTGATGATAATCTCCTGGCTGTGTTTTGTGCGTGTGCTGGTTGTTTGGGGTTTTTAAGAGCACTGCTTGTAATCGTGGCGTTTGAAGTTGTGTGGCCAGCTGTGAGCTGAAGGTGCAGATTACCAGACTGCAAGAGTTTGGGAAGGGGACTAATTTACATTTTTACGAGCCCCTACCTGCATTAATTGGCCTTACTAGACATGTCTACGGCACAGATGACAATAGACCTCTCCAGTCAATAGTTGGGACATTTCTTCACCAAGGTCTCTACCAAGGGCTTCCAAAAAATATATTTTATTTTATTGCTGCAGTGTGCAGAGGGCTGCCAAAGAACAGACCATGAGATCACGAACTGCAGAACAGCACGCCTGACTGGGAAGTCCCCGGGGGGACGTCGCTCCATGGCAAAGGAGGGCGGGTGGACTCAGCTGGACGCACTTGCTGTACTCCATCATCCACGCCTGCATCCTACCCCTCCTCTGTCACGCTGAGGAACTGCAGGGAACTGCCAGACACACTGGTAAAAATCAAAGCGTTTTGTGAAAGAAGGTTCCCCAAATCGTTGCCTTATTGCAGTTTAGAGCTGCAACTGCTGCCCTCTCCTCCTCTCCTAACACCAGTCCCACTCACACGTAACCAGTTCTGAGAACAGAAATCAAAATCACAAACCAGTGACTGTGTGAACACGCAAAGGCAGAGAAATACTGCTTTTGGAAGCACTCATCTAATAACTGGAGCAATTCAAGTACTTGCAATCACTGCCAGAGGGCTATGTGCAAACCAGGCTGCAGGTTCACCGCCCATTTGCATGGATAAATATAAAAATAAGCTTGTCTAGAAAGGCAGAAATTTCACACTAGACCAAACTCACAAGTCAGCACTGTCTGAATAACACTCATGTTACACAAACCTGCGTCTCCGCTGCCAAACCCTGCAGGGCTTCAGGTCATTTAGGAGAGAGGGAGGTGAAACTTCTCTTCACAGAGGTGCTTTTTTCAGGTCGCACCAAATCACCCGCCTGTGCGGCCAGGCAGGGAGGGGACACAAAACCCACCCCTCCGCTCCGTGGCCAGGAGCCCCTCCACAGCTGCAGCATTGGGACCAGCCCACTGCTGGCATGTCTTGAGGACCGCCGCTGCCAGACGACTGCTCCCGACAGCAGGGCTGGCCTCTACTGCCCTGGACGTGGCACTTGTACGTCTATTTGCTTACGGAAAGAGAAGACGTGGGTGGACTGAAGGTGAGACCTGATGGCTGGGTCAATGTTTGCAGACATCCCTCCAAGAAACCAACTCACTTGCTTAGCTCCAGGCTTCTGGTCCATGGGCGTCATCCGTAAGGTTTTTGCCTCTTTTTCGTACTGGCAGTAATATTTCACCCAGGAGATGCCCAGCGCCCCTGCAGAAACACACGGGAAGCTGGAGTCAGAGACAGTGCCTTAGTTGGATGCAGCCGGCAAGGCACGGCTGGCGTTTCCCGCATGTTCACACTTCTCTGGGGACGGACACTGCCAGGCCTGTGGGGACACCTCCCTCACCAGCATCTCCACCGGCAAGAGCCAGGAGGACCAGGAGGAGGAGAGGAGCAGGAGGAGCACAGGGCGGCAGCCGTCTCCAGCACCCTCCCAAAACGCTGCTGGTGAAAGGGCATTTGTGGGACTCTGGTTGCAAGCCAAGCCGGTTTGGCCAAGTCCAGCCAAGACCTACACTGGCAGGATCCTACGTGTCTTGAATGCTTGTTTCACACAGACACCACTATTTTTTCCTGTTGACGAAAACTTGGCAGTAAAGACAACAGCATCTTTAAAACACTCTAAAGTTCCTATTTATATCACATTGGATTTATTGCCACTTTTCTTTGTTGTCTTACCTGAACCCCTTTATATGAAATACTTCGACTAATATTTTTTCTGTAATTTTTTTTAAGTTGCAGTGTCAGGAGGAACAACTCTCTTCATACTCAGTTTAGAGGGGAAACATAAATAGAGGCAGCAAACAGTCATTGGCATGCAGGAACATGCAACATTTGTTTGTGGTCTAAAATTACTGTCTATATGTTTTCTTTTAAAAGCAGGATAAACATACATACAAATACATGTATAAATACATTCGTATATATAATCCAAAAATTAACTGCTCACAAAGTAAGTTGTCTGTAGACAACTTACTCTGTCTGTAGACAACACGCTCTGCATACAGGCTTGTGTGGCCCAAGTGTTCATGCTTGCATGGCCATGGAAAGCTACAGCGAGTATTTGTCAAAGCCTGAATTTGGCTTGATTTGATTCTGCACAGAATCACAACAAGTTTCGCTCTCAGCAGCTTAACTCTCATTGCTGGTTAACACTTCAGCCATGCTCACATGCCCTCAGAGACACTGTGAGAGGGAAGCTGGGCAGGACACCAGATTCGTTCTGATAAAACACAGCCAAGGTGCAATCTGCCAGAACTCCGGTCTCTCCGGCGCTACAATGAAGCAATAAATCTCATTTAATTTGAGCGCAGGGCAATTAGCTCCTTGCTTACACGACTCATGTAACCCGGAGAAAGCTCTGTGCCACCACTGAGAAAGCTGGCAGCTAAAGTTGCCAGTGATTCCCCGAGCACCCTGTGCACTGGCAGGCGGTGACACCCCGTGCAGCACAGCCCACAGCGATGCCATGGCTAAAGCTGGCCTGGCCATGGGAGCCGAGTGCAGCCCAGGCAGTGGGGCTGTGAGCAGGGCAGCCCAGGCTCACGCGTTCTTTAATGCATCCAGGTGCATATAA
The DNA here is from genome assembly GCF_018139145.2 of Gymnogyps californianus. NCBI lineage: Eukaryota > Metazoa > Chordata > Aves > Accipitriformes > Cathartidae > Gymnogyps > Gymnogyps californianus. Next base: position 761,532 of record NC_059479.1, read on the forward strand.
AAGCCATTACATTTCTCTTGAGTGTAGAGATAGCCCTCAATGGTGGGCTGCCCAGGTAGCTTGCAGGTTAGGGGGGCTTCCTTCATCCTCTTCTTCAGGTCTTCCAGCTCCTCCCGCGTACTGGAAAAATGATTCCTTGTCTGTTAAGAGAAAACAAAAAGAAACACATTTGAACATGAGCAAAGAGCAAGCTTCAGGTATTCCTGGTCAAATTCTAGGTGCTCTGGCAGAAACTAATCGGTCCCCAATGTACAAACTGCAGAAGCCACTCCACAAACTCACATGAAAACTCCAGCTATAAGAGCAACTGGACTCTTAAAGATGATTGAAGAGACAAGGTTTAACATACCGTGCATGGAAATGGTGTTGAGGAGTCATGACTGGGAGGACGCTTGTTCTTTCAGTAAAAGAAACTTAGCACATTTTAAGGCTAGGTGGAGCAGAAGGAAGCACCTGAACTCCTCTTTGCATCATTGTTCAGGTAACAGGTGTATTCTCCTACAAAACTAAGGTGTTGATTCCTCAAAAGATCATGCCACGCTGCTTGGCATGAAATAGTTTTTAAAGTCACGTCAACACGGGGTACAAAATCAAGGCACTTTTATGGAACACCACTTAGACCAATTAATGAGCTAGCAGTGAACTCTGCTTGGCACAGATTTATGGCTGTTGTTCCATGGGAATGAGGGCCAGCCATGAAAGACTGAGGATAAAAGAAACAGGACGCAGATATTTTACCCCATGAGTATTCTTAGCCAGCAGAGGAGCTTACCAAAGCATGTAGTAAGCCAATACCATTAAGATCAAGATTGGAGGCCTTTTTAGAAGACGTGTACAGTTTCGATCTCATGAAATTGGAAGAAATTCTCAGGCTTGTTTATGCACAAGGTTAAATGATACAATTGCAATAGCCCCTTCTAGACAGGGAAAAACACTATAGTGGCACCTGCAGACTCTCCTGTGCCGGAGAGGAGAAAATACATGTGAACTGAGAAGGAAATAACTTTATCTGCACCTCCCACATTGCAAACATGGACAGTCTGCTTTGCATGGAAAAGCCTTACCACCAGAGGCATTCAAATACGAATGAGAATAGAAGTCACATGCAAAAAATACTTCAGCTGGGCAGGAACTCACATTCTGCAGGCTGAGCTGAAGCTGCTGTTTATAAGGGAGGAAATCCTGCGTGAGCTCAACTGTCAGGTTGTTGTAAGTAAAGAGGCTGTGGAGAAAAGCCAGCACCTGCAAAGGAGGGAAAGGACACAGATTAAACTTCTCTCCTATGTTTCTAATGGGAGGAAAGATAGACAGGAAGCGGGGTTTCAGAAATTACATATACAAATTTGTTTTTTTTCCTTACAATTTTGGAGTGATGCAAGTCTTACTATGACTTATCCACCACAATGTCCCTAAAGCCCAGGTCTACCACCCACACATCTGTCTTAATAAAACACACCCGAAATGAAAGACCCTGCTGGGAGAACAAGAGCAGATCTGCAGATTCCTTGTCCACGAGACCTACATGATCCCACGCTCAACTGCGTCCGGCGCCAGGGCAGAGCCACCCACCCAGGGCAGAGCCACCCACCCAGGGCAGGGTCCCTGTACACAGCCACGAGCTGGCACCACTGCAGCCTGTGCCATGACAGGTAAGGGAACCAGATAACTCTCTCCCTCTGAAGACAGCTAACGCTTACCAAACACAAGGTGTCCAAGATAATTCATAACAAGACTTCTACCTACCTAGAGCATCCAGCCTGTTCCTCAGGATCGACTTACAGACATGAGAAACAAGTCTGTGGCTTTGTGGTGCTCCAGCAAAAACCACTAAGGCTGTTAAGCTGCAGCAATCCAAGTGTGCAAGGTTAACTCCTGCTCCATCACAAGACTCCCCAGGAACGAATCCAACCTGGTAACTCATCCCTTCCTACGACTGTCAGCAAGGCAGCATATCTGAGCATCAAAAAACAAGGCCTGAAAGAAAAGAAAGCTCCTACCGGTTCAACAATACTGAATTTCTTGCTTTCTTGTACTTCCTGGATCTGGTACACATACTCGAGGGAGGACTCAAAGAAATTGTGTCTCTCTTTGTCAACCTGAAGGTCAGCCTGGAAGAAAGAGGGAGAGGTGAAAAAAGAAAATACGTGACATCTAGCTTGACAATATTTGACCAGCATTTTGTCTGTCAGCCCACAAATAGTTCTGTCCTCCCTTAAGAAAAAGCCTGCCAAACGTGTCCAGCCCAGGTTTTGAACACTTTGCACAGAACCAGAAGACTGGAACGTTGGCCATTCTCAGGTCTGCCCTTTTCTGGCTCCCTTTCATTTATGGATCCAGAACCTCACCCCGCTCTGCAAGGACAAGGCTTTCCTGAAGCATATTTGTTATTTTAGCATAAGCTCCTTCTCCACCCGCAGCCCTGCACCGATGAGGACAAGGCCACTGTCACGATCCTCTCACCTGACTCCAGCTGCGACCTGAACCCAGCAATTTCAGAGCTGCAGCACCAGGTAGGACAACGTGGCGTGTCGTGTTACCACAGCTTACTGTGCTGCAGCCCTGGTCTCATCCAGAGAATCTAGGCTTTAGGTAGATTTAATTGCTTATCAGTTTCAACTGGTTACTGAAAGGGATGATTTTTTCCCCCCTTTTTTATGATCTAGAGCTGGTGGTCTTGCTTCTGGACCCAACTCTGAAGAAAACTGCATACACACCTCCTGTAATTGGGACTCCTTCTTTTTGGAAGACAAATGCAAATGGCGATCCAGCATAGAATAAAACTTCTCACCATCCTTCTCGAACTTTTTCTTTCTTTCCTGGAGATGCAAGAGTTGAAGCAGAACCAGTTATTGGCATTTTCCAGATAAGAACATGCAACAAAGCCAAGATCTTTTGTGCAATTCAGTATTCCCATGGAAAAATTCTGGTCGAACCAACCAGAACAGGAGATCACTTTCCACTTGCTCTGCTTTCACAGTCCATTGCCTACACTGGGTTTACTTACACCTCAAGACCAAGCTCTGGCAATACTTTGTGGCATAGGCACTTGAAGTATTTTGTCATGCTAGCGTTGTGGCAAAAGCCCCATCGACGAGATATTGTTCTCAATCTCTTCAGTGTCAAGTAAACTTGAGACGTACTAATACATCAAAACCCTATTCTCCACTCGCTAATGTGCTGTTCACATAGTTCAGAAACAACTGGGCAAATACTTTAATGTCAAAGACATGTCCGCGATAAGAAAAGATTTGTTAGGAGTTTGGCAGTTTTCTGTTTTGAAGCTTTTATCATGTGTTTCCGAAAAGTATCAGAACGAAAGCAGCAGACTGGAAGGGCGATACGTGGGAGGGAAGCCATCGTCTCTTTATTACCAGTGGTGGAAAGAGAGATCACAAACCTTGCAGTCAAAACTTACACAAGTTTTACTGCGCAGCGCCCCGCCCGAATACGGCCCAGGGGAACGCTGCCTCAAACATAGCTGTTTTACAATACACAATGTGAAGACTTCACCTCTTGGAGGTCTCCTGCAGATGGTCTGGTTCTTACTGACCTATTGGACATCTCAAACATGCCTACCACAGGCACGTAAACACGAAGCGTGGACTGATTTGTTAAGAAAAAAAGACTTTGTGAAGGAACCACTACAACAAAAAGTTGTTTGCACTGGCAAACCTGAAAGGGCAAATGTCTAGAACGAGAGCAAAAGAAGACATTTAAGAACAAAACCCAGAGAGAATGCAGGGAGGAGCTGAGCAGAGGACCAGGCTGTTTACTTATGCCTTACAATGACTGTGAAACCACAGAGGACTGTGGCAATCAAGAAACAACCATGAGTAGAAGCCAGGTTGACAAATACCCACATCAGACGGTAACTGAGCCATCAGTGATTGCTGAGAGGCAGTTGAGTTGCTAAAATAAGGAAATTCCAGCCTGGCAGCAGCCTCAATGCCAGGTCCAAGCAGCTGAGGACTAGTGTATACATACTACAGGGTACGTACAGGATGCCCAAACCCTCTGTCTAACTTTCGAAAGCTCAAGAAAGTGGAAAGCAGAGTTAGGAAATCCCAGCCTCCTGTGGAATTAATGGTATCTTTCAACAATTATCTCCTAAAAGCCCTGAAATCCTGTTCTCTTACCCCTATTCAGAAATTAATGAATAAGCAAACACACACCAATGCCACCACGAAACAGAGCAGATGGACTCTGCTGGACGGATGAATATTAGTTATTTTCCTCATGAATTCAGTAGTGACTGCAAAGTTCGAAGCTGCATTTCCTAAATAAAGTCCTTTCTCTTTCTTTAGTTTGTTCTCCTGCCATGAAGTTTTCCTTACCCATTCCACCGGCACGGACTATTCAGCCTGTCTAACGGGATGTCCTACACAGCAGGATGCTGCAGGGCTCCCAAAACCAGTACTTTGGCTCAGCACGGTTAGCCCCTGCCTAACCGTCTGCTTTCTTCTCAGCCCCTTGCTCATAGTGGCTACTGCTGTATTGCTTCTGGAAGAAGAAAGGCTATTTTCTGGTGGGTGCACAGAGGGAGACACTTGTAGGTTGTTTACTGGAGCACATGAAGCTTGCACAGCTCCCCACGTTACCCATCGTGGGCAGCATCTGTCAGAGAAGGGCAAAGGCACTCACATTCGACAGCCAGGTCAGATCTCCTGGCAAGAGCCATCTCGGCCTTTGCTGGAGGAGCAGCTTGCCATCAGCACCCAGGCTCGCGTTGGTGGACACCGGTTCCTTAGAGGCACCTCAGACAAAGGGCGGACAAGCGTTACTGCCAGCTGCCTTCCTACAAAAAGGATTTCTCACCCCACAAGAGAGTCCTGTTTCTCTAATCCTTGCACATTGCTATTGTGAAAGCACAACTACTACGGAAAAATGCAGAGGCACCAACTGGAATATCCCTGCTTATATTTAACTGTCTGGAGTAGGGCAGACTTAGACCAGCAAACCTTTTTACCCCAGTAATTACACCTACTGCCCTACAGAGACCCTGTAATTACAAGACCCCTGAAGGGAAGTGTATCTTCTGGTATCATCCTCTGCAATATCAGGGATACTGTAACTCCACGTTAGCAAATTCATGCCTCAATAAAAAGAGATCCATATCAAATCCAGAGGAGCAGAGAGTCCTCCGAGAGTGAAACCTAATTTAAGCAGCACTGCAGCTGCGGAGCCGATGCCAGGAAGGACTGTCAAAACAAAACACCACCCTCGTGACTAACACCCCTGATAAGTAAATCCAAACCCAGAGAAGCAAAAGTATTTGCGAAGCAGCAATTACTGTGTCTGTAAGGTCACACTTTGCATTGTCTGTCTGTGCCATTAGATGCCATGTCTAACGCAGCCAGGAACCCAGGCTTGTTTTCATTTCTGTAATGAGGAGTCACCAAACGCCAAGGCCACAGAAGCGCAGGGAAACACAGCTGCACCGGGAGCACAGGCAGCCCACGCAGCGCTGCGGGTCTGCAGCTCACACCTCTCCTGCTGCCAGCTTTTTGCATCTCAGAGAGGATGGCTACGCTGGCAGCAGGTCCCAAAATCCCCCAGTGATGGGAAGCTAGCTCCGAACCCAACCAACAAGAGCCCAGCTGTCCCCACGGAGGTGGCACGCAGAGGTGGTCTCTCAACGCAGCAAGGGACAGTGCCAGCCCCACTCCTTAGGGGATCCGCAGGCGAGCAGCGGAAGGGGCAGCAGGAGAGGGGCTGAAGCGCATTCCTGCACTCGAGGCGCCGCTCCAGGCGTCCTTGTCCTGCCTCTCGACGCCGGCGAGCAGCACACATAGGGTGACTCAGCTGTCCCCACCCCAGTGGAGTGGCCACGAGGGACGTCAGCCACGCTCCAGCCCAGAGCAGGGACCAACCTCTCCTGCCCTCCGCTCTCCGGCTGGGCAGCTGCTCATCTGCCCCAGGAGCTGTGGGAAAGCGTAGGGCAAGGGAGCAGGGAGCAGCTGCCCACCGGAGCCTGGTGCTGCCGCAGCCGGGCACGGCAGAGCCCGCGGGCAGGGGAGCAGTGCCAGGCAGGGCCAGGGGGACGCGCCTCTGGATGCAGCAGCCTGGGAGCGTATGGCTCCCAGCGAGATGAGCATCTCATCCCCAGGAGAGGTGATGTCGCTGTGGGTGGCCGTGGTGCCCATGCAGACGGCCACCAGACCACGAACCCATGGTGGAGACCACAAGCTGTGGGTGGCCGCGGTGCCCGTGCAGATGGCCACAAGAACATGAGCCTGCAGCTGCAGGGAGACCACAAACCGGGACCCACACAGCAGCTCTGCCAGCTGCTCGCATGGGCAGTGCCCCGTGGGAAGACACAGCCCATCCTGCGGCACAGGGTCATCTCTGCAGTGGGAAAGATAGGTGAAAAGGAAGAAAAAGCCTGGGGGAGCAATGGAAGAGCCTTTTCTGCAGCAGGAGCTCAGAGGCCAGACCGCAACTCCTTCAGGGAGCGCCTCCTCCTCCGCCAGTGCCCGTGGGCGGGCAGGGGCACGCAGCTGTGCCGGGGGTGCAGAGCACCAAGATCTCCCCGGGGATCGGGAACGACGGCCAAGATGGATACCAGTGTGCGGAGCACAGCTTGCTCCTGCAGGAGAACTGCTGCCATGCAGAAAGGAGCACAGCGCAGAACGGCATTTCTGGCCACTAAAAGGGGGCTTGCCAATCATTTCCCACTCTGGCTAATTAACATATAACTGAAAAGCAGCAGGATGAACTACAAATCCCTCCTGATTGTCAAGCCAAGGCTTCTAACAGCTTGTTGGCTGCTGAACAGAGCAAGCCAAGACAAAAAACAACACAAAAAAACCACCCAGACTGAAGCACAATCTGGAAAGATGAGCACAAATTAGTTCCTCATGAATATTCAGCAAAGGACAGCATTACCTTCCCATTAAGATCTGCCAAGTCCAAGAAGCCACCCAACTTTCCTTTATTTGCTCACCAAGAGAAACCAAGCCAATTTCACCTGAATGCAGGCAGGGTCGTGCAGCAGCAAAGGAGGGTGCTCTTCAAAAGCTTTGCTCTCTAAGCTTCAGCAGATGCTGCTTTACCTAGAAATGAGCAGGAGTCCTCGAAAAGCACAGGCTGCCCAGTCCACCAGTCGATGCACCAGCAGCTTCGGCTGGCTCTGCGTGTGCGGGGTCCTGCCCTGCACATCGGCTGCTGCTGCCGGGAGCGGGGCAAAGCCGGAGCCCCTCGGCAGCCGCTCAGTTCCAGCCTGAGTGAGAGAGAGAGCAGCCAAGGACTGGGGGAGAGGGGGGCAAACGGACTTGCCAAAACTCTCCCTTAACCATTAGTTGCTAATTAGGATCCTTTGAAATTCCCATCCGAGAAGAGGTAGAGCGAGCCGCAAACGAGGAGCCCAGCTCGCGTGGCAACTTCTTCTTAAAGAAAAACAAAACAAAACGAAACACACACTTTGCCTGCCGGGAGCCTCCACCTCTGAACACACCTGCAGGGGTTTGGGTGGAGGATCAGCACCCGGCAGGACGTGCAGCCAGCCATGAATGGGAGATGGGTGCGCAGCCAGCACCGGGTGCTCCCGGGATCCCCCCTGCCTGCCCCTGCCCGCACATCCCCATCCCTGCTGCCTTCTCAGAGCAAAGCTGCAATGTGGCTCTGAGCAGAGCCTGGGAAACACTGCAAGTTGAAAGCCTGTAAATATTAAATGAATCCGCTCTTGCTGCATTTTCCGCCCCAGTATGCCCCATTTTGATGAAGGCAACAGTAATCCTGCTGAAACCACAGCAGAGCTACCGCACTCACAACATGGACACCCAGCAATGAACACAAACGGTGATGTGTTCACCATCACTCGATAAAGATGACAGCACTGAATAAATTCAAGCCCCAAATCAGTTTAGGGAAATCACAAGCTGTTGCTGGAGAGGAGCTGAAAGCGTGAGATGGGTGGCAGGTTCTGCTTCAGCTTGCAGCCTCATCTGGCAAATGGCGGAGGGAAGAAATGGGAAAAAGAGAAATATGTTCATATGGAAAAAAAATACTTCATGCCCGAGTTTAATTTTTATGATGCATCAGCAGTTAATACAAAAAAAGATAATTTCTAAAAAGTAAAATGCTGTTGAGGGGTGTAGAAAGAGCACTTCTATAAAACCACACTCACTTTAACCTGGTCTTTGTCCCTCACCCACTGCATTCTCTCAAATGCTCCTTAGATCTTGCTCCCCCAGAGAGGAAAGCAAGTAGGAGTTCCTGTCCTCCCTTTCTTTTAAAATTATTATTAATGAAATTATTAATAACAGAATTAACTAAGTGCTTTTACGAATACATGTTATCTCCTGTGTAAGAACTTTTTGAAAAACGCTGCATTTATTCAGCATCCCAGAGCGTAGTAAACATTCCTCCCGCAGCTTACAATGAGTCCAAACAAGTTTTTCCCCCTCTGACTTTTTTGTTTTGCTTTGTGTTTTCGTTTTTTTTTTTAAAAAAAAAAAAAGCTGTCTCCTTCCAAGTGGAATTGGAATGAAACTTTTTCTATTCAAATCCTCCTAAAGTTAATGACTGCAGCAAGGCTCTTAACAAAAGTACCCCAACCCCAGAAGAGAGCTCGCCCACAGCATGTGAGCTGAACGCCAAGGGCTTTGCTGGGAGGCTGCCGGCAGGGAGGGAGGGACAAGCACCATCCGTGTGCAAGGCCCCTGCGGCAGCACCCTGAGCTCAGCCCCAGGCCCGCCGCGCCGAGGGGGGTCTGTCCTGCGAGAGGGCGAGGAGGGGCTTTCCTCGGGCTGCTGCAGAGCTGCATCTGCTGCAAAACACATGCGTTGCTCTGCCGCACAGCTCTGTAGATCAAGAGGAACGTGCGCTAAGTAACACCGTGCTCGTTTGGGGCTTCAGGCCACAACCAGTCCTGCCATCCTGCTTCGCATTCCCATTTGCTGTGAGCACATCCCTCTAATTACCCCTCCTTCCCCTGCTAGTCAAGAACTCCACCACCCCACATCCTACTCTGCTCGTTTTCAGACCTCACCAGCTTCACCAGGCGTGCCTGGGACTCAGACAGCTTCTGCCGAACAGACACGACACATAGCACAAAATCCACCGAGTTCATAGCCTGCATGGACAGAGCATGCAGCCTAGCCTCCATGAATATGATCTAACGTGAAATGAAAAAATAGACCACCCCACGCCCCCTCTCCCTTAAGCGACGCCTGCGCCTCCCTGATGCCATCTGTGCCCTTCCTAGCACTCGCAGCAGTCTCGATTACACCGGTTCCTTTACACGCTCACCAAATCAGTGCCTGCACCCCCAGCCATGAATTCTCACCGGCTCTTTAGCTTTCTAGCAGAGTAAGGCGCCAGGGCCGAGAAATGGGTCAGCTCAGCGGATCCCGGATCCTCTGCTTTTATTCTTGATGTCTACACATACAAACATTTACCAACAAGTCACGGGAAAAGCAATGATCCCACAGGCCTGCGGCTAGCAGGGGAAGGTGGCTGGAGGGGGGCGGCTGCGGCGGGTCCTAGTGACACCCCGGGGGCTCCCCTGTGTGGGAGCACACCATCTGACCGAGGAGACTCCATTCATCCCCAGGAAAACGGGTTAATGCAGACTCAGATGTCTTAGTCAGACTGACTGGCTGCTCTCCAGCCAGAGTCATCACAAAGACCCAATTCAAAGGCTCTTCCTATCTGGCTTCAGCATCTTGCAAAGAGAACAGAAAACATCTCACAGAAGGCGACTCTGCCAAAATATGGGAAACGAAGCAGAGGGCACAAATTCTCGTGTCATGTCTCCGGTCTGCTCCACAGCCTGGCCCCGGCCTCCCTCCCCCTGGTGTAAATCAGGAAGGATCTACTTGGGTGATGCCAGTCAGGGGAGGCACAGCAGAAATGGAGAGGGACCCCTCGCTGACAGAGCACCATTGTGAGGAGTCCTCATTTGTATTTCATGCCTTCTGCTGAGGGGTGCGAATGACCCGGAGGAGCTCTGCAGGCTGGCAAGTGAAGGAAGGCTTTGTGCCCGAGGCGATACCCAGAGGACGCAGCCCAGCAGGACCCGGGCCAGCAGTGTAGCGCAGGCTCCCGTCAGGAAAGCACTGGAGGTGAGGGCAAGGGTCTGGAGTGGGCTGGGGCTCACTCCGAAACTCGCACCCACTCAAGGATGCAGGGCAGCTTTGGAGAAAGCGTTACCTCCCTGTGCATCCGCCGTCAGCATGGGCGCACCTGCAAATGCGGTGGGGTGCAAAGCACTCCCCTGCAAGCCCCTGTGCGCCAGCACTTCTGCTGAGCTGCAGCAGAGCCCTCTTCTCACCGAGGTGTCCCCGACACCTTTGCAGTTCGTCTTCCTCAAGAGAAACAAAAACCAAAGCCAAACCACAAAGACCTCCAAGCCACCTGCAACGAATCCCTACCCTCCATCACCTCTCTTAACTGCTTCTGAACAGCGTCCTGCCACGGTCACTGCCCGATGCCTCCACCCAGAGTACCCTGGGTGGGTACCGGGACCGAACAAGGGCTGTAAGCTGCCAGGTGAATCCTTGTCAGCGCTCAGACCCCCCACTGCCGGGGCTACGGCACCAACCGTGCCGAGACACGAGCCTGCCAGCCGGGCACCGGCCAGCTCCGGAGCAGGAGGCAGGGTAGGTGACCTGTGGGTGGGAGGCGGCACCACTCTCGGAGCAGAGAGCACTCCGGGCTGTAGACAAAGTAATTCTTACACACCTTAAGGGCTACCCGAGAAGAAAACAGCCTGAAGGACACTTTAATACTGTCATCTTAACATTTGCAGACCGTTGCCCTCTTGACTTAAGTGTTCCATAAACACAGAGGGGAAAATAAGCTTGATCTAGTCCCCATGACTCTTTTCTAAATACGTGCTGGCCCTATTGTTAATGCAGACACATCAATCAGGAGGGAGTTTCCTCTCAGCCCGGGGCAAGTCCACGTGTTCATAACACAGAGGCCTGCTGCAAAACCCGCCGGCAAGGAGGCGAGGAGGCTTTCCCCCTGCACCCGGCAGGGAAGCGCAGGCAGCTTCACCAGCACAAGGTCGACGGCTGCGGCCACCGCCTTCGCCATGCTCACGCTGCTGCGGCTTCTCAGAGAGGCGTTCTATACACACAGTTGTACAGGGGCATTCTGAAGGGCAGGATGGTGATCAAGTATCTTTTCTCAAATCCTGTATTTATTAAACGTCAAAGACTCCAGATGGGCTGGGCTGAATCCAAGCCCCAAGTGTTCTCCAAAACATCTCCATTTCTGAGCTGGTTTAGAGCCAGCCCCATTTCAAGCTGCCGCCGAGTAACGTGGAACCTGGACTTCTTGATAGCAGACAAGGGAAAAATAATCTTTTCTGCTCAACATGTGCAGGATTTGCTTTTTATAGTTTGTTTCTTTAAAAGTTTGGTCCATCTGAAAGACTCATTAGATGCTTTATTTAAATATTTCATAACAAAAGCCCTATGACTATAATCAAATTCTGACTGCCAGCCTCTGCTGCTCTCTCTCCCTCCTGCTCTAACACACGCTTATCCGAAGAAAGTATTTTATTCTCAATAGCACTGAATGAACAAAGGGGAGAAGAGAGAAAGAAGCAGGGAGTATCTCCTGATCGCCGGTCGAAACAAGCACTCCTTGCTCAGGACGGAGACAGCGCTGGAATTAGGCCAGAAGAGAACCCAAAGAATTCAGGAAAAGGTTTTGGAGCCTCTTATGATTGAAAAATCAGACTAAAAGTCACAGCACGGGCTCTCTTGTGCCAGCAGCTGAAAGCCAGCATTGAACGGGGAAGTTTCTGAAAGCATGAAGTCGAAATGTAGTACAACAACTGTCTACTTTTTAACAACAACAACAACAACAAAAAAACCCAGGAGAAAAAATTGAATTCAAACATAGTAATAAAAAAACAAACGTGTTTAAATTTAAAATAAACAAACAAGCAAGCCTTACCTTGGTGAATCCTATTTGCTCCTTCCGAAAGTTTTCCAAAGGTTTGATCAGCAAGTCACTAGCGTTCTGTACCTACAGTGCAAAGAAAGAAACAGTTTAATTACAGGACACAGATTAATTTTCTCCTAAATAGGGGCTGAACAGGGCTAGAAGCCAAGAACTCTTGGATTTTAATGTCTCTGACTGCAAACTTCTCTGTCCGTAGGTGAAGTCACTTAACCCATCCATACCCACTTTTCCCCATCTGTAATACACAGAAGACCCCAATCACGGCACACGAGGCTTTGGGAACATCTACAGATGACAGCCAGGTTTGCCCCGGCCTGCCACCTTCCCTGCACGGCAAGCCATTGCCCTCTGCCTGAAACGCTGCGTTACTCCCTTCAAACCCCGGGCACCAGCCTGCCAGAGCAGCAGCCCTCTGGGACACTGGTCCCCCCGCGGTCCCGCCTGTGCCAAGGCAGGCTTTGTTCCTGCTGGCCTCTCCAGCCTCAGAATAAAGCTAGGACAGACCCTCACAGGCCTGTAAGGCGCTTCCACTGCACAGACCTGGCTGCCCAGCCCAGCCCCGCGCTGTGTCGCTGGCACGCTGGAGCGAGCCCCCAGGGAAGCACAGCACGCGTGGCCCCTGTGCCGCAGGCTGCGCTCCGGCAGGACAATCCCGTCAGTGACAGCATCTGCCACCCATCCCGTTTTAAGAGAAGCGCTGTCCCTATCGGACATGGGAAGGGCTGAGAGAATGGATGTTCAAACTACGCTGGCTGCTGGGTGAGCCCTCACTAGGAGCAGCCCCAGGAGGCAAGGCTGTTTGTTTATCTCTCCAAGAAGCACAAACCAGAACCAAACACTTTCTCAAAGCACACTGGAGACTGCTACTTTTACTTGTCAGCTCAGCCGGGTTCCTGCCTGCAGCGAGCTGCCCTGCCCGCTCTAACGGGAGGGAAGGGAGCAGAGAAGACGTGCTGCTGCAGCTGCTTCCCCTCTGCCACTGCTGCCGGCTCCTCTGCTCCGCACAACCTGGCCGCACTCCCTCCTGCCGCCCAGGCACGCCGCTGCACTAGCCCTGCTTTCCACCACAGCATCCACCCTGGTCTTTAATGCAAAGCTGTGATGGGTAAGGTCCCAGAGGCAGGGACGTGTCGAGTCGCTAGCATCTCCCAGTGAACACAGCAGATGCTCATGCTGGTGAGTGCACTGCTAGAAAGTGGCTGCCACAGTCCTGAAACGAGCTGTTTTCCAAAGCACAACAACCCGTAAGAGCTGAGCAAGGCCCTATGGGCAGGAGCTGCTTCTCAGAGAAGGCATGAGGAAGGCCCCAAACTCACACGAGCAGAAGGCAGGGCTGGGGCAGGCTGGGGCTGGCTCCCTGCTGTGGCTTTCTCATGGTCTGGCGTTTCTCACCACAGACAGCACTGGGCTTGATGGCGCTCTCAACACAGCTCTCAAATAAATGATGGACTATCCTTCTCCTGAGACCCAGCCAGAAGAGGAATGACAGCAGGTTATCTGTCACAGCGAGAAAATAACAACAGCAGCAGCTAGGGAAAAAGGAAAGCCTGCCCATGTCTCTTCCAGTCCTGTCAGATGTCTGAAAGACACTTTGCTGGGACATGCTCGGTGCTCCCTCTCCACGAATCCACAGGCAAACTCACCCCAGTTTGTATCACTGGCTCCAGCTCAACCCCAGCACTGGGACACGACCTGCCGTTTCTTCCCGTACCCACTTCTACTCTGACAGGCTGTCTCCTGAGCTCCAGAGAAGGGAGAGGGGAAGAGAAGGGGACACGACACTACACTGCCACAGCCCTTTCCTGTAATTTAAAGCTGATCAACATGGTGAGAGCATGAAACCTTCTGAGTGAGCTACTGTAAAGGACTGGTCCTACAAGTGGAGGACAAAAAAAAGATTTAGAAAAGTTGGACAGCATCCCTAAAAGCATCCATGATCCCTGAAATGATCCCTTCCACCTACTTACCCACTGCCAAAGGAGCCATTGTTCCTGGGATGTAATTAATAAATATCTTTCTGCTTTCCTCCAGCCTCTTAATGGTTTCCTCCCGTTCCCTGCCTGCCTGCAGACCCGCAGAGTGGACAGTGGTGTTCCGCCGGCACAGCCACCCCTGCGGCACTGGCCCAGCCAGCAGCCTGGCAGGAGCTCTCATGGCTGCACGAGGCAGAAGAAAGCAGAGCCAAGCAGCACATTCCTGGCATGCTGTAAAAGCTCTCTACTGAGCCTAACCTTCATGTTTTTCCTGGAATTAGGAGTGATACGGGAAGCCAACACTCGCTCTGGAGGAGCTCTGGAGAGGCAGAGGGCACAACGCAGCGGGAGACCGAAAGCAGCGCATCGCCCCGCGGGAGCTGTGCCGGCAAGGGCAGGGGCACAGGGGGACCCGCGTGCTCGCATCCGGCAAAAACGAAGCTAAAAACTACATCTTGCTTCTTATTCTTTAACACTTTGTTTCACCACAAAACCAGCTTGTTACCAGCTCAGACACGCCTGGCTCTGCAGAGCAAACCCACTGCAGATGGTCCTGGGGCTCCATGACTGCCTGGCATGCAGGAGAGGTTTCGGACACTGCGTGGGACAACCTCTCCACCTCCCCACCCAACACCTCCCCTTTGCTGCTCGGGGCCCACGGCGATGGCACCGTGGACCAGACGTGGTACAAAGCACAACGTTCCCGGTGCTCCCAGCTTCCCTCCGACGGGAAGCTTCATACCAGGGTACATGGAACCGTTTGGCCATGATTTAGCATTTAAACATTGCAACGAGGCAGTAATTACCAGAGCACAGTTCAGGTCACCTTACCATCATGGACCTCTCCAGCTCTACCTCATGGAGCAGCTCTGCAAACTCCTTAAAGGACTCGGCTGTAAAGAAAAGAAGAGGCTGGTCAGTGGAGCTGGGATGTGGCACCGTAGCATGGGACACATGCCAGGGTACCCGAATCTGGCTGCGCCCCCAGCATTGCTGTCTAAAGGCTTGCCAAAAAACGGAGAAGAGGTGGCCCCTTTTGGCAGAAACTGAGTGAGGCAAGGCCATGGGTAAAGGCTGGCCACGAGGGGTATTTATTTATGCACTGGAGAGGAGGGCCTCCAGCCCAGAGCAATGAGGGAAATAACGCCCTGGGAAGGGAAGATGACTTTAATTAGCTTTCATTAGGAATTGTACTACAAAGTCAGTAAGGCAGGCGGCAGGGAAGGAGCAAACGAGGGGAAGGGGCAGCCTCCGGCACCAGGGACCGCAGCGGGATGGGCTCTGCCACAGCTGGGGGCTGCGGGCAGGACCGGGCTGCCTGTCCTGCCTGTACGGCTGCTGGCAGCGCCAGAACGGGCCCAGCACCTCTGCCCAAGCTGGGAAGAGTTGCAGATGCTTTCCAGGGTCAAGACAAGTCTGTGAAATGAAAACAGTTCAGAACGACCACAATTACGTTCAGCGACTAGAAGCACAAAGTCCATATACCTACGAAGGAAAGGCAGCAGGTGTAGAAACAGTCACAGACATTGACACCACTCCCGAAAATGTTAAAAATTAAACAAAAAGATCTCATTGATCAGCACTTCTCTTGGAGTCCAACTACAACAAAAATAACATGAAACCCTTCCTTTCACAAACTGAAACAACAAGGTTTATTTAGCCTGGGGAAAAAAAAAAAAAAAGAGACTAGGTAGGAGTAGTTGATGCTCCCCACACCAACAGGGTTATCACCAAGAGGGAACACTCAGCCCTTCTCTCTGCTCACTGAACGAGAACATGGGAAGGGGCTGAATTTATAGCTGGGGAGAAAACCTCTCTCACCAGAAGAGCACTCACAGCACTGAAACGAGGAGCACTGCAAAAGTCTCAGTTCTCCAGAAGGCTGTAAGACAAAGCTGGGCAAACATCTGCCTACGCATATAGAGTGGCTGTGTGCTGAATGCCTGCGGGGAATAATCCGATTGCCCCAGTGTACCTGGGAGCTACCTGGGAGTTAGCTGGGGAAGGTCCCCACAGTGCCACTCGTCACCTTCCAGCTGCCAGGAGCAGGGTCCTGCTCAGAGCCGTGCTGGGGACAGGTTCGGCAGGCCTCGCGCTCACCCTTCCGCTGCCGTATGTAAAGCACTGAACGGCTTGCTTTGTAAAACTTAGAGGAGTTCTTGTGCTTGCAGTTCAGACCCTGCACTCGCTGTGAAGCACGTGGAGGCACTTGACCACTGCTGAGCAATTTAAAGACTGTCTGAGAATGAACCAAAGAACCTCAGAAGCACCTGGCTGACACCAGAGCTCTTGAGCAGGGCGGCATCCAGAGCGCCGGCACGCCTGGCTTGGGAGGGGTAACACACGAGGGAACAAATCAGGCATACAGCAAGGCACATACAGCAACAACTCATCCCACAGATAAGGGGAGAGGATGCATTTGTGCTCTATCTGCAAGCTGAAGGCCCTCTCCCCTCATCCACAGGCGGTACCTTAGGAGAAGTACCTGTCCTTCTGCTAAAACCCAGCCGTAACGCTGCTGCACAGCCAGCGAGTATGAGCTCCCAGTGTTAGAGGATTCACTCTGCAGTTGCTGAGCCAGACACAAAAGAGAAAAACCACAGTCTCGTGACACAGTCCCTCAGCTGGCATCATCAAAACATAACCTTCTTGATGAGTCAGTAACTTCTGAGTTCTCTTCCAGAGTGAGGGCTTCAGAGCCTGGCACATGTAATGTCCTAATAGTTTATTGTGCTCGACCACAGGGCCGACATGCTGACTTTCACTGTGGTTACTCAGGACGATGTGAAACCTGAAGTGCACACACATACCGGGAGTCCGAGCCAGGAAAGGAATTATCACGGGGAGAAAGAGAATCCAATCCTGAACTTACAGGGAAAATGTCAGTGCCTAAAATTTTCACTATAAGTTTTTTTTCTTGCTTTACAGGAAGAGTCCAGGCACACATTTCCTGGCTGCAGTCATGGAGCAACCCACTGAACTTGTCCTGGCACCACAAACATGTGGCTCAGGCTACACCCTGCTGCCAGACCAGCGGTGTCCAGGAGCACTGGGATGGACCTGCGCTACTGGCCTGGGTCGACGCTTGCAAACCCTTGCAGAGCAGAGCAGGGAGGCTGCCTGCAACCGCTGCCTGCCAAGCCACACCTGGGAACTGCCTGGGAGTGACTCAGCTGGCCACGGCCAGAAGCATGCCTGGAACATCAGCTGCTTAAGAACAGAGGATTTCAGGTTCCCGTGCCTGGGAGGGAGGAGCACGCCACCTGATTTCATTGCTCCGTTCATCTCTGAAGGAGCTGCTGATTCGGGTCCCGCACAGGTGACCGGCAGAGGGACTGCAGCCGCTGTGTAATGCGGGTGCGTCTGCAACTATTAACGTCCCCGTGGGAACCACTGCTCAGGACAGACAACATCAACTCAGCGTCTGTGTCCTGACTCACACTTGCAGTGTTCAAAGCCACTACCTGATGTGCAGGAGTGTCAGCCTGCTGTCTGCCTACACAAAAAGAAAGAAGTGTACCATTAGTTATATTTACAGATCAAACACGTTCCCTGAAGTACGATAAGAAGTGCTCGTGAATGTTTTGCTTCATTCCCATATCCTGCACATCAAATGAGCTCCTACGCTCCCACGCAGATCTCTGGCACCCTTGCAGGAGATGGAAGCTGCTACGGAGATGTCAACGCCCTGCTGCTGTTTCAGGAATAAGGGAGCCTTGCAAAGTGGCTCAGGCCCAGCAGGCACTGCAGGGTTTGGTGTAGGAGGAGGAACACAGCACAGGCTTTTTCATAAGGGAAACCAGGGACCTCTTCTTGAAAAAGCAAAACAAATATTCCCCAACAAAAACAGAAGTAGGGAAACGTGCTCGTTTTACCACGGAGTGTTTTACATCTGCTGTGATCTCTTCTTGCTCTCCTCTGCCTACGATCCCCCCATTCCAGCAGCCTCTACCATTTCCAGCAGCCTTCCTTGCCCAACGAGCACTGTGGCCACGCTGCATTGGCTCACCGCAGCCCCACCGCACCGGCTCGCCACACCGGCTCACCGCTGGCGGGCTCCGCTCCCCTCCTGTGACCAGCATGTGGAGGCAGGCAGAGAGGCAGCGCAGGGGCATGGGACATCAGAGCTTTGTCCCTTCCAGCCAAGAGAAGGGACGCTCCTTTCCTTGGGCGGCTGTTTGCTTCAGATCCCTCTGCTCCCAGGAGGGGCATTTATAAGGCAACGTTTTCCCCTCCCTTCTTCAGATGCATTTGGAAATTCGGCACCTCTATTGCCATTAGATTTGGAGGCTGACTCATTTCCAGTGGGTTTCACCTGCAGACTTTCCATAAAGGAAATCAGATTTTGAAGGGCAAGCTGCAATCTGCTTTAAATTGCTTTAAATAAAACACCCCAAAGAACAGGCTTACTTCCTTCCCCTTTCAGCGATGGCCGAGAGACCTGACATCAGCAATGTCACACTTGCAGCCGCTCTTCAACAACAGCCTGACAAAATCCTTTTTTTTTTTTTTTTTTTTTTCTTTTTTTCTACATTCAGCCCCCAGGAGCAGCCGGGCTAATGCCCTGTGCACCCCGCCATGGGCAGCCCCATCCCCTCAGCCCAGGCAGGCACCCCCAGGGTTTTGTGCCACGCGCCAGGGTCAGATCCTCGGAGGCTGGAGGATCTCCTGTCGTCCCTCCTGTCGGCTGCCACGCCTGCCCACCATCACAGCACCCACACCCCTGCACCGGCCATTCAACAGCGCTAGCTAAGCCAAGAGCAGGATTAATTTGAAAAGCGCTGGGTTTAGGGCATTTAGGCCATTCGGCTTAGCTCCCTGGGTGGAGCTGGGAGCTACGTAACCTGCACAGTTGCACCAGGCTGGCAGGGATGTAAAATGGCTTCAGGATTGTTAATCTCGAAACAGACGTGCGGGAAGTAGTACGACACTCGTGCCACAGGCTCCCCTGCCACGAAGGCAGAGGCTGGCGATTATTTTCCATACGACGACACAACCAGCAATTCATTTTTCCCAGCAGTTTGCAGCCTGGTCCCTTTTTCAGGGCAGCGTGGGGCAGCTTTGTTTTTCTAAGGCGTTTTCAGCAGAGCAAAGGCAGGTTTAGGAGCAGTGCCCACCTGGATCGGGAGATGTGGCCAATACTCAGCACCACACGTACTCCCACTCCACCCGTGGCACTGGGAAGCAGGACTTGCTGGGAGGCCAGCGCCACGCCGCTGTCCTCCCCAGCGCCTGGGAGCACAGAGCAGGGCTGGAGCTGTGGAAAACCTCCGCAAATTATCCGCTGAATTGGGAATCTGAAACTCTACCCGTTAAAGTTCAACTTTGTAATGGAATAGCTGACTGGCATCTGAGAAACCCGTCTCCTGATACCATTTAAAAATCATCAGCTCAGGCAAATTCCTAGAGGAGAGACCTTCTCAGTTACTGAAAGTTTGCATTAAAAAGAAGAAAACTTACCAATATTAATCTCGTCATCCGTTAGTGTGTCACCAATAAAGTCGAACTGAAAGGACTGCAAAGTCTGGGAGAATTTCTGTACTGCCGATGAGTAACCTGGAAAAGGACAGAGCAATAAGGCTGTGTATTTTTGCAATTGTTATACCGAAGTGGCAAGTCTTAGAAATTTAGCCTGAATGGAACAAACCTATAGTGAGGTGGTTAGAAAAATCCACAGGCATCATGAATTTAAGCACTTCAGAAAATGTTGCAATGTTAATAACCATTAGAGGCTGCAGAGAGCATTCGTTTTGTTTTCTTTTTCTTTCTCAGTGTTGTTGAAAACGCTTCTGCAATACTAATGGACGCACCGAATCATACAAACAGCCGATCAATAGCCTCATGTCCTGCTACGTACAGGAAGAGACACCGACACATTTCCCCTGCAGGAAAACACGCAGCTTCAAATGCAGCATTCACCACCGCTGCAAGAACGTTGTCAGAGAAGTAGATGTTCCCGGTGCCACGCATGCATCAGCACAGCTCCTCAGAGCACGGAGGCTGTCAGACAGGCTTGTCACTGTTTAAAGTAATTTTTACATTGTATGGGAGAAGAATCTGTAGAGTCAGAAAATAAACGTGGGGAAAAAAGATAGGGCTCAAAATAACTGCCCCTCTTTAGGGGGTCACAGACACAAACAGGTCCTAAGAGAAGTATGACAGTGCTGCTGAGCGCAGTGAGCCGGAGGGCTCAAGCCGTGCTCGTCAGAGCGTCTGCAGATGGCCCCGGGACCCGCTCCTGGCCTGCTGGTGAAGAAACGTTCAGTCTTGAAGCAAAGACACTTCCTGATGGTGGTTGGTGGCTCAGCCCAAATTATTTTTGGACTTTCCAGAGAAGTTTCTAGCCAAAAGAATCCTTTGTGTCTTTGCATCCTGCGTGGCTGCTTCACAGCTTCATCAGTGGCTCCGTTGTTGTGAAGGCGTCTGCAGACACTGCCAGAGGAGGCGCAGCCGGGATGGGGCAGTGACAACCCAGCAGACCCCAACGCCAAAATCACCCACCTAGTGACAGCTATGACAGCCACAGGTAATGCTTCACCGCAGGAGTAAACAAATCCTCCTCCCGCTGGCAGAGCACAAGAGGGAGATATGATGGATTTGACAGCCTCACATCAACCACATCTTCCTGCACAAAGTTACACGCTTTTTTGGGGGGGTTAGTCTTTCTCCAACAGCAAATACCCGAGATACAAACAGAAGGAGGCTGAACTTGCCTGACCTTAGGGAATAGGATGCAGACAATAAAACAAAAGCAAAGGAATAACTTTATACTTTGATTTACGTTGTTATTTTCCCTAATTTTGGACTCCAGCTATAGGCACAGTCCCAGGCTAGATTCCTTTGTGGGGGTGCACCGGAGACGGCGCTTTCTGAAATTCAGGAAGCTGCAAGTGTGGAAGATGTGACGACACAGATGTTAACGTGCAACCAGCTCACACACCCCTGCTTTGCCAAACCAGGGGAAAGATTGCTGTAACAGAGCAACTCTGTGTACATGGGTGGTTTTTTTTAATTTGTCTGTTTGTTTAAAAAAATAAGACATGCACAATCACTTTTGGCATCAGTTATTAGAATCTGGAAGGAAATAATGGCCAAAACCGAGGTGTGAATTAGTGAGGAATTGTGTCTGCACAGTATAGGCTACCCCCTGCATTTCCAGCCTGAGGAAAATGGTGATCCGGCTGTATTTTTGTTTGTTCTTTTCCATTGCAGACTCAGTGACAAAAGAACTTATCACCATGGTGGCAAATATGGAGTTTTCTGAAACACTGCTATGAAGGGGAGAGAAAAATGGGACAACACTAAATTGGACGTTGGGAAAAGAAATCAACTGGCCCGCGTGGGATCCCAGCAGGTCCCCAGACTGCTCTGCTTCCCCTGTCCCTAGGCCAGGAGCACCCCGGGTCCCCCCGGCCCTCCCCAAGGCCCCCGAGCAACCAAGGCACGCAGGGACAGCCAGGTCCCCGGCCCGGGGAGGAGCACGGCCTCAAAGCGCAGACAGTCCCTGCTTTCCCCTCAAAAGCCTCGTTCAGCAGTTTCCTCCGACAGGTCAAACCTTTGCTCCTGAATGGGCAGATTCAGGCCTGAATGTCGCTATTTAACCACAGCTGCCGGGGGGCTGACAGCGTGTAAATGGGTGAACTCCAGCACAGAATGATGTCATTGATTTGATGGAAAACCTCAGCAAATAATTCACTCTCAGTCCCCACAGCGCTCGCTTCAGGCCGGGGCCGGAGGCTCTCATTCAGTTGTCGCTCAGGGGCATCTTTGTTCGTCCCCCTGCAAACCCTCGTCATCTTCCCTGGACACTGCTGATGGCCCCCGCCCAGCCCCTCCTCGCTCCTCAGCTACGTTTGTTAGCGGGTGAACTTCAATCACTCCATTTGAACGCCCATCCTGACCCAGCGCCGGGTCCCTGGGCAGCCCCTCCAAAAGCCAGCGGCACCTGAGGCGGCTCATCGCATCCCACCCTCCCGCACCCCCGGCCGGCATCTGTCTGTCCCCTCCACGTGCGCTGGCCGGGGGGAAGGCGACGAGGCCCCGGCCAGCTCCGGCTGTGTGCGTCCCCGTGAGCCAGGAGCCCGGCTGCACGCACAAATCCCACTCACAGCGCCTGGCGGGGACGGAGGGTTTGCAGGCACCGTTTTTCCGTCGCGTGTGTCAGCACGGTGTTTAGCCCCAGCATCGGGGAAACGGTCCTTGGCAAGCTGCTTGCCTTTTGGTTTTTATAGAAACAGGGGGTAGGGCAATAGCAGAGAAGGGTTTGAAAAAGCCAAACACAATATATTTTAACCAGAAAAAAAGAAACGGTATAGCTGATTTAAGTTCCATTTTCCTTTCAAAACGTTGTCTGGCCCGAAAGTTTATTTGCCAACTGTCTAGCTGAAGGAAGTCCAGGTGGACGTGCTATAAACCGCATCTCACATTAGCTTAACAGCAAAAAAAAAAAAAAAAAGCGGCCCTTAATTAGTCCAGTGCTGTTTGGTTTTGCTTGGGACAAGGAATTTTTTTTCATTTTGAGGAGCCATCCTCATCCTCACCTTCAGCAAAGTCGGGTGTAGGAAGCCCTGGCTGCGAGCAGTGACCGTGTGCATTCACTCTGACGTGCCACCCCGCTGCCCGGAGCTAACGGTGGCTGAAGGCGGACAGCCGTCCCCGCTGTCCCTTGCCGAGGTGACAGCCGCCGAGGACATCCCTGGGGTGGCCGGGGCAGCCGCCTGGCGCCGTGCGCAGACCCCACCATAGAAAAACAACTGTGGAAGATGTAGGGTTAGGAAAGGAGAGGACAAGCCAGAGGGAGAGCCAGTGCTGTGAATGCCTGGCGTGGCTCCTGAGGAGCGCTTAATGGAAACCAGACTCCTACGGACCAACGTGACTTGTCCTCGTACACGTACAGAGCCTTGGCTGAACACCGGCTTCTGACAAATCCTATATGTACATGCAGGACGGATAGCACTGGGTACCACTATGGTATTATGGGCGTTATTATAACGATGGGGTGTTTATTGGGAAATTAACACGGGGATGACTCTGGCAGCTGACCCTGCTGCAGCAGAGCCTGCTGGCACCCGCCACTGAGGGAACAGAGGATGCTCACGCCTGGGGGGCTGTGTCTCTGCGGGCTCCAGCAGCCAGGACAGCACCAGGGCCCAATGCAGAGCATCGCCACACGCTGCTCAGAGACACTCCACGAGAAGTCGCCCCTTCCCTCGGTGGCACCCGAACGGTGGCGTGGTGACAGCAGGGAATGGGGCAGGGCAGGGGAGGCCGGGGAGAAAGGGACGAGCCACGGCCACAGGAAAGCGGCTCGACAGCAGGAAGGGGCCAGCATGGTCAGCAGCTGGAGCTGGGCAGGAAGAGATCAGCTGTGTGGAAAAACAGGGCTACATCTGCATGCTGGGAGAGAGAAGGCCATATTCTCCCTCGTTTTAACAGACACTCAGAAATCTTTTCCCTCCTGATACAAACACACGGCTGCCAAATGCCCCCTGCTTTGCACACCCAAAGCCTGGCAGGAGGGAGAGGGTGCCGGCTGGAGAGAGGCGGCTGCAGGGTCTGCCCTGCTCACACAGCACCAGGAATGCGTGTGGAGGGCCGGACCGTTGCCGAAGGAATAACGCTGTGCTTCCAAGCCAGGGATATCACTGCAAACAGCACGCAAAGTCTCACCACCGCCCGGCAGCCCCGAAGGACCCTGCCTGCTCTTGGTACAGCTCAGCCCGTTTCCACGGAAACACACTAAAATTAATTCGATCAGGAATCCTGTAGGACTCTTCTTCCTTACAGTGTTCAGTAAGCGATGCCAACTTTCACAATTTGTGGTCACAATAATTTACTCTTCTAGTAAAAATAAAGTCCCATCTCTGCACAGAACAACCCCAGCCAAGCTGCGCCTGGCAGGAGGGAGGGAAGGAGTGCCAGCTACAGCCGCACTAGTCTTAGGAGGTACACAAAGAACTTTCTGGTTGTATTTATGTATATATAAACACACCTCCAGAGGTTGCAGCTATTGAAGGATGTGCCCCACAGCCTGCTCAGCAAAGACCTAGTGGGGATTCTCATTTCAACCTTTCACGGCAACCATAGGCAACCGAAGACCACAAACAAAAAAATTTTCCTATCTTTGCAAAAGCCATGGGCCTCTGAAAAAGCACAGATTACAACCAGGAGCCCTAAACAGGTTGCGGTTCTGCTTTTCCCCCCCAATGCTTAGAATTTAAAATAGAAGGAAACCATCGCCGCAGGGCAGACCCCATGGGGGGACGCAGCCCCGTCCACCACCTCACACTGCCACGGGGATGAGCGGAGGCGGCTGGAGAACGGGGCACGGAGGTGCTGCTCGAGGGTCCACGACGCTCGAGATGTCACAGACGCACATCTTTAATTAGCTTTGCACTCCTCAGAGGAGGGTCACGCTTCTCTAAGTTTCTGTCTGTGTGATTGCAATGGTCCTTTCTTGCCCACAGAGGAAACCACATTCTCGAGTACATGGAAATAGAAGTGCCAGTGACAACCCACTGGTGACAGCGACAGGGACCACCAGGATCTCTGTGCACCAGAAAAGGAGGGCCATGCTTGGACTGCCTCATTTAACACCACAGGGACGCACCGTGACATTGGGTATAACAGAGATGCAGAGAGAAAGCAGCGTGATTTTTAGAAATAAACAGTTTAAAAAACAACAAAAAACCTCCTACTGTGTAGAAGAGCAGTCACACAGCATACACGTCACATCTGCCAGGACCAGACTGCCAGTACCCTCACACAGGTTATTCATACCTCAGTATCCCCTCGCCGACCCAATTATATTACATTCTTTAGCTGTGCAGCAGCTGGTAAAGCCAGCACCATCTACTTCTCCCTAGGAAACAGCCAGGCGAGAATCACCACTCCTCCAGGAGCTCAGGGGCCAAACGGGCATCGGGTTCAGCAGGTCTTTGGCTAATCCTCAGTCACACACTGCTCCCTGTGCATTGCACTGCAAATTAAGGAGACAAAAATAAAACACTCCACACCTCATCACCATAGCAATCATCGGCCAGTGACGTTTCCAGAGCAAACACAGTCCTTAATTTAACTTGACTCCAACCGAGGCTAGATACAGTGCGGCATGAACAGCTGAACCGAGATGGGGCTCCAGCATCCCTGTTCTGTCCCCGGGAAGGGGATGGGATGCCCCTGCCCACACTGGAAGGCAAGGAGCAACTTTAACTGCAGGCAACCTCCCTGCCTGCGCCAACGCATGGGCAGTTAGGGGAAGAGCAACCAGCAGATACTACCGTGGAGGAACAAGCCACTCCTAAGCTTCTGCATCCGCCCGACCGACACACCACAGCGTGGAGGTGCCCTGCACAGAGCAGCTTAGCAACAGCGTCAACAATCCATAAGGAAAACCCAAAACAATTTTGAGCTATGGCAATGCAAATGAACAGATCAAATGTAAGGAGGAGCTCCATTTTTGTATTCTGCTTTCTTCTTCTCCAGCTTGAAAACAGAAATACCAAAACCAGCCACACGCTTTTTTTCTTTCAATAAGCAAACAGAAGACAACAAAAGTTCATTCTGTACTTAAATAAGAGCATTTTAAGCCAAGAACAAATTTTAGGGTTAGGATCTGAACTCTGGAAATCCATTTTTTTCAGGGAAATGTTGCAAGACCCTGATGCACAGCAGCTGAGGATGCACAAAAACTTCTTCCCAATGCTTGGTCACTACGGAACATTTTCTACTTCCTCGTGGAGAGCAGTGCAACGGGACATGCAGAACATGAGAAATACCATTTTTCCTCCAGCATGCAAAAGAGAGGGCTGTGATCCCTGAAGAGAAAAGAATGTGCCCATTGTTAACAACTCCCACTGAAGACCTTCCCAGGGAGTTGCATCATGAAGGAGATGGAGTTCATCCACGCTGCCACCCCGGAGATGAGGTTCTGGACGCGGTACCCAGCCCACCGCTTCCGGGGGATTCTCTGTACTTGCAGCAAAACTTCACGAGCCGACATACAAAGTGTTTGGCCAAGGGGCTGGATTCTGCTCCAAGCTGTTGTATTTATGCAGCATGTACTAACTGCATGAAGTCCCCAAACATTGTCTGACCAAAATACCTCAACTCTGAAATCAATGAAGCTACCCTGACTGAGCCCAGATGTGCCATTAGGAACGTGAGTAATGAGTCCTGACTCACAGAACACTCCTAAATACTCTACAGCTGCTCAAACACAAAAACATGTTGATTTTTTCAGATGAGGGGGAAAAAAAACCAATCTTCCGGTCAGCCTTCTAGGTAGTCCCAAATCTACACAAGCATCTTGCGAGGAAAACAGCACTCCTGTTACTCCATAAATGAGAGATGCTTACCATTAGGTAATTAAAAAATGGCCCAGTACAGCATAGACAGTGTTCTGCATTAACCCATGGCAAGTTGTTCGTGAGTTGTTCCATCCTTTCTGGATGCTGTGAGGATTCAGAAATACTGACACATTTTACAAAGGCCATTTTTCACACACTGACACAGGTTTTCCACTTGCCAGAAGTAAATGGCTAGCATGGGCTTCTAAAAATAACTTGCTATATTAAGCTGTGCTTTACAAATCTCTTGCAAAGGAATTTACTGAATGTCTAGCACTTCTGTTATACATTTATCTTTTCTAATCATTCCTTTATTGACAGAGTCTTTTATACACTGCCATTTCACTATCGCAGTCGATCTGGCACAGGCTCCAGGGAGAAGAGCAGGGCTGTGGTTCAAGTACAAACACGTTTTTCAGTAACTCTCCCTTCCTAGCGGCCTTTTGCTTTGCAAGCTGGTTATCTGCCCTCTGTACCATTACCTAAACTTACACATCACCCTCCCACTTCTCCCCCTGCCTAGTTTCTGCTTCCTGTCCTACACCTAATTTTTTGTTCTCATAAGTTCTCCTCCTTGCCCAGGCAACCTTGTGGTAAGTGCACAAACTTGCTCGACAGGCTTAATTTCTTTATTTACTGTTTAATTAAAAAAAAAAAAAAAAAAAAAAAAAAAAAAAAAGACCAACGCACCAATTCTTCACATTTATCATATATTCCTTATGCTTGTCTTCTCTCCCTTACTGACTGATGGAAACCTGCTATACCGTACCTGTCACACTTCAGAAAAGCTGCCAAGCCTTATTACGCTGGATCCAAGATCAAGGAAGTTAAACGCACAGAGAGGCTTTTCTGGCTGCCACGAGCAGAAGGAGACCACGGTCTCCTCACCAACAGCTCAGAAGTT
Organism: Gymnogyps californianus; assembly: GCF_018139145.2. Classification (NCBI taxonomy): domain Eukaryota; kingdom Metazoa; phylum Chordata; class Aves; order Accipitriformes; family Cathartidae; genus Gymnogyps; species Gymnogyps californianus. The sequence continues at coordinate 788,675 of NC_059479.1, forward strand.
AGGCAACGTATCAGCTCAAAAAAAACAAGGAAAGTTGGAAGGACAACAAAGTTTTGGGGTATATTGGCCTGGCTTGGAGAAAACTGGAAGTGAGTGATGCAGGTTACAGCTTCTGAGGAGAATGATGCACTCTTCCCCTACCTCTGATTAAGTGAACACTAATTATCCAGCGTAACTTTTCTTCTCTAGACCTTCATAGTGATAGATGCCGTTGATCAGGAAGACAAGCACGCAGCAAAGCCACATTTTACAGAAAAGACAAGGAGCACACCATTCTCCCAGTGACACTCACTGGCTTGTACTGGTTTCCTGGAGAGCGGCACTTGAGGCCATATTTTTAATGTTTTTATAAAGGACAGTGTACAGATTCATTTTTTATGATTTCTGCTTCTGAAATACCAGGACAGCCATGATTGTAAGTGCCCAGGAAGCACAGGACCCTTCAGCACAGCCTCCTCCCTGGCCCAGCCAGGTAGGGACAGCACACACACGGATACCCGTGCTCTCCCCACGAACCGCAGCACGACAAAACTACCGCTGGCACCAGCGCTTCACTTAATGCTCCTCATGATGAGCGAGAGGTAAAACTACACCTTGAATGCCTGAAGTCCTCAAAGGACAGTTTTTCACCTCTGGCATTTTTCTGGCCTTTCAAACCGATCTTGCAGCCCTGCAAAGCTGGAGGAGTTCCTTCAGCGAAACTGGAAAAAGACATGAGGCAGACAGCCCAGAACATGTGGCTAACTGAAATGGAAGTTAAAAAAAGATTAGCAGCCTTAGAAATCAGCTAAAGTGTTGAAATGCGCATTAAGAAATACTACAACTATAATTTGTCTCAGTCATATATGTCATGACATCCATCCAGTATGTCAGAGGGGAAATGACCAAGTTTTCTCCATTAATTTGAACCCCAGGTTTACAGACGAGTTGCCTTCAAGAAGAGCTCCCACCACCCCAGAAGACCAAAGGGGCTGGCAAACACCCCTCTGCCGGCAGCGCGGCTGCAGTCAGCCCGTCCCATATGTTATTTCACCCCAAACTCTCACAACAAGAATTCCTTTTTTGGCGATTCAGCTCCCAGCAAAGCCTGACCGTTTAGGAAATTACTATTTTTTGTATTCCAGTTGAGTTAAGGTGATGCAGAGGAAAAGACGTTTCACGAAGACCGTTTGACCACAGCACCCAAGGGTGCCAGGATGCAACGCCTGTGAGCGCTGTGGTCAGCACAGCTCCAGGACAGGGGTGACGCAGACCACGGTCGAGCTCTGCGCCTCGCTGATACAAATGAGTGCCACACAGCATGTTTCCAATATAAGACTCAGTTTAACCACTCAGACGAGCTCCCACAGGAACAACTATTTTTTGAGCAAATGCTCAAAGGGTCACAGATGCAGAGAAGATTCACCGAGGAGGAAATGCCGCTGCAGCCCTTTGGTCCACCATGCACCAAATCCCAACCGCAGGAGCTGGCTGCTGCTACACCTGCATGAATTTCAGACCACCTGGTGTCCAAATCCAACCGTCACTACAACAGGGAATTGCTCAGCACCACCCTGGAGCGTACTAAACTCGAGCGAACGAAGGAGAGCCTGTAGCGCAAGGGGAACGCTGCCCGGCTCCGCAGGCACCAGCGCCGCAGGCACCAGTGCCGCAGACAAAGGTGGTGCCAGCGTTCCTGCGCTGGGGCGGCCAGCAGCTCCCAAACCTGTTACGGCAGGGCTCAGAGGGCAGCGGCACACGGCTGCTTTCCTTCCGAACTTCAAGTACAGAGGCTGCCGGCTGCCTGCCCCCTGCAGCAGAGCATGCCGAGGCTGCCGACGGGTGCAGGGATGGCAGTGCCAGGTGAGCCGTGGCTGCGGCAGCTGGGTGTCACTGCGGGGACCGGGGCTGTAATTCAAGCAGGCGGCCAGACAGAAGTAGGGTGAGACTAGCAGGTGGCTCTGTCTGCTGCACCTATTTATATCACCATCCCATGGAGGCCAGTCGCCTTTTCTAACAGCCTTCCCCAATCCTGGGGACAGGGCTTAGGGATGTTGAATAAAGGAAAGACTCTTTGAAAAATAAAAAATCCAAAAAGCTGAGCCATGGAAAGCAAATGAATTTTCTCCTCCCTCGGGAGGAGTGAGCTGTCGAGGAGAGGCTGAGCAGCCCACCTCCCGGGGGCATCAGGAGAACCTTGTGCAAAGCGGCTGGTCGGTAAGGACAGGGCAGAGCTGCACAAATCCTTGCAGCGCTTCAGGCCACCCGGAGCTCCCCGGCTCCGAGAGCAGCCGAACAAGGTTTTGGCACGGCTGCTTTGGCGTAAGCAGCAGGAGAGGGTGTGCTCCGAGAGCCGCAGCTCCCTGCTGTACAAGCAGTACGAACACAGGGAAAACAAACACGAAAACAACAGGCGCTTATCCGGGGCAGAGCATTAGCAATCCCCACAGAGATATCTTATGATCTGCAGAGCCATCAGATGCATCTCATTTCAGCTTTCCAGCAGCCACCCTTCCCAGGCAGGGGCAAGGCGAGTGAAAACCAAGCGCTTTTGCAGGCGGCTTCATTGAGTGAGCAGAGCCAGCAGCTCGCTCCACCGGCACGCAATGATTTCAGAGTTTCCTTCGATAAGGGCGCAGAGAGGGCCAGGCAGGAGGCCAGATGAGTCACACGCGGTGCAAGGGGAAGACTCGCGAGCAGCTTACGAGCGATCCAAACCGGTTCAGCGCAAGGAGGAACGCGCATCCCTGCTACTCCAGGGCTCGGAGCTGCTGCCAGCACAGACATGGCCCGTCCTGCACCAGCCGGCACCACCTGGGAGTGCCCCAGGCACCTTCAACCCAACCAGCACTGGGACAGCCCAAACCCACCCGTCCTGCGGAGCACCGTTAGGTGGGCTTCGCTGAGACTTACCCCACCTCTGGACACCTCTGCAAGCCCCACATCCCACGAGGACTCGGGGGTCCAGCTCTGTGCCTCCGCCACAGAGGGTCCTCCGATGCCCTGCAGGTCCCCAGTTCATCATTTGATGGCACAGGAACAGGTCACGTCCCTTGTTCTCCATTTTCACAGCTACAAGGTTTAATAAGATTAATAAAATTACTCGTTTTAAAAATACCTAGCCTCAGCACTTCATAATCAGTCTTGGCTGGAGGAACAGGATAAACAAAGGAGAGAGAACAGACTGCAAAAAGCAACCTGAATTCTGGGCTTTACTTATATTTATAAACTTTATCTCAGGCTATTCAGCTGCTCTTATTGTCATTTGAACAACTCATGACTGCACATTCACTTGCATGGAGAATTTGGTGACAAAAAAGGACACCAGCCACAAAGGCAGTGTTTGAATGTGCCCCAGAAAGGAAAAGCCAGCACGACCTGGGGAAGGCCGCTCCCGAAGGAGGAGCTCAGCTGACAGCGGTGAGGAGTCTGCAAGCAAAACAAAAGCCAATGTGGGAAAGTCCACCATCACCAAAACAAAAATGAGACATTTCCAAAAGCATTTTTCTTCATACGTATCAGAAACTCAAATAGAAGGTTTACACGTTTGAAACATTCATTTAATGCTTAGTAAGAAAAATAACTGCTGCCTGCTGAATTTCACCAGCAGTTTCAAAGGAGCTTTCATTTTGGCATGTTCAATGTCTGTAAAGTAGTACTGCTTCTTCGCAGGAAAGAAGTTTATCCTTTTTTTCTATAAATCTCACAGTTCTTCAAACTGTGCAGAAGCTCTGTATTTCTGATAGCCAGTGCTGAAGGGCAGCGCTCTCGGCAGCGAAGGTACCTCTTTGCCAGTGCACGGTGCCGCAGCCCGACATCCACAGCATGCTCTCGCCTCTTTCCCCCCTCGGGGAACAGGCCATATTGGCACTTCTTGCAGACCAGATTCACAGCCGGGCAGCCAGAGATCAGTGCTAGAGCCATGTTCTGTAGGCAGGTACCATGCGGCACAGGGCCGAGGAGCAGTGCGGCCAGGACCATGCTGCAGGGAGCTTTCCGGCTGCACGCCGCGGCACAAACAAGTAGGGCCGCCCTTGCCGCTCCACGAAGCCGGGCTAGCACACAGCAGGACAGAAGCCACCTGTGAAAAGCTTGTGGGCAAACGCAGGACGCCACTTCTATAGTTACCAGTGTGCTACCAAGAGAATTAATAAATAAAATATTCCAAAAATTTCTCAAGAGAAAAGCCAGAAAAGCTGAGTCTTCACATGGTGACTCAGGAGGAAACTCTTTGGTCAGCAGCAGCGCTGCTGTGAGCCCGTGGGCTGTCAGACACATTACAAAACATGGATAACACCCACATCCTCCCAGGGAAGGAGCCAGGAAAGGCAACAGAAGATGGATGAAGAGTTCTCTGCATGTCTCATGCGTGGCAGAAGAAAAAATATACTTGAAAACGACTTAACCTCTTGCCCTGGCCCTTTGTGCCAAAGTATGCAGGCGAGTTCTCGGGAAGCATATTGGGGCGCTGATCGGGCTGGAAAAAGCCATCACAAAATATTGCGCATTGCTTTGTTTTAAGCTGGACCAGGGCTGGTCCACAGCCCATTCACCGGGCCCTGCGCTGGCAGGGAGAGGGCTGGCACGTGGTGCTGCCACAGCAGGGGCTGGCGAGGGGTGGGAAGTGACCCCAGCCAATATTCCTGCCCCGGGCTTCCTATCGGCAAACCAAGCCCTGGGCACCCCTCGTGCGGGTGACAAGGACACGGACGGAGCAGCTGTCATCAGCAGAAGCTGGCAGTTCCTGGGGAGGAGGCTGGGGACCCCACGGACCCAGCTGGGGGGGGCAGACCTGGCTCCCAGGGCCAGCAGCCGCAGGGAGGGGAGCGAGGCTGCCTCGGGACTCCCTGCGCCCATGGAGCCCGGCACCACACAGCTCGCGCAGCAGCCACCACGGTGCAGCCACACCGCCCTGCCGCCGAGCCCGGTGTGTCAGCCACACAGCAAAGCAAACACGACGGCACCAACATGGAGGGCGAGCAAGTTGCTCCCGCCCAGAGCAAAACCTAACAAACATCAACGAGCCCCGAAACAAGGGGTAAGATATGCCTCGCAACTGGAGTAGGCAGATACTGTGCATGCTCCTCATCTTTCCTGCCTGCATCTGAAGATAGGGCTTTGGTGGTTGGGGGGAGGGTTGGCTTTTTGGAAGGGTTTTTTGGGGTTTTTTTGCTACTGCTTTTTAGTTTCTGGTTAAAGCACGTCTGTTTTAGATTTGCACCAACTTGGGCCCTAGATTCTGTGCACAGTGCCTGCAGCCCAGGAAAATGAGCTGCTTTATCATCAGCCAGCTGCAAAGAGACTCCCCTCTTCCTACCTGTCCTGAGGACACCCGCAGAGCACGGATGCTCGCCAGGGAGAGCGGCGCCGGCAGCATGCGAGCTGAAGTCCACTGCGTTGGCATACAGACACAGAAACTTTTTTTGCAAGTTGAACATCGCTTCGGAGCTGCTGCAGGGGATGGGGAATTTGAACTCCCACTCGACTCAAAGGCAGAGACACAGGCCCATAGAGGGAAAAAAGGTGATGTGATTTTTTTTCAGTGGAAGGAATCACATTTGGTGGATATCTTTATGCACATCCTATTAGGTCAATGATGCCAGAGTACTTCCAGTATCACTTCTGTAAATGGTATTGTGTGTTACCAGTACTGCAGAATACTGTGGTCTCTCCCACATACAGATATACACACACACATACAGTTCATCTGCTCAAGGCCTCCCAAGGTCTCTGTGTGAACATCTTCCAGGTGTTCCTATCATCACCTTTGCCATAAGATGGTGCAAACCACAGTCTGCAGCGCTGTAGCACAGTGATACTCAGGAGCACATAGGTCTCCAAATCCTCAAGAAGACATTTTCATTCTATTATCGCATGCTTCTCTTTTGCAGAGGATCCTGGTTCATGGCTAAATTAGCACACCCTCAATGTCTTTAACTTACTGAGTGTAATTGGTTTAGGTCTAGGAGGTGTCTAGGTCCACACATCACCCTAAAGCAATCGATTGTTTTTAAGCTGGATATAGATCTGATGTCTCTTCAGACAACTAGAGTTGAGAAGTTAGGACAAAATCTTAAAAGTTATCAGCAGTAACTGGAGCCCTTACTGGATGAAACACCCAGCGAGGACAGAGAAGACCAGCAAGGAGCTGACAAGTACATGGAGAATACATTATTGCTAGAGGGGAGTGATGTATTTTCCAGCAAGTCATTTTTCCCCTGCTAAAGTCCAAAAACGGCTTAACACTAGCTGCTACAGTGTAATGTGCTCCGGGAGAAAGGGGGAAGGTCTCCCTGCAGCAGTGAGCCATCCCCTTCTGGAGAGTCAGCCCAAGGCATCTCCTCCCAGTGCCACCAGCACAGGTGGAAAACCAGGTCCACAGTGAAACAAAAGACTTCAGTGACACTTCAGTGGGAAAGCATCAGGGGACAACCAACAGATCTGTGTCTGCGTTTCTTCTCTGTGATGCTTTCCCCAATGCCCTTCATTTGAAAGGTGACTGACGAGGCAGCGGGGCTGATACTCAGCTGAAATCAGTCCCGCTCAGGGCAGGAGTGTTCAGTCGCTTGCTCCATCTGCAGCTCCGAGCTGGGGTTCCCCCTAAGCTAGTGTAACGAGGAACGCCATCTCCAAATGCAAGGACAGCAGATTGGCCAAGCTAATGAGGCCACTGAGGCCTTGTTCAGCTGATTATCCCCAGCCAGGGCCAATTCTTTGTTCTGAGAGCCGTGCCTACTGGTACAGGGTCTGATCCTGCATCCGTTCAAGGCAAGGCTCAGGTACTGAATGTTGCAGCATCAGGAGAGTACAAGGGTACAACCAGAGAAGAAAGAAGAGGACAGACCAATTTTTAAGAAGTCAGATCCGTTCAGCAGCAGCTGCATTACTGACCCAGGCACACGAGCGGCCTCTTCACAATCCCCTAGCCAGTGGCATCAGAGAAACTGCTTATACGAGTCTTGTTTGGACTCCAGATTCCCCTGGTTATACTGGGCACTTTAACGAGCAGCTTTTGACGAGACAGAAGGCCTCTGTGCATCCACACGGACGACTTCTATGCACATCTTCATTAATGTGCCATATGTTGGCTCACAACTAAGCTGTCTTTGTGGGACAGGATATTTTTAATGCAGGTGCCTCGATGCCAAGCTCTGCCGGGAGTGCAGAGCTAGTGTTTGCCTGGAAAGCTGCAGCCTTTCCTGTGCCAGCAGAAGGGCACGTGTGGGACAGACTCGTTCCTCTTCCCCCTTTTCCAGAGGAGCTTAAGGCTTGTTCGGACATAGGCAAAAACCCTTATCTGGCTGTAACATACTGTAGCAACAGATTCAAGCCTTTGTCTCTACAGACTTTACATGAACCAGCACATGGGGTTTCTGCAGGAACCAGGCAGACAGGCCATGCCAGGGCTGCTTTAATCTCATTAAAATACTGCGTTCTGTCAACACTCTGCTTTCTACACTCCAAAGCATTAAACCCTCAAGCACCACCTCCAACAACAGCACAGAAACTCGTCGAGAACAGGTCTGCCACGCTGAGGACCGCAGAGTCCCCCAAGCCAACAAACGAGTTCTCACACAGCGCTGCAGTGCCGGACCTGCAGGAAGAGGATGACGCTGGGACCTTCCCTGGGTCCCCCATTCAACCCCATTCTTGGGGAAAAGCCCACCCAGTCCCTTTCGTTACAGACTGCCATGTGCTTTGCAGGCATAGATGCCTCTACACATTGCTTTATAACATTATCCTTCCAGGATAAAACACTTGCACTGCCTGTGGAGGCCGGTTAACTGACATGCAAAGTCAGAGGCAGTCCGCAAAGCTTTACGCAGTGCAGAAATCAAGTTCAAAACCACATATGCAATATTTGCATGAGAACTCAAAGCTCTTCCAGCTTCAAAGGACAGTTGGCACCATTGCAGTACTCGTACATTAATAAAAAGAGCCTCAACCTGACATTTCTCAAACTCCATTTCATATATAATTGTGAGAGAAGATCAAAGACCAGGGGGAAATAGATGGTTTTGCATTACCACACACACAGCAGAGCACAGCAAGCAGGAGAGATTCCAAAAAAACCAACGTACTAAGCCACAGAAAGAAAATGTTGTAAAGAAGCCATTCTTACAACAGCTATGATGCCACACAGTCACCTACTTCTGACATCCTTGCTTGTGGCCTCAAGCATGCAGCCTGCAGCAAGTCTTGTCTGCGATGCCAGTGCTGGCCACCACAGCATGGGGCTGGGAGCTCCGGGACACAAACAAGCTGCTGCCGGGGCCGAATCCCCGGTGCCCACACTGGGCCCTGGCCAGCCAAGGGGACAGACACCAGCCTGGCACGCTCCGAGCAAGGCAGACCTTGCAGTTTCCATGGGGGCCAGTGAGGAGTGCCAAGCTCAGCTTTCAGGGGCGAGCGAAGCAGCCCCAGAGCAGCCCTGGCCGAGGAACCATGCCGCAGGGGAAGGCGCCAGCCGGCCACCCCAGTCCCGGGGAGGAAGGCTAACCTCCCAGCCCCTCTTCCTCCCCAGCCAGGGCCAGCCCACGGCAGGCTTCAGCTCTGTCAGCACAATGTACGGGACCAGCATCGTCACTTGGCACTGCCAGTGACTCTACATACTCCTGGCATGAAAAAGAAGGGATGCAGCCAGCTTTATAACAAAAATAAGTTACTTTGAGACAGAGATATGAGTTATTTGCTATCATTGACTTTCACGCCCAAGATTATTACAAATGAACAATATTTTTCTCTGCTTTAGTCAGTTTAATTTCTCATTTGGCGCAACATTATACTTAGTCAACTTACGGTGTCCCACATATAGTCAACTGTGGGGGGTTTGTCAGTCAGCAAGAGAAAAAAACCACACTTAAAGGCAGCAACTGTGTGAGTGTAATTGCACAAGGACCCACATCAGGACGTGGGGAGCTGCACAGCACTCGGGAGGGCTTTACCCGCAGTATTCTGTTTATTTCAGCTGGTAACATGTCAGAGTTGGGTGGATGGGGTGGAACCAGTTTCTCTTAATCCCTTGAAAGGCAAGAGGAGTTTAAAGCGCCGAAGCGGACCCCTCATTCGGGTAACAGTCCCCGGCTTCAGACAAAGCCCCGAAGCACTACCTGCTTTGCAGAAGGGGAAACCGAGGCATGCAGCAGACCAAGGGGAGCTGAAGTTCCCCCTTACTGCCTCCCTCCTCCGCAGAGCAGGACAGCGCGACTACCACCACGAGCACATGCCTTCCCGTTCCTGTGGGCTGGGGCAGCTGGGGAGGGGCTTTCTGCAGCCCCCAGACAAGCCTCCTCCAATGCACATGCTTTGGAGCAGCACAAGCCATGGCTGCTCCTGGAAGCCCTCCTTCAGCCCGCTCCCCACCCTGAGCTAACCCGTGCAGGAGCTGCTCCTGGCTCTGCCCCACCACAAAACCCAACAGAGGCAGGGCTTTCCGGGATGGTTTCCAGTGCTGGCCCCTGAACAACTGCGCCCGGCAGAGTACTCCCTCCTGCTTCTCCCTGCAGAGGAGCAAGAGGCAGGGAAGCCCTGCTGCCTGGGAAAGCACTTACCCCGCAGCTCCAGCTGTGGTTCCAGCCTCTCCCTGGGATGGGGAAGGGAAGGGAATGGGAAGGGAACTTCAGCTTTTCATTAGAAACGTGAAGGGAAGCTGAAGTCGGCAGACTCCTGCAGAGGAGCAGCAGCTCAGAAGCAGATGAATTTCTTCACCAAGGCCCATGTCCCCCCGCCGTGGGTCCCCGCTGCCCTTGTCTCCCCATCTGGGAGCACAGGAGTGGCAGTTTTGGCTCAGCGGCTGGCGGGAGCAATGCTCCTGAGCTGTGTCGACAGACGGACTCCCCGGCAGGGACAACCCTCAGCAGATCTCCATGCCATGGCATCTCCCACGGCAAGGGGGGACTCACCTCTCCTCCTCTCCAGGATAGTGGGTGGACACCCATGAGCAGGGTCCCCATAAGCGTCCACTTGTCTCCTTGAGAAAGCACAGGGCGCCTGCACTGCACATGCATGCCACATGTGGGAATCACTTAGGGAAGGGGATTAAAAGACACTTCATCAAGATCAACAGGAATTCTCCTCTGAGGAAGGGCCCAGGTCACAGCAAGCCTCGAGACCACTGGGTATAAACACCAGTAAACAAGGCTGGAGTAAAGACATGGCTGCCTTAAAACTGCTCCCCGCGGCACATCACAGCCAGGTCACACTCACAGTGATTCACCGCTCGCCATCACCGACCATTGCCACGGACAGGATGGAGCCGACGGGTTTAAAACTGGGAAATGGAAGGGAGTACGTGCATTTGTAAAGCAAGCAATCCAGTTAATTAAAACAGCACACCTACCAGCTAGGCATATACCACTGGAAGCATTTAATATTACACACGTGTAATTCCATGCTACTTGAATGACTTGTTTAAAAAACTTGCACTCAAGTTCACATATTAATTTGCTACAAATACGATTATGGCGAATTAATCTACCAGTAAAAGGGCTACGAAAGTGTCAAAAGACATAAAAAAAATCTCAAACAGAAGTCACCAAAATAGCACTTACTAGATGTTGGATGCCTAGCTTGTGCTGCTGACACAACAGAGTGATACCATGTGGGTTTTTAATTTTTTAGCCTCTAGAGACTCTGCTGGAACACTCCTAATATTTTCCTACCCAGCAGGTAGGCTGAGACAACCTTAACTGGCCGGACACTTTCAACAAGGACACTGCCAGCAACCAAGAAAAGAACACCACACATGCTTCTCGTACCATGAGACGACTCAAAACCACCTGGCTCACCCAGCACATGAACTGAAGGTCCTGCAGAACTCCATGTAAAGTCATGCTCACTTTTTTCCCTATTACTTGGCAAACGGAAAATAAAAGACAACTTTGAGCAGTCTCAGATTTTTAAGTCTATGCAGACTGTGTTTACAGCAGATCACATAGAGCCCAGCAGACCCTATTTTCCCGCAGCGGGGAACTGCACTTCTTTCCTTGGTAGCTCGCATGAGCATTGCTGTGCTTGCATAATTCACACGGACGCATGTGTTTGTATCCAGACTGCGCTACACCCGAGTCTTTTGTTCGGCAGTTTCCATCCCCATGTCAGGCTGAAGAGCCCGCCAGCTGGAGACAGCAGGTGTTTGACATTTCTACAAGTCTGAGCAAAACAGGGGATTGATTTGCTTTAAATCTTATGTTGCAGTTCATTCTTTAATTAATCAGCAAACACACAGACAATATATACATCTGTGAAGTAACCAGAAGTCAGCACCTTGCAACAGTTTGGCCAAAGGTTTAACCAAGAGGGTGCCTCACCCATTAAAAGGGTAGGGCAGAGGACAGGACCTCTGGACAGGTAACAGACAGGTCCAATCAGAACAATCATTATAATTAACCCTCTACCCTTGATGAAGAAATCTCACTCTCTCTCCTGGTGAAACTATCATCACCTTTGCTTCCCAGCTGCTGAGGGACAGATCCATCCCACAGCACTGCCAAGGGGCAGAAATGAATCATCAGCCACCGCTGTCAGCGACCGGGAAGAGGGATTTACCAGCCGTCAGCCCAAGGTGTTTAGGCACCGGACAGTAAGTACCCCCAAATTCCTATCCACAGTTCCATATGGACAGGATTCAGAGAGGAAGGCCTAGGATTTTTTCTAAAGTTATCCATTAACGAAACGGGAGGGCGTGAATCCCCAGGAGCTGATGGAAGCCCCGGCGGGTATCAGTCCCAGCACCCTCCCCAGCCGTGCCCAGCAGCCTGCTCTGCCAGGCCACCCCTCTGCCTGCTGGTTCAGCTGCACTCTTAAAAAGAAAACAGCACAAAACCACCCCACAGCATTTCCGCACCCCCCAAAAAAAAGAAATGTGGGGGTTTCTCAGTTCTGGGGGGTTATCTGTGCTGTCTGGGTGTACTCAGTTTCCTTCTACTTCTTCCCTTCCTCCTTGGCCAGTCTCACTGGGACGGGTCTGCTGACCCAGCAAAATCCCCTCACATCGCTACTCCGAGCGCAGCGTTAGGGTTTATAAACGTTAAAAAGGGAAACTGTTTTGACCAAAGGGATGAAGAAAAAGCAAAGCAGTTACGTTAACAAGCAGGCTTGTTAAAATCCCTTTGGTTTTCATTTTGGCTTTTTTTTTTGTCCTAGACTGAGTAGAGATTTGGGTTTTTTTTGTAGTACATTTTAGGGTCTTACAGCCCTGTGACGTCTGCTGTTTCAGTCATACTAGCTTTTGTCTTCACTGTTTTCCAGATGGGCAAACACAGGCTATTCCAGCCATGGCCTTGATAACAAGGAAGCTCTGAATTATTCTTAACAAAAGGACAGCAGCTAAACCTATTAATACCAACTAAAAACCAACCAGCTGGCAAGAAAAACAGTGTATGATCAGAGTCTGCCCCGCTGATTTTTTTTATTTGTCTTCACTTGACCTGATGCAAACGCAGCACTCATAGCTGCTGCGCTGTCATATGCTTTTGGCCATATTTTAATGCACATTTATAAAAGTAGAGAAGACGTGAGAGACGACACAGGGAAAGTATATCTACAGCTCTCGGAGGGAAAAAAAAAAAATTCTAAGCAGATGGACAGGTCAGTAAAGCGTTAAACACGAAGGACTTTGTGGTTTCAGATGACACATCCTGGTCCAGGTACTCTGATGGTCTCAGTCTGTACTTCTGAACAAGTGACTCCCTTAAAGTCAACACTGACATCGACATTTAATCGGAAAAAATTCTCGTCATTATTAAAAAAAGAATAAAACACCCAGAACAAAAGGACTAAAGACTATTTCTGGACGGAGCCCTCTCATTCTCGCAGCGGGCCACCCCAGGGAAGCAGGGCTGGGTGATGAGGTGACCCGTGCTGTACCGGCCACGCTCCACCCGTTCTCTGGTGAAGCAAAATAATCGAGCACCATCCCCAAACAGGAGATTGTTCTCCTTAGATGAAGGCAGCGCCTGGGAGCGCTCAACGGGCTCAGCAGCCGGTGCCCTACGATGCCGGCAGTGTTAGCCCAGCTCACCCGGACCATGGAGTCAGACCTGTCCCCATGCAGGGCCAGCTCCGGACAGACACCCAGGCATGGCAGGAGGCAGAGTTTGCTGCCCGTGGCCTGCCAGCCCACCCCGAAGCGATGCTGGCAACGAAGGCAGCTGCCAAGCGCCGAGCTATGGTGACACGAGGCAACGAAGGCAACTGCCAAGCGCTGGGGTACAGGGGCACGAGGCTCTGGGGGAGCTGAGCCGAGCCAAAGGTGGGCTTCCAGAAACACGTCTGCAAGGTGACGTTCAAGAAGGAGAAATCCCGATCAGCCCAGGGCAGAGAGGCGCTGGCTGCTCCGCTGCTGCCGGGGCAGCCTCGGAGAGGCCCCATCACCGAACCACCTCGGACACCGCCGTACTGAACGGCACATCGCCAGCACCGGCGGCGAAGGGCAGGACGCGGCTCCCGGCCCCTTCCCGTCCCTTCCCGCTCCCCCAGGGCTGGAGGCCGCCGAGCCCCCGGCCCGGCCCGCCCCGCCGCCCGCTCCCCGGCCCGCCGCCGCTGCCCCGCTCACCCCGTATGGCGGCGATGAGCGCGTTGCCGTCCTTGATCACCTCCTTGATGAACTTGTTGGTCCGCTCCAGCTCCTGCTCGTAGCACTTCAGCCGCTCGCGGAAGTCGGGGCTGTCCAGGTAGCAGTCGCTGAACTCCAGCGGCGGGTGCCCCATGGCTCCGCGGCGGCCGCTCACTCCCGCCACCGGGCACCGCCGCGCTTGCGGGGCGGGCGCGGCTACGGAGCCCTCCCTCCGCTCCGGGCGCCCCGCACCGCGGCCATGCCGCCGCCCCGGCGGGCGCCGCCCCCGGCCCTGCCCCGGGAGGCTCGGGCGGGCGGGGCCTACACCGGCCCGCGGCCCTGCCTGCCTGCCTGCGGGGCCGCGCTGCTGAGGCGACCCCCGCCCCGCCCGACCCCCGCTTCCGGCCGCCCCGCCGCTGCCGGGATTTGTAGTTCGGCGGCGGGCAGCCCCCCGCTCCGCCTCGGTGCAGTGCCCTCTGCCAGGCGGGCGCCTACAGACGGTCCCGCCCGCGGCGCGGCTCCTCAACAACCCGCTCTGAAATCACGGGGCGGGGGGGGGGGGGCGGCGGTGAACCGCCCCTGCGGCCTCTGCTCCCTCCCGGTGTGCGTGCGTTAATGAGGCGGCCTCTCATCAGGCACCGCGGGCCGCCGCCCTTCGCCGCTTCCCGGCTGCTGTTCCCTGCCCGCCGTTCATCGGTGCTTGGGCTCTGCTCCCCGGGCGCGACTGACGGCGAGCTCCTGGGCTTTCTCTGCCAATTCTCTCTCCGGTGGCCGCTGCGTTGATGTTAATGAACGCTTCCCGGTTCCTCCCCAGCAGGCTGGAAGCGGGGATCGGCCTGCCCCCGCCAAGGGGAACGCGGGGACGGGCCAGCGGGCGATAGCGGATGAGGAGCTGCCTTGCAGCGCCCTCAGAGGTCACTCAAAGATGGTTGTCCTTTAACTTTCAGGTCTCGGATCTGTTGCCTCTTCGCCTGCTTAACGTTCCGAGTTTTAGCCCCGTTACAGCAAGGCGGCAGGAGCCGGGCTCCCGTCCCGCTGGGTAACGCCGCAGCGCTCTCCCGCCGAACTCCCCAGCCGTGCCCGGTCAGGCCCCTCACCGTCCCCCGCGGAGTCCGCGGCACCTCGCAGCCCGTCCCCGCGGCCAGGCCCGCGCTGCGCCGGGGCGGGGGAGGTTCTTTCATTTCGGCAATGGCCTGGGGCTGGGCCGGCCTCCCTCCCGAGCCCCGACCCGGGCACCGCGGGACGCGGGGTAGGCCTCGGCGGCCCGGGCCGGGATGCCGCGGTGGCTGCGGGCGGTGCCACCGCCCCGGGGCAGACTGGCCGCACGCGGCGAGGGCGCCCCCTGTCGGCGGGGCGGGGAAGGCGGCCCGCCCGCGTTGCTATGGACGCCCTGGCGGCGCGTGACGCGAGCAGCGGTCGCCGCGCGCCCGTTGATGACGTCTCCACGGTCTCCACGTCGCCTGGGTAGCCAAGATGGCGGCGGCGGAGGGGAGCGGCGCCGGGGGGCCGTTGGTGAGCGGGGCGGCGGGAGCGGGCGGGCGTCCCCGGTCCCTCCTGGCGGGCTGCGGAGGGCCGCAGGCCGGGCGGCGGCGCTCGGCTGCGGGGTTGGGGCCGAGGCGGGGGGTGTGCGGCCCGCCCGGCCCCTGCCTTTGCCGGGCAGGAGAGGGCCCAGCGGCACCGCGGGAGCTCCGGGTGCCCTGGGCTCTGGGTGCCACCTCCGCCTGAGCGCGGAGGACGGTGCGGGAGGTCGCGGTGTGTGCTGCGGCGGGGCCGGGCGGGCCGGGGGCGCTCGGCCCTCCCTCGCCGAAGCAGGGGCAGGCTGCCGCTCGGGAGCGGGGGGAGCAGGCGGGAGCGGGAGGCTGGGAGGCCTTGGCGAGGGGCTGGGAGGCCTTGGCGGCCACCGGCTGGCACGGAGGGTAGGGACAGGGAGCAGTCGGCCTCCTGCCACTCCCTCCCTGCTGCTTGCCGCCTGCCCTCTCTACCCTAGAGTTTACTGTAGAACTGGTCGGGCTGTTGTCTGTTTGCTTCCATCTCTGGGAGCTCGAGTGCTTTAACCTTCTGCTTGGGTGGAGGAAGTCAGTTTTGTTAACGTTTGGCGCTTAAGAGCCTTGACTTTGTGCTTGGGCTGTGGATGTCCGTACAGTTTCTCATGAGTTGTTTCCCTGTGGAGTCCGTGAAAGACAGCATACTCGGGTGCGTTGGTGTGGCTGTACAGCTGTCGGGCATGACGTTACTTAAAAACCACAAACAAAATTTTTACTTCCATTAGTTATTGTAGTCTAAATAGAGAACAAAAAGCAGGTTGCTGGGAGTTACTGAAGAAAACAGAAATGCTCTGCTTATACATATCTACTCACCTCTTTAGACTGCGAGCTGCTTAAATCAAGCAGACAACGGCTGGGCTCTGTTGTTGACCGTGTTACTAAATGTTGTATCTTTGAATTCTGAGCAGTTGTTTTCATCCTGAACCCAGCTGAAAAACATCTGAAGTGAGTATGAGCTGGTTTGTATTTCTTTCTTTCTAAAGGTTTTAAAAAACGTTTAGTTTGCAGGTCTCGCGGATGTGTCGATATCTGAAGATATTCCAGTGGAAGGGGAGATTACTGTTCCTGTCGGATCTCGCTCTCCTGATGAAGACTACTCCACGCTGGATGAGCCTGTTAGGGATACTATTGTGAGTCTGTGCCTGTATCTATGGTGAAACATGTGTTTTACTGATATCTTTGGCCAGCTGTTATGCAAAAACTGTATTTTTGCATAGCTCTGCTTGACTTGTACTTCATTGTAAGTTTGGGGGTTTTTTTTAGAACTAGCTATGTAAAATGAATTCTTGTGGGTCAAAAAATACCTCAATTATGGCCCCAAAGTTTGTCTGTGATCTCAAAATCTTTGCAAGGGTAAAGGCCTCAGACAAAGCTTGGAAGAAGACTGTCTCGATTACTAGGATTTTTCATTAATTTTCTAGAGGAGTAGACAAATTATTGTTCTTAATTGGGTGTTATTAAAAGATAAAATATTGTGGTCATTAAGGAAAGAAGAAAAAGCAGGTGTTGTTTGTTGCAGAGGGTGCTACAGAAATTTTTGGGTCGGACCCTATCTTGATTTACTATCAATACTCCTTTACTTCTATCTTGCTGCTTTTAGTTGTGAACTGTAATATTTATGAAGGGATAAAGTGTTGCTTCTTTATTTCAGATGAGAGATCTGAAGGCCGTTGGGAAGAAATTTGTCCATGTCATGTATCCGAAGAAGAGTAGTGCGCTCCTCAGAGACTGTACGTATAAGAAGATTTTCAAAATCTTGAAAGGATGTTTTGCCAACAGACTTTGCCTTCCTGGGAAAAGGAAGAGTTCAGTGGAACAGGGATTCAGAAGTGTCTGTTCTCTGTTCTTTCTTTTGTTGTAGAATGCTGAACAGCAAACATGAAAAGTCAGAGTGTTACCAAAGCTCTTTAAAAGTGGAACATGTGCCAGAATATGTAGAACAGGTAGCTTTAGCAGTTGTCAGGCTTTGAATAGATTATATTATAGAATGTGGCTAAATAAGAAAATTATAAGGAAGTATAATATGCAAAATGATATGTTGGGAGTTGGAAAAGAGTGCTTTATTACTCTTGGGAAGATGAAACTGAGCATCATTCTATGATATTTATGATTTTATTTTTTCCTTTACCTACAGGGGATCTTTGGGGCCCTTTGGTGCTTTGTGTCTCGCTTGCACTGTAAGTACTTACAGTGGGTGGACTTGGGTTTTTGTAGTCTTTTACATTGGAGAAATGAGAAATTAAAAATTTCTGACTACATGTGTCGAGATCAAGTTCATCTGATCCTTCTCTGGTCTTCTGCAAACACTGCCTGTTTAGATTTTCATATAAAATGTATTTCTGACACTTCAAGCCCATTAGGACCTACTTCTTTAAACTTAAGATTTAAGGATGAACTCTTCCTAGTCCCCTGTCTTAAGAATGATTTTACTGAAAGGTATCCCGATTCACGTTGTCCTTGATTCTAATGTGTTTGGCCGACTTTGACCCTAACCTGCAGGCTGAAGCCCTTGCCTAAGAGCTGCAGTGTACGTGCTACGTGTCCTGGAGAAGCGATGGAAAAAGGGAGGCTGTTGTTGTAGTTCATAGGTGGGAGATGATGGTGGCTCCCGGGAGTTTCTGGTGCTCCGCTGGAGCCTATGTGTGCGGATGTGCCTGGGGTAGGATGGAAATGTTGGTGAGATCTGTCAACTAATTGAGGCACGCCTATGTACTCAATGTACAGAAACCATTCAGTAAAATGTTGGTAAAGCTTTAGCAGAAGTGGGCAGTGTAATTTAAATATTCAAATCAATGCGTGCTCACTTTTCCAGGCTTCGTGTTGCTTGTATTCTGTAGTTATTATAAGCTTTCCTTAAGGCTTATGAGTTTTATCATGCACTACACTGCCTGCTTTGAGAGGTTACCAAACTTTTGGTACTTTAATTTTCATCTTCTAGCATGTTGTCTATGGTTTTATTCTCCTCTATATGCTTACACAGTCCTCAAAACAAGTAAACAAATGGACTGAAATGCCCTCAGTTGAGCCACAACCATTTTTCTTTCCTACACAAAATTGAGGATACTACTAAAACTAAGAAAACAGGTGAAAAATGATCGGTCTGCAACCTAACTGGGGATCAATGTTTTGGGCTCCTATTCTGTCATCTACTTCAAGTCTATGAAAACTCAGTCATCGATGGCAAATGACTCCTTTTATCTGTTACCTACAACAGGATGCTTCAGGGTGGATCAGCAGATAGTAAAGACGACGGAGGGCCCCAGTTTGCTGAGGTCTTTGTCATCATCTGGTTTGGTGCAGTTGTCATCACACTGAACTCAAAGCTTCTCGGAGGAACTATGTGAGTGCTGGTTTGTTTAGTAGCAGTTAAAATGCTCCCGTGCATGGAGTTTCTGCAGTGCTTTGGTTTGACTACTTTTTTCCCATTTCTGTCTCTCCTTTCCAGATCCTTTTTTCAGAGCCTGTGCGTTCTGGGTTACTGTGTCCTGCCCCTGACAGTAGCGATGCTGGTGTGCAGGCTGGTACTGCTGGCAGGTTCTGGGACTGTCAGCTTCATTATACGTCTTATTGTAGTCGTAGCTATGTTTGGTTGGTCAACGTTAGGTGAGTACCTTTTTGCAGTATAACGCTGTTGTGCGCACTGAGTAGCGCGATGCTTAAGGAGGTAGATCTGCACGCATTCTGTCGCGTAACGCCAGTGGATGTTGTAGTTCAAGGTGTTTCCTAGGCTGCTGAAGTACTATAGAAGTAGTTCTCCCAATCCTTGTGTTGGCAGAGATTCAGCCTCTGCCTAGGCTCCTGTTGATTTTCATGCTCATATGCAAATTGCCTTCGGCAGAAGGATGGTAATTTAATATTGAACCCCGTGTGAGACTACTGGGTATTTTCTTCTGTGATCTGTGTTATAAGTACTATTAGAAAATGCTAATTTCATACAGATGCATTTGCGTTATTTCTCCTGTTCTGTAAGGCTGACTCTTGTTACAGAATGTTAATCAGCATTTATCTTTCTATATGCTAAAGTTTTAATTGGTGATTATAGACTATTGGTACGGAGCAATGGATTACTCAGTTTTCTCTTTCAACATAATTGTAATGCAGATCCTAATTCAAAATTGTTAACATCTTCAGTGGATCTTAGACTTTTAGTTTTATGCTGCTCACATTTCAAGTATTTTTCTTTTTCACCAGCATCTACAGCTTTCCTGGCAGACAGTCAGCCTCCAAACCGCAAAGCTCTTGTTGTGTACCCCATCTTCCTCTTCTACTTTGTTATCAGCTGGATGATTCTCACCTTTACACCTCAGTGATCTCCGATCAGAAGAGACTGTGTAATACGGACTGGAGTTTTTTCATGAACGCTGCAGTTAATCGTTGGCTTTATCTCTTTCTAATTTATATATATATAGATATTGTAAAAAGGCAGGTTATGGGATAAAGCCAGAGAACTGCAAAAATTGGTCGCTTGTGTGTCCCTCTTTTTGAAAGATACAGAGGTCCAGCTGCTGAGGGGTTTTTTATTTAGCCCTGCTCTTTAGTTGTGTTAAATAAAAAATGCCCACTGTGACAGGGATTATGCCGCCTGAGGAACAGAGCAGGAGATCCTGGAATTTCAAGACGTTGGGTAGATGAAGTTATAGGATCGCACGACTTGGCAGAATTCTTGCTTGTGCTTGGATTCTCACTGAAGATGAATATGCCTTATGAAATAATGGAACTTCATTACTGTTATGTGTTGGGTAGGGAAGAAATGTGTTTGACTCCTTTTTCATTTACTTAAGGAGTGGCAAAAGGTATATAAAGTGCATCGTAGGACTGTGAGCTTTCACTTTGAAACTAGATTTCAGCAAAAAATAAGTTGGGTCCATTTTGCAGTTAATTGGAGCTGGGCGGAAGGGAATTGCCTGTGCTCATATTCATGTATTGTGTATTTGTTTCATCCCTTCATATGTCAAGAAAGAGTGTTTCAGCCAAATGCCTTCAACACCATAGTTACAGTGACTAACCTGTGTATCTCGTGAGAGGGTGTGTTTACACTGGATAGTTACCGATCTTTCCACGTGACCGTAGATAGAGAGTAAAACGTCCTGGAGAAACAGTCAAAACTGGTTTGCGACAGGGACTTAGCTGTCACTGCATATTGAGAATGGAAAACTGTCTGGAGAGTACCAAGTAAAGTGTGTGTGCGTATATATATGTTAAAAAAAAAAAAGTGTGAAGTAAGTTGAGGTTTTGATACGTAAGATGTTTGGGTGCTAACATACCACACCAGGACTTATGCCCAAAAGTCTTAAAACGGGTTGGAGGAAGGAAACTAAATCATGAGGAAGGTGGTGGCTGCTATGAAGTAGGATGTGAATTCTGGTCTTAACTGCTTGTATGTGACTTTTCATTTGGTTGTTTACATGGACAGCGTTTCAACATAAATGCGTACAAATTTGCATATTGTTTCTTTGTACTTATAAGTTGTGAGAAACTTTTCTATAGGTGGGGGGTTTTGGGGTTTTTTTTTGCTTAATACTTTTTATAAAAGGGAAGGAGGCTTTCTTCTCCAGTTCCCTGTAGGTGCACTTATGTACCTTGCCTGGAGATCCATATATAGTGTGTAGAAGTGTGTCATTTATATTTCAGCATAGGGATTAAGACCTGGAGAATTGCTTTTTGAAAACTGTACAGAAATTATTTATGTTGTCCATTATTTTCAGTAAGCGATCCAAGGGGAGAGCTTTGAAACATCTGGGGGTGAAAAGGCTGCTGTTAAAATGTCACTTTTCCTGAAAATGAGCATCATATTTCCTTTTTCCTATAGTAATGCAGATAGACCTGAAATTGATGTACGTGGGTCCTGCTGAGGTGTAAATACGCCTAATTTATATTTATATATAAAAGTGCAGTTTCTGCTATAAACACTGTAAGTATTTGATAGTTGGGATGGAAATGTCTAAATGCACAGATTAAAAGTACATTTTTGCATTTCTGGGAGTGTGGGAGAAGAGGGAAGGAGAAATCGGTTGCTCTCGGCAGGGACCCAGCTTTGCTGCAGAGCAGTCGTTAGCAGCGAGGATGTGTGAAGCTGACGGCTGTTCTTGCCGCCTTCCTTACGCCTCCGTCCGTGGCTGTTGCAGGGTGCTGCGAGAGGAGCTGTAGTGTTTCATAGATGTGGGTATAAAATGGCAATGGGGAATTTTTAAACTTCCAAGTGCGCAGTTTTCCATTCATTTAAACATTAGCTTTATGAAGCTGAAGAAATATTTGGGGGAAGTAGACAGTAAAGCTATTGATGGCTACAGGATTCTTTAAGCCAAATCTTTCTTTCCTGCTGGAGCGCAAGAATTTAACCAGACTTTTAGAGAAATCCTTGGAATTCTGTCTCTGTAGTGTCTTGTGACTTAAGCTGATATATCTGAAAGATATTTGGAGTAACATTTAATTGATCCAGTATCTTTTTGAAAAGAAGGAAAATGATTAAGAGGAATTAAAATCTCAGCTTTTTCCTTGCTTGTTTTTGACTTAGATGTAAGTCTCATGATGGTTTGTTCTGTATCATTGCTCTTGGCTTATACAGGAGAGAAGTTATTTTTATATTAACTAGATTTACTTTTCAACTGATCACTGAAGTTTTTAGTTGAGAGGTGTTTTTAATCTGAAAGAACAGGCAGAAATATACTGGTTATATGGTGAAGGTGTGGTTTGTTTGTTTGTTTTTTTGACTCACAGCAATCCTTTGTTAGTATGGAAGCCATCATCTTCTAAAGCTGTAAAATCTTTAAGTGGGTTTATGTCACTAAAGATGTAACTTGCCCTAAGGTTTTAGCTGGCAGGAGGCAGGCAGGAAACTAGATTTTCATGCCTCCAGTTGAATAAAGTTACATGTCTTACGCATGGTGGTTTTTTTAACCGTTGTTTCCTCTAGCAGAGAGTAGAGGACGTTAATGTCCTCGGCCAGGAATTCTAGTTGCTGTAGCTCATTGCCTGACTCGCCTTGCTTCTCTCAGCTTTCTGTCGTGTGAGATGTGCTGGATGCCAATACACTTAAAAGCACACAGTATATCTTGTCAGAAAGAATTTCCCCACCACAATGTTGTAATGGGTTCTGGAAGAGCTTCACTGAGAGTGGCTTGGCCTTTCAACTTGAAGATGATGATCTGTTGAAAAACGTCGCCCTTTTTATAAGTAGAATATAATTGCTTAGAAAGGCAGAGAGAGCAAGCGATGAGTACCAGTGGAAATGAGCATCAGACTGATTAATTGAAGGTTAACTGTCTTCTGTGACTTCAAAAAATTAAGAAGCCAAAACTGGAATTTGTTCCTCGGTCAAACTTTGATGTTCTGTAGCGTCATGGCTTGTGTTGAATCGGCTCGCCCGTCAGCAAACAGGTGGTTCCCCAAGTGAACTAGATATGGACACATTAAAGCACGATTGAAAAATTTCAGGTTTAGGCAAGGAAGATACCTTGAGATTATTTGATATTTGCAGACTGCCCAGAATTCATGTTGATGATAGTCCTTTAAAATGATGGTATTACATGAGAGCGCTGAGAGCGCCTGTTCATCGAAGGGTATTTCATCTTGTTCAGCCAGTTACAGAGCGCATTCCTCCAAAAATGCATGCAGGTAAGTAATCCTTATAACCACAACATATATTTTTAATTTCTTATGAAAATGTATGTGATAACTCAATTGTCATGCTTTCCAAGGGGAAAAAGTCTCTTCTTGTTTAAAGCCAGCTGAGGGAAGGGTAGCAAGGAGAAAAGCAGATGTCTTGCCTTTAATGAAGTGTTTTAACTTTTCTGTAGAGAAAGCGGATGATTTTCTGATGCATAAACCAGGCTTTCTTTCCTACTAAGATTTTTTTTTAAATACTGTTTATCAACTGAAGTTGTTGTATATGTTTGAATCTGAATTTAATTTTGATCTATTTAATACCAATGAAAAGGAAAATAATTTATCTGTTTTAACTTTAAAATTTATAAATTAAAACACGTTGAAAGGCATGTGGGCAATCTTATGTGTGGATTAAAAGCGCTGTGCACGCTGTACTTGTGGTTAGTGGTAAGGAATGGCCTGTCCCACCGGAGCTCCCCGGGCCTGGCTGCGTGGGGAGGCAGCACCTTCGGCTGGCGGAGCCTCTCCTAGAGCAGGGAGGCACTCCGAAGGGATCCTGCCAGTACTTGGACAAAGAAAGGCATTTTATATGGCCTGGGAGTTTGGAGTGAATTGAAAGAAGGTGGGGCAGAAAACCAGCTGAACTCTCCACTCCTGTGCCTATGGAATGCTGTTAAACATCTGATTTGTGTGGCCGCCTCAGTGAGTTAATAGATGTTGGTAGAAGCACCAGGGTGAGGGATGAATCCTTTTCTCCTCTACTAGAAGAGCATTGCTGCTATTCAGATACCCGTAAGTATTTGATGTTCCTATGTCCTAGCCAGTTGTGCTAGTGTTTTCTTGGAGCAAGGACCAGAGCGAGCATTTGGTCTGCGTATGCTGGGCCGTTGTCCTACGCCAGGCGGTGCTGCAGGGGATCAGCACTTCTGTGTTCTGCGGTGGAGAAAAAAAAAACCTGAAGTTCTTGTTACAGGTCCGTGAGAGAGATGCCCGAGTGCCAGTAACGCTCGTGTTCTGCGAGGACGAGGCACCGAAGGGGGGCTGTGGATTGGTACGAGCAGCAGGACAGAAGGGTGGAAGCCTCCCCGAGTCCCTGCCCAGCGCTTCTCCCTGGCCCGACACCGAGCCCTTGGTACCCCAGAGCAGGACGCGTCAGGCACGCGTACCAGCGCGCATCGGCACTGAGCCGTGGCATCGGTTTGCTCGTGCTTAAATCTTGCCTGTGCTCCCGTCTGGTTGCAGGCTCTGCTAAGGGGACTGACCAGCTGTGCTGGCTTGCCCTTAAATCCGCATCCGTGCAGGCAACCCCTCTCCCTCGTTGCCTGCAGCTCCAGGGGAGGAAGGTCTCGGTAACCACGTAACTGACACAAGTCTGCCCAAGCGGTGCTTACCGGGACTTGGTGTGCCGTGATTAAAATATGAGGGGACTAAATAAGGTGTGGGCAAAGGGGGAGCAGAAAGTTGGTAGGAAGGTGGCCTAATAAATGAACAGCAATTAAAAACCGTCCCTGACCGGCACTGCAATTTGAGGCAGTGACCTGAAGTATGTCCGTGCTGTCGCAGCGCGCCGTGGGGTGACAGTGGGGACTGTCCTGCAGCAGCCTGGCACCTTGGCCGAGGAGCCTTCTCTGGAAGGTGGTGGCAGCAGGGGCACGGCTGACCCTGGGCCAGCCGCCCTTCGGCGGGAGAAGACCGAGATGTCCCGGTGCTCACAAGAGGGCGGCACCGCCCTGCAGTCCCTTAGAGCTTGGCTTTGTCTCTTTTCCTTTTCTCTCTTTTTCTCCCCTTGGCTTTTTCTGCTCCGTCAGAGGAGATCTGGGATGTGCAGCCTGGGTTTTCGGGTCCTGCTTAGCCAGGATAACGGCTTGTGGGCAGCCTCGGGGAGGCGAGTCCTGAGCTTCCGACCTCGGCCGTCACCGACACGGGAAGAGACTCGAACTGTTGTGCCTGACCTGCGCATGCTCTAGGGGCTCTACCTGGTCTGCCTCTTCTGTAATATTTATGCAATTTTGAGCAAGAAGATTACTTTCATTCAACAAGGGGCATTTTTCTAAAAAAAGCCTATTTACTATGGCAGTGGGGAAATGATTAAGCATGTCCTTTTTTTCCCCCGCCAAGATGATAATGATCAAGATATGAATTACAGTAAGTTCACTTAGAACTGTGTGTAGGAAATCATTAAGACCTTCTGGATTATTTCCATCTATTAGTCAATTAATGTGTTTGTGCTCTGAAGCATACTGTCCTCTTACGCTTCTGCATTTCACAGAGCAATTGCTCAATGCAATTTCTTTTACCCTTGCCCAAGTTATTGGTGGGTGGAAAACTGAGCAAATTTTAAGTTGTACAGTCAGAGTCAGGGCTTATTAGAAGCTTAACATTTTAAAATTGGTCTTACATAAGTGCATAGCAAATTTTAAGATAGTCTTGCTTTTGGAGCGATGCTAATGTGCAAGGCAAGCTACTTGGATTACACTAGTAAAAGAGATGTTATCAGGGGTATCAAAAGTGTCAAACAACTTGACCTTTTTGCAGAAGCAGTGTTTTGCAATCTATTTAGCTTTGCTCTTGGAAGCAAAATTGTTGCACCTGAAAGAACTGGTCTGAGACCACCCTGGTGTGTCAGCAGTTTGCACGTTGTCCATTGACGCTTACGGAGCAGATGGGTTGTTGCTTCCTCCTCCTTGACAGTCTGTGTGAACTTCCCTGTCATTGGTGCAAGGGGGAGGACGCTTAGCAAAAAGACCAGCGTAACTTAAACACAAGTGCAGGCTGACTAGTAATGAAGGACTTAAAAATATTAAGATTTTTCCAGTGGCTACAATGATGTGTCTTCTGTGGGTTTTGGGTTTATTTTCTGGAAACTTTGTATATCAGTAATGTTGGTCAAAATTAACTCTTTTTGCAAGGTTACTATAGACAAAATGACCTCACTCTAATGTAATCTTTAAGAATTGTGAGTAATTTAAAGTCATTTTTATGACTTTATGATTTTAAATCCCATTTGTTAATCAGACTCTTCTGAATACACCTCTTCAGTCAGTCAGATAATCTGACGTGTTGCCCTCCGTCACCCACGTTCCTCTTCCAGCCCTCCAGCTGGGGGGGAGCCACCTTCGCTTTCTCACCCCCAAAGGTCCCGGTGTGAGCGGGACCTGCCCTCCTCCCGCACTGCGGGGGTATGGGCGCGCTGCGCACCTTCCTCCTCGCGCGCAAACCGCAGCAGGGGGGAAACTGAGGCAGGCCAAGCCCCTTGCCCCTGGACCGCCCTGCTTGGCCAGGGAAGGGTGAGCCCACCCGCAGGGTGCTGCGCAGCCGGGCTGCCCCGGGGAGGAAGAGACCCCAGCTTTGCTGCAGGGAAGGGAGGACCCTCCACCAGCGAAAGGTGCTTGATGCGACCGAGCTGAGCAGGGCCGGGAACATCCCACCTCCCTCAGCTCGGCAGCCGCGACCAGGTGGTAGTGCCCAGGCAGTGCGGGGTGGCAAGTGGTACCCCTTAGCAGCAGCTCTGGGGTACCTTCTGCACCCCCAGAAGCTGGAGGCTGCAGTTTTACCAACACATTCTTTAGGATTTTGTTTCTTTGTTTTGTTGTGTTTATTCTCCTCTCCAACTAATGTGTCCAAATGTTCTGAAATGCAAATTCACAGCCCAGAAATGAAGGGTGGTGGGTTTTGTTTTGGTTTTCCTCCCCAGAGAGACAAGCCCTTGCTCTCAGACAGAGCCAGCTCACAGCCTGGGGAAAGTTGAAAGGCTGCACTCTCAACCCTCCCATGGGAAGGCAGCAGGGCCGGGATCCCCGGGCTCTCCAGGCTGGTGGGAGCGGGCATGGCTGAAATCCTCTCTCGGAGACACAGTGGCTGGTGCTGGGGGGTCCGTGCTTCCCGTGTGCTGGGGGGCAGGTTCGTGGGGGTGGAGGGGAGCTGCAGCCTGCGGGCAGGCAGGCAGGAGCGTGGCTTTGCCCGTGGCAGCTGCTGGTGCAGACAGCTCTGAACCGCGGCGGGGATGCTCTCCAGGAGAGCGGGTCTGGCTGCTGGTCCTCCCGCACGCTGCTGGGAACCAGTGCTAGAAACGCAACTCTTCCACTCAAAAGAATGTGTTCCTGGATGCAACTCAGCGGTTAGTAATTACACTTTATTTGGATAAAGCTCGAATTTAGCATTTCCCCCCCCCCCCCCAAGCTAATCTTTTAAGGCTGATATTCTGTGTGCTGGATTGTATATCAGGGCAAATGAATGGTGCAGGTAATAGTTGAGGGAAGGACTTTCCCAGTAAAATCAGGGAGTAACTCATCCAGTGAAACTGTTGACTGCTGGCACAGCGAACCTGTGATTCCTGACCTTTGGCTTTCTTAGCAGGTGACTGATGAAACGGCTGCAGCGGCTGGAAGTCAAGCCGGAGACTGCTAAATCTTCACATCGTTCGTACTCAGCCCAGAGGCAAGGCTGTGTGCCCGGAGCGTGTGTGCTGAGGTTTTGCTCTTTGGGGAGCTCACTTGCCCCGGGAGTGCGGCGGGGCGAGCCTTTCTGCAGGCAGCAAGGGGAGCTGGACGGGGCACGCCGCGCCGAGCAAAGCAGGTATCCCAGCAGAGAGGTCGCAGCTAACGTGGCTGAAGGCACGGTGCGGCAGGGAGCTCGTACACACGAGGCTGCTGGTGTTGACAGACATACGGGTCGCTGCGTTGCTCTGCTGTCACCTTGTCCGGGGGGCGATGCCTGTGCTGCACGGGGGCTCGGCGTGTGCGCGGCAGGGGACGGGTCCCTGAGAGACAGGAGTAAGGAAACCCTTGTTTCCAGGGTTTTCTCTAGATTTTGTTCTCGATCCTAGTGAGAATAAAAAGCTATAAAAAATGCACTTGCTGATGTGGGAAGGATAGCTTCGTTATTTCCACCTTGGTTATTTGCCTTGAACCTTGTCACCCTCTGCCCGCATTTCAGAGTTCAAAGCCATTCGCTCGTACAGAAAAGCAAACAGGGACGGTTTTGTTCAGCGTGTTACAGCCTCCCTGTGCCTGGCACCTCGGCACATCTGGCTTCCTAAGCCTTCTGTGTCTGATAAGCTGCTGTTTGTGCTGTAGACCGAAGCCAGGGAGCTGAAAGTCAATAAGAGCCTTAGGGACAGCGAGGCAGATGCGGGAGGGCAGCAGCCGGGCAGACTCCTGCCACCCTGATGCTCTGCTCTCACCGCAGCGTTGGCGGCGGGGGGAACAAGCTCTCCCAGCGCTGCCGCCGTGCTCGTGCCTGGGCAGGAGGAGACGGAGCGATCACCATCTGTCTCGGCTGAACTCCTCCTGTACATGCAGAAGGCATGGCCCCAGCTCCTCCCGAGAGGCCTGAGACAGCATCTCCTGTGCTGCACTGGCTCGAAACAAACCTTCAGGCAGCACCCGGGTGAAACATGTCTCAGCGAGACCCCTCCAAACCCATCCTCTTCCCCCCGCGCTGCGTTGCTGGTAGTGGGAAGAGCATGACGTGAAACATAAGCTGCCTCTAAAAGGGTAAAAGGAGTTCTCTCTTCTAAAAGAGAAATGAAGAATACAAAACAAAGGTGGGGAAAGGCTGAGCAGCGGTCCCAGTGCGACTGCGTAGGTAACATCTTTTGCAGGAGGTGTGTTAGCGGACAACGTACAGGGAACTGCTACCGAATGGACAGCTATTGCTAACTGCCGCTGTTCCAACGCGCACAAGGTATTTTAAAGCACCTGGTGACCTGACTGAAAGTTAGGCTAGCCGAGCTTTACAGCGTGCTGCAGCCTTGGAAAGAAGTGGTCCTGCATGCTCCAGTGAGCAAAGCATGGATGTACCTGGAGTGAGGACCATTACATCCCTTTCTAATCGTATGGGATGGAAAGGAAAATGAGGAAAACCAAAACAAATGTCATCATCTGGGTGGTTCTTGCTAAGAAGTTATGTTTTTGCGTTGCCAGTTTTCCCTGCGTCGGGCGGTGGTTTCTGTCCGTGGACAATGGAGGTGAGGAGTGCTAAACGCTCGGCAAAGCCACCTGCATCTCCAGGCCAGCAGGATGAGCTTCTGACCTTGCACTCTTCAGTTGATGAGGAAGATGTCTATGGCTTCTTCTGTCAGAGGAGCAGCGAGCACAGTCCCGAGGATGAGCCTGACTATGCATTGATAGACGATGACTCCTCACCCTCCCTGGGTCGATCTTTCCCCAGGAGAACCTGGGAGCACCACCCAAGGTTTATCAGCCTCATGGAGGATCGTGCAGGGCACAGGGGGGATGCTACAAGCAAGAATAAATTTTTCGGCAGTGGTGAAGTGTTGGCCTTCAATGAACTTTCTCGGACAAAGCATGGGCATGCGCTCGAGCAGAGTGAAGCACATCCAATGCGGCAGCTCAAGCTGCTCCAGGCAGACCTGGGGAGAGACCACGACATCCCAGACTGGGAGGAAGATGAGGATAATGCCTTCTCTCTGTCTCCTGGGGAAATGATGGCATGGCCCGGCTGGCTGGTAAGTGTACCTGTCTTTCAGGCATATTCACAACCAGAATCGAGGCACTTCAGAGCGGGGTGACTGTGGGTGCCCGCTACCTGCGCCCCATTACCTGCACCCTTGAGGCACCTGGCTGGTCCTGAGGTTGGGATGCTCCTGGCAGATGTCGAGTGTCTTTGTCTTCTCTATGCCCTTGACTCCTGCTTCAGGCCAGTGAAGTGCAGTTCAAATCTGGCGCATGAAGCCGACTTCGTACCCTTTAACAGTCTTATGCCCTGCGGGGTTTCTACCCAAATAGGAACCAAATTCTTGCTCGCCCTGGGGCAGCAGTCGAGGGGAGCAGGGAGTGCATCAAGGGACTGAGGGCAAAACGGGTCCCCCGAGGGCCTGCAGGAAAGGCTGTTGGGACAAGCAGCTCTGGCCTGGGGAATCAGCGCCGGCTGGTTTCCTCCACGTTGGGGTCCGGTCGATCGTGGGCTTTGCTCAAGGCTTCTCCTGCGGCTGTGGACCAGCAGGCTCCTGGGTGGGCTTCCCTGCCTGTTGTATTTGTGCTCCTCATGCACAGTCTGTCTGTTGGGGTCCCAATAAGATCTCTGTCCCCCCCTTTTAAGTCCCTCTGTTTACAAGAAACTCATACGAACATAATTACCCTCGAGGCCTCTGGCTCCCTGTTAAATTTGGTTGCAAAGGGCTGACAGGCTCCAGAGCCCTTAGAGCAGAGCAGCCGTGCCTGTACACGGGGGCACACGGAGCCGTCGGACAATCCTTGTCCCTGCGGCTGTTCCCCAAGCATGAAGCAAGCAGCAGGCAGAGGGGCAGCAGGCAGAGGGGCTCCAGGCAGCTCCAGCCCGGCCGCTCCTGGTCCTGCTGCACACCAGGCTGGGCATTTGGGTTTGCTTTCCCATGCAAAACAACTCTGTTTTATTTCTCTTGTAACTGAAGCTACATGAAGGTGCTGGACTGGGTGCTGATGTTAGGACTGCTCTGCCATTGCCGAGGCGGCTGCTGGAGCCCTGTGCGGTTTTCCTGCCCAGCCTCAGCCCTGTTTCACCTTTGCTCCTGTGCAGGTTCATTGTCGGGTAGGAGCACATCTTCCTCTGATGTGGTTCTGGTAAGAGGTGTCTGCTCCTGCGCTGAGTCAAGCGGTTGTAGCCACGGCCAGGCAGTCAGGGAAGCTGCTGCGCGTCCTGCCTCGCCCCTCCCTTGCGTATGGCCGGGAGTTAATTTTCCCCGGTTTTCCAAAGGAGACTGCGTGTCTGCTGCTCTGCCCCGTGTTGGGTCTGCTGTACCGGGCACCGGGATCAGTGTGGCACTCGATCGTTTTGTTGGCACAGATATGGTGGCCTTTGTATGAGCCACCCTTAGACTGACCAAACCATGTCCAGAAAAGCAATTTCCAAAACCAGGCTGAGCCTCTTTAGCACCTGGCACTTTCTCCTGCCGTTGAAATAAGTATGTGCGTGTGTGTACATATACATATGCCCTGCTTCATTCTTTGCTTAAGCAAGACAGGTGCTGCAAAGGAAAATGTACAGGGTAATGAGATTTACATGAACAGATCCCTACCTAGAGCTGCTTCTCCGCCTGCAGACGGGCGCCAGGCTGTGGTCCCTTGCATGGTCCCGGGCGTCCCTACAAGCAACTTAAGCCCCCACGCAGGCTGAAGCTTAACGTATACCAACTGCTGTTGCCTTCCTGGTGGCATTTCCTGGCTCAAAGCTTGTACCTTGTGCTCAAAGCATCCACGTTGTGCTCAGGAAGATACTTGGGGTGTCACCAGTGCTCTGGCCCGATCATTCTTGTTCCCGTGAGCTCTGGTGCATCCAGGTAGCACAGAACCGCCCGTCTGCTTCCCAGAAACCCCAAACGCCCGGATCGAGCTAAGAAGCCGAGAGCACGTGTCCTGTCTCCCCTCAAATGTGTTTTGGAGTTGGTTGTCATTCCCTGCCATGTGCTGGCACCACACAGCAGCCGATGGCCACGTTCGGGGGGGGAAGGTGGGCTGGGCGCGGGACGGGCAGCTGGCTTCCCAGGCTGGGGTGTCCTCCTGCCTGCTTACGCCAAGGGCAGCCGGCCGGCTGGAGGGAGCCGGGGGGCAGCGGGCCACCGTTGGGGCGGCTGTGAAGGGCTGGTAGGGATCCGGGATGCTCTGGATCTGGTCCATGGGCAGCACGTCCAGCCCTCGCACAGGCAGGCGGCTCTGTGAAGCTCCTCCTGCCTCTGAGGACGGAGTGGGGAAGGAGAAGGCTGGGTCTCGCTAAACAAGTGCTTTCTTGTTATCCCGAGGCAGACGTTGAACTGCCTTCTTACAGGAGCCAGCAGGGCTTATGCCAGGGCTCCCTGCTGGGAGAGGGACCGTCACCTCCTGACAAAGTCCGTCTGGAGGAGCGGTCCGTACTCCCTCCCTGGCAGGACAGGGATGCTTGCTTGGTTTTCTTCCCGTGTCACCCAAGAGGTGGGAAATCCCCCCCTTGGACCATGCCCCATATTTGACTTCCCGGCAGGTGCTGCTCCTGCCCGGAGGCGGCTCTGCCTGCTGCTCTTTGCTCAGTGTAAAGGAAGGATTGGAGCTGCTGCCGGGCTCCTCCGTGCTTCTCCCGCCGTCGCCGATGCAAGGCAGGAGTCTGTGATGAGCTCATTGGTCTCTACAAGAAAAAGGCAGGGGTTAAATTTTGGAGCTCAGCAAGAACTGCTGGATTTCACTTGGACTGTGTTTTCTGGTTCTTTTCAAGTCTTATTCTGGTGTTTTGCATTGCTGTCTCAGGATCATAAACAGATGGTGCAATTATTTATACCATGCACTTATTTAAAACCTGCCTCTCCCCATAATTCAGTAGTCCTCTAGCAAAACAAACATGGCTGAGAGCTGGGATGGGGTTGCTGCCTCTCTCTTTCTCAGGGCTTCTGAATTCTTCACAGCAGCAGTGACAGAAGCCCGAGACAGTGCAGCCCTGCACTCGGCGTGGGTACAGCCTGGTCTGGCACCCGGCCCGCGGCCAGGATGCGTCCTGGGGAAACGGGCGCTGGGACGGGGACGGGGGCGAGTGTGGAGATGGGGCAGAGGCCGCTGGCTCCTAGGAGGTGGCTCAGGCTCCAGAGCCTCAAGGCATCTTTGTAATTTGGAAAGGAAAGGTGCTTTTGTTCTGATGTTGTGCTTTGTTAAGGGACTTGTAACCTGACTGTGAAGGTTTGGGCTTGGATGTTTCCAGGCGGGTGGGTTTGAACCCGAGAAACAAGTCCCCGTTGCTGTGGCCCCTGGAGCCCTCTCCCTGGCCGGCAGAAGGGCGGGCGGCCAAGCGGGCTGCGGGGCTCAGTGCTTTCTGCCCAGAGCAGCACGGCTGGCTCAGTCCCTGAGCACTCAGAACAGAGATCCTGCTCATTTAATCTTCGCTTCCTTCGCTCTTCCTCTTCTACCTCTTGATTTGCTTTGGAGCGGGGAACCAGAGCACATCGCTCCAGCTCA
Source organism: Gymnogyps californianus (assembly GCF_018139145.2). Taxonomy (NCBI): domain Eukaryota; kingdom Metazoa; phylum Chordata; class Aves; order Accipitriformes; family Cathartidae; genus Gymnogyps; species Gymnogyps californianus. The sequence goes on from NC_059479.1 coordinate 821,272, forward strand.
GCCTGTCGGCGTGGGGCCGAGGGCAGGACGCTCTCGCCGGGACGAGCCTGGCAGTCCCTGCGGCCGCGGGGGGCCGGGGGAAGAAAAGAATTTGCTGTCAAATAATAATGCTTTTGTGTGTGTGAGGGTTTGCATAAAGTGTTTTCTGAAGCTGCCTCTGAGTTTTCCTGGCATCCCCAGAGAAGGTTAGCAGCAGCACGCGCGGCTCCTGTCCAGCCCTGGAAATATCCCTGGGGCTGCGGTGCCCGTGGGCGCGGGACGGGCACTTGCTGTCCCCGAGCAAGAAGCGTCTCTCCTTATTCATGCAGTCAATGGCCTGAAGAAAGGGCAACGTTGAGGCAGCGATTTTGACTGAAAGGGTGCCAAGAGAAGCTGTGCCTGATGCTGGTTTGTTTTAAATGTCTTCTGCGATGCTCCTGAATGGGACGAGCACCGTGCCTTCGGTGTGCCCCTGCTGCTGCCGCCTGCTCTGCGCTTGCCAGACCCGGCTGCCTCTGCCCTGGGCCCCCTCTCAGCTTTGGTGTGTTCTGCTGTCGGGGTGCCTGCAAGATCAGCCCAGCTCTGGCGGGGTTTGACTGCAGCCGCCGCAGCAAACCTGGGCTCTTCAGGGCGACCTGGGAGTACCTCCTGGCTGCCGGGCTTTGCACCATGGTCCTCTGCACCTTATCAGGGAGCCTTGCTTGGCCAGGCAGTGGGTCAGGCACAGCCCTTGGCTTGTGGTGGCTTGTGGTGGCAATCCCTCCAATGCTGGAGCGTGACAGCAGAGCCCAGTAAGCCAAACTGGGTGCAGGCTGGCTTGCAGAAACCTTTGGGTCCTGTCATTTTCATGCTCCCCCCCTGCTCCGGGGATGCACACCCTGATGCTTGGAGCCATCAGGGAATTTGACTTCTGGCTCCTGTGAGCAGAGCCACCGTGTCCCTGGCACCGTGCTCTGCACGAGAGGCTGTGCTGGACAGGGTTTGCCTCTGAATTCGGGTGTGGAAAACGTGGTACACGAACGGTCTGACCCTGTGCAAGTGAGAGGAGGCTGTATGTGAATTCGTCATGCAGGGTTAAACTTGCAAAGACCTGCCCTCGCTTGCAGGGAGCAGAGCACTGCACCTGACAGAGATTCCTCTGTCTTGTTAATTAATCCCAAACCTCTGCCAGAATTAGGGCTGGGATCTTCCTGAGACAACAGCTGTCGCTAGAACTATGTGCAAAAATATACAAGTAGGTCAAATGTAGTTTATTAAACGGTGTTTAATTGTGCAAGCCTGAAAGACAGATGTGTCTCTGTTGCCTGTGATTATTTTTTTTAGCTGCTGAGCGTGTTGGCTGTCGGAGGCAGGTAGCCAGGCACCGGCAGGAGCACGTCCCTTGCACCCAGCCAGCTGCCAGCTCTGTGTGTGCGTTTGCTGGTGCCCCTCGTGTGACGCCAGCCCTCCCCGTGCCGCTCTCGGGCAGCCCTGCCGCAGGGCAGCGTTTGGCTTTGGCAGGAGGGGGATTAACCTGCTCTTTCTGCCCTGCGGCTGCTGCTCCGGCACGGGCAGGAGAGGCTGGCTGTGCCGGGGAAGGGCTCCCAGGCAGCCCCGGCTACATCAGCTGCGTTTCTGGGCCTGAGCTCGTGCGGAGAGCGCGGGCGCTCGGGGCTGTCCCCCTCCATCCAGCCCCCGGGACTCGGGCTGTCCTCTGGCTGTTAATAGCACAGCCCTTTGCTTTCCTATACATTTGCCATAGGAGCCTCCCTGCCCTTGCTAATAATAAGAAATGCTCGCAATTCCTTGTGCTGGTCTAGGCGCCTGCCTTTGGGGCAGAGGATTAATGTCCCCGCCAGGCTCTAGCAGCTCAGTAATATTCCCATGTGAAGGGAAAGCTGCCTTGTGAGCATTCTGCTTATGCCACTCTTTTATACATAAAAATGCAGCCTGTATTGTATTTCTTTTTATCTCCGAGGTGCCTATAAGAAAACTATGGCATAGCAGCGGGTTTCTGCTGGAGTTCTGTCTAGCATGGGAATCTTTGTAGACTCTTCCCAGACACTTACTCTTAGGTGCTTGAATATAAACGGAATTAAAATTGGTTAGGTATACAGGTCTCAAAAAAAGCCATTTTCCTTCTGTACCACTCGGGTCTATTTGTAATTTGTGTAACTTCTCTATAGCACCTCAAAAACGTTACCGTATCAGTTACGCTCTTTTTAAATGCATTTAAATAGTGCGCTTCGCCCATGCTGATCACAAGCCCTGGGCACTGCAAGATTGTGAACTTAAACCAGTCGGCCTCAAACACAGACAGAGCGAGGGGTGCGTGGCGAGGAGCGACCTGAGCTCGTGCGCGGAGCCAGTGGATTTGGAAATGATAATGTAAAGGCTGAGACCAAGTGTCCCCTATGGGTAGCAGCTACCGCGGGTGGATGAAGAAGGAGGAGCGGGAGGAGGGATGGAGCCAGGCGCCTGGATCCTCCACGATGCCCCGGCTTGGCGTGTTCCCGGTGGTCACCCACCGTGGCTGTGTCCCCCGGCTGGGCTGCGCGGAGCCCGGCAGAGCCCTGTGCCCCGCCGGGGCTGCTGCTGGCCGAGCGCCTGTGCAGGTTATTTCTGCTGCACCCACCGGGGTCGGGGAGGTTGTGTTTTCCTGGTGGTGTCACTGTCCTCACCCGCAGCCCCGGGAGTGTGCCGGGGGGGGTCCTGGCGAGCCCTGGCCGTGCAGCAGCTGGCTTGGGGGAGGGAGGGCACCCCGCTTCTGGGGAGAGCCGGGACACTCGTTAACAAGGCTAACTTTTTTATGTTAATGGAATTTAATGGTGCAAACCTCCTGTTGTTGAGGTCTTCAAGCTTTCTGGCTGACAGCTGCAGGCTTATAGATCCATAGAAGTCTCAGTGAATCGGGGCAGGAGCACACCCTGGCTTGTGCAGCAGAAATTCCACAAAAACATCGTTGACTAATTTTTTCACTGATGACATCTCTTGTTAAGTGAAATTGGCGAGTTTCGCGAGTCTGTGAGGACTAGTCATCTGGAAAGTTTATTTGGCTTTTGTGTGTATACTAAATAAATCAGTATTTGTAAATACATTCACTGGTATTTACAAACCAGACCATCCTTTGCAGGGAAATGCACAGATTCAGCCTTTGCCAGGACCTTTGAGGGGACTGGGGAGGACGGGGGGCTTCTTGCAGATGTGGATAAGGCAAGGGGCCCTCGGGTCGTCTAAGGGAGTCCGGCGTGCATCTGGGTTAAGGAAAAATGTAATCGGTGTTGGAGGGTGAAGCATCAGCAGGATGCGAGTGCCACAAGTGCTGGGAGAGGGTGACGTCCCGCTCCTCTGTCTCAGCCTTCGAGAAGGGACTTGCCGAGGGGACGCCCGTGGGACCAGCTGGCTGCTTTATTGCTGTGGGATGGGGGATTTATGCCTTCGGCCCCAGGAGGGTTGCAGGGGTGCTGCCCTGCTCACCGGAGTGTTTCCTTTTGCCGCAGGAGCTGGCACGTGGGGATTAAATAATTGCCTAATTGTCCATCAGAGAGGGAGGCTTTCCCGCGGTGCTGGGTCTCTGGTGCAGCCTGCGGCAGCGCGTGGCATCCCGGCAGCCCAGCGCCTGCCCGCATCCTCCCTTGCAGGCAGCACCCAGCCCCAGCACGTCCTGTCCGCGCCCTGGGACCCCGCGTACGTCTCCTGGCAGGAGCCACAGCCGAGCACGCCGCAGCCGCCTGCCGCTGATGCTGGCTCGCTTACGGGGAGGGAAAACCTCCCCAAAGGCACCGGCACGGTGCGCTCGGGCAGGAGTGGACCCGGGCATGTGCCCCCCCTGCCCGGTGGGCTGCTTGCCCGGCTCCAGCCCCGCACAGGGCGCCCAGTACACGCAGTAGCTGCAGCAGAGTGAACAGGCTGGTTTGCCAGGTGAGTGACATGTGCCCCCCGGGCAAAGGCCGGGCATTTCCCCTTGTCCTGGTCACAGCACCAGCCCAGGCGGTATATTCATAGCTTGTCTGTCACTCCTCAAAGTAGAAGCAGCAACTGCCCCGCTGGAAATAACTCTCCTTTACTGTTAAATGGGCTCTTTGTTTGCACGCATGCATGTGTCAAGGCTGATCACGTTGGATGGCGATCTTTTGTAATCAAGCCTGTGTTGGCCAAAACCGTTCCCTTACTGATCACCGTCCCATGGCATCCCTCCTGGTGCTGCATTGCCCTCTTCCAGGGCGGTGCTCTCTGGCAAGCAGGGCTGACCCGCTCCCCAGGGCAGATGGGTGGCAGAGCCATGGTTCCCTGCCTGCCTGGGCTGGGGCCACTGCCAGCGGGACGTTTGGCAACGTCTGGTTGAGCAGCAAAGGCCTGGAGCCCCGTTATGAGTGACAAAATCAGGTACCGGCTTCAAGACATTACATGACTTCTGTTTGAATGGTTTGTTTTCAGAATCACAACCAAACAGTTTAGTCTCTCATCTGTTAAAAAAAAAAATGCACATCTCAACAGTTGTCTCATGTTCCTGAATGCACTGTTGGAGACTGGAGCATGCATGTTGGGATTATTTTTAATGAGGAACTTCCTAAGGGAAAAGCAGTGGTGGCAGGCGGGCAGGGAGCTCGCTGCCTCACCGGTGGCATGGGGCAGCCATGGGACAGTGGGAAGCTGGGGAATGTCTTCTGCTGCTGCTCTTCGATGTTCACGTACCTCGGTAGGCTTCTCGTGGCCCAGCCGTTGTCGTGCCTGGTGCCTCTTCAATAGCAGGGCACCAAGCCCAGCAGAGGCTGCTGGCCTCTCGGCTGGAGCCTGGCACCCAGGTCCGTGCTGGGGATGGCATCGCAGCCCGAGCCCCGGCCGTGGGGTGCCGTGTGCTGGACCTTCCCGGGCAGAGCCCCTGCAGCCCCTCGCCCGGGGCACGGGAGGGCTGGTCCAGCGCAGGAGGGGTTCAGCCCTGGCCTCGGAAAGGCACGGTCTCTGCAGCCTCCCGGGTGACGCTTCCCGTGGGCAGCAGGTTTTACGTCTTCTCCACCCCTTCTTCTCTCGCCACCCGCGCGGTGTCGCGGCCCCTGCCCGGCGCTGCCAGCCCTGCCCCGTCAGCACCCGCCCAGCAATTCAGCGTTATTAAAAGAAAAGGGTTACTGTTCCCGCTATGCTAATAGGGCAAACGCCTGCTCTGCAGTAGCTGCTCCCTTCCTGACCTCAGGGAAATGCCTGCACACGGCAGCAAGTGGAAAATCACTGCATGCTAATGGCTTGCTGGGGCCGCTGGCTGGCAAGGCGCAGCTTGCCCCCCGCTCACACTTCTTCAGATGCCCCACGTTTTCCAACAGAAGTGGGGCTAGCCCTCGGGAGCGGTACCAGCAGCGAGGGTGCCTTCCCTTGCTGGCAAGGACGTTGCCTGCCGGGCTGCCAGCCTTTAGCTGTTATTAATACTGTGCCGGGGTGCTGCTGAGCAACAGCCGTGACAGCAATAGCTCATCAATGAGACAGGAATAGCTCCTGGCCGCAGGCCTGTTCGGAGGCGACATGGGATCCTCTGGGTGATGATCTGTTGTGAGAAGAGGCTGTACCTGTCCTCCGAAATACCGGTCCTGTCCCATGACTTACAGAGAAAGCAAGATGTTTGTTGCAGTGCTGGGTCTGGTTGGTGAGCATCCCTGTGTCCATCCCAGCTCTGGGCAGTGCGGGCAGCAGATGGGGCAGGGCTGGCATCTGCCGTGTGGGAAACTCTTAGCAAGCCTGTACAGCGTGGAGTTTTCCTTAGAATCAGCCTTTTAAAATTAACTCGAGTTTAAAATGGGCTCTCGCGTAAGTCTGAAGGTCATAGTGATACATATATATATAGAGAGAGAATTAATAGAAATTGCTTTTGTTTTCCTGTAGATATCTGTGGAGTAGGTACATTAGAAATGTTGGGAAGAGACAAATGCAGCAGTGGAGCCTCTGTCCCAGCATCACTTGGCAGAAACACCCGCTTTGGTGCGTACAGGCTTCAGCCACTTTGCAGGGGATCCAGCCCCCAGGACTTGTTCTTACTGAGGATGGTATCCTGATATGCTGAAGAAGGATCCTAGATTTAAAATTACTTGAGTGCTTTTGGGATGACTGGATAGGAAGGAAGAAGCTACACAAGTATGCAGAAGCCTCTGTGGTTTGTCTCCCAGGCCCTGGGAAGGAGATGGCTTTCTTCTATTTGCACTAACTTGGGTTTTTTTTTGCTTTTGGAGGAAGTGGGAGAAGGACTTAATGCCGCCAGAGCAAGCAGTGAAGCGAGGTGCTGGCGGGGTCGTTTCTCTGGCGGCGCCTTTCTGGTGGGCTGCTATAGTCATGGTTAAAGCTGCGGGGCTGCCCCCCTTCCCGCAAGGACCTTCCTGGTTCTGGCAGGACAGAGCCATCTCCATCAGTCTGTTGCGGTTACCTTGCAGATGTCTGTTTGCTGCCTGATGTGCTGCCTGTGCTAGCTGGAACGGGCCGCTGCCCATCCTGCCCCCGGAGCAGAGCGCGGCTGCTGACCGGCGAGCCCCTGACGGCACGAGGAGCCCAGCCTGGCAGAGCCCGGCAGTGCCGCCGTCCCTGCAGGGACGGTCCCTCCTGTGCAAGCTGCCTTCAGGCCCAGCCCTGGCAGAGATGGAAAGGGAGTGCGTCTCCTGTAGCGAAACCATACGGAGGGCAGGAGCTCTGGGTACCCGCCGGTCCGTGCACACGCGTGTGCCCCTGCCTGCTTCCCGGTCCGGCAGGGCATTCTGCAGGCAGCGAGCCCTGCTCTTACAGCCCAGGGCTCCGTGGCCGGCTCTGCCCGTGCACCCCGGCTCTGCCCTGCTCCGGGGGGGAAAGCCCATAAGAAGTGTTGAGAAGTTTCCCCAGGCCGCCCGGAGTGACGATGGCCGGGAGCAACTTTCGCAGGATCCCACGGTGGCGATGCCGTTCAGCAGCTCTGCCGCGGCGGCGGGTCCCCTGGCAGCTTCAACACGATGGCAGCGGTACCCAGTGAGCTGAATGGGGACGTCTGGAAATGGGCACTCGTCCCAGCTGCCTTCGTCCACCGTGGGGAAGTATTTGAAAGTCCTCGGAATAAAAACTGTGGCCCTTGAGGCAGCGGTGAGTGAGTTACAGAGGGTGGCTGACTCTCAGGCAGCGGTATCTGGCTTTAACTCCTGTGTGCACCCTCCTATGGGTAAAGTGCTTGCTAGGAAAGGTGACCCTGGGCAAGTGTCCCATAGAGGTGAGACTGTCTTCCCAGCCCCAGGCGCTCAAAAGAGGAGAAAAGAGGCCGACGCACAAAGCTTATGCTGTGCCTTGGTGCCCCCAGCCCTGCTGCGCTGGCCCAGTAACGCAGGGGACACGGCGGAGGAGCTGCAGCCGGTGCCAAGCCTGGGAGCAGTGCCAAAATGCCGCTGAGGAATGAGCGAGGGGGAGATGGAAGGAGGCAGCTGGAGCCGGCGCCGGGACTGACGCCGCCCGCGTGCTACTGCCGGGGCCATGCCGGGGCCATGCTGGTGCCGCGCCGGTGCCGCTGGGGCAGCGCTGCGGATCTGTGGGGCCTGGGTGCGGGTCAGGTCTGTGGGATGCTATGGGTACCTGACGCCATCTTCTCCAGGCGGGCGCAGCTTCTCCAGCTCTACTGCGTCATGGTCTTCCGTGCTCCTGTCCTTGCCTTATCCCCCCGCTCCTGCTTCCCAGGACCTGTGACCGCTCTCTCCGCTTCACCGCAGAGAGCACCGGCAAGGCTGGCACCGATCCTGCTGTAACAGAGATTTGGGATCTGAGCAGGCCCCTTCGGCTCAGCAGTGATGGTGGCCGTGGCCGGGAGGAGCTACCGCACACCATGGGATGTCCTCTGCTTGCCCTGCCACCGACCCGGGTCCTGCCAACTGTGGCCTGCTAGTGCTTTGCTCGCTCCTCTGTTCCCCTTCCTGACGGTCTTCCCCTCTGCCAGCACCTCGAGGCTGTCTCGGTGCCCTCCGCGTGCACAAAGCCAGGCAGTCCGAAGGGCGCTGGTGACAGGCAGGCAAAAGCAGTGAAGGCGGCCCCAGGACAGGCAGGAGCGGTCTTCGGGGGGGCCCCAGCGCCCCATCCTCGTCCACCTTCGCTGACATTCGGCAGCAGGCTCAGTTGCCGCATGCACCAACTGCCGGGGTGTCATGCTACAAATGGCGCCTTGTCCTGGGGCAGAGCCACCGCGCTCCCGCACGCTGGCACGTGCTACCCGCTTGCCACGAGCGTGCGTGGGCCCCGGGGCTGTGCGTGGGCAGGGTCGGCCCCTGTGGCACGTGGAGCCAGACGCCAGCCTGGGGCGGGCGGCGAGCAGGAGCGGTGCCGCCGGCTTGCTGGGCATCCACCACGTGTCCTGCGGGAGCGTGGCACAGCCCGGGCTTCGCTGCTGATCAACTTGCTGTTGCTTATTCTGAAATAATCTCGTAAATCGCCAGCTGGTGCCTGCAAGAAGGCTTCTCGCCTGGGGGCCTGTGCACCGGACAGCTTGCACAAAAGTTTGTGGCGTTGCCTGTTATTATGGTCCTTCTTGTGAACAAATGCTAAGCTTGCACAAATGTTTGCGGAAGGAAGATAAGGAGCTGTGAATGGAGTCGGAGCGAATGGCTAGGCCACGTCTGATGACTGGGGGGTGTTTTTTCCCTATGTTTTTCTCCCTGCTGGGGTCACACCTGCAGGCTTGCCAACCAGTGCCCGCCGTGCCTGCGGTGAGGCTGGCTGCCCGCCGTGCCTGCAGTGAACCTGGCCGCACCGGTGCGCGCGGAGGCCACAGGTTGCGGCGGGGGCATCCGGGGACAACAACGTGACCACGCAGGCACGGCTTGTCCCTCAGAGGGGACAGCATCGGGAGCCCTCTCGAGCGCATCTGTGACTGCTGCTGGTGAGCTGGAGCAGGGGCTGGAGTGAAAACCTAAACCGTTTGGGGTTTGGGTTTCCAACGTCCTACATGTGCCTTTGACAGCGAAACTCCCACTGCTTCTGCTCTGGGGGTGTTTCTTTTCCCTCGCTCCTTCCCGCTGCCTGGGAACTGGAGCGCTGCTCGGTGCATGCGAGGCAGGAAGGAAAGCCTGGAGCTGTTTAAAACTCGCAATCTTCAGGGAATTTCAATCGCCGTCCAAGCCTGTTCGCAACCAACTGAATAACGGTGCAGGGTTTGAATCGCTGGCCCGCCTCCGCAGGCAGCGCTGCCTCCTCCCTCCCTCCCTCCCTGCCTGCGCCGAGCTCCTGCCCGCACTGGGGCTCTGCCCAGCTCTGTGTGCCGCAGGCAGCAGCCATGGGGATGCCGGGGTGGGCTCTCCCCGGGGCCGGGGGCAGCGCCGCGGTCTAGGGGGGCTCCGCGCCTGCCCCCTGCCCGGCCCATCATGCCATTGCTGGATTTTTTCTGGGCTTGCTTCAAAAGAGCCAAGGTAAGGAACCGTCTATTTAAATGGTGTCCGTCTTTCGACACCCTCCTAATTTCAGGAGAAGCTGCCGGAAGGGACGGCGGGGGAGGCGTCTCCAGCGGGGCTGGGGTTTGCGCACGGTGCCTGATGCCTGCTCCGGAGGGATGTCGTGCCTGCGCCCCACGTGCACGCGGAAGGTTAATTTTGGATGGGCCGCATGCGGATGCGTTGGTCAATGTGCCCTGCGCTCGCCCGCTACCTGACAGTGACGGTACCCGCGTCCCGGTGCCAGCAGCCGCGAGGGCAGGCGGGGTGCTGCGCCCGGCCGAACGCGGGCGGCGGGTGCGTGTGGATGCGGCACCGGCGGTTGTAACGCGGTCGTTGACGGGTTCTGTGTGTGTGCGTGCGCGCTGCCAGCCCCCAGACGTGGCCTGCACGCGCCAAGCCGGGTCCTGCCATGCACGGCTCGGGTGGTGCGGCCGGCGGCTGGGCTGGGGGCACCCCTGCAAACTGGGGCTCGCCTGGAGGCTCGGGTCGCTCCCAGCGCGGCAGTGGGACCACATCGTCGGCTTCGCGGACCTGGAGGGATGGGGCGGCTGCAAGCAGGATGACAAAGGAACAGGGAGACTGGAGGCCCTGAGTTTTTAATTTCCTGCAGCAGTGGTTCTCATGGCATCTGGTGTTTTTCATTTGGGTTTAATTCCTCATCTGCCGCCTTAATAATATGCAACTCTCTCTCTCTGACTGCCCCTGTTTGTTGTGTTAGATTTATTGTATCACAGCCTGTGCAGTGCAGTGGTAGGTGTGCCGGGTACGTTTTGGAGGTATGGTGAGTATGGATTTTAGGAGCTTCAGATTGGAAAAAGCAGTAAAATCCCTTTCCAACCAGTGCTGTACACCGGGCTGTGTCAAGTGAGTGGATCTGCCGTGGTGAAATGAATGTGGAATGCACGCTGTTCCCCCGGGGTTTCAATGCAAAGCTTAAAATAGTTGAGTCTAAAAATGACATTTGTGAAATTCATTAATAATATTAGTAGCTGTCTTGTCCCTGCTGTCTCCAGAGAGCTTAGCAAGTCCTTGTTAACCCTCCTCGTCCCTGTGAGCTGCGTGTCGTCGCTGCCATCGTGCTCATGGCGACAGGGAGACAGGGACCGGGTCCTGCACCCTCCCTTGCAGAGCTGCAGCTCCCGAAGGGCTCCAGCCTGGCCCGCGCTGGGCTCCCCGGCGCCCGTGGACTTCAGCGAAGTTGAAAGCAACCCACAGACCGCCGGCTTCAGCCCGTCACCTCGAGCCCGACGAAGGGTCCGGTCGCCCCGCTGGCGTGGGTGGCGGGGAGGCGGCGGCGAGCTGCTGGGAGCCGTGGGATGGCTCCTGCCCTCGCTGTCCCCGGGCCCCCCCGGCTGCAGCTGCTCCTCTGGCTGCGGCCCCGGGCAGCGCGCAGGGCTTCTCCCCACCCCGACACATTCCCGGCCCCCCTCCCTGCCTGAGGATACTTCCCCATCTGAACCCTCCGGTTTTACGGATTAAGCTGATATTTATATCTTCTTCTTGCTTAGAAAACACTTTTGCAGGATGCCTGGAGCAGTGTGGGGACTGAGCGTGGGCAAAAGTCGTTCACGGGTCTGGGAGTAAATTTGTCCTTCGGTTCTGGGGCTCTTCCTCCCCACCATCACCCCCGGGCACTGAGGTGTCATGGCCAGGGACCTGCGCAGGGGCCTGTGATAAGGGAAACTCCAGGCAATCGGAGGGTTCAGAAGATATTTGACTATTTGCTGTGAGATAGGTGGCCTTTACGCTCAGAAGGGGTGAGGAGGAGAGAGGAGGGTGAACAAGTGTGCGAGTCCCTTGGCTCACCACCTCCAGCTACCTGCCATGGGCAAAAGAAAATCTGTTCCAGTAGGTGTAAGCAAAGTGGTGCTTCCCTCAGAGCGGGGGCCCAGCAGTGAAGGATGGGGGACTCTGCCTGGATGGGAGCTTCCCCGATGCTCCGAGGCGAGGGCCGAAATGATGTTTCTGCATTTTGTGCTTCCTCGTTAGCACAGCCCATGAGGCTCCTGTTGAATCTGGCATCGCAAAACCCCAGAACGGCGATAAGGGTCTCCCTGCTAGATGTCACAGCTGCCTTCTTCCCGAGTTCAGGAGTGGTTGTGCTCTTTGCATCGTTTCCTTTGCTGGTTTTAAGCTTCCCATTGCTCTGCTTGCAGCAACACGAGGTATTCTGGTGGACGCTTTGTTTCTCTCTTCTTCTTTGGTCGGCAGGCTGCCGTTCCCATATTTCCACCTCAGTTCCACAGCAGCCACCCCCCACCAGCAAACGAGACCTGGCTGATCCCCACCGGGGTCCCACAAGTGCTGGACAAGTCCCCGTGGAGTGCGAGGCTTTGGGAGAGGGGCAGCCGGGGAGCAGCTCTGCCCGGCTGGAGCCGAGAGCGGCTCCCAGGGCCGAGCGGCTGGGTGGGCTTGGGGCCAGCCGGGCGCCCAGGGAGCCGAAGGGACAGAGGACACTGCCCTCCTGATTTCCCTCGGTGAGCACCGACGGCCTCGCATGGGGCTGAGGCTTCTGCTTCAGCCTGGTTTCCCGTTTTCCTCCCCATGCCGGTGTTGCTCAGCTACTTGCCATGAGCAGCGGAGGAATTTCTTGAAAGGGGAGAAACATGCAGGGCTCTGTCTGTGGGATTAAAGCTTTTGAGGTTAAATGAGGTGAAGCTGTGGCTGGTGGGAGATTTCATGGGAAAAAGAAGGTGTTAGGGCCAGGACACGATGGCAGGGGAGAAGAGGCTCCCCAAAGCTGCCCTCGCACAAGGACCGGTTTTCCCTGCCCTTGCTATGGCCTGGGAGAGCAGCCTTACCTCATCGCCCGCCAGCCCCTGCCCCACTCCGTGGGCATCTACCGCATGGGCTGGCTGCAAGGCTGATGTTTGCAGAGCTTGTGATAACGGACATGATAGGGGTCCTGGTGATCATCTCCCCATCCAAACGTTTTCAGTTCTGATGCTCTCCACTTGCCCACACACTGCCATGATCGGGGCTCGGGCATCTGCGCAGGCTCTCCCTGAGGAGGACAGAGCCGAGCACACAGCAGGAGCAGCAGCTCCCTGCACTCCTCTCCAGCGGGAACAGATTCAGCAATGCCAAACGAGCCGGAGGAGCCCGCTGACCTCCCCCCGGAAAAAACATCAGCACGCTGCGGGGTTGCAGCGACGACCCCGGCCCCGCTGACGGGCACCTCTCGGGCGGGCACTGCCGCGAGAAGCCCGGCAGCGGGGAGGTGGTTAAGCCCATCTCCCCCTGGGTCGTCCCCAGCCCCGCTGCCCCAGCAGGAAGAGGGGTCCCGGGTGGCCCGTGGGAAAGGCCGGCTCAGCAGCGTGCTGCATTCCTGCAGCGATCCCCGCCGCCCTGCCGGCACCTCTGGCCCCGCTCGGCGGGGCTGCGGCTGCGCTGGAGGGGACTTGCCTGCACCCAGAGAGGGGCCTGGGGAGGGTCTCAGGCTCTGCACTTGCCTCGGGACCCAGGCAGCGCTGGGACCCTCCTGCTCCTCCACCTCCGTGCAAATCGCCGTCATCTCACCTGTGCTGGCAAGGCTCTGCTGTCTGTAAATCCCATTTCCCTTGGCTTTGCCCCGCCGAAGTCCAGCCCCAGGTGAGGGGCAGCCCCTGTGCATGGTGCTCGTGGCCCCTTCCCCACCCCGGGTGCTGCGCCCGTGGAGAGGCTTGGGAAGCGAGAGCCCAGCCTGCTTTCAGCTTTTCTTTTTTTTTTTTTCCTCTTTCTTTATTGTTGGCTTTCCGTGCCTGCAGACACCATTGTACGCTCTGCTCCCAGGCCTGCTAATGCGATTAAAACGTGGACATCTCCACTGCCATCTGTGCGGCCGCACAGGTACTGAGGGAGGGACGTGTTCGGGGGGACCCCAGCCCGGTGCGAGGGTCTGCCCCACCGAGGCCTCCCCAGTGCCGTCCAGAGCCAGACAAGGCTCCAGCACGGGAGCGGACCCGGGTGTGGTGCACGGTGCGTGGCGTGCGGGGGCTCACGGCTGTCACCTGCGGCACCGCGGCGCAGAGCGGAGCCCCGCGGTCTGCACGCTCGGAGGAAGAGACCGCGTCCTCCCAACCTCTGCTTTGATCCCTTGCTGTGGATCTGACAGCCCTTGCCTGCTTACCTGTCCCCTCTCGGGCAATTTTGCAGCATCCTTTTCAAGCTGTCGGGCAGAAAGGTCTGTCTCTCCAGTCCTCCCTCTCTCCCCGGCTCCCTCGCCCACCCCACGGATGCAGAGCCCCGGGTCCCGGCTGCTGCTGCTCCTCCTCCGATGGCTTCCAGCAGGCAGGGAGCCATGGTGGTGGGCACATGCTGGGCACACCGTGTTTGCCCAGTGCTCTGGGCTGTGTTCGGCACTGATGTTTTAAAGCCAGTGGGGCTGATGCCCTTGGGACAAGCCTTTGCTAGAGCTCTGCTTGTCCTCAGAGCCGGAGCAGGCACTGCTGGTCCCAGCTCCTCTCCTGGCAGAGAGGAGGCTGGAGCGGGGACCGAGTCCAAATGCGAGTGGTAGGAGTCCACAAATGTGAAAATCAAAATATAACAAAATGATTTCTGTTCTTTTTTCTTTCTTTTCACAGTGTTTCACATTGCTAGAAGATAAAAAAGATGCAGGTAAGCTGCGACAATGTTTTTTCGGGCAGGAATGCCCTCGCTGCGGGGTGGGCAGGGGTTACGAGAAGGGGACCGTCCCCTTGCTGGGCTTCTGGTTTCTTCTGCCAGCAGTATGATTTTCCCCCCAAACTGGTATTTTTCAAAGGGGTAGCAAAGGCAACCGGCGTGAGGCAGTGCCAGCCAGGGCACCCACCGAGCCCCAGCGGTGCAGGAGGGACCCCCCCAAGACGTGCCCAGCCCTTCCTTCGCCCCATCCTTTCCCCACCCTGGCTGCAAACGCGGCTTGGCCGTATGTTGCAGTAACCACCAGTTAGCGGTGTGACATCCCGGCCGTGGCGTGCGTGGAGCCGTCCCGCAGAGAGGCGCGAGCCCCCTCGTCGGCGTGCGTGCGCTGCCGTAGCTGTGCCGACACGGTGAGCCATTCAGCCAGCGCAGCCCAGCCCAGCGGTGACTCTGCTCCTTTCTGTTTCCTTTTCAATTCCTCTCTTCTTTGTGGTGAACAACTTCGTGCTCCGCAGATAAGCTCATTAGGAGCTCCAGAGCCTCGAAACTGCCGTGCCGTAAGAAGGAGGGTCCCCCCCGGCTCGGAGCCCCCTCAGGTTTGCATGATTGAGATGTCTCACCAGCGACAGCCGGGCAGGGGGGAATCTCGGTGCAGCTCCCGGCTGATCTGTGGTTATTGCGCACACGTCTGTGGGCTGCTTCTGCCCTAACCGTCCCTCTGCAAAGGCGGGGGGAGAGCCTGGGTGTTGGGGCCACCCTGCCACGGGGGGCTCGCAGGTGCTGGGGAGGCTGGAAGCTGGTGGTGGTCTGCGGGAGGAAGAGGAGGAGGAGAAGGAGGAGGTGTGTGCCTGTGGGGCTGGGGACCAGGGATGGGGACAGGGTTTGTGGGCTCCCGGACGGGGCACAGCCAGCCGCTTGTTTTAAGAACACTGCAGGGCCCCGCCGCCAAACTTGTCTGAAATGGCGCTGCCGGTCCTGGCTGCTGCTCTGCCGGGTGTGAAGAAATGCTCTGGATCTCGCTTTGTCCTCGTGTTCAACCCCAGAGAAACAGCCCCGCTGCCAAGCATGGCCCAGCTCATGGGCAAGATGAGCAGAGGTCCTGCATTTTACAATTGCACTGGTTGGTGTAACAGAGGCTCTTTGCTCGGTGACACCTCCAGGAGTAAAGCTGGCCCGGTCCCACAGTCAGCTTGTGGTCACTAGCTCTCAGCAGCTCTGGAAGCGGAGGGACCCCGGAGCACTCCTCTGCCCTGCGTCGGCTCCTCTGCTTTCGGCACAGAGCTCAAAACAGGTCCCACAGATGATGGCTCTCGGCAGCGAAGGCGGGGAGGAGCGGTGCTGCCCGTGCTGCCGGCTGGAGCCTCCGGCACTGTGAAACGGGAAACGGTGCCTTGCAGGGAGCCCATGGGATGTGCCCGGGGATCTCCGAGCAGTTCCCCTAACTGGAGGGCAATGACCCGGCCTCTTGTTTTTCATCCATGTAAGGGTTAGGTTAGCTCTGAGCCCGGCTGGCGCAAGAGCCCGGGAGCACAGGAAAGCTCTGGGCAACAAAAGGTGCTTTGTGAATGGAGCTCCAGAGGTAATCCTGGGTGGTCTCTCTCGCCCTTTCATGGGAGAGATTAGCAACATGAATATCCAGAGCTTGTTAAAAAGGGTTAAAGAGCCCTGTGTGAGGGAAGGGGCAGGGAAGACTCCTACAGATCACATCCATGGCTGGATTTTGGGGGGAAGTATGTTTATAGGTTTTTCCCCCTTGGTTAAAGCTGCCTATAAAATCCAAGTCTCTCTTGGTAAAGGCTCAGCTACATTCACAACAATCCCAGCCTGCTCCTTCCTGGCCACACGTCCACGTCCCAGCCTGATGAGCTCCGCGCTGCTGGAGGGATGCTCGGCCGCCACGGCGTCACGCTTGCGTAGGGCTCTGAGGGCAGGAGGAGCAGGAGCCCTCGCGTACGGGAGCAGCTGCGCGGTTTTACACCGAAGGATTCGTCACCTGCGATTCGACGCATCCACTGGAGCCGTAGCGGGCTGCTCAGCGTCGCTGCAATCTGCAGCAGCGTGGTGCCCCGCAACGTGAAGCCCAGCGGAGCGTGGTTGAAGCTCTCCCTTTCCCGTCAATTATGCTGGACTTGGAGCAAGCCCGCCGCTGGTTCATACCCTCTGCTGGGGTTTTTAAAGCTCTGAGAAGAGGCCGATGCAGTCACTTGCTGTCCTCTTAGCTGACCATCCCTAGAAGGTGCTCTGACAAATGGGGGTCACTTAAGGAAACATTCAGACAGGGGTCTCAGGAGACACCATTCCCTTCCCTGATGATTTTTTAAATCTTTTTGGGGTGGGCGCCAAGAGGACCTCAGCTCTTGATACAATGGCACAAGGCAGAGTTGAGTTGGTTCTGCGTTTATCCCAGTAACTGTTGGGAACGTGCCTCTCCTGGCTCTTCCATCACTTCCCGGAGCCTGCTCCTGGTTCCCCCCCCTGCAGCAGGGCTCCTCTCTCACCACACCCGGCAAACGCCCCGAGCCCCTTCCCAAGGCGCAGCCGGACCCCTTCCCAGCTCCCAGGCCCCGTCCCTGCCTGCAAGCAGCCGGGAGCTGGGGCTGTGCTGCCGCGGCCCCTTCCCTGAACGCCAGCTGTACAAAGTCGCTGCTGCTTTCCTGCTGTCGTTAAAATAGCTGGGTATGCCGTGCTCAGCTCCCTCGGCAGTAACGGTGGAAAACAAGTTGGATTTCATCTGCCTTCTCGGAGGTAACGTTTCAGCAGGGGCACACGGGGACTTGGTCCCCTCCCCGCAGCGGCTGCCAGCCCAGCGGGGCGTCCCCGACGCTGGTGCCAGCAGCGAGCACGGAGCCGGTGAACAGTCATCGCGGGTAACCCACCTCCACGGGCAGGGCCGCAGCCTGTCTCTCAGACAATTTGAATTGAAGGAAAAAAACCCAGAACTTTGATTTTTTGAGACAAAGCAGCCCAAACTGTGCAGTGTGCTACCCGGAGGGAGAGCCCTCTCCCCTGACTCCGCAGCCAGCCCTCCCTTCCTGCGGTGGGAGCGGGTAGCCCTGTGTCCCCGCCATCCCACCCACCCGCCCACCCACCCACTGCCCTGCCCCGCGGCAGGACCCCACCTCGCATGGCCGTGCGGTCCCCTCCTGCGGGCAACCCCAGGCTGTGTGGGACACAGCGCCCGCAGCACGGCCCCGAGCCGTCCCGCCGGAGCAGTCCCAGCCAGGGGCCGGGTTTCCATGGATTTCCTAACCCTCCGCTTCCTCTCCGACATTCACTTCCCATGTATTGTTCTGGACAAAGCAGAAAGGAAAGGCTCGCACACCAGCCGTGCACGTGAAAACTGCATCCTCCGAATAAATTCCTGCCGATAGCAGTATCAGGCCTCTCCAAAAGCAGGATCAGGAGCGTGCTCTGCAAATGTCATTAAGCAGTGGCCTCCTCTAACTGCCGAGGGACAGGGACTGAGCTCACGGCTTCTTTCGGTGCAGCCAGGCAATGATGATGTTACAGTATTTCAAATGTGGGCTTCTGGACATGGTGAAATAATAGAGAAAAGAAGCACGAGGGACTCTGCTGAACTTTTGCCCCTGCATGAAATAATAAGGTTGTATTTACCCAGCATCTGGATCTCCGAAAATAGCCCGCTAAATTTAGCTGTTGTTGATATGTTGTCACAGCTGAGTTATTCTTCTTCTCTCTTTACACGAAAATCTCTTGCGCTGGTTCTCTCGGTTTGTAGCCCGAGCACGAGCCCTTCCTTCCTCGCCTGGTGCGTGCCCGCACGTTCGGTGCCCTGTTTTTTGGGGGAGAAGAGGTGGACTGGGATCTGTTTTTCTGTCATTGCCTGAACGGGTTGAAAGGGAGAGAGACGGGGGGCTGGCAGGGTGGCTGCTGCGAGGGTGCGCGGCCGTGCCGGGACAGGTGGGCGTGCAGGGACCGGCACCGCTGCCCTCGGCACCGGGGCTGCGCTATGGCTGCAGCATCGATGCAAGGGAGGAGACTGGAGGAGACCCATGGCTCGAAGGCCTGGGGTGGGGCGGGACGCTGGACGTGGCTGCAGGGACCCGTTTCTGGGGACTTCTAAACTCCCTGAGAAATGGCTGCCTGTTACGTGGTGGAAAATGTGGTCACGGGTCTGGATCCCGATCGAAGAGGTAGGAAGTAGAAAAGCTGAACTGAATGTGATTATTAGTGGTTTTGGTGTGACATGTGATAAAAGGGAGGCTGCGCTGCTCCTTCCTCTTCCCTGCCCGCCCGCGGGGTCAGTCTCGGGCTCGGCTGGTGAATCACGCTGAAACGCCAACCTCCATCCCAAAGTAACTTCGGGTCCCCCCCCTCGGAGCCGCGCAGCCCCCGGGAGCCCGGGCGGGCGGCAGCCCCTGACCCAGAGCCCCGCTGGGGCTGGCCTGGCAGCAGCGGCGCCCGACCCACACTCGGACGGGCTCTGCCACTCTTCTGGTTGTTTTTCATGAAGGAAGAGGATTGTTTCTCAAATATTCTCATTTTCCTTCTGTTACAGCCTCCGTGGCCTTACTCCTGGGCACTCTCCTATCACTGGGAACTGATCCCCTGCCTGGCTAGTGTGAAATGCTTTGTGATTAGCTCTAAGTAGTAAAAAAGTTTAAAAAGAAGTAAAACGATAATTCCAAAACAAGAATTTACACACTAAAAATCACCCTGCCAGGGCAGCTTCAGAGCAAACAAACAGTTTATGCTTCTTTCTGTCAGATGTTTTCTTGGGAGCTGGGGACAGCATCTCCTGAGGCTCGAGACACAATCTCCAACGTTTCCTTTTCAGCCTCCTCAGTGAACCCTTGAGGTTATTTTTGAACTGCTGAGCTCTCTGATACGTATTTATCCATATTGGTTTAATTTCCCCTCGAAGGTAGGCTGGTGCTAACGCCTCTGGGCAGAGCCAAGGTTGCAAGCTCTGACGCTTCCTGCCTGTCCCCCGTGGGTCGCTGCCTGGGGATATTCACGGGTAGGTGCCTTCTGCACCGTTTCAATAAAACACCTTTCTCAGGGCTGTGCTAGGTGCTGCCCGGCCCCGTCGGTGCCTCCGTAACGCCCAGCCGCTTGCCGGGAGCTGCTGGCTCCGTGCTGCTGCTTCTCTGCAGCCCCTGCAGCCCAGCGGAGAACTGCTGGCAGGGAAGGCGGCTCCCATATAAATCCATGGAGCCAGGCGTATAATTACATCCTTGGTTAATTAACAGGAGCCACCGTGGCAGTGATATGGGCATGCAAAGGACTCCTGTTAATATCCTGGCCTGCAGCAATTCTTAACACTTTCGGTTTGTTCTCGTGTCACCTTTTTGCTCTTCAGGCAAAAGTGCAGGCTGCTGGATCAGCCCCCCCGTTCCCACCCCCTCTCTCCCCAGGAGAGGCTGCTGAGTGCCCGTGCCGCCGTGACTGGCTCCTGCGAAACAAGCCAAAAACGTGAAATGAGAAAAAATACTTTAAAAGAAAATCAAAACCAACTTGGCCACGCTTCAGTTTTTCCAATAAATGATCGTGGGGAAACTATTTGTCAGAGGCAAGAGGCCCCTCCAGCCCACGAAATGAGGCCATTTCTTGCCCTTGTTCCCCTTCTGCCTATAAAAAGTTCTGTAACTCTGAAACCCGGCGACTGCGGCAGTAACTGATCCCCATCCCCCAGCTCATCTCCTCTGTCCTTCTGGGGCTTTAATTTCAGGGTCTGGAAGTTTTTCTGTTTCCTGTAGCTAACAAAATGCAGATTCCCCCCTCTGAACAGCAGGATCCTATCACGAACTGGGTGATTTTCTTTGAAGGCCAGAAAGGAAGAGCCTTGGTTAGAGAGAGGGTTTTTCCTCGCGTCGGCTGGGCGGCGGGGCGCTTGGGAAGCGCCGAGAATGAGCTGGGAAAAGGCCCCTTTGGCTGCCTCGTGCCCGGTGTGCCGCCAAGTTTTTCCCATGGCAGCAAGGAACGATTGAGACAGCCTGGAAAGAAATTGCAGGCAAGAAAGTACATTTATATCTGCAGCCTCTGGGTAGTTTGCATGGGACCAAAAGGATCAAGAGGGAAGTTTTGAGTGTGGTTGCTTCCCTGAAATTATAGTGAGAAAATACATCGAAAACTGACAGAAAGGTTTGGCTGTACAATGTTTTTTCTTTGGTAAGAGCTTTGACACGTAAGCTGCATTAAAAACGCAAAGGAAGGTAACGTTTCCTGTGTCTGAAATAACCCGTCTGTACTTCTGGAGAACTTTGCTGTAAATGGAGGAGGCACAGGGCTGTGCAAGCAAACCCGGCCTTTGTGGGCGCTTTGTAACGCTCATGTGGTTTTCTTTTCAAAGCCTGAGAGGTCAGATGGGACAAAAAAGGTGTGAGGTGTTCGCAGGCCAGTCTGATCATGTTAATTCCTTCTCTTCTTAATGAAGAGACTCTGAATTCTGCCTGCAACGTCCGCTGTGCTTTGAATACCAACCCGCCCTCAGGAGCAGCGGCGGGGAGCGAGAGCGTTCCCAGGTACGCGGATGCTGTGTGGGACCAGGCCGCCGCCGCCTCAGTTTTGGGTGGATGCAGATGAAATGTGGAAGGCCTGAATCATCGTGACGTTGACCTTGACACCCAGCGCTGGCGCCGGGCGGCCTTTGGTGCCCGATCCCGGCAGGAGCTGAGCTGGTTCACAGGCGGTGCGGTCTGGCGATGGCAGCCCCTGCCGCGCTCCGTTCCCGCACAGGGGGCTGCGCGCCGGGGATGCTGCGGGATGCGGCCCCCGGGGGCGGCCGTGCGGGACCGGGAGGCACGAAGGGAGCGGGAGCCTTCCGCTGGGGCGAGCGGCTCCCTCTGCCAGGGACACTGCTTGTGAGTCTCCGTCGGGGGTGGCGGGGGCGGGAAATAAGCAGAAAGGGAGCGGGCGTTCCCTCTGCCCGCCGGCCCGGGAGCGGCGGTGTGCGGACCCTGCCCGGCCCCGGGCATCCCGGCCGCCGGCGGGGGAGGAGCCGCCGCCGCCGCCGCCGCTCGCCCTTTCCGCCGCCGAGCGCAGCGATGGGCAGCCGCCGGGCTGGGACCGGGGCCGGGACCGGGACCGGGTCGCCGCCGCCGCGCCGGGGCTCCGGGCGGTCCCTGGGGCTGCGGCTCCGCCGCGCCGCGCCCGCTGCTCCCTGCGGGTGGGGACGGCGCGGGCGGGCAGGTGAGTGGCGGGGCGGGCAGGGGTGGGCAGGGGCCGGGGCCGCTCTGCCGCCCCCCCTCCGGCTCTGCCCCGGGGCTGCCGAGCCGCTGGGAGCCGGGGCTTCCTTCGGGAAAACAGCCCCAGCGCCGCCGCAGCAGCACATCCCCCCCCCCCCTTCCTCCTCTTCCTCGCTCCGCATCTCAGCCTGTGGGAAGGGGTGGGAGAGACCAGCCTCGCTGTCTGCTTTGGGGGGGGGGGGGGGGGGGGCGGTGTGTCAGTCCGGCACGGGGCTGCGGGGGGGGCCTGAGGAATTAGGGGTGGGTGCAGATGGCGATGGGAAGGGCAGGGGGCACAGAGACGGGGCCGCCGGTGGAAGGTGGGCTTCGTGGGAGTCAGGGCAGGTGGGATGCCAAAGGCAGAGTGCGGCCTGAAACCGTGGGCTGAGAGGGGCCCGGGGTTGTGCTTTCCTTTCGATCTAAAATTGTGCGAATTTGGTGATGTTCTGGCCCGGCGTCTCTGCTGCCCGCTGTGTCTGAGCGGGCTGATACGGGCGTTCCTGGTACGGCAGGAGGGACAGGCCGTGTCTGCTGACGTCCCCGAGGAAAACTGCCGTGGTGGTGAGCTTTAATATGTTTCTAGTGGCTCATAAGGATGTTTGTGTAAGGTAGAGCCGTGAGCCTTGTCACTTTAATATTGGAGGTAGTGACCCTGCTCTGTTTGCCAGCTCCTTACTAGGGACTGTATTTCTGTGTGTTCAGGGTGTGGTAGAGCGGGGATGTCTCAGTGCTACTGCAGCCCCCGGTCTCTGTCATTGCTACTGAAAACACGGGGGAGGACGGAGACACCGGGAGCCGCAAAGGGCAGGGGGCTTCACTCCGAGCCTGTCTCCTGGTGGGTGAGGAGCCGGGGGGTCGCAAAGCGGAGCGGTGTCTGTCCTGAGCCGGCTGGTAAAGCAGATCACTTGCCCGAGGGGCCGTCAGGAGAAAAGAACACCACACTTCTCATCAAAAAAAAAGGCATTATTTTGTATTTGATAACGTCTTAATGATGCTTGTATCAGTCTTTTTATTAAGACTGTTAAAATGCCTAAGGAATTTTTCTTCATTCGGAGCTCCAGTGCTAAAACTGGTTTGATGTGGCTTTTAAAGATGGTTGTGATAATGGTGTGTGGATCACAATCTTGAAAGCAATTTATTTTGGGTTGTGTGAAAGAGGAACCGCTGTGGCTCAGTTTCTCAGTCAGCTGTGATGCTCAGTGAAGAATTGCATCTCGTACCTGCCCCAAGACTTGTTCCTCCTGCTGTTAAACAATCCCTTCGGGAATGGCCCGAAACATGCCAGGTGGACACGGGTTACTCCTCAGGGATGGGAAGGTCAACTTAGTTTGTTGTAGGTGAGGGGAAAATGGAGTTTTCCAAAGAGCTCCTGCTGCCGGACCCTGTGCCGGTGACATTGCCCACCTCAGTGCTGGCACGCTGGGGTGAGTTGTGGCCAGGGGCTGTTGGTCCAGCGGGGCAGGGGACAGAGGGGGCAGGAGGTTGTTTTGGGATGATCCGCACAAGAGCTGGGAGCTCAGCCGCAAATCCTCTCCGAGGGTCTCCCAGAGGGTCCGTAGTTGATCCCAGGAGCCAGCCGTGCCAGTAAGGTTTCCAAGAGATTAATCAGCATCTTGTCTCTTGTCACTTGCCTTGGTAAACCCTGTACGTGCTTCCTGAGGCTGGACCAGAATGGAAAACCACTTTCTTAGACTTGCAAACTACCACTGTTATCTCTGGAACAACAAACCATTCTGGTTTGTT
This sequence comes from Gymnogyps californianus, assembly GCF_018139145.2. Taxonomy (NCBI): domain Eukaryota; kingdom Metazoa; phylum Chordata; class Aves; order Accipitriformes; family Cathartidae; genus Gymnogyps; species Gymnogyps californianus. Next base: position 844,169 of record NC_059479.1, read on the forward strand.
GCATCCCTCTGTAGCAGACCTGCGGTAGTCAGCATCGCTTGTGACCCCCTGATTGCAAACACAATGCCATCTCCTCTGCCAGGCTGCTCTTCTGTCTGCCTGCTATGGCAGAGTTCACGCGTGGACTGCGGGGACCTGGTTCTTCACCATCCCCTCGGCGGTACTGTTTGCATGGAGGGAGGACCGGCAGCAGTAACCCCCCCTCGATGTAACGGGAGGAGGCTCCGGCATGGGTGGGTGAAGCAGAAACAGTTGGGGTAATTGAGCTGGTTGCTGCTTCTCGTTGCTCGCCAACGTGTTTACCTTCCAGGGGATGGAGGCTTTTTGCTCTGGTTCAGCAGTGGCCACATAATCCGGATTCCTCAGATAAATTCCTGCTGTTTCTCTGAGATCTGTGGCTGCTGTTTTAATTGCCTAGAGCTCTGGGCCAGACACAGGACCCTTGTTGCACAAAATCAGCTCCCATGAATGATGCTGTTGTGCGTATGTCTCTGAGTTTCTCTTTTCCTCCCTTGGAAGCTGGGGAATTCAGTATTGGTGAAATCCTGCCTGCTGTACTCGTGCAGCTGGCGACGCCGGCTCCATCTGCCCTTTCGGGTATGCCAGTTAACTTCTTTCCCCTGATTTTCCTCTCGTAAACAGGGATATTGAAGCCATCCTCCTCCTCTCGGCCGGGGTCAGCTTGCTCACTTCGTGCTGGTGCTGAGCCTCTGTGCCGAGAGCAGCGCTGGAGCATCCCCACGGCCCCAGAAGCCGTCCTGCGAGCAGCCAGGGCTGGCTCGTGGGACGTGCCTCCTCTTCCTCCGTCTTGGTCTCCCGTGGTTGAGTGTGACCCCCTTGCAGGAGGGATGCAGTGGGGGAGCCGGGGGAGCCGGGGCCAAGGTGGATGGGGGAAAGGCGGTTTCTGGGTTGTCTGCGCTGCAGAGAGGTCCTGAAGTGGGTTTATGAAATCGGGTTTATGGCCATTTATGAATAACGCCCCGGTACCCCACACAGACGGCTGCCGTGTGGATCCGTGTGCTCCCCAAGGGCACAAACCCGCGGGCGCTGCCGTGGCGAGACCCCCAGCAGGACCGCGGGCGGGTTTGCCGCTTGCAGGGGTGTTGGGGATGCTCTGCTGGGCCTGGGGCTCCTTGTGGGGGTTTTACTGGGGACCCGGGGATCTGAAGGGCTGCGGTGGCAGCGGTGTGGGTGGCTGCTTTTAGAGCTGGGGATTGAGAAAAGCGAACCAGCGTTCTGTATTGGGTGGCCGGACAGAGAAATAAATCGGGCACCCCAAGGTGGGAGAGGGCGGCAAGTGCAAGCTGGGCCCCGCTCTGACATGGGGTTAGACCCGGATGAAGCTGGTTGATGTGAAAATGTTGCGGGCTTCTCCTGTTCTCCATCTGCGGCGGTGGAAAAATAGGAAACATGAATAACGCTGGCATTAGCAGAGCGAGAGTCCCCCGCGCATATGCTTGTGAATAAATTTACCCCAGGACACCCACTTCTGGTTTGTTCGCTTCTGTGGTCGGTTTTTATTTACACACCTGAAAGAAAATTTTAACTTTTCTTTTTTTCCCCCCCTGTTTATTTTGGTGGTCGGGAAAAGAGGAGCAGATAATGACCATCTCGGGGCTGCTCAGGATGTGTTCACTGTGGGTGCGTGGGTTTTCCTTTCGCGGTGGGTGGTCGCCTGGAGGAAGGATGCTGTTCCCATGGATTCGTATTATTATTTTTTTTTTCCTTAGGTCGTTTGCTTGTTTTGACTTTTCCAGGTTGTTTCCATGTGCCGGGGGGGGGGGGGGGGGGGGGTGTTGCGTGCCGTGGCCAGCAGAGGGCGCCCTTTCCTGCTCCGCTGCCGGGGGGGGGGGGGGGGGGGGGGGGGGGCACAAGGACCGTGGGGGGGTCACGCGTGGAGGATGCGCTGCCGGGGGCCGGGGCGGTGCGGAGGCTTTGAATGCTTTAGTGACAATTGCTGCTTAGCAGTGAGGGACCCGCCCGGGGCTCCCCCCGCCCCCCCCCCGGGGTTAATCCCTCGCCGGGTTTGCGGGTCTGATGTGAGCCGATCGGATGCTGGAGCAGAGCAGAGAGGCTCTCTGAGCGCCTGTGCCTTTGCAAGCTCCTACCAGCTGAGTTTTTGCCTGCTGGAGCACGGGGAAGCCCCCCCGGGGGGGGGGGGGAAGCACCCCTTTGCTCCCCCCCCCGGCTGGGCGGGATAAGCCATGTGTGCGTCCGTGTGCCCTTCACGCCTGGAGGTGCTCTGTCCTCGGGTGCTGGGGAGCGTTTGATCCGGCCATGTGCGGATCCAGCCCAACGCCAAAGAATCGGTCTTTTTCAGCATCAGTATTGTCTGAGCTTCCCAGCCCCGGCAGAGGTGGTCAGTGTGCGTCTCTCACTGTAACCTCTCCCACAAAACGAGCCTTCCTCTGCAGCTACGCCAATTTTCACGCTGGACCTTGCCCAGAGAAGGGGGGGGGCTTTGAGCGCTGGCAGGCGAGGAGGCAGCACGGGCAGCAGAAGCCAGGCTGCAGTGCGGGCAGCACGAACGGCTCCCCTGAAAATGCCTTGACCTCAGGTCTGTGGCTTGGGCTGGGCTGCGTCTGCATGCTGCCCTTTACAGGTAGGGTCAGGCTTCGACCTGCCGTTCCCCGGGTGCGTGCGGCTGAGGTGGCTCCGCTCGCTCAGCACCGTCCGCCTGCAGAGCTCGGGGTGCGATGGGGTGCACGCAGCTCTTCGGAGGTCCCGTTTACGGTCCCCTGTAAGGACCAGGCCCAGGTTCTTCCCTTCGAGCCCATTCCTGGAGCTTTGCCAGGTTTAGGTCTGGGTGTCCTGAGCAGCCGGGTGGCCCCCACCCTCCCTACTGGGAGGAGGAGGAGCAGGCAGCTCCCCAGCCTGTTCACCCTTCCTGACGTTTTTTCCTACTATCCAGCCAGCCCAAAAGGGCCTTTGTTGGATTTTTTTCCTATCCCTTCTCAGCGACGCCCTTCGGACCACCCTAAACAGCCCCTGTCCCCTTGCTGGTGGTGGTTATCGGGGGGCTGGGCAGGGCACCTCCAGCCCCCCGGGGTGTGCTCTGCCCCGCAGCCCCGGTTCCTCCCTGCCCTGCGCCCCGCGTGAGCACACGCGTGTGCACACGGGCACACTGGGCGCCTTGTGCAGGCGGCGGGGCGGCCCGGAGGCGAGCCCGCAGGCGCTCCGCCATTCCTCGGCAATACGCTGGGAACTATTAATATCGCTGGGCGTGAATGCGGCCCATTCATGGGGCGGCGCGGGGGGAGCGTGCGGTATGCGGCTTGCCCGGTGCGAGCGGGGCAAGCACGCGCCCGCGGGGTCCGCGTGGGACCAGCCGCTTTGGTCCTGCCCTCTTTGCCGCCTGTTTATAGCTCAGCGTCTCCGGGAGATTTCCTGCCTCTCTGCCCCCACGCCCTCCCCGTTCCCGCTTTGCATGAGGAAATGAGTGGAAAATGCTTGAAATCCTCCTCTGAGCCGAGCGCTTTTTCCACCGGCCGTCACCGTGGCACTGGGGCCGCCCGGGCGCTGGCGCCTGGCTCTGACCCACCGCAGTGCCGGGCAAGAGGCGAGCCCGTGACGGCATGAAGTGTTGTGAGCTCTGCCCTTATCCGGCTGTGCTCCCTGTGCTGGGAACACTGCCGCGTCTTTCTGCCCCTTTCCCACTTATGTAGCCAAAATACGCCAGCCGTCCTGTCCGTCCCGTGCTTGGCGGTCAGCACCCCGAGGCTTTGCACCCATTGTGTGTTTCCCGAGGTTTCGCTCGCCCTGTCTCCTGCCTCAGCCCCGGGGCAGAAGCACTTCTCTGCATCAGTCCGAGCCCGCGCAGATCCGGCTGCAGGTGACGTCCCTTTCTGTCACCCTCCCCAGGAGCTGGGGAGCAGCACTTTGTGGGTGGTGAACATGAGGCAGAGAGCTGGCTGGGGGTACTGCTGCGGGGTCGAGGCTCGGCTGCGTTCCCGAACCCCCTTCTGACCACTGCGGCTCTGTAGCGGGCTGCTTGCAGCCTCCATCGGTCCTTGGTGTAGTTACCTTCCGCTGATCTCCACCAGTGCGGATCAACAGCCGCTCCCTTCGCCATGGCTGACGGCGGGGGTGGCACCGGCTGCTTGCTCTCCAGCAGCAGGAGCCCTCGGCCCCCCCTGCCCGCCCCCCCGGTCTCCAGCTGGCGAGAGGCTCCCCCGCACAAAGCTGTATGAAGACTTTGAAGTCAACAACGGCCTCATTGAGAGGCCTGTTGCTGAGAGCCCCTTCCCTCCAGAGGCGAGGGCTGTGGCGTACAGGGCTGCAGTGGGGGAGCAGAGGCAGGCGGGAGGTTGGTGGGAGGAGGGTCAGGAGCTTGGGGCTCGGGAAGGAAGGAAGGAGATGTGCATCAAAAGCCTCTCGGACTATGAAAACAATGGAAAAAAACCTCTGGTGTTTTTTTCCTTGATCCTCACGTGTTAGGGTGCTTGGGCAACCCTCCAGCCAGTAATTGCAAGAGAATAGCTGGTTTGTGGCATCCCTGCAACGTACCTGGTCTCTCTGCTGCTTTTCTGGGCATCCCCACGCCAAATCGTTGCCTGTCTCTCCTTGCGTTGCATCTGTGCTCTGTGCATTCGCCGTCAAGCCTCTTGCCCGGTGTCCCGTCTCCTCCATCTCACACTCTGCCTCCTCTCTGCTTCTCCTTCTCCTTCCGCGCTCAGGCTGCTTCTTCCTGACCTCCAGCCCTTTGGCCTCCCATTTCTCACAAAAAAATTCCTCCTTCGAGTCCACCTTAAACACTGTTTTTTCCTCTTAGCCCCTCTATTCCAGACCCTATCCCCCATTTTCTCCTTCACCCTCTTGCAAACAGTCTGTCGCTGGTCCCATCTGACGTGACATGGGTCTGGGATCTAGAAGCCAGGTGGTGAGATGTGCATGCTATGGAGAGGACCTTCCTCACCCTGTGCTGTCGGAGGAGTAACTACCGGGCAAGAAAATCCCCTGCAGCGTGAGGGGGATTTTTGGGAAACAAGTCCCGTGAGAGCAGCCTCTCTGCTCCTCTCGATGCCTTGCTGCGGCTTGCACCCCTGCTTTTGCCATCTGCTTGGTTTGATGGGCAGGGAGAGCTAGGGACAGCTGGGCATCTGTCCAGAACCTGTCCTGGGGCTTGTCTTTTGGGGGGGGGGGAACAGCCTGAGGGACCCTCACGGGTGCTCAGCCTGGCGGGGACGTTGCAGCTGTGTGGTGTCCCTGTCCCGGGGCTGCCGGCCCCCAGCCTGTGGTCCGGCGCGCTCGCAGCGAAGCTGGGGCCAGGCCAGGCCCCACAGTTGCTGCTGCCTGTCTGGAAGCGGACGGAGATGGCTGAACGGAGCGGGGACCGGGGGGCTGGCGGCAGCGCGGGGGACGGACGGGGTCCAGGGCCGTGCTGGGTTTCACACGTGTCGTGGCAGCCCCTTCCAGCCGGTGTGGCTCCACGGCTTGGCTTCCTGCTGTGTGCGTGGCGCAGCCTCGGGACCTTCAGCCTGGCAGCCGGGAGCTGGGGAGCCGCACGCCGGTTCCTCTGGGCTCTGGAGCGCTGATGGATGGATGGATGGACGGATGGATGGATGGATGGATGGATGGATGCCGGCCGGACCGGGCCGCCCCTCCTGGGGTGCTGGTCTGTGCGGACCCCGGGGCGGTTGGGGGAGCCGGGGGCGGCGGGCAGCGGTGCCGGCAGGGACGGGGGCTGCCGGGCGGGAGCGGGGCGGGCGGCGGGCGGGGCCCGGGGGCGGCGGGCGGGGCCCCGCGCTGCAGCCCCGCACCTGCCGCCGCTGCCGCCGCGCTCACACCGACAACAGCCGGGGCCGCGGCTGGCAGCGGCACCGGCAGCGGCACCGGCACCGGCACCGGCACCAGCCCGCCCGCTGCCCGCGGCGGCGCCGGGGCCCAGGGGTCCTCGTCCTCCTCCTCCTCCTCCCCCTCCCCCTCGCCCTCCCCCCCCCCGTCCTCCTCTTCCTCCTCTTCCTCCTCTTCCTCCTCTTCCTCCTCCCCCTCCTCCCCGCTCGCCGGGACGCGGCAGTTCCCCCCCCCCCCAGGAAGCGCGGTTTTGGCGGGGGCGCAGCACAGCCTGAAGGTAAATCAGAAACCTGCGGTTCGCCTGGGCGTCTGCGGTTGTGCGGGTGTGGGTAGGTGTGTGCTGGGGGGGGGGGGTTGGGGGTGGTGGTGTTGGGGTGTGGGGGTGAGAGGGGAGGGGGCGGATTTTGGAAGATAGCGTCTGGCAATCTGCTCTGGAGGGTGCTGCTCAGGCCACGCTGCCAGATGGAGCCGGTTCCAGCAGCAGCAAAGCGCTGTCAGGTGGGTTGTCTGTGGTTCAGCACCGGGCGTCTGTGTGTGCGGATAGACACGGTGCCTGTATGAAGTGGCTGTTGCTGTAGCCGGGGAGGAGGAGAAGCTCGGAGCTGGTTTCCTGACATACTCAAGCTGTTACTGGATCCCCGTCATTCCCAGGCTGAGTCACAGCAGCGCGTGGGGCGAGAGTCGGCTGCTTCCATTGGAGCTGCCAGGTTCTGCGTGTGAGGCTGCCTGGCTCCTTCTGCGGCTGCCAGCAGACCCATCGCTAAACTAACGGAGGGATGCGGATGGGCTGGCTGCGGGTTTTGGGCTGCTCAGATTTTCTCAGGGCTCCTCTTCCCCCCTCCTCAAGCTGGGATTACTGACGATTAAACCGGTGGCTGGAAAAACACAGATTTGCCGTCTGATCCAGAGAGTCAGTGAGTTCATGGAAAAACTGCATTGACGTCAGGAGGCTTCGGATCAGGCCCTTGCGCTATAGCGGGGGGAGGCTGGACTCCGCGTTCTGGCTTTCGGCGCCGTGGGCACGTGTTTCCAGTCGGTCGTCTCTTTTGGAGACCTTTGTCTTTGGTAGAAACGGATGGGTTTGCCGTGCGTGCGTCGTGTGTCACACTGTGAACTAGCAGTAATCTGTCAGAGCGTGCTGCCAAGGTGAGAGGCTGTTTTTTCAGGGGCTGTTCGATCGTGGCTAACTTAAACACCAGCTCTTTGTGCCTTTGGTTTTGTGGTTTGTGTTTTGGAACGGCTCCTTGGTGCAGAGGGCAGAGGAGCCCCTTCTTTTAAAGACCCTCGTACAGTCCCAGGATGTCAAAGCACGTACCGTGATGTTATTGGCAGAAGCCTGCATTTTTTTCCATGTGCATGCTGGAATTCTTATCAATGAATGTGCTTTTTTCTGTTTACATTTTAACTGAAACCCAGTTAAGAGAGGTAGCAGTGCTGCTGGAGCAGGCGCCGCAGCCCCTCGCCACTCTCTGCATGCCTGTGCCAGCGGGGTCTGCTCCTCGCCGTGAGCCAGGCAGGGAGCACGGACGGCTCAGCTCAAACCCCGTCAGCCTCTCTCCGTTCTTGTAGGGAGAAAATTAGCTCCCGCCCTTATGCCAAAAGCTCGTCAGTAATTTCCTCATGTGACAAAACATCAAGTCCCAGGGCAGAGCAGGTATCAAACCTGGCTTCTGAGGAGGTGCTCACATTCACTTCATGTACTTGCGCTCCCTCTGAGAAATACTTTCCTAATAAAAGGCGGACTGAATAAATCCACTCATGCTTCTGTTAAGCATTCCTTATCTGCATTGCCTCAAATGTCCAAACCTGAGCATATGCATGGGACAGGCTGCCAGCAATTTAGTTTCGTAAAAGAATAAAATATGGTTATGCCTAAGGGCACTTCAGTACTTCCCCTTGGTTTTTGTACTAATTTCAAAAAGATTTGAAGGTTCTCAAAGTCAATTGAAGTCGAGTAGGGGAAAGAAAGGTTGCCCTTCCCCTGAGGGCGTAGCAGAGGTTGCTGTGTGACTTTGCAGCGAAGGAACAAGCCGAGGAGTCGGCCGGCACCGAGCCCTGCAGGCGCTGCGGGGGGTGCTGAGGGCAGGTTGCCTGGCCCCTCTGTGCCGCAGCAGAGCCTGGCAGCAGCGGCGGGGAGGCAGGAGGGGAGCTGCTGGGAGCCAGGCGCTGCCCCGGCTTTGCTCTCCTGGGGGACAGGGTAAATCATCCCCCAGTAGAGAGGAGAACCGAGTCTCCGCCCTTAAACTGTTCATTCCTTGAAGAGCCCGAGACAGTTCGCCTGTTGCAGGCGTTTGCAGACTTGCATTTGCACTTTGCATGATTTTGGAAGGGCTTTTGCATTCAGATGTATGTGGGAGTTCAGTCCTCCAAATACAGGCAGCGTGCCGGCAGCGAGGCTGCGGAGGCAGGAAATGCCTCCTGGCGCGGTCGCTGCGGCCCCGGCTGCGTGGGGAGCTGGGGAGGGTCCTGCGGGACAGCGGGACCTCGGCCCTGCTCCAGGGCTCATCTCCCCGGCCCGGCGGTGCATCACGTAACACCGGTACCTCCTTCCATCTCCTCCAGCCTGATAACAGGGACGTTGCTCCATCCGTCTGCCCACCAGATTTGGTGAAACGTACCGCCAGAGCCCAGGGATGAAAGCTGAGATGGTTTTGTGGGTGTAAAAGGCTTTCAGGGGCAGCATGCGGGCTGCAAAGGCTGGGATGCTGTTGCTCTTGCCGTGCCCGTGCCGGTCCTGCCGCAGCGGCGGTGCTCTGAGGCGAGAAGAGCCAGCCGGAGTAGCAGCACCCCAAACCGTGGGTGCTGTCGGCACTGCCCGGGGTGAGCTGAGGTGGGAGCCGAGGCACGTGTGGCGGCGGGGACGTCTGCGTGGAGGTCAGGTCTTCTCGTTTCTCAACTTTCCTTCATCCGCACGCTCTTCCAGCCCCACCGGGAAGTGTGAAGGAGGTGTTTGGTTGGATTTAGTGCTGGAAGAAAGGCCGTGCTGGGAAGCGGCCGGAGCCTTCCCAGGGGCCGGTGGCCAGGGCAGAGGAGCCGTCCGTTAACCTTTGTGCTGAGCTCCCGCGTGCTCCGGAGAGGACCGGCAGCGGCAGCGTGCAGCCACATTCCAGCAAGGCCGGGGGTCTCCCGCCCGGTTAATGATTGAGCCACAATAACCCTTCTTGTGCAAGCCTTTCTGAAAGTCACCTCCGGATAATTATATTAACTTTTCCAGGCTGCTGGGGCTGGGTGCGGAAATTAAAAGAGGCAGGGTCTTTTCCTATGTTTCTAGCAAGAAATTCTTTTTTAGGTGCAGGAAGTGGTGGCTTGCGGGTGTTCGTTGTCTGTTTGCTCTCTGATTAATTTGGCACGTTACTTGCACGGTTCTGCAGAAGGGATTGTCGGCAGCATGGAGCTGCACTGGCCTCGCTCTGCCCCGCTCCGTGCTCGTCCCTCCTCTGCCCGGCGCTCCCCCGGGGATGACCCTGGATGCCAACCCCGAGCCCATGGGATGCGGCTCCCGCTGGGTCCCGGGGCGTCCAGCCCCCGTCTCTGGTTGCTCAGCTGTGACGCCCGCAGGCGGGTGTCTCGCCAGCCCGCTGCTCTTCCCTCTGCTGCTCAGTTAATCATCGACAGGGTCCCCACGCCACGTGGGCACGCTTGCCCGGCGCGCAGCAGCGGAGCTGTTTTTCGACCCAGTTGAATGATGCCTTATCAGAAAAGGGCACTTGTCACCCAGTGCCGGTTACAGGCAGAGTAAATGTTAACGGCTGGCACAGGGAACGGGCATTAACAAGCGCAGCAGCTTGGGGGACCTTCCCCAGGGGGCTCAGCCATTTCGTATCCCGCTGCAGAGAGGCACGTGTCCAGCTTGAGTTCCTTGTGCTGCCCCATGGCCGAGCTCAGCCGTCCCCTTCTGTGGCTTCCCCAGTGTCCATCTCGCAGGGCCAACTGAGACGTCCTGGTCTGCGTCACGGATTGCTGCTGCCTGTCAGGGGGAGCTCGGGGCTACCAAAACCTGCTGGCCAGGCGGGGCCAGGCTGCGGTTCGGTGTCACACCTCGTGTACGTGAGATGCAGCTGCTGAGGTGCAGGCTGGTCCCTAGCAGAGTCTCTTTGAGCTGGGTCTAGCAGTCATGTAAGGTCTGGGAGCTAAGCCAGCGGGAAGACACTTGCTGCTGCGACCGTGATTGCTGTGCTCGGTGCAGGGAAGGCAGCGGGAGCTTGGGGCGGTCACCGGGATGGATGTAATGTCAACCTCGGGTCCGCTGACCTGTGTGTGGGGCGAGAGCAGGAGGGGGGGCAGCAGCTAGGGGCCAAGCCCCGCAGCGGCAGAGTGGGGGGGTCCCTGCTCAGCCTCGTCCAGCGCCAGCTCTGCCCCCACTGGGCTGCCTGCCTTGGGGGGACCCAGGCAGAGGTGTGCAGTGTCACAGCCCGGGGTGCTGCAGCAGGGGATGAGCCTGCAGCGGGTTGTGCTCGTGCTCTGCCATTTCTTTGCCCCTCCGTCCATCCAATGTGATGGGAGTGCCTAGGCTGATGGGGCAGTCAGGATAACTCCCGGGACAGCCGGCTCCCAGCGCGGGCTGGAGGGCAGCACGGTCCCAGGGTGAACATCTGGATTTCCATGGACCCTGCAGCCAAGGCTTGGGCCTCCCGTTGCTTAATTGGGAGCAGGAGCTCGGCGGCTCCTGCCGGGATGGCACGCTGCTGAACCTAAGGGGCCCAGCGCGCCGGAGCCCGGGTGTGCCGGGGGATTTCCTGCCCTTTATCTGGGAGGGAAAAGCATCTGACTGCAACATGTGCATGCAGGGCCCGCAGAGAGCCTGCGCCTCCTGGGCCGGTCCCAGGCTCGCTGCGCCCTTTGGGAGCAGGCTTTGATGCCTGTGCTCAAAGCTGGCTGGGGCACAGGTGATTAACGCCGCTATTTAAGGACTCGGCGCTGCCAGCGCTGCCCGTGCAGGCGTGTGCGGGTGGCAGCGGGAGCGGGTGCTTCTGAGCCGCAAGTGTGTCACTGCTCAAGTACAATTTGTTTGCAAAGGTACATGATGGGGGTTTCTATTCTCCCTCTCTTCCCCCCCCACCCCTCCCCGAATTTTACACGAATATTTTCGCTGCTGTCAAGGGCACAAGTTCAGTTTCTGAATGCCCTTTTGTCTGGTGCAGCACAGGGGAGTCGCGCTCTCTCCCCATTCCTTCTAGGAACGGCAACACAACGCTTCCGCCGCACCCCTCGCCGGGTGCTCCAGCCACGTGTTTTGGGGGGGACGAGGTCAAACCGATGGCCCCGTGGCCGGCTGCCAGCTGGAAACCGGGCGTTTGTGGAGCCAGGGCAGTAAATCTGCAGGCGCGGAGGGATGTGTCCCTGAGCTGTGAGCCTCCCGTGCGACTGCGGGCTGTGCAGGGGTGAAGCAGAGGGGCTGGGGGGCTCGCCCCCCTTCTGTCCCCTTGCCTTCCCACCAGGGACCCGTGTCTGCAGAGTGGGGTGGCTGGCAGCTCAGCCTGGGGCTGGGGAAGGAAGCGCAGGCAGAGAGGACAAGAAAGCGAGCATTTAAAGAAAAAAGGAAGGGGGAGGGGGGGGAAAAGAAAGGACTGAAGAGGATGAGGCTTTGGTGCAAGTGCTGGGCTAAGGGCTGGGCTTGGGGGCAGCGGGTCGGGCTGGGGAGGGAGGTGGAGCAGCTCTTGGGAAGGTGGGGGCTGGCGAGGGGCGGCTGGGCGTCGATTCCCTCTGCTGCTCCTGGTGAAACTGGAAATGGCCACGGGCAGTGGCAGGCAGAGGTGTCACGAGGCTGTGGGACAGTGACGCTCAGCGGTGACTCAGGGCGCACTTGACCTCGTTTCATCAGTGTCATTGGGCAAGAGCAGGACGTCTGGGCAGTCAGGGCCGGCGTTTCGGCTTTGTTTTCCCAGGCAGAGAATTGCCCCACGGCCGCTGTACGCCTTCCTTAGCAAACCTCCCGGGGGAGGCTGTCCCCTGGTGAGAGCCACTGCCATGAGCCTCCCGGGCACGGGCACGCACCGGCTTAATGTTAATGGCCGGACACGAACTGTGTCTGTGTGATTTCTCCTGGGATGAAGTCCTGGGAGCTATGGTGGTGTCTCAGGAGCAGTAAGAATTTAGGAAGCAGTGGTTCTGCTTCCTAAAAAAGGTTTGAAAAAAAGGTTCCTAGAAAAAAGGTTTGAAGGACTTAAGCGCACCTGAGTTTGTGTATGTGAGAAGACAAGGTTGTCAGTACCTGCCGTGTGCTGGGGTGCCCCATTGCCCTGCCCGGGTCCCCTCGGCCCCCTCCCATTCCCCTCCAGCCCAGGGAGCCCTTCCCTGCTGATGGGAGACTGAGCGTTGGATTGATGGGCCATGGCAAAGCCAGTGTGTCCCTAGCAGCGGTGTATCCCCTCCCGTGTGTTTCATTCAGCATCCTTGCGCCCATCTCCCAGTCTTTTTATCTTCCGTTACAAATGTTGCTGATTCTGACCTTTTGTTGCTAATTTGGAGCAGGGGATGTTTCTTGCTGGACAGTTACATGGCCTAATCGGTTTCTGTGGTGCATAAATCTTCTCTGCCTACAGGCCAGCTCGGCAGCGGCTGCCTGGGAATCGCAGGGGAAGGTACCTGCGCGCCTGCTGTTTGTCTTCCCAGGGCCTCATCCTGTCAGGAGGACGGATGAGTGCTGTGTTGTGGCCGTCCTGTAACGGGATGGGTAGTGTGACACGAGGGCTGCAGAAATTAAGCTGAAGTCCAAATAAATGATTTACAAGTGCTGCTGTAGGACGTTGCAGCGTTTCCTCCCCGGCTGCCTGCGCTGTCTGACAGGAGTTACTGTCCCATGGCAGAGGCACCTGAGTGCGGCACAGAGTCCGCGGCCGGCGAGCGTGCCTGCCGTTGAGATGCCGGAGCTGCTCAGCCGAGGTGCGGGGTACACCCTGCCAGCCTGGCAGTGCGGGTGCTGGGATGCCGGGGATGTGGGGCCAAGCGGGTAGGGATGGGGCAGCGGCGCCAGCATCCCAAATCCCCTCGGCCGCCTGCTCGGGCAGCAGTCGGGGCTCTTGGCCGACACCGTGGCTCCCCATCCCCAAAGGCCGAGGGAGGTGAAACCCCAGCTGCCGTGTTGCTGCCAGCAGCAGCGGCAAGCGCATGCAGCAGTTTTGCCGTCAGGACTGTTTAAGTTTAGAGGTGCTTTTGTTGTCCCAGTAAAATGTATAGCAGGCACAGTGCAGCGGTGGGAGTGCTCGGGGCTCCCCCGGTTCGTCCAGCCGGGGCTGTGCTCCCAGCACATGCCTCTATGCACTTCACATTGCTGCAGACTTCAGCTGCTGGAGACGTCCATCCTCAAAACTGCCAACGTCAGCCAGACGGGACATCTGCTAGGTCTGCTGCATGATTTGCTCTTCCTTAATGCCTTCCATGTGGGCATCTCCAGAGGCTTTAGATACCAAAATGCTTACTTGATTGCTGGATTTCCTTGCACAGCTCGTCTCAGCAGAGCCAGAGGAACAGCCCTGCTCTCTTGGACCCGGCTTGGCCATTGCAGAAGCGTCCTTCTGCGATGGAGCTCCCCAAAGCACTTGTTACCGCTCTCCAGGATAACTGCCAGCTCGTGCAGGCTCTCCTCCCGCAGGGATCAGGGCTGTTCATGCTGGATACCTCAATACATGAGGCAAAAAATCACGGACTGAGCAGAAATTGCCTCTGTTCTCGGGAGGCAGGCATGATCTCCTGCTGAACCCTTGACTTGTGCTCCGGATGGACACTTGCTTTCCAGCCAAGTGGAAGCTGACCCCGCTGCTTTCCTTTCCCACGCCCAGGGCCTGCACACACCTCTGCAGCATGACTTTTCCAGTGCTGCTGCTGTTCAAAAAAACCAAAAAGCAACAAGTATTTTAGGCATTTTGCAGCAGCAGCTGAATTGTATCAAACTACTTTGTGCATCTGAGACTTAAAGCCCTGAGTATACATTTTTTTAAGGGGCACGTTTAGGGAGGCGTTGCGGTCCAGTGACAAGGGAAGCGCTTTTTGCGAATGCAGGGAGCTGGGCTGTGCTCTTGGCTTTGCTCCTGACTCTGCTTCAGGAGAGGCTTTGCCGCAGCTTTCTCCTCTGTAGAAGAGAGATAACAGAATTGCCTTCTCAGTAGACTGTGACCTCTGAATGCATGGGGACACTACCGAATCCTGCCACCAAGTTTTATTTATTGGTCCTGCCCCATTACCGTTCCTCTCCAGCAGCCCTGGCAGTGCCTTTGCCCACGGCAGTGCCCGTGCCACCGCGCTGGCGCGTTGGTCGGAGGGCTCTCCTGGGGTGCCAGATGCTCCGTCTGCCGCTGCGCTGCCTTGGGTCCCCAGGAGGGACCGGGGAGGGTGAGCTCTCCTCTCCCCGTGCTGGGCTCTTTGCTTTGGAGCCTCCTTGACCGACTGTTTTGAGACAGCTGCCTCTCTGTGTCCTGGATTTACTGGACTTCTCTTTTTTTTTTTTTTTTTTCTTTCTTGTATTTTGTGTAGGGATGTTGGTATGAAAACAGGGGAGGGCCCTCGGAGAAGGGGTCTGGGTGGGGAGGGGGAGGCGCAGGTGCAGCCCCCCGTCCCCGGCCTCCCCAGCTGCGTGGGGCGATGCAGGACCTTGAGCAATGTGAGCAACGGCGCGAGCTCCTCCTCTGCCCGGCAGCTTTGGGAACGGAGCCTGCCTTTACCTACAATTAAGAGCGGGTCCCAGGCTATGAGCCTGTTTTGAGGGTCCAGTGCTTTCCTTATCAGAAAGAAAGTTTGCATTTGGATTATGGATTTTGGACGATTTTTGCTCAGGACGTGGTGATGCTGCAAGGACACAGGGACCTCTGGCAGGAGGCTCCTCTCGCATCGCCAATCCGGAGCACAGACACCTCGAAACACCCTGAGGGCCTGAGGCATGCGGGTGGCTGAGTTTGCAGCAGGGACTGAAAGGGTTAAAGCCGCTTTGCAGCATGATTTAAAAAAAAAAAAGCCATTTCCTTCATGTCCAGAGACAGTTTATTTTCTGGGCATTCTTCAGGACTCAGGGAGGTGCCTTTTCTGTAAGGCATTTCCTGTAAGCAAGTTTATATTTGGACTGGGGAGGGTGGGGAGAGGAGGTGGGTGCTGGGGAGGGGTCCGGCAGCCCGAGCCGAGTGACCTCAGCTTTTGGCTCCTTGTCATAAATTGTTTGAGGTGGCAGCCGTGGGAGCAGCGGCTGCGGGACCAGCCGGCTGTCGGAGCAGGGCGAGGAGTGGGGTCCCGGCCCCCGGCAGCGCTGCTGCCCACGGTGGGGCCGAGCCGGCGTGCATGGCTTGGCAAACAGGACGGCGTGAAGCTGCCGGTGGAGCAGCCAGCCCTGGTTCACATTAAAGCCTCAGTGTTTAAAAATAGGAACAAAATCCCGTTACCAAGCCCTGCCTTTGCAATCCCCCCTCCTTGTTCTTGTGGCTGGTGTGCCCCCTCGGCGCGTTTCGGAGCCGGGGGCCGTGCGGAGCAGGTGGCCGAGCGGGTGCACTGTGTTCCTCTGCAAAATGGAGTTACCGTGCAAGGGGATTATCTGCTCCGGGCTGTCCTCGTGGGTGCCATGCCGTGCCGTGCTGGCTGCTGTGGTGCGGCTGAACTGCGGGGGTGATCTACCCAGCATGGGCTGGCTGCTCCCCTCCGCTTGCGGGGTGATGGAGAGTGAGGGCTCTTTATTCCTTCGTCTGCAAAAACCATCAGAGAGGAACCGTGCGCCCTGGAAAATGAAGCTGCCCTTAGCCGGGGAGCGTGATTTGGGGTAAGGATTCGAGTCGGCCTCGCTGCTCGGGGAGTAGCTCTGGTGGGAATTCACGTTGTGCTGGGCCAGAGAGCAGCTGCCTTGGGCTTGGAGCTGAGGAGCTGTTGTGTTTGTCTTCCCTCTCATTCCTTCGCCCTCCTAAGTGGTGACCTACTAAGACGCCGTTAAGTCCTCCTCTAGTGTCTATAGGGTTTTTAGGTAAGCATTAGGAATTTACAGAGCAGTTATTACAGTCTTCACCATAATTCAGCACTGCTAACACCAGAAAATAGCTGTCTGTCTTTGCCCAAGAAGTGGTCAATGCCAAGAAAAGGTGGCCTGTCATCCCCTTCCACCCTTTAAGACCATCCCTTCCATTACCTTTAAGATGATGAAGATAAGTGCTGCTGGACCCCAAATTCTGACCTCTGTCTAATTCTATTCCCTCCCCCAAGATGGCTTTGATTTCCATTAAAAACAAAAACAATCAAGCAGACGTGGTAATATGTAAGATCATCAAAATTTACTGTGCTCTTGATGTCTGTAGTGCAGATTTAACTCTTTTCCTGTTGATACTTGATCAGACCTTAATTCTTGTGCAAGGTCCTTGGAGCCTGCAGCCGGAGCCCCGCTGCCCCCGGTGAGACGCAGCAGGCTGGGCTCACCTCCGAGGCAGCGCCGTGGTGCAAGCAATTCTCCCATTGTTCCCCATGCCAAGTTTCTTCTCCCCCATTTTGTTTTCTTTTTATTACTGTGATTTCCTAACATCGGAAGAGGCGAGTTATGAAACTGGAGTTATCCAAACACGTCTTGTTTGAAGATAGCGTTTCATCCAGCAGATGCAGCTTCCTGCTCTCTAAATGGTTTTCATTGTTTCGTGTTGGCTCCTGGCCCCGTCCCTGCCGGGGCCACTGGTAGCGTCGCTCAGCAATGGCAACCCGAGGAGTGGTGGTCCCAGCCGCGAAATGCTGCTGGCCATGAGGCGGCGTGAAAAGGCTGAACTGGGAACACTGGTATTCTGTAGATGGCCTCTGAAAACGTTTGGGAGGCTCACTGGAGGCTGCCTCTTTACACAGGTTAACAAGGCAGCGTGCCCACTGTGCGGCTGCTGCTGGGGTGCTGGCTTCGCTGGCCGCTGCTCCAGCAAGGGATGCTCAGGTTTTCCAGTACATGTCCGCTCTTCCAACAAGACTCTGTCTGGAGGGGCCAGTTGGTGCCACTTCTGCTCGAACACACCCCAAGCCAAAATGCTCCAAATATCCACCTTGCTGATAGTTGCTTGTGGGATCCCGTATGTTTGAACGGGATCCAGACCGTGGGGCCCGTGACCAGATGCCCGCTGTTGAAATGGAGACGAGGCACAGCACAGAGAGCAGTTAGAAAATACGGCACTGGTATCAGCATCGCTCTTTCAAATTTCGGTTGCAAACCGGGATGGTCTTGTGCTGGGCCACGTACAAAGATAGCCGCTGGTCTAACGGTTGACATCCAGACTGCAAAAGAGGAAGGAACCAGGGAAGAGAGGGTAAATAAAATAAGGTGGTGCTGGTCGGTGCAATGAGGATTATGAGCTGCATAATTTTCAAGTCTTTTGTGGGCACCGCAGAGAGAGAGGGTTTGGAGACGCACCCTCGGTGCCTGCCGGCGGGTGCTGCCGAGGGACGGTGCTCCGGCTGGGGCTGCGGTGCGTTGGACGGGGAGCCTGGCCAGGGCTCGTGTCGGCAGCCACGGGCGTTCCTTGCGCTGGTGCAGGATATTTCTGCCAAACGTGACATGGAAAGCATTGGAAAGAATTGAATTGATTTTGTTTAAAGATGTTATCGCTGGGGATCGGAGACCCGAGGCTGTGTTTGCTGGAAAGCCATCGAGCCCGCAGTCAGAGTTACCCGCCATAAAGGAGCGGGAGGAAGAAAAGCCTTCAGAAGCGCGTGCTGCACCGTGTTTGCTCAGTGTGTCCCGGTCATCCAGCAGAACCGCTTCATCTGGGGCAGCATGAGTAATGCCAAAACCTTCCCTGCTTCAAAGTCAAAAGGGTTGGGCTTTGGCTGTGTTTGTGCCCTGGCCTGCTTTCCCCTTGGGTTTTGCATCTGTTAAGTTTCTCTGGCTAAAAACCCTGCAGAATGCTCTCGGTCAGATTTGTAGCCATGCAAGCACTCACACCGAAACCGTCTCTCTTCGGTAACCAGAAAAATGCCAGCTGACTGTTAGCTCTGGTTTTAAATGTTTGATCCAGAAAGCAAAAAAGTATGAATTAATTTTCTCCTAGGATGGTTAAATAGGAAATCTGACTGAAGAAAACAGTGATCTGCTTCTTGAATAGCGGCTACAAATGTGACAGATGGGTTTATTGGTGAAACAGGAGGCTGGTCTTACTTCTCATTACTGCCTGCTGAGACGGGTGGTGGGTGGAATCTGTGTTTTGATGGTGAAAAGCTGGAAATTCCACTTTGCAGCACAGATGTGGGTGCTGAGGGGGAGGGCAGTCTTGCCCCCCCTGCCCTGGCTGGTACGGCCGCAATGTTTGCTGTCCTCCAAGACCCCCATCATGAAAACAGATCTGCACTGTTGTGTTTATTATAAAGTACGATTTTGGTTCTGCTGTTTGGAGATGCGAGACGTGGTCCCCAGAGCGAGGACGCCTGCCACGAGAGGGGTGCGTGCCTTTTCATCCTTCCCCCTTTAGACTCCCCGGTTGTGGGGTGGCACGGTGGCATGCGTGCTGGGTGGCTGGGGTGTCTCCCCAGACCGTCTGGTTTCTCCGTGGGCTGCTGGGGCCCTGGGAGCACCATGCTGCAGAGCCCTGGGAGAGCTTTTTGCGGAGAAGAGCTGCAGGTCCTGCTCTGGTGCTCCTCTGTCTGCTCTTGGCCACAGGTGGGAGTGAATCCTGGTCTGCGTGATCCTCTGCTCTTCTGCTGCTCTCCTCTGGGTGCCCTACCACCATGAGTGACACTGAGATGAAGCTGGGTAGTTACTGGGGGGGGGGGGGTGGTCCTCTTGGAGCTGAAGGGCTTGGGTGAGGATGTGTTCGTGTCCGGTGGAAGGCACACTCCTGCTCTGGCATGTGGGTTCAAAGAGATGGGTGAGGTGCCCACGTCATTCCCCGTCCTGTCCTCCCTGATCCGTCCCTGGACACTGGGAGAGGTCCCTGTGGTGGTGGCAGGACATGTAGCGTGGGATTGAAGAAGTGGTCAAGAAAGAGGAAAGTCAGAGCTTGCTGGTAAGCTGAAGCTTTTGTGCTTCACGCTCCGTTCCCTGGGCACACAGATCCTGTTAGCCGTGACCTTGGACTTGCGAGAAAGCAGTACGTAGCCTGTACCTCGAGCAGGCTGCCAGTGGCTGAAGGATTCTGGGCAGCAGGGAGGTGGAGGCAGGCCGGGTCTTGGCTGAAGGCGAATTTTTGGTGGAGTGCCTTTCTCTGTCAGTAGAGCCTGTTTGAGAGGAGCTGGGTGTTCCCCAGACCTCTTCCTCCGGCGCAGGAAGCCGTGGCGGGGGTCACGCTGTCTCTGGAGCTCGGGCACAGCCGTCCTGCTGCCGCTGCAGCCCATGCCGGCGATGCCTGCCTCTCCTGCTCTTGTTCTCCACAGCTTTCCCACCTGCTTGGGAAGCAGTGATGGTTTGGTTTTTTTTTTTAAATTAATTAATTTTATTTTTTGCATGAATGGAGCGTGTTTTTTGTGAATGTTCTTTACGGGATGTGAAGCTGCAGATGTTTGCTCATTAGTGAAGTTCTGCAAAACTGCTGCCGGAAGCAGCGCCAAGCACTTGGCAGAGCTCTGTGGTTTGACGTTTTTCCTTCCTGCCCCCTTCTCAGCTATGCAAACCCTGAGCGAGCCCTTTGCTCTGCGATGGCAGCCCCTACCTCTGCCCCTTCTTCCCTCCTCCATCAGAGCTGTGCTTTGGGGTGGCACCTCTCGTTTTGAGGTGGTGAACTGAGGTCCCCCAGGCAGGGTCTTGTGCAAGGAGCCCATGTCTCTATTTCTTGGGCCACAGCCGTCAGAGAAGGCAGAGGATAATGAGGTCAGAAGTCTCAATGATTAGTTCACTGATAAAGAATTGAATCACTCAATGATAAGGTTCACTGACATTTTATCTTTCGTCTCCATGGAGAGAAGGAAAACATGGTGAATTAAGAACATCTGTCTTGGCAGGGGCAGCCCCCCCGAGTGCCCGGCTCTGGGTCGGGATGGGGTCCTGCCTCATGGGACCTGAAGCCTCTGAGATCCCCGTCTCCTTACTGCAAATGAACACAGAGATCTCGGGTGTCCTTGGGCTTCTCTCTGGCTGTGCCGGCAGAGCCGCTCGCCTGCCCGAGTGCTTCACCTGGGGAAATTACCTGCTCTCTGGTGGTACGTGCCACTCCTTGAACAGGAGCTGTGCTCGTAAACGGCTCCTGGCAGCATGGAGATAGCACGGGTAAATATAACTCGCCATTGCGTAAGTCTGTGTTTTGCAGATTATTGAGGCACTCTTGTTTCTTGGCCGGGCTCCTAAGCCCATTGGGGTATTGAATGATGCACTAGCAGCTTTGACAGTGCTTTCCCCGTTTTCTAACGCGAGCTGCTCCCCTTTGCCCACCTCCAGCTTTGCCTGGGGCTGGTGGCAGGCAGGGCTGTGCCGGCCGCGGGCAGGAGGAACCACGGGCTGCCAGTGAGCTCCTGCCTGCACGGCCACCGCAGCCGCTTCCCTGCCCAGCCGGGGCGGTGGGTCGGTGCCATGGACCTGCCGCGGTGCAGAGCTGCCGGCAGCCGGTGGGTGATGTCCTGCCTTCCGAGGGGCGGCTGCGAACGCCTCCTGGTTACTGCCTTGTTATCTCTGTGGCCCAGCCAGTGGGCATGTGTAATTTATCTGGTAATGACCCCGTGTCCAGAGGGGAAAAGACTAACAGCAGGCAGGGCTTGGAAAGGAGGAGAGCAAATAAGGGAAAATGAGCACGGCAAGCATGGCTCGACCTGTCTGATGATGCTGGTGGCGTAAATCAGCAGTCAAGGTTGTGTCAGAGTGTGGGACACCAACCACTAATCCTGCCCTCTTGCTTTGGGATGGCATCCTCTGGCAGGGTGGGCCGGTGGCTGCACTGAGACCTGGAGCAACCCCACCTTCAGCAGGGCTGTTCTGAGGGACAGCCTGAACCAGTACTTGGGACACCTTAGACCTTTCTCAGGGCAAAAAAAGTGTGAGGGGGAAAAGCTGTAGGTTGTGTGGAGGAAAATGGAAGGATGGAAGGGGGTTTTGCTCAGCTCCAGCCCTCTCCGCCTTGGCAGGCACAGGGTGGGAGGAATGGCGTGTGCCGCTTCCCGGGAGCGCAGGCGGGGACTGCAGAGAAAGCCCCATCTGCCTGCGCCGAGCGGTCCTGTGCATCCCTCTCCAGTGCCAGCCCGCAGGTCCCGGCGAGGGATGGACACAGGTGAGTTTTGCAGTGGAAGTGGGAGGAGATGCCGTATCCCACACCTCTCTCCAGAATGCTCTGGAAAGCCGGGGAGAGCAAAGATCAGCTCCTCTGGTCCAGCTTGGTGGTCTTAGCCAGGAGGCACGCTGTGACCCTCCGCAGTTCCGCAGGCAGGTTGTTGGCAGGTAGGAACGAAACGCTCGGTGAGCAGCTGGCAGGCAAGAGCAGCGAGTCCTTCAGTGCAGCGGTCACGGGTCAACATGGCCATGCACACGTGTGTGCGTCTGCGCGTGCGAGCCTACGTGCCAGGCGGGGTGTCGGAGCGTGCCCGTCCGTGTGCACGTGGCTTTAGCTCGCTCAGCTGAGCGTCAGGCGAGCAGCCGTGCTTCCATGCATCCAGGCACTGGAACTTGCATTTTTTTCAGACAAAAGCAAGGTACCGGCTGTCTCAGATGGGGCCAGATAGCGAGTGCCCGCGGTGGCTGGCGGGCTGGTGCTGCTCGCCCCCTGAAGATGCTGAGGTTGACCAGGACCGCTGGCATGCCGGGCCAGCCCTTCGCAAAGGGATGGGAATAAAGACTTTCACAGCCTGCCATTTCAAAGCAGCTCAGCACTTGATTTTTCTAACCACTTGTGAAAGCCGAGTGTTAATTAAGGGCTTTGAGTCCCTTCAGAAAACATGCATGTGTGAGTCAAAAATTAGCGACTCATAAAAATAGACATGGATGAGTTTTAGAAGGATGTGAGCTGATTGATTTACCACAAATGACGTTAGCCTGCAGCTCTAAGGTAGAAGTTTTCTGAGGCAAAGGTTTCCTCAGAAACGTCAACAGGAGAATTGCCACACACTAGTGAGACTGAAAAGTAATGCTTGCTTGAGAAGATATAAACATTTGAAAGCGTTGTTCTGAAGGACGCAAAGATGACTGCTGGGGAAGTTTACATGTGTCAAATACTGCCGTGCAAAGCACCTGAGTATGGGAGTGAGGCGGCCCTGGGGGGCTGCGAGGGTGGGCAGCCCCTCTGAGGTGCGGGGACGATGCTGCCGCGGTCCTTCACCCTGCATCACGCGATCGTACGGGCTTCGAGCCCTGCGGAGGGCTCTTCCTGGCTGGTTTCCCGCTAGCCAAGGAGACCCGAGCAAGCACTGTGACAGCCTTTGCTTTGGTCCTCCTACCCCGAAACGATGGGGTGAGCGGGGCTTCCCCACTGTGCGCGGCCACCGCGGCAGAGGTTTTGTTGGAGAGTTTCCTCCATGTGTGATCGCAGGTGGATATTCCAGTATGACTGTCTTTTAGGGCAAAGTTTTCCTAGTATAAGCCCTAGAAAGCATCGGACGCGGGCTGGAGCCTTCGTCAGCCCTGTCCATGAGCCTGTCATCAGGAGGGGAATTTGTCTCCCATTAGCAGCAGACTCCTCCTCACTGTGTCCAGCTGCGAGCACAAGCAAGACCATTGTGCTGTCGGGGCAATACTCAGCCGGGCAAGAAAACCCCGAGTAGGTTTTGCTGTGACAAATCTTTTACTTACACAGGGGCTTTCACATGGAAGGGAAGCTGGAAAAAACATGCCCGTTCCTGCCAAAAGGCGCTGCTTTGCCAGTAACTGGCCTCTGTTTTCTAATGCTGCTACTGCAGACGGTTGGTATGTTGAATTAGGGCTTCCTGCTGTCTTCTAACCCATGGGCTTCTCCTTGCCCCGACCCTGGGGAGGTCTTCCTCTGCTTCTGACCTTGCTGTCTGCAGCCACGGCACCGACTCCGATGCGTTCGGCGTCATAACTTCCCTTGAGCCAGAATAGCTGTGCGAGGGGGTGTGAGCTCATGTGCCTGTAAATCCCTTGGAAGGCCGGGAAGTACTTGGTTAATTAACAAAACTGAAGAAGACAGTCATTTTAACCATTTCTGAGAAGCGTTTCCTATTGCTTACAGCAAAGGTCTGGGATTCAGGACTATTCTTCGGCTACGGACCAGTCCAGTTCCCTCCGTGCATCCTCAGATCCTCCCTCTGCCGCAGTGTGAACAGGCTCTTTGGCCGTGTCCC
Source organism: Gymnogyps californianus (assembly GCF_018139145.2). Taxonomy (NCBI): domain Eukaryota; kingdom Metazoa; phylum Chordata; class Aves; order Accipitriformes; family Cathartidae; genus Gymnogyps; species Gymnogyps californianus. The sequence continues at coordinate 867,104 of NC_059479.1, forward strand.
ACGAGGCTTTGCTTGCTTCAGCTCCTCAGAAAATGCCATGTTATACATCAAGGGCTGCGTTTTAGACTGTGTCTGGGTTGTGGGTAGGCATCCCTGTGGAAAGGGGTGCAGGGCTGGCTGGCAGAGGTGGCTGTGCTGGCTTCTCTGGTGGGAGACAGACAGATGGGACGAAGCCAGGTAAGCCGAGTCTGCCATTCCCATGGTTCATCTTCCATCGGGATTCAGCATCTTGACTGTCAGGCCAGCGTATGAATCTATAACATCGCTTGAGGCCAGCTTTTGCATCCTGTTTTGTAATATTCCCTGACATTCCCCACATTCCTGGCAAGGAAACTTCTATATTTTTTTGAAATGTTCCTTTGTCTCTTTGCAAAACTGTGACATCCTTAAAAACTACTTCTCAAAAAGTCCGTTGGCCTGCTCTCTTCAGCAGCTCCTGTTACCTTCATAAAGAAAAGGAAGCCTTGAGCTTCGACTCCAGCCCCAACACCGTCTCCTTCCAGTGGGGAGAAAGGGGGAAAAAAGGGAGAGGAAGGGCCGTGGACTCCTGTTTGACTCAAGTGACCTCCCTAAGCCTCAGGTCCGTGCTACCTGGTTCCACCCTTGTCCTAAGGTTTCACTCTGACCTCCACGTTTTTGAGATGGTTATGGGCTCATTAGCTGTGCTTTCATCGCCGCTGCAGCCCGTCTGGACAGCATGGTCTGGAGGTCCTGGGTTTGGAGGAGAACTTTGGAGAAGGCAGAAGCCACCACAGTGGCCCTTGGGTTGGTGTCCTGCCTCTAAGCGCTGGCCTCTTCTGTCTTACCTACCAGGGTGTAAGGAAGCAAGTTGAGGAGTGGGTGGGATGTTTTGCAATGCTGTATCCCTTGAGAGACCTATCGTGTTTCCCACTGGGAATCAGAAACAAGGCGAGAAAGAAACAACCTGGTGTTGAAGCCCACGGTGTGACCTAGTGGAGAGTTTGACTTGAATCAATACAGCTTGTTACCAGCTGCATCAGGATATGTCTGGTAAACACGTCAGCCCTCCTTCGGTCACCCTACAGCCAGACTTCAGAGAGACCCGGAGAAGGCTAACTGGAGAAGCGTGAGCTAACAAGCGAACCCACAGGTCCCCGTGCCAGATGTTCTCCTGGCGCTGGGGCCCCCTTCCCTCGCTTCTCTGGGCAGCAGCTCCCCAGGACACACAGGGAGCCCCTTGGATGGGCTGTGCCAGCTCCCCCTTTCTCCCACGGGTGAAGGGGACAGTGGCACTGGGACCTTCTCTGTGCCCCAGAAGGAGCTGTAGGAAACAGCCTCCTCTCCTGGGCAGCATTTCAGTTTGCTCCGGACGAGGGGACGCCTGGCTGCCTCTCCCATTGCTTTGGAGCCAGCAAAGGCTCTCTCCTCCCGTCTTTCCCACCTACAGATGTTGGCTGACTGGAGACCTGGGAGGCAGCTGCTGCTCTGTTGCTGCAGCTGGAAATTATGGTCTGGTTTCCTTCTGTGGCGCCACGGTAGCATTAATGACAGGAAGGTCCGGCCAGGGACAGAGGTGGAAGAGGCTTTTCCTGAGGAGAATTGGACCGAAATCCCCTTGTCGAGGGGGAGGGCGTTGCAGCGGGCAGGACGTGTGTGTGACACCCGCCTGTGCCTCCCTGCACACCTCGCACCGGCTGGGACCCGGTCCCAGGGCTGGCATGAGTGTGGGTGGCGTGTGTCCCCTGCGGAGAGCCAGCCTTGGCCACCGCCATCCCGCACCGCCAGCGTGCACCTGCAGCAGCAGCTGGGTTTGGTGTCTGCTGTCGTGTGCGCACAGAAAGGTCTTTTTCACTGTAAAATATGGCTATTATTTGTTATCGGTTGGCTAAATTATTTGTTATTGGTTGGCTGGCTTTTAGCAATACTCTCTTTGCAAGGGGAGTGCTTGCTTTCAGTCCCAAGAGGATCAAAACCTCTCGGTTCAGGGATTTCATTAACCAGCTATGTCAAAATAGCTTGTGGGATCCCTGAGCAGCTCTAGTGGAGTGCTTGTTGTGAGCTGGACTGGGCAGCAGCCAAGGCACCCTCCGTTAAAGCATGCTGAAGGGCAGCAGCACTGCTGTCTCTGAGGCCCGGTACTTCCCTGCATCACTGGGATGTGAGATCATGTTTGGAAGCAGCTTTTGACTCCTCCTGCGTTGGTGGAAATTTTACACATGGTCGCTGGTAACTTGGATGGCCACTGAGACACCTCCCCATCTGCAGGGCGATGGCTGTTGTCAGCTGGACGCCCTTGCTGTCCTGTGTGCGGGTGTTTTTGTCCTGCTCCTTTCCAAGGTTTGCTCACAGATGTACTTACCAGCCTGCTCCTCTCAACTGTCCCCTTCTGCGCTTTGGACCTAGGATCTCCCCTGCCAGGTCCTGCTCAACCGAGGGGATCTCACAGCTCGTTCTGTAAACTATTTATGCCAAAAGCATCGACTCGGGGAAGTGCAGTTGCAGAGAATGTGCTTTTCATTACGGAGACTAATCCCATGTCAACCAGAGCTGCTCACTTGGACCGTGTTGTTTCCCTCGGCTGCAGTCTGCCTGAAAAGGTTAGGTGAGTCCTGCCTGCATGGAGGGAAGGAGAACTCCCAGGGCAAGGCGGAGTGCCGATGGGTTGAGCGCAGACCATGAATTTGTAGAAAATTAGGCAATTCAGTCTAGATGTCTTGGATAGCAGGTGCTGCTGTTCTTGTCCCTGAACCATCTTCCAAAGCTTTTAGTCCTCTTTGGTATCTTGAGGGGCTGGGAAATTTATGATGGATCAGTCTTTCCTTTCAGTTTTCCCAGCCCTCCCATCTCCTGCGCTCGGGAAAGGCTGCGTTCACACGTGCTGTCCTGCCTGGCTGCGAGCGGCTGGCAGCTCCCACGGTTTGCAAACAGCCGACCAAGAGAAGCCCGCAGCTGAGGGTTACGGTCAGTGCTTTGACTAGTCAACGTCCGATGGGATGAGAAGGGGGGTTTTGGTGGTGTCCGTCGCTCTCCTCCCTCCTGGCTTACTGCAGGGCAGTGCCGTGCACTCCCGGTTGGTCCTGCTTCCAGAGCCTGGTGCCAGCAAAATGCAGCCCTGTGGGCAGTTTCACACTTGAGCATCTCAGTACCTCATTTTTCCAGTTGCAATTGAAAGCTGCAGCCCACCTGGCTGGAACGGGGCATCCCGTGCCCAGCCAGCCGTGGCCAGGACAGGCCACCTGGGTGTCCCTGCTCCGGGGTGCCTCGTGCCCGCTCCCGGCTGCAGGAACGGCTGGTCTGGGGACAGCGAGCCTGTCCCGCCGCTCGGGCAGGGCTTACGGAGAGCTGGAAACAGTTAAGCAGCGTGCCTGCGTGCATGTGCGCTCTCGCTCTGGCTTTCTCGCGCGCTCCCCGCCTGCTTCCCACCCCCGCTGTTCGAACCGTTCAGCCCTTTGCGCGGCCGGGGATGTTCTGTTTGCTTCTAACGAGAAATTAGATGGCTGCCCGGGCAGGCAGGGTCAATGAGGGCAGATTTTATTAGCTCGGTACAGTTGGCCTGCGTAGAAAAATCGGAGATCTCCAGTTGACTGCCTGCGGGAAGGTCTTTGGCTGGGAGTGCTCTCGTCTCCAGTGGATGGTGCTGAGGTGGGGGATCAGGGAGGCCAGTGGTCATGCTGATATTTTTTTCTGCATTTAATCCACGGTTTCCAATGAACAAAGCCAGGATTAACAGCTTCTGCCGTGGTGAGTCTGCTCGTGTCCCAGCTTTCTATTTGTATTAGGAAGTTTCAGCCAGCAAACATGCTTTTGGGGGGAGATGGTAAAGTCTGTAAAATGACCTTTTTTTCTTGTCAGAGATTTCTTGAAAACAGTGTTTCCTTTGCAGGGAGTCAGTTTGCTTTGGCTTTTATGCAGCAGGGTGAGGGAAAGGGTTAGGAGGTGTAATTTGTTTTGTTGTTAAGCTTTTTTTGTTTTTTCTTTTCTTGAAAAACAGACCAGATTTTCCTTTACCTTCCCCCCCTGCCCTTGAAACGATCTGTAGCGTCTGCCCTGGCGGGAGCATGCCTGCTTGGAGAGGGGCTGCGGTGAGGTGCGTTGTGAGCCCTGAACCCCTGATGAAATGCGGCACTAGTACTGAGGGTACGGCTGTGCGTGATAGGAAGGAGAAGGGAAATGGATGCGACACAGTACAGGCTGGTTTCAGTCGCATTGTGTGTGGCTTTTCTTTCAACCCCTCTGCTCCCCGCTTAAGATGCAGTAGGCATAATAGATCTGCGGCCTTTTTAATATTTGGGCTTATTTCTCACAGTCAGCCAAGCTGGTGAAAGCGCGGTGGCCGCGCAGCATGCCAGCTCCTCCTAACCTTCGGTTGTCTCTTGAGCCCGAGCCAAAATGCCTTTCCATGAGCCTGATTCCCGCCTCCTGCCAGGCAGCCAGGGCGGCCGGGGCGGCAGCCGGCGTTGGCCGGGAGCCCCCGGAGCGCGGCAGTGCCGGTGCCAGCCATGCCGCAGGATGTGGCATCGCCTGCCGACGCTGATTTACTTAAAAGCAGTTTTAAGCAAGAGGAAAGGAGAGCACGGGGGGGGGGGGGGGGGGCTTCAGGGCTGTGGAGGGTGAGCTGTGAGGTGGGGAGGGAAGTGCCCCCCCAGGAGCCGCTGGCAGCTGCGCTGTGAGCGATGCCCGGGCGATGCTGGTGGGCACTGGGTGCAGTAGAGGGGCTGGCTGAGCCCTTAACGCTCCAGATGGGAGAGATCCCGCAGGCAGGGGTGAAGGTCCTGCCCCAGCGTACGCAGACCTGCGTTCACACGAGAAATGTTACTTGGCTGCTTTTTGAAACTTAGGTTTTGGGGTTTGTTTGGTTTTTGGGGTTGTTTTTTTTTTTTGGTTTTATGCCTTGATTTGTAATTATCTCTGGGAGGACTGCAGGGAGATGTCCCTGTCGAGGAGGAGCGTACTGTGCAGACCGGGAGGGCCATTCTCTCAATGAACCTCAAGCGTGCCGTTTGCAGGCTGAGGGGTGGTGGTGTGGTCATCTGCGCAGGCAGGGCTTCGTGGTGTTACAAACCTGAATTTTGCAGAGATCTTTCTGACGTGGGATGGGATTTTCACAAGTTTAACGATAAGCACACGCAGGCGTTTGGGCAGAAGTGCCGAGCGCCTTTGCTTGCACAGCTCCCCGCGGACCAGCTGCAGCAGCAGATGCAGGGACCAGTTGATCGACGGCGTCTGACCACAGCAAATGCCAGTGGGCTGCTGGTCGAGGGCACGCTGCAGGCAGGCGGGAGGGGGGATGGCTTCGGCGTCACGCTTCAGTCTGCAATAGGGGATTGGTGAGGCAGAAAAAGGAGGCAGATTATTGCACAGAGCTGGAGAAATACTTGATTCTGGCTAATTTTTGTATTGCAGCCTTTAAAAAGGGAAGAAAAGAGCCCTAAAGCAACCCTTTGTGTCTCTGCTGAGACATTAGTGCCCATTTCTTCCTGCGAGGATGCATTTCTGTACCGGGGCTGTGGCAGTGCCTGGCCATCGGCTCGGGCAGCCACTGGACCAGGTATGACAGCTCTGGCTCTGGGCTCACCATCCCCAGGGGCTCGCAGAACTCCCACCGAAGGCCATAGGAGCCTGTGCGTTCCTCAGCTGGGAACTGGATGGGTTTATAATTCTGTACAACATGGAAAAAGCTGCAGAAAGACCTTGAGGGAATGCTGCTCCGTGGGGTTCCTCTGGTAACACACACTAGTGTTTATTCTAAATAAATGCATAAAAGTAGGAGGAAATTCCCTCATGTATTAAGCAAGTAATTATTTTTTTTAATGCCTGGATTTAAAAGTAGGAGCTGAGGATAGCTCCTAAGCATGTAGTGCAGGAGCGAAACTGCAGCAGGTTGCATCGACTGGAGGTGTGAATGTGCATCAGCTGCAGATGCTGCGTTATGGAGTTGAGAACTCTCTGCAAAGGCGAGAGCTGCTGCTGATTCTGGCTTTTTAGCAAAACTATTGTCGTTTTCCTTTGCCTTGACCTTCCTTAGCCTTCGGTGATGGCTTGTGTCGGGTCTCGCAGTGCATGCGGTGTAAGTGCTGTGGCGAAAGCAGCAGCGGGATGCAGCTCTCTGGACTTTAACCTCAGAGCGTGCTGGAGGCAGGGGTAGGCTATGGGTGCATCGTTTTGTCGGTGCTGGGTCTAACGCTCTTCCAAGCAGCAGGAAAATGGACTCTTATTGTTGTCCATGTAAAGAAATGCATGATGCGATCCCTCCTCATCGGGGAGGTGCGGTCTCGGCCGGTACCTGCAGCATCTGACGGATGCCGTGCGCCGGCGCTACCAAAGCGGTCAGGTGGGGAGCTCTGGCACCGCTGGCTGCCCTCGGAGGGACGGCGTCCGTCAGTCCAAACAAAGTGCGTGTGAGATCCATGGGATGATCAACAGGAAAACAACAGTGCAATTTTAGAAAGGGTGGGATACAGGATGGGCAAGATGGATTAATTTTCTTCAGCATCTGAGTAGCTGTTTTGATCTTGCTTCTCTTCTGGGTTTCCAATAGCAGAAATGAGAGCACCCAGCCACCACAGCCACCTGAACAGTAGAAACGCGTATACGTATGCCAACATATATTCAATGCTCTTTGTGTACACAGTAATTGCGTTTGGATGGGGCAGGCTGCCCTTTTCCCTGTGAGCGGTTGCTCGCTGGCTGCAGGCGCAGGGCTGTTGGAGCACGAATGTGTGGAAGGGGGAATGCAGGTGGACCTGCAAAGCTCTACCTTTTCATTCCACGGTTGGGTGCCATCTTTTTCTTTCAGCTGTTCGGGGTTGTACTGGGGCGTCTTGGTGCCCTTCGCTCGGTAAAGGATAGTGACCTGCCGACAGAGCCCGCTGCTGCAGCGCGGTCACTCTTACCAGCATCGCTTGTTCCTGCTGGGTGCTTCAGCCACGCAAGCACCTTCTTTCTAACTCCTCTTTTCGCTGGGAAGCTTCTCCCTGTCCCATGTACACCGACATGCATTTGTATAGGTGCAGGCAGCTCAGCAGAGTGAATACCAGCCTGAAACCCAGGAAGGGAATAACGTAACTGGTGCCAAAGAGGAGACAGTAACCTTTCAACCCAAGCCTAGATCTGGGCAGAGGCGAGCTATCGGCCGTGCCGGCGCTGATGGACCTTCTCCGGGTGGTGCATAGGGTGGGCTGGAGCCGGAGGCCCTCTCTCCCCTGAGCTTGCTTTGCCGTTGCCTTCTTCAGGCATGGAAACCGAGGTTCCTGCTGGGCTCCCCCCCTCCCGTGCGAGGGGGACTTGCTGCTGCGCTCCCCGGGGCGCAGGAGGGGTTCCTGCCCTGTCTGTTGTTCCTCTGGAGTCAGAGCAGCTGCAGAAATACAGGTGGGGGAGGCAAGGAGGATGGATCAGGGTCTTCACCTTCCTGGCCCTTTGTTTCTGTTCCTATCGGTGCCCTTTCCATCCCCTTGTTCCTACCAGACATCTGCTCTGCAGCTGCAGCACTCAAACACAGGACGTTTAACCCCTGAGCTACCGCAGCGCTTGTGCTCCCAGGGGCAGTCTGAAGCCAAGGGCCAGGAGGAGGTGTCCCGAGGTGGCCAAAGGTGCTACAAGACTCTGAGGAGCGGAGATGCCTGTGGGGAGCAGGCATCTATAATGTCCTCTGGGACATCCCTGTAGCGAATGCCTCACCTGGCTTGCACGCAGATCTGCCTTTGTCCTGTCTGCCATGCTGCGTGTGACTTAAAACCGCGGAGAGGAGCAGCCACCAGCTCCAGGGGACTGGCCGCGTCCTCCTTCCTCCGGCTTGCTTAGCAACAGGCAGGACCAGCGCTGCCTTGCAAAGGAAAGCCGTCCCAGCGGTGCCGGGGGGACCCCGGCTCGGTCTGTCTCTGCCACCCCACCGCGTCCTGCAGCCACGTCCTGCAGCCACGTCCTGCGGACGGTGCGTCCAGCAGCCCAGCTGGTTTCTTCCCTCCAGCAGCTGGTGCACCCCGTGCCTCTTGAGCATGGATGTTGGTTGTTCAGCCCTGCCTTGTTGGGTCTAAAATAACACCCCAAGAGAGGAAGAGACCCTTCGCTGCTGCAGAAGATGAACGCTGGCTTCTCTGGAGGTGACTGTTAGGCTTTGTTGTCCCAGAGGAGTGAATACTGAAAGGAGAGGAGAAGTTTTCTCCCCTTTCTAAAGTAAAGAAGGTAACAAACACGTTTGCATTTTGCAAAGGTATGATTAAATCTGATTCGTTCGGGGCTGATGTGGCTACTTCAGTGCTATCTTGCAATCTTTAATAAAGACAGCAAAGGCTGCAAATGTGAACTTAAATTGCTCAAAGCGATGTTTGTGGAAGTGGTGGTGTTCCCTGTGCAGATGGGACGCAGCTCCTGTCTCAGGTGCCAGCCTGCAAGGGGAGAAGCTGCTTTTTGGCTGGGCGTGGTGCAGAGCCGAGCTCTAGCATTGCCCTGGTCTTCCTCATGGCCGTGGTCTTACAGTCGCGTTTCTGCACTGCAAAGCACAAGGTTATACTCGCTTTGGGTGCAAAGGGCTATGTTTTAACTTTCTTTAGAACAGAATAAAACAGACACGAGGCTACGGTTAGGCTCGTTTGCAGGAGAGGAAACCAAAGCTGTCGCATCCAGTTGATAACTGTGGTTACGTGCAACCCTGGAGCTGAGCCGAGATGCGAGCGGGGGAAGAGATAAGGCGGGGGGGAGCGCTCCCCGGGATGGCTGCTGCAGTGCTGCCTGGGGCAGGCTCCGTGCACACCCCGCAGGGAACTGCCTCTGCCCCGGGCCGGGGGGCACCCGGGGAGCGGAGCCTGTTTTGTTACCTGGAAACTTTGCTTTGACAATAGAGCAGCGGTTTGTCCGGCGTCCCAGGGCCCTTCCTTCCTCTCTGCTGTCCTAACCGAGCGGCTCCTGCCCAGCTGGGGTTTCCAGCCTTGCTGCCGTCCGGGGCACAGGGCGCTGGGCAGGACGGCTGTGAGCATCTGCCGAAGCCAGGTACTGCCCAGGGGTGATGGGGAAGGAAGGGAGGGCACCCGGCCGGCGGCTGGGGGGCAGCTGGGAGCGGAGGAGCTTGGGGTGACATTTGAGGGTGGTGCATGAGGTGATCCAGAAACCCAACGGCTTCGGTCTCCCTGCCCCATGGGTGGCCAGAGGGCTTCTTGCCCCGGTTGTACTGGCCGGTGCTCTGGTACCGACACCCACGCAGACACTGGCCGGCAATTTCTGTGCTACCTCTAGGATCGTTTTTAACCCCGTATTTCCCTCGTGTTCATCCGCACCATGCAGCGGCTGTCTGGGACGCGGACGGGGCAGTGGTGGGCTCTGGTGCCCCCGCAGTGCCATCACCCCCCCGCGTGATGCCGTCCGCGGGGGAGCGATGCCCTTGGGAGCAGACAGGGCATTTCGGGGCTGGAGGTGGTGGAGCTATTTGAACAATTCCTTGTTGGCGACGTAGCAAGGAGCAGTTCCCAAAACTTGTGAGACCTATTTACTGTGGGGAGGTTAATTATGGAAACCCGCTGCATCTGGGAGAGCGTCCAACCGCGTTTCTCATTCCTGTCTGCGTGCCCTGTCCATGCTGGCGGCTTTGAAATCTCTGCGGTTTGCTGGATGGTGCTGGGAGCTGGCCGGGCTGGAAGCAGATAACTGGTATTTATTGGTGCTGTGTGCCAAACCGCGCGTGGACGGGGGATGCCCGTGGCTGCGTAAAATTCGGCACGTCTCTCCTGCTCCGAAAGCCCAGGCTGGCGTGGGCAGCCCCGGCAGAGCGTGGGAGGCAGCACCGGGGCTTCCTCCGGGCGCCTGCCCTAAGCACACTGCGAGGGGAGAGGTGCCTTCAGTCAGCACGGAGGGGTCCGGATTTGGCCCTCGGATGTGTTTGAGTGATGCCCCGTTCAGAGAGGCAACACTGATTTCTGTGAGCACAGCGCTGGGTGTTGCAGGCAGAGTTAATTCCTCTTTCACTGGCAATGCCCTGGCCCCAGTACCTTCAGCAGCAGTAGGATATGTGTTTCCCATGGGAAACTCTTGTTTCAGCTCCTCACTTTTTCGAGCAGTGAAGGCACATACCCCTGGTTTGGGAGATGCGTCAGGATTTTCTGGCACTGCTGTAAAAAGTAGGCAAGTACTTCTGTTTACGGACCGGGAGGGGAAGCTGAGCTCTACTTCTGCATAGTCAGTGTGGTAGGTGACCATTTATTTTAAGGTGCGACGGAAAGAAAACACGCCAAAAAGAAAGGGAAAAAAGAGCATTTCCCCAGTTAGTGCTGGAGTGTGACAGCCGGAGGCTCGGAGCTCCCACCCGCATCTGCCGGGCAGCTGGTTTCACGGCTTTCCATTAGGTAACGTATGGGCAATTTTATGATGTGGTTTTCTTTTCACACACTAATTGGCTATGTGGGACTTTTTATGGGGAATTTGGAAACTTGCTGTGAGAGGCTGGGATCCTGGGCTGTGACTTCTCGTTTTTTATTTTTGATTTTTAAAGCGAAAGTGCAGAGCCGGGGTTCTGGGAAGTGGCTTTCCTGCCTGTAATTACGTTTGCCTCCGGTGTTCCAGCTCGCTCGTTTTAAAGCTCTTATTGCATCTCCCGGGCTTTTCCGCATCCACGCCTGTTCCAGGTCAGGGGTGGGGTAGCTGTAGCCCCAAAAGCACTTGAGGGAGAGATGTCAGGCTCCAAACATCCCACGGCCAGGAGCCGTTCCCGTCGGAGCCGCTGCAGACTCGGCGTGGATCTCGGTACTCCCCCGTCGGCGTGTTACGTCCAGGGAAATGCCACGGTGCAGTGACTGTCAGGAAGATGATTGGGGGAATTTTGTCCTTTTTTTCCCACTTTCATGTTGGTTTTCATCCTTTTCTTCCACTTTCACTAGCAAAATGAGAGACTCCTCTCTTTCTCAGTTTTTGCTTTCCGCCCCTCGCCTCGGCGTGCTGGGAGGTGCTGGGGGGTCCGGGTTCCCAGTCTGTGTGGGGGGACACCCGCCCATGGTGCCCTCCATCCCCGGGTCACTTTGCAGCAGCCAAGCTGGTGGAGCTGCTCCCATGGGACCCTCTCAGGGCATTTCTGATGGACCACGGTGGCACTTGGGCCACAGCGTGTGCCCCTTGTTGGGTACAAGAGATGGGGAGAGTGGCTGTGAATGCCTTTTCCTTGGGAAATGCCATCCAGCCTCAGCAGCTGCCGGAGGAGGGCAGAGGCTTTGCCTGGAGGGGATTCTCTGGTGGCTCGTAAGGGCTGTGCACCATCGGGAGCTTTTTCCAGCAAGTGCATTGGTGCTGGTTTCCCCCGTGGGGATGTCCCGGCGCTTACCGAGGGCTCATCTCACATGGAGAGCTTCCTCTGAAGTGGGAGACGTAACGGGGCCACTCATCTACCTTCCCTGTCTGCGTTCATGAAACTGGTTAGCAGCTTTGTACGGGTGTGTGTTCGCTCCTCTGTCGGGTGTGGGTGAAGGTGGCTGGCAGGCTGGTGGTGGTACTGGTAGCGGGGGTAATGCAGGCGTGCAGACAGAGAAGGCATGCACAAGTCATCTTTGGAAACCCAGCTGAAAATACCAGGAACCCGCCAGCCCCTCTTCCCCTGCCGCAGACCTCGGTGAAAGCCCAGGTGGAAGCGCTGCCATCTTTTTGTGTCTCATCTTCATCTGCTGCTCGTTCCTCGGTGAGGAGCCGTCGGGTGCCGGGGGGAGGCTGTGCACCCCGGTGCATGGCTGGCACGCGTGACGCGCGCCGTCGCAGCCCGGCTCTGTGGCAGCAGGCGCCCGTGTGCGGGGTGTGTTTGGGCTCCTCTGAGGTTGGGTTCGGTGTGCGCTTCGTGGGATTTATCCCCTTGTTTCTTAGGGAAACGTGGGCTCTGTATGTTTATGCATCTGTCTGCCGGTGTCTGCGTGCCGGCTCCTCCTGCAATACAACTTGAATGGGATCACTTCTGCCGCATTTAAACTACAGATTGCAAAGATATTAAGTTGCTACAAGCTTGTGAAAATCGTTTGCTGACCAGAGGAGGCAACGAGACCCTCTTCGCGGCCCTGCTGAGGGGTGGGTGTACCGTGCAATGAGCCTTTATTAGACATCAGAAAATCCACACGTCTGGAGACGCAGCCCCATTGGAAACCAGTCTCCATCGCCGCTGCTCGTGGCTTCTCTGCCCAGTGCGGTTCTGCCTGGCTTGAGGCAGCGGAGGGTCTCCAGGCAGCGTCCCGTGGGGGCTCGGGATGGATTTCCAGCAGAGGCTGCAGGCAGGCACTTGTGCTGCTGTCCGTCTGGTGCAGGGTTTGGGTCCCCCGTCACCTTGCCCTGGCAGTGAAGCTCCCAGGGAGGTGGCGGGGAGGGCTGGGGACATGACTTGCAATGGGTGACCCTGTGCATGGTGTTGGGCTGTGGCCCTGGTGCTGCTGCTGCAGCCGTGCCCCCCGCGGGCCGTTCACCACCCGCACGTGTGTTCGGCAGGAGGGTTTGCCTGCCCGTCCTTTCCTGCACTTCCCTGGGAAAGCACGTCTGTGGGAAGGGCGGGCAGGAGGAGGAAGCTGGCTGCCGGCTCCGTCCAGGACAGGGACACTCGGAAACCTTTTCTGTGCCAGCGCTTCAGTGTGGGGAGGGCTCCCGCCTGGGATGGGCAGAGCCCCCCTGCCCTTGGTGGGCTTGCTCCTGCTGCGTGGGGCTCTGGGGGGGGGATGCAGGACTGGCTGCAGCAGGCGAAGCCTGGGACCCGGCTCCAGGACGGGGCGAGGAGAGGTACGCTCCCCCTTGTCCCCCCGCCAGCCCCTGCGCCGGGAGGAGGCGGACGAGGGGAAGGAAATGTCGTGCTCTGACTCCTCGTTTCCACCGGGGCGATGGGCGGCCGAGCTCAGTCCTGCGCGGGAGCATCCTGCTGCAGACGGCGGCCCTGGCCCCCCGCTGCTCCCCAGCCCGGCGGGGCGGCTGTGGCCACACTGGGTGTCACACGGCTCCTGCGCATCGCCCGGCCGGCTGAGCGGTGCCGATCGGCACCCCGGCCATGCTCTTCTACCAGTTCAGCCCCTCTGCTGTCAGGGGTAAGCTCGGCACGCGGCTCTGCTTCTGGCTGCCCTTCCCTCCGCTGTCCTCTCTGGGGGGAGATGCCAGAGCCATCCCTCCCTGGGGGCAGTGGGCGGCGGGGGGTCAGGACGTCATGGGGCAGTAGCGGGTTGGGAGGTTGGTGTTTCTGTTCTTGGTGGGGGGCACCCTGAGCTGCAGCCTCTGGCCGTGATGGCCCCGTGGCCAGCGACTCCGTTGTGAGCGAAGGAGGAGCAGAGCCGGAGCAGGAGGGGGGTCTGGCAGGGGGGCTGTGGGAAATGCCCATCCTTGGGCCCTGCCCGCCCTGCGGATGCGGGAGGGATCTGCTCTCCAGAGCTGTCATGACCAAAGACCACTCGCATGGACCATGAGTCTTGGTGCCCTCCCGGCTGGACAGTTGCAGCCGCAGGGCACCTTCTCCCACGGAGGTACCGGGGTGCGCGGGAGAGATGCGGTGCTCTGCGGGGACCGGGCTGACCCGGTCGAGCTCCAGGGTTGAGGTCTCCACTGGGATTACTGGGTTTGAGCCCCGTTGAGGGCAGGAGGGTCAGCCCCAGGATTTCGGCTGGGCTCACGGCACAGTGAAGGACAGCTGCACAGTTTGGACCCAGATGCAGATGCTTATTCCAAAACTTCCGCCCAAAACTTCTGAATTATTTGGGTCTGGGGTTTTGGCTTGGTCCCGTCCTTAACTGAACTGCTCATTTTGAGCCTTTTTTTTTTTTTTTTTTTTTTTTTTTTTTTTCCCCCCCATGCTGTAGCTTTGTAATTGGAAATGCAGCCAGAGCTCTCGGCTGAGGCTGTTGATGGATGGTGATGAAATTGGGGTGTTTCACTGCAATCCGCTCTGGGTGGATCCGGCCTCAGTCCAGTCTGTGCTGGGTGGTGCCTCCGAGAGGGACAGGCGAGACTCTGAAACTGCCATCGCATTTTCTGCACTTGAGGTCAAATGTTTGTCACCCTCAGAAGTATAAATCTCAGCAGACCGACAGACTGCCGACACCAGGCAGCAGCTTGCTTTGGCTGCCTGAGCTTTGGGCTGTTTTCCCTCCAGTTCTGTAAATTTGAGAAATTTCCCAGAAAATAGTGCTGGCTGTTGGACGGGCTCGTCCAGGGGATAGCTGAACCATGTGTGGAGGGATGGGAACCGGCCAGGCAGGGGGGTGTAGAAAACCATCAGGGTTTTGGTGCCTGCCAGGATGAACGCCAACGGTGGTCCAGGGCGGTGGGAAGGAGGAAGGAGAAGGAAAGGTTTCTTTGGCAGGCTCTTCTGGAGGATGTTTGCAAAAGTGACCAGCCCTAAGCTTTGATGAGCTCTGAACTGATTATTAAAAATAAAGATCTTCCTCTCTTGCCTGGCAAAGTACTGTATTTGGTTTGGTGGGTTCAGAAACGAAATGTTTCATCGGGAGGTTAAAATTTTGTCTTGTGGCCCTATCACTCCTGTGTTACCTCCTCCTCTTCGCCTTGTGCTAGCGGAGAGGCTAAAGCTGAGCAGTTTCTGCTCCCTTGGGCAGAGAGCCCCCTCCGTGCACGGGCATCGCTGCCCACCGGCACACCCCTGGGCTCCCCGGCTCCCGTTTCTGCAGCCGGTCATTTCCTCTGCTTTGTGCACATGAAACACGGGCTCGGGCGCTGCGGGAGCTGGGCGGGAGCGGGCTGCCGCTGCAGGGAGCATCGCTGCTGCCGGGCGGGATGCTCAGTTCTTTGCTTTCTTTCAGAAACCGAAGCCAAGAAAGCTTGCGAGTGGCTGCGAGCGGCAGGATTCCCTCAGTATGCCCAGCTTTATGAAGGTGAGAGCTGCCTGCTCCTGCTGATCCCAGTCCCTGCTCTGTACGTGGGCTTGTGTCCTGTATCTCAACCAAACGCCAAGGGTGGCTGCAGCGAGAGCTCACAAAGCTGTGGGGAGAGGAGAGGATGGAGAGGATTGTTTACTAATTATATGATCATGTGTTAAAACTTGAAGCCTTCGGACTTGGCTGTGGCCTGGAGAGCCAGCCACGCTGTTAATTTTTCTGCATTCCTGAACTTTTCCCCTTCAGGCAGGGCTGCAAGGAGTCCCCGGGGCGGCTGCTCAGGCCAAGGGCAGGCAGGCTTTGGAGAGCCATCGGCTCTTCAGTAGTTCAGTGAGTGTTTGCAGTGGGTGGGAGCGCAGAGGTAGCCAACGTAGGTAACGCGGAGAGAGAGCATTTCCTCCCTCCCTCCCCGCTGACACATCCTGCAGGCTCCTGCCCTGCCCCGATAGGCAGGGGATGGGCAGACCCCCCGGGACGGACCCGCTCCCACCTCCCCTGCCACGCACCCACGAGTGGTTTGCAGGGCGACCGGTCTTGCCTCCGGCTCAGCTGCGTTTGCTTCAAACCCATGGTGGGACCGCTGGTCCCTGCCGGGGGGGCTGGTGCCAAGGAGCGGTGGCTGCAGCCGGCCCCGGCTGGCCGGGACAATAGCGGGAAGCCGGGTCTCTGGCGGGCTGCGGCGATGGCTATTGTTCAGCCGGGCACTTCCACCGCCCCCCGCAACACGTGCACGGGAGCCATGCTCTTGCCCCCCAGGTGATGGCTTTACAGGCTGCCTGTTTGCCTCTCTGGTTTCTATTTTGGGGGGCAGGCTCCTCGCACGGCCACGTGCAAGGACTGGCCGGATTCCTGCAGGGGAGACCCGGCCCCAGGTGTCGGCCCCCAGTAGTGCTGACAGCCCCGGGGCGGCGAGGAGCGGGTGCTGGGTGCTGGAGTCTATGAATAAACTGACCCTTTTTCCAGCCTCTCTGAGCAAAACTTTCCACATCCTCCGAGTGTTTCATTCTGTTTTTCTCCCCAGCTGGCAGGGCTCAGCGTCCCCTTGGTAATTGCACTCAATAGCTTCATTAACAGCCGGGCTTGGACACTTGTGGTTAATGGTCTGGGTCCTACGTACCTGATCCCAGCAGAGCGGTCTCCGAGTGCACGGAGATGAGCAGGGAACTGGATGGAAGCCCTTGGGCACCTTGCCACCCTCACCTAACTTACCTGGAAGGGAGCGCTGCCCAAAGACCCTGGGCATGTACCGCCTCCGGGGGGGGGGTCCTCCAGCTATTGCCCTGAGGCCAGCGGGCGTATCTGCATGTGGAGACCTGACCCATGGCCTTTGAGGTGTTGGGGGGGATTGAATGAGATGCTAGATCTACTGTACCACCATAGCGGTACGGCTTTCTTGCCCCTGGGGGACCTCTTATCAGCTCCTAGCTCTCCCCTGGGGAGCCGAGAGGCTTTCTTGACCCTGGGGGATCGGTGGGAGAAAGGAGTCATTGATGAGCAATCAATGCCATCTGTAACGTATTGCCTTCTGGGACACCAAGATGTCTCTTGGGCAGTGTTAGGGAGGTGGCCGCTCCCCAAAAACCACCATGAGGTGCCGAGGGGAGAAGCCGTGGGGTTCCCTGTCCCCCTGCAGTGCGTGCAGGCTGCACGCCCGAGGAGGGGCAGCGCGGGCTCCAGATGTGCGCAGCTGGGAGCAGAGCTGTGCGGTGGTACCTGTGTGGGCGTGTGAAAGCGCTGCGAAGGGCTGGTGTTTATTTCTGAATCAGCTCATCTCTCCAAGCGCTACAGCCAGCCCAGCACCCCAGCCCAGCAAAAGTCTTTCCCATGGGCTTTAACTGTCCTGGGCACGCCAAGGTCCCCGGCACAGTGACGGGGTTGTTTGTCCTGCAAGGGGGAAGCTGTCTGAGGAGGAGGCAGGGCAAGGGGCATCTGTTGCATGACAGTGATCCCCTGCCAGCGTCTGGGCTGCTGCAAGCCCTCCCACTCCCGAGCCGGTGGGGCTTGTTTCCACCCCTCTCCTCTGCCCAGCTCATCCCTCCCACCTCAGCACTTGGCTTGTGCTCACCGCCACGGCACCAGGACATCCCCGGCCTTTCCACGCCTGCCCCGTCTGTGTCTTGCTCTTGCTCTTTGCTGGCTGCCTCCTGAGCTGTGGGCAAAAAGTGGTCCCTCAGGAGGAACCGCTGCCGGGAGCCTGGGTTAAGTCCTGCCTGTAGAGAGCTGCCTCCTGGCCGGCTCGGCGGGACCGTCCCTCTCTGTAGGTTCCCCTCCCGCAGCCACGGCTGTCACGAGTGGCAACTCCCCATGGCAATGCGATGCCCCAGCCTTCCTGGCTGCTTCTGACTCGTACTCATGGCCCAGAAACCTCCCATGCCTTTCCCCTCCACTGCTCTCCTGCTTCTCCACCTCTCCATCCTTGGCATCTCTCCTCCTCTTGCTCCTTGCAGCATCTCCCTCCTCGCATGCTGACTGCTGGCTCTTGTGCCTGATGCAGCAGCTGGCTCGGAAATGGCTGCTGATTTTACTCTTGCTTTCCTCCGCAGACTCGTTGTTCCCTCTTGACATCGGCGCTGTGAAGAAGGACCACAGCTTCCTGGACCAGGACTCCCTCAAATCCCTGTGCAGGTAACACTCCCTCGCACCCCTTCACCGCTGCAGGCAGAGGAGCCAGCGCAAGGACGTGCCCTAGGCGAGGGCCCAGGGCAGCTGCCCGGGCTGCCCGCGGTCCCCGGGGCCGACGGGGTGGTGGGTGCTGCGGGGTGCCTGCCTTGCACCCCGGCTGCAGCTCAGAGCCCGCTCAGGTGCTATCGCTCCCTCTGCAACGAGGAGTTTGGATGCGTTAGTCTTTCGAGTCAGAAAGCATTGCTAGCTGTTGGGTGGTGCCAGGGAAACGACAGTGGTTTCGGTTTGAACATGAAGAGCCGCTGGAGAACGGAAACACTTCCCAGGAATAATTCTTCTCTTTGTGTGGCTTTCGGGCTGTGTTTTAATTTCAAGCTTGGGTAACTCCAGCCTGTAGAGCTCGATTAGGAATGGGTCGGTCAGAGCTGAACTGTAAAAGAGCAGAGGTGCAAAGAGAGACCCAGTTCTGCTGTGCCTGCAGCCCACACTCTCCCCTTCCACCGCTGGCTGCCCTGGGTGGCTCCTCGCGGGCCGTGGTCCCCAGGGGAGGGAGCCGTGTCTGCCCAGGGTGCGTTTTATGTTGCTTTATTTTGCAAGGATGCTTCGTAACGTCTCTGAGAACAAAACAGAGTTTGGAGACCACGTCTCTGCATCAGAGTGAAGGGGTCTTGCTTGGTTGTTGGTGTAAGGCGGGTTCAGGTCAAAGCGCCTGTGGATGAAATCGTGTCCGCGGACAGAGTTTCACTCGGTCACCAGGCACGTGCTGCCTGTGGAAGAGAGAAAACACGCAGCGAGGGATTTGCTGAGCAGTGGTGCAGTGCGAGGGGCTCCGTGGAAGCTGCATGCTGCTGATTAGCGCTTTGTGCGGGTCGTTAGGAGCTGCGGGTGCTCACGGCGGCGGTTTGGGAGCTGTTGGTTTGCACTGGGATTTGCTTTGCGCAGGTGAAGTCTGTGCTGGTGGGCGCCTCCTCTTCCCTGGAACAACCGCTCTGTCGGCTGCTCTGACCAAGGATTTCTGCGTTCACAAATGCTCGCTGGCTTCGTGTGACGTTAGTCATCGCGGTGCCTGGCAACGCCGCCCTGCCGTACATTTTCCACCAGGACACACTACTCCTGGCAGCAGCAGGGCTGAAAATAGCTCCGGGAGATGCCACCGGTGCGTTGCTGCAGGAAGGCAGCGTGTGTTTCGAGGGGAACTCTCCCAGCGCTGCCAGCGCGAGCAAGAGCTATCACCCAAAAGGAGGGACCCCCCTGCCCCTGTGTCCGTCCGTCCGGACAGTCTGTCCACCTGGGTAGTCTGTCTGTCTGGACGGGCTGTGTGTTGCCTGGCGCTGTGGGTGACTCAGCCCTGCCTTGGCTTTCGGGCCACATCATCGCACCCGTGCCCCCGCGCTGACTCCGTGCTGAGAAACGAGCACTGCCTCTCGCTGTCCCTCCCACGCATGCTGCTGCCGAGCAGAACAGAGAAGGGATGGGAAAAGGGTCTGTTACTTATTTGTTTTCCCAACAGAGAGGCTGCTGTGCCGGGCAGGAGGGGATCCCCTGCACCGCTTCCCGGGTGCCCGGTGAGCTCCTGGTTTTCCCTCCCGGTGGTCCCAGCAGGGTGGGAGGCAATGAGAGGTCTCTGACCGTCCTGCCCTGTCTGAGCTTTGGGGTCCTTTTGTCGTTGCCTGGCCGGCCACAGGAGCTTCTGAGATTGTTTTGCTCTAATAACCTGGAGCAGGTCATCCCTGCCCACTTGCGGGACCAGTGCGGCTGGGTGGGCCATGTGGGCAGGAATGTCCCCAGCCCCCTGAGCTGTCCCTGGGGTCCCTGAGGTGGCCCTGTGCAGCGTTTGCCTAACAAAAGGGTCTAGAAGGACACTGGAAAATGCAGCTCTTCCAAGAAAATGAATCCCCTGGATGTGTTCTCTTCCCCCCTAGCACACGTGTGCTCCCATCTCGCTCCCTCTGCCAGACTTCATGCTTTTTTTAATCCTGCCGCAGGGTGCACTGCAGGACCACGCTCTCAGTCGGGGGTTTCAGTGGAATTGCGAAAGGGGTGTTAGGCAAATTTTTGGTAAAATGTCCCTGAGGTTTGTTTCTTGGCTGTGCAGACACGGTAACAAAAGTGCTTGTAGGAGCGTTCATGAAGGTGCTAATTGCAGTGAATTAACTGGAGATTCATTCACTTGTGTAAAGGAAAAAAAACGAGGACTTGAAGCTGTAGGCGAGAGAAAGGTGAAGCTGGGGGCCAGCTGTGCCCCGAGGGCGCCTGGCAGCCGTGCTCCAGGGAACGGGTCTCCCCAAGCCTGCAGGCAGTTTGCCCTCGGAAATAGCAGAAACACCCCCGGCAGCCCTTGGGGCCGGGCTGCTCCTCCCCAGGCAGCGGGGTGGGGGTCACAGCAGCCCCCCGCAGCCGTCGGTGGGGCCAGCTCACGGCCAAGGCAAACCCTCAGCAGGCGGAGGGAGCCGGGACGCCCGGCAGCCGCCTGGCCCCGGCAGCGCGGTGGTGCCGCGAGCGGTGGGAGAAGGGCGTCCTTTGATTGCGGCTGCAGTTGTGGGAGAGCAAACGCCGGGCACTGGGGTGGCTGCAGGCGTTTAGGCACGGCCAGGACGTCCCGGTGCCTGCGCGGAGGGAGCGGAGTGCCGCTCCGATGGCTACGCTTGCAAAATCCCCGCTGGCGCCCAACCAAGGGCTTGTGCCGCTTGTGCGCTCGAGCGGTTTCACCCCTTGGCTGCGATGCCCAAGGCGCATGTGACTGGGTGCCTGGGCGGGTGGCGGAGGTGCGGGGTGCCCGCAGAGCTCTGCGGGCAGGGGTGCAGCTTGGGGCGCTGCGCTCCCCTGGCTTGGAGCTGCGCCGAGCTCCGCGTGTCCCTCTGATCCCTGGAGCCGCAGCTGCTGGGTGACGGGTGACAGCGCACAGCAAGGGCTTCTGAGACAGAAACAGGGAAAAAAAACCCAATCCAACCAACAAAGCAAGCACTGTGGCCCCAGCAGGGGCCAGGACCGGGGTAAAGCCTCTCTTGGTTTCTTGCAGGAGGCTGATGACCCTGAACACATGTGCCTCCATGAAGCTGGAAGTTCACTTTCAGCGTAAACAGGTAAGTCCTGGGGGTTCAAGGGCAGGCGAGGGGCTGAGGGGTGCAGGGGAATGGGTGCGCGCTGGTGGGGCAGCAGTCCTGTGTCCGGTAATAACAGTGGTGGGCTCCAAGACTGCCCCTGGGCATGCAGCAGCACTCGGTGCTGCTGTTCATTTGTTTCACTATCTCCCAGGACAGACACGGCCTGGGAGGTGCCCCTGCCCCTCTCCGAGGCTCTGGCAGCGGCGGTCAAACCACAGGAGTTGTTACAGCCAGGCTGGGACAGCCATGGTGGTCTGTGCAGGGCTGTGTGCCTGCAACCTGCAGCATCACCCTCGGGGTCTCTGCTGAGCCGGGCGCTGAGACCCCCTGGCAGCACGTCTCCAGGAGGAAGCCTGACCCCAGAGGGACGGCTGAAACCAGCCCGTGTGTCACAAACAACAATTAATATTGGCATATTAGTAACAAAAACTTTTATATTTCTCTTACTGAGTAATACATTTAAAATGCACGCCGGCTTGGTGTTTAGCATATGGAAATCATTACTGGGTGTATCCCTGCTTGTTCTGACTGCCCTTATTTTGGCTTGGGAAGGGATGCTGCCCTGCATCCCTCGCTGTGCTGCACTGCAGTGTGTGGCCGGGGGTTTGCAGGGAGGCTCCGCAGGGATGTCCCGACTGCCTGTGAGCTATCCAGAGGTAGCCTGGAAGCAGCACCTTCCCTTCCCCGGTGCAGTATGGCCCTCGGGCATGGCAAAACGATGCCTGGTGGCTCCTGGAGCCCTCTGTTGCTGAAGGGGACCGGAGCTGGTTTAAGGGGGTGTGCACGCCGCTTTCTTCCCCACCTGGGGCCGTGCTGGTGGCTGTGCCCTCCTCTGGGGTGCTTGTCCCGGGAGAGCGGGGTGGGGGGACGTGCCGACCCACTGCAGCTGCAACCGAGTGATCGTCCCCTGTTCTCAACCGCCCACAGAATGAAGACTCCGAGGAGGAAGACCTGTGTGCCATCAGTGACCGGTGGGCTTTTCAGAGGGACAGCAAGAGGTGGTCCCGGCTGGGGTCCGTCGACGTCCTCTCTCAGGGCTCCGAGGTCCTGAGCCTCACCATGCGGCCGGTGTCCAGCCATGAGAGCGTCCTGACGGACCTCAGCACCAACCCGGAGGCCGTGTCCCTGCACAGCAGCGGCAGCACGGGCAGCACGGGCGGCACGCTGGGCATTGGGGCCGCACCGCCCGACCCCCCGTCCCCCATCCATGCTGCCGCCACCATCGCCACCTCCAGCCGCAGCTTGAGTGAGCACTCCTTGCCGGAGCAGCCCTCGAGCCGTGGCGAGGGCTCCAAGGAGAAGCCGAAGAAGCGACGGTCTCGCAGCTTCCTGAAGAGGATCGAGTCCCTCCGAAGGAAGGACAAAGAGAAAGCCAGCCCAGATGAGAAGGTGGCCCCACACGGCAGCATCACAGCCACGCCAGGATGGGGCTCCCTGAAGAGTAACGGGGACCTTGCAGCCACCAAGGCCAGCTCCTCTAAAAGAGGGATATCTGCCTCTTTCCATGGCAAAAACCACTTCTTCTCGGTATCGTACAGGACTAACCGCTTGCTAGGCTCAGGTGGGAGCAAGGTGAGCTCTGACCCAAAATGCAGCGGAGTCTACCTGGAGGACTACGAAACGGCTGTGACAGGCAGCGGCGACTGGGCTGCTGGAGGGTGCCAGCACCGGCAGGCGCGCCGGGGGGACTGCTTGGTCTACATCCCCCGGGACCACAAGCCAGGCACCTTCCCCAAATCCCTCTCCATCGAGAGCCTGTGTCCCTTGGGTGGCAGCTCTCTGACCCACTGGAAATCGGGGAACGCGCCCGTCGGGCTGGTGGGAGGTGGCGGGGGTGGCAGCAGCAGCAGCATGGAGGGCTCGTCCTCCCCGCGGGGCTTCGCCTGCCGCCGCCGGCGGGGCTCCTGCAGCTCCCTGGGCAGCCGGGTCAGCGTGTACGACAACGTGCCGGAGTTCGGCAGCAGCGAGGATTTCTGCAAGGAGGACGGGGAGGTGACCTACGAGAACCTCGACGACATACTGCAGCACATGTGGGGGCTGCAGCAGAAGGTGGAGCTCTGGTATAAAGCCATCTCCCCCGACCTGGCTGGGGAGGAAGGGGGCGAGGAGGAGGAGGAGTCGGACTCAGGAGGGGAACCCTCTAACCTGCACTTTGAAGAGCGGTCCATGTCGGATGTCGGCACCTCTGCCAGCGACTTTGACAGCACAGGCAACTCCCTCAACGAGGCCGAAGAGATCGAGATGCGGGAGCGCCGGGATTCGGGAGTGGGAGCATCACTCACCAGGCCCTGCAGGTAAGCGCGGGCTGGGGCTGGGGTTGCATCCTCCTCCTCGCCGCTGTGCCTGGGAAGGGCTCGGTCCGGGAGCTGCCAGCGTGCTGCCGGCCAGGGGACCACCGCAAGCCCGTCCCCCATCCCACGGGTGCTTCTGCAGCAGGGGTGCACAGCCCCTGGCTCAGGGGGAGCAGGACCGGAGCCGTTGCTGGAGGGGTGCTGGCCAGTGCCCTGCAAGCCCTGGCTTGCTGATCGCCCTTTCCCTCGTGGCAGAAGTGGGACGGAGGGCAGGAGGTGCCGGTGGCCCAGCAACGCGGTGCTGTGCGGTGCTGTGCGGTGTGGGCAGGGGGAGCGCAGCGTGGGTCGCTGGTGCGCTCTGGCGGCTGCAAGGCACCACTGCCAGCCCCGCTGCCTGCAGCCCCTGCCTGCTCTGCGCAGGCTGCCGCCTCGCTGCCTGCACGGACCCGTAATTAAATGGGTTTTCATTTACTGGTAACAGGCCTAAATGGAGGCGGCGCTTGCTTCCAGCGTGCTAGTGCTCCCTTGTGCTTTCCCTAAGAAAACTCAAGCCGTTGCTGAATTCTGTGACTTTTCTAGCTGCTGCTGGGCTGACGCTGGAGGGTGATGTGCCTGCAGGCAGGCATGGAGGGGTATAGAGGAGTGGGGTTTTTCGTTAACTGGGAATGTCCCTTGTGCCCTTCTCGGCTTGGGGATGCACCGGAGCAGCTGGGCGGGAGCCTTCGCAGAGCAGCACGGGCTTGGGAAGGGTTTTAGCAGGCTCTCGAGAGCACTACCTCATTGGGGTGTCTTTTCTTCTTGAGAAGGCGGGTGTTGGAGATGTCCCCTTTGACGCAGCATTGCTCTGCGTGGTGGTCCTGCAGGCACGTGTCACCCTGAGCATCTGAGCTCTCCCCAGGTCTCCTGGCGGGGCTGTAGCCCAGCACAGCCCTTGGGTGCTGGGGCAGGCGCGGTGAGCCTGAAGTGCAAGTGGAGAGGATGCTGGTTGTTTCAGGGGAACCTGGGGGAGGGAGCAGTCCTTTGAGGCAAGAGAAAGCATCTCCCGTGCTCTCCCTGGCACCCTCTCGCAGTGGGTTTGTGAGCGCCCAGGGGGAGGAAGCAGCACTCGCGGCACTGGGGCTGGCGTTGGGATCCCTGGGCTCAGGCCGGCTGCGGCTGTGCCCTCGCCTTCCCCCAGAGCAGCGGGTGCCATGGGGCAGGGAAAGGCCCTGCCCTGGGGTCGCCAGCTCTCACCGCCAGCCTTTCCCCGCAGAAAGCTGCGTTGGCACAGTTTCCAGAACTCGCACCGGCCCAGCCTGAACTCTGCCTCCCTGGAGATCAACCGCCAGTCCTCTGCCCAGCTCAACCTGCTCCAGAAGTGCTCCCTGCTCCGTCTCACGGCCATCATGGAGAAGTACTCCGTGCCCCACAAGCAAGCCTGGACATGGTGAGCTGGTGGGGAGGGGGACCCGGGACGGTGCCCCCGTGGTGGGCGCGGGCTGCAGCTCTGCGCTGTGCCGGGCGCTGCCTCCCAGCCTGGGCCCCACGGCCTGGGGCAGCTTCAGTGTGTGAAGATGGTGGAGAGGGAGGGGAAGAAGCTGAAACAAAAGCTGGCTTTGCTCTGCACGGCTGTGGGCATCCTTGCAAGCGTGAGCTGGGCGCTGACGCCTGGGCTCCCAGCGTCATCTGCATCCAGGAGGGCTGCAGGCATTTGTGGGGCATTAAAAATGCTGCAGCAATGTAACCGAGCAGGACAGTCGTTTCCTTTTGTAGCCAAGTATTAAAGCATTTTGGCTTAATAAAAGGTGCTGCGGTTCCGGCTCGAAAGCTGCCTTGCTTATATTCAAAACATGGCAGAAGCACGCGTATGCGTGTGTTACCTGGGGTCCTGCTCCCCTCTGCGAGGCGGTGCTGAGGGAGCCGTTCGTCGTGCTGACGTCTGTCTGTCCCACCCTGCAGGACTGTGCCCAAGTTCATGAAGCGGAGTAAAGTCCCCGACTACCGGGACAAGATGGTCTTCGGGGTGCCGCCCATCATCAACGTGCAGCGGACGGGGCAGCCCCTGCCCCAGAGCATCCAGCAGGCAATGCGCTACATCCGCAGCCAGTGCCTGGACCAGGTGATGCCGCGACCGCCGGCTGTGGCTGCGGGGCGGCTCCGAGCCCGCCGCTCTGATTTGGGGGGGGGGGAAAACCTAGCTTGCAGGGGTGCTTTTTGTTCACCTCTTGTGGCGCTTGGCCGTGGTGAAGCGGGAGGGTGAGATTGCCTGTGGGAACTCCACACCCACCGGTGTCTTCTTGGCCATCCCTCACTCAGAGTTCTGCTCTGGGTTGCAGGGGAGTGAGGTCTGTGGGGAAGGGGCTTCCTTGCCTGTCCCGTGAGAGTCTGCCCGGATGCCTGCCGGCTTGGTGCCCGCTCTGTGCTCAAGCACCAACCTTGCTCTTCCTCGGCAGGTTGGCATTTTCCGAAAGTCTGGGGTGAAGTCCCGGATTCAGGCGCTCCGGCACATGAACGAAACCAGCCCCGACAACGTCAACTACGACGGGCAGTCTGCGTACGACGTGGCTGACCTGCTGAAGCAGTATTTCCGCGACCTGCCGGAGCCCATCTTCACCAGCAAGCTGACAGACACCTTCCTGCAGATCTACCAGTGTAAGTGCTGGGCTGGGGTCCGTTACCCCTGGGCTGGGGCCGAAAGTCGGGGTCTCCCAGGGGGGAGGCATCTCTCCATTTGGACAGAGGTGATGGAGATGGGTGGTGGCCCGCAGGGGTGGACCCACTGACCACCAGCTTCGCCCTGTGCCCGCAGTCGTGTCGAAGGAGCAGCGGCTGCAGGCGGTGCAGGCGGCCGTTATCCTCATGCCGGATGAGAACCGGGAGGTGCTGCAGACCCTGCTCTACTTCCTGAGCGACATCGCCTCTGCGGAGGAGAACCAGATGACCGCCGGGAACCTGGCTGTGTGCCTGGCCCCCTCCATCTTCCACCTCAACGTGTCCAAGAAGGAAAGCACCTCGCCCAGGTAAGCGTCGGACTAGCTCTGGCCTCCCTAGCCTTCCTGCAGCCCCCGTCTCCCCATCACCCCTTCCCTGTCCATCCTGGGAGGAGGCCAGGGAACCGGGGTTAGGCGTGGTGGGAACGCACGTGCTCTCACACAGCCCCCCTTTGCTCTGCTTTGCAATGTGGGGGTCCCCCGCTCTGCGACGCAAAGCAGAGCAACGGGGGGCTGGAGGCGGGCGGGATGCCCACCCGGTCCCAGCGATGCCTGCTCCCCCGCAGGGTGATACATAAGAGGGGCACCATGGGGAAGCCTGACCAGAAGGACCTCAGTGAGAACATGGCTGCGACGCAGGGGCTCTCCCACATGATCACCGACTGCAAGAAGCTCTTCCAGGTGGGTGGCTGTGGTGTGTCCAGCCCAGCGTTGTCCTCCCCGGGTGCTGCCAGCGGGAGATGCGACCTCGCTGGCAGGGTGCTGGTCCTGCGGAGTCAGTGTGGGGTGAGATACGGGCACCCATCCTTCAGCAGGGCAGCTGCCGCTGGTCAGTCAGCCCCGGGAGTGAAGCCCAGCTGCATCTCATGGTGGTGCAGGTCACAAGCTGCAGGACCTATGTCCAGGGAGGCTGTGTCCGTCCTCCCCCGCCTTGGTGGGATGAGGAGTTATGGTTTTCTAGCTGCCCAGGACCGCTCACAAAGTCCACGTAGGATCCCTCTGGCTTTCTGAAGATCTGTATGCTCTTGGCTTGTAGGTCTCCCACGACATCTTGCTGCAGCTGAGCAGCTCCTATATGGCAGCAGATGCTTACCCTCATCCCCTGACTGACTTCGTGTGTCAGGGGGAGAGCAAGGATTTACACTCCTACTTCGAGCAGAGTGTCCAGAACCTGCTCAAAGAGTCATCGGAGAAATTCAAGGGGTGGCTGAGCACCCCAGGGCCCCTGAACACAGAGCTCTCCTGCAAAAAGGTAAATGCCACTGTGTGGAGGGGGGCTTGGGGTCACACGGGGAAATGTGTATGGGGCGACCACTGGGAGCCACAGGTCCTGCAGGCACCTGCTGACCTGCTAGCCATCCCTTGGTGCTTGTTCTCTTATGCGAGGAGGGATCAGCAACCCCTTCCCTGGCCAGAGAGATGGACAGCTCTGGTGTGAGCAGCAGAGGAGCTGGCTGCCTGTGCCCATCCCACCCCGTCCCCTCTCTAGCCAGTGGATGTGACTGTGCTGCTCCGTGGCAGTGGGAGCCATCAGTAAAGCCGCTTGGGGGTTAACACTGTGGGAGTCCCGCAGGACAGCCTGCCTGACCCTTCCCTCGCCCCGTCAGGTTGGGGACGGGCACCCTCTGCGCTTGTGGAAGGTCTCCACAGACGTCGAGGCCCCTCCTGCCACGGTGCTGCACCGGGTGCTTCGGGAGCGTCACCTCTGGGATGAGGACCTGCTGCAGAGCAAAGTGGTGGAGGCCCTGGACAAGAACATGGAGGTCTACCACTACGTCACGGACAGCATGGCACCCCACCCGCGCAGGGACTGCGTGGTGCTCCGGTGAGGAGCGGGAGGGTTTGGTCTCGGTTTGGTGGATCCCGTCTGGCCCCAGCCCTGGCTGCTCTTCCTTGGGCTGTACAGGCTCGCCCACCTCTTGCTCCCAATGCGGACCACGAGGTCTGGGCAGGGGCTGCCCAGAGGTGGGCATGCAGGGATGGGAGCTGAGCGGGGCCGCTCTGTCCCGCAGGCGCTGGTGCACGGACCTGCCGCGGGGAGCCTGCCTGCTCATCTCCATCTCGGTGGAGCACGACAAGCTGCCGGTGGAGGGAGGCGTCAAAGCCGTCGTGCTGACGTCGCAGTACCTCATCGAGCCCAGCGCCGTGGGCCGCTCCAAAGTGACCCACATCTGCAGAGCTGACCTCAGGTGAGGGGAGCCCTTGGTGCTGCTGCATCAGCCGCCGGGGAGGTTGATGGAGCAGCAGGTAGTGGTGGGGCGCAGGAGCTGCTCCTCCCTCTGCTTGCCTGGCCTGGCAGCATGGGCAGGGTTGCAGCTTGTGCAGTATGGTGCCTGCCTGCCCGGAGGGTGCTGGTCTGGGCCCAGGTTTTAGCTGCTAGATGGTCACTAGTCTTGCAGTGCTAGCAGTTCCTCCGGTGGCTCTGAGTGCAGCAGCAAGTCCCTTAAAGCTTGTGCAGAAAACATGGGGTCCCCCGCGAGTCTGAAGCATGGCATTCACACTCTCCTCTCTGTGGCGAGCTGTGCTGGGGTGTAGTGGTGTAAGGGCGGGCTGGTGCAAGGGCCAGTCTGGTCGTCACTCTGGGCTGGTGCAAGCCCGGTTGGCTCACAGATATTCCCCCGTTTTGCTGCCCGTCTGCGGTGGGGGAGGCACGTTCCCTTTTCTGTCACGTAGTGCTTGTTCATCATCTATAGTCCGTCACAGCTGGAGCTACACTCAGTGCCTGTCCCCGAGCAAGAAGTGACGTGCTGCTCCTTGGCGCTTGCCAGGGTCTCTTCTGCCTGCTCACCCTCCTCCTGCCTGTTCCCTTCTCCAGGGGCCGGTCTCCCGAGTGGTACAACAAGGTCTTTGGTCACCTCTGCGCCATGGAGCTGGCGAGGATCCGAGACTCTTTCCCAGCCCTGAGTCCCAATGGCCCTGAGACGAAGATCTGAGGCGCAAGGAAGATGCTCTGTCCTGTCTGACGAGGACTTGCCAGCGGATCTGGGCTGGGGCTCTTGGAGAGGAGCACAGCATAGGCAGCCGGCCATGGAGGGGGAAGCCGAGGCTGGCGTGCTCACAGGCACATATTTATAAGCGTCCTTTTACCCTGGGCTGGGCATTCCCCATCCCACCGTCTCGGTTGCTGCTTCAGCTGCCCCTTGCTCAAGCGTGCTGCGCAGCAGGTTCGAAGCCGTACAGCCCACGGACTCTGCAGGAGGGGTTGGTGAGCAGAGGGAAAGCGAGGGGCTGTGGGGGTGACCCCCCGGGAAGGCAGCCTGCGGGCAGGGCTGGGAAGCAGCTGGCTCAGGTTGAGCTGGGTCCCCCCGTGCGAGCCGGGAGCAGCCGCGGGGTGAGGGTGCGTGGAGCGAAGCAGGAGGGCTCGGGAGAAGCGAGCGGGGAGGACGGTGCCGCGTCCGCAGGTTGCAGCGCTGTGTCGGGAAGTGAAGGGTGGGCAGCGAGGGGTGGATCGTGTGTGCAGTGTCGCCTGGTGGGGACAGCCAGGGGGTCACTGTGAGAACCTGTTTGGTAGTGGAAGAGGCTGCTGTTCTGGGAGGAGGGGGGCTAGATGTAGATATATAGGTGTGCCTCAAGTGCCAGCCCTTGTCAAGTGGCAGAAGGAATCTATTGCCGTTACCTTTGGTGCTGAATTTCATAGGAGAAGAAGAAAAAGCCCTCTAGTCCTGGGCCTTGCTCTTACTCAGCTAAAAGCCCTCTCTTGTGCACTAGTTTTCAGTGGGGGCTGGATGGACGATATTCCAAGCCAAGCCCATCCCTCAAAACCAGCCTGCCCGTCGTTTGAGGCAGGGCAGGACATGTCTAGAGCCCCAGAGCAGCTGCCCTTGTAGTTGGCTACAAGCTGGGAAGGGGCAATGCCCCCCTGCAGTGGTTACAAGGAGGCACGGTGGGAGGGAGGGAGGGACACGGCCAGCACGGCAGCTCCCCCTTCCTTGCTGCTCCTGGGGTTCACATTGCAGTGCCCCGAAGAGGGGAGAAGGGCAGAGCAGCCTCGCCAGCACCAGCTGCACCACAGCCGCGCTCTGGGCTGAAAGCATGAGCACACCGAAGGGCTGCGCTCGTCCCAGTGAACGAAGGGGACAATGCAGGCAAAGCATGGTAGCCCAAGCCAGGCCGAGCACGTGCCAGCTGCTCAGGCCAGGCTCCGTCCCATCCTGGCCTCTGCCGTGACAGGGAGATGGAATTGTCCTGGATTCGCCCCTCTTTGGGCAGCTACAGGTGGCAGAGCCCGGGCCCCTCCTGGGTGCAGAGCTGCCTCCCTAACGCTACTCCCTGCAGAGACGTCCGTTCCCCTTCCCATCCCTCCCTTTCCTCCGCGGAGAAACTGTCCGCCATAGCTAACAGCACCCGTGAGCCGACCTGGTTTCTCCGTTCAGGCAGGGACCCAAGTTACCAGACATCGTTCCAACTGGAAGGCAACGTGACCCACGCGCGGGAGCGATTCCCAGTGTCAGTTTTGCCGTAACACGTCCTATCTGTCTCGCTTTTGGTGGAAAAAAAAGCAACTCAGCCTGTGTTCTGTGTTTTTTTATATATATATATATATATACACTTTATATATATATATATAAAAATATAACTAACATTTGGGGGAGTGATTTTTCTCCTAATATTTTTTTAAATGTTTCTTTTTTTCTATCTATAAATACTTGTACAGTTGGAATATTAATATATAACTCTGGCGGTAGAGCTCAACGCCAGGTGATGCTCACTTAAAAGACGTGTCTTTTGTATTTAAGGGACTTCTGTTTTGTATCATATGCAACTGCAACAGATTGATTGACTCGGATCAGGGCTGCTCTTCCCATCCGTGTAATTAATAAAGTACTAACGGTATCTGCTGGCTGATGAGGAAATCTTCATGCTGAGCGATTCTCCACCACAGGAGCATCCCAGAGCTGAGCAATGCGCTTTCTGGTGGGGCGGCGGAGCTGGCGGTAGTGCCTGGCAGGCTGGGGAGCCATGCGCATCCATGTGCCACTGGGAAGGGTCAAGCGCTGCTGGCCTGCGGTGTCACCAGGGTAAAGCTCTTGCGGGACACGTGCAGCTCCAGCTGCTTGGTCCGCAAACAGCCCTTCGCCTTCTCCTGGAAGGAGGCAGTGGTGATGGTGTAGAGGATGGGATTCAGGGCGCTGTTGATGGGCAGGATGAAGATGACCACCCAAGAGGTGACGGTGCCTGTGCCAACAAGGACACGACATTAGGCAGCCAAGGGGGGGGGGCTGCCCCTTGCCCGGGGTAACCCACCCGCTCCAGCCCACGCAGCAAAGGGGGGCGATGCCGTTTGAGGGCTCACGGCTGGAAGGGCAGCCTTCCACAGGGAGGTCATGACTGCTGCTCCCTGGGGAGAGGCAGGGGCCCAGGGAAACCAGTAACGCTGTCCATCTCATCTTGCAGCCCGTGCATGGGTAGCACCTACATCAAGGGGTCCCCAACCCAGGGAGTCATGGCAGGCAGCAGCCAGCGGTGCTCTCTGCTTCAGGGCCTTGCGAGGAATGGGGGGTTCACCTGGTATTTCCACCTGCAGCAGGGAGAGCAGCTTGAGGAGGAAGATGGGTATCCAGCAGAGAGCATCAGTGAAGACGATGAAGAAGAACCGCTTTGCGATGGCGACTTCCCGGGAGCAGATGCCCCTCTCTCCTGTTTTGGACGCGGTGACGTGGATGGAGTAGAACATGCCGGAGTAGGCAAAGACGATAGTGATGAAGGCTGCGAGATTCAAGCCTGGAGAGGAAGAAATCTCGCTCTGAGCATAGCCAAAGTGCCAACCTCGCAAGCTGGGATCGGCAGCATGGCCGGCGGCAGCAGGACTACTCCTGCTTTTATCACTAGAGGGGGCAGAGCCATCTCAGCAGCCCCGGCTAGTCCTGAATCCAGCCTTAGCCCAGCGATGGCCATGGCCAGCTCTGGGGTGAGGCTGGGCACAGCAGCAGGCTGGAGCAGGGACCCTCCCCAGCCTGGGATGGGGGGCAGAGCTGGTACCCCCATCTTATAGGTCCCCATGGGATGGCAGTGCCCCGTAAAGTCAGACACCCTGCTAACGGGGGCAGTGCAGGCTGTCATGGCACCCTGGAGGGGATGGCTGGGCTGGGCAGCCACACTCCCACCAGGGAAGCCTGTCCTGCCCCACATCATCCCTGTCCCAAGCCCCAGGGTGGCCTTACCCAGGTAGATGGTGGCAGAGTAGCCCCGGGCACTGGGCCGCTCGCCCAGGTCAGACTGCAGCGGGAAGCACACCCCGTTCCTCCCGTAGTAGTTCCCAAAGGTCTCCTTACACCACAGGGGGAGGATGCTGAGGGAGAAGCCCAGAAGCCAGATGGCCGCTAGCACCGAAACAGTCTGCTTCTTGCCAGCTCTGTGGTGGCTGAACGGGAAAACAATGGAGAAGTATTTCTCTAGGGTCATGTAGGTCAGCAGCAGGACTGACACCTCGGAGGAGAGCATGGCCAGGCTGCCCACCAGCTGGCACTGGAGGCTGCCCATCCAGCCCTGGGCATGCTTGTTGTATTCGCCTGAGTACTTGAGGTCGAAGGCTCCGATAGCAAAGAGGTAGATGCCCATCAGGCCATCTGCACCTGGGGGGAGACAAGGTACAGTGAGAAAAAAGCACCAGCGGGCAAGTGTAGCCCTTTGCATTAATGCCATGGCCATAAAACCATCATAGAACTGGGCAGCCTTTGGCTTTATACATATACACACATATATATATATATAGAAAAGAGCTGCCTGCTGGTGCCTGTGCACACAGACCTGAGGGCAGGGACCGAGATGCCCCAGGCGCAGAGGGATGCCCAGAAACCCGTCTGCCATCAGCACGAAGAGAAAGATGGCAGCAAAGAGGTCCCGGCTGTGCTGGGGAGGGCTGGCATCAGGTAGACAGCTCCTCCCTGGGGAGATGCCGGTGGGCAGCTCATCTGTCCCGGTTCCCTCTGCACCCCCACACTGGTCCCTGCCCCTCCGCTGCCCAGCTCACAGCACAGGGACTTGATGGCCATCGTGTGCTGGCTGTTCTCTGTGATGATGAAGGACCGCATGCAGATGACGAAGAGATTGCCGAAGCAGGTGAGGCAGGCGATGAC
Organism: Gymnogyps californianus; assembly: GCF_018139145.2. NCBI lineage: Eukaryota > Metazoa > Chordata > Aves > Accipitriformes > Cathartidae > Gymnogyps > Gymnogyps californianus. The sequence continues at coordinate 899,667 of NC_059479.1, forward strand.
CCAGACGAAGACGCGCAGGATGACGTTGGCGAGGAGGTTCTCGAAGGAGGAGATGCCGTCGGTGTTGGGCTTGCAGCTGCGCACGTGGGGTGCGTAGCTGCAGTACTGGAACTTCTTGAAGTAGCTGTCGGGTCGGGGAGGGGGGGAGGAAGGTTTCCTGGCTGCCACCAGGACCAGGAGCAAACACGGTCCGGCGTGCACAGCCCCCCTGCCCCACACCCTGCGCTCTGCCTGCCTGCACCGGCTCCCTCCAACTCCCTCGGCCACGTTTCTCCCTGTCTGGGTGGAGAAGAGTCCCCCCACCTCCCTAGCCAAGAGCCTAGGGACTTACACAGAGCAGGGGAAGGGAGATGGGGGAGGAAGGAGGCAGCAGCAACGCAGGGTGGGCGCGGGGACAGGGCGATGCCAACACACAGCCCTTCCTACAACAGCACCCAGGGCTGGGGCAGGGATCTGCGGGGGACGCAGAGCGTGGTGGAGCTGAGCGAGGGGGCTCCCCATTTGCCCAGTGCTGCAGCTGGTTTTGGACGCTAAATAAACAACATCCCAAAGCCTTTGCAAAACCGGCTGGAGGCACCCCGGTGCTTTTTGGATCAGGTACCACAGCCACGCTCTGAAATCTGCCACTACTCAGCACTGTCAACTGATAAATACAAGAGTGTTTTCCTCCAACCCATGATTCTCACAAACTAACATTTAAAAATCAATCCCTTATTCAGATCCTTCAAGTTCCATTAACAGGGATTCACATTTTTTCCCCTGCGTATTTTTTCAGGTTAATCTTTTCAAGCCTTATAAAAGCCAACCCATATAAGCTTAGCTAAACTCTACATTAGAAAATTACTACAAAACTGCAATGCAAGGCTCATTTCTGCTTAATTATAGATAAAAGGAGAGAAAATGATTGCTTATTAGCAAGTCAGGTAGAAAATGTACCATACTTATAGTGCAAACAGACCAATTACAGAAAGGAAGATGTACGGTTGTCTTTCATTACAGGTACTTTAAAACATGCATCTGGAGAAAGTTAACGATTTTTTTTTCTCCTTCCAAAGAGAAGCCGAAGCGCTCACAGCTGGCTGCGCGGTCCTGTTTCCACCCTGTGTGCGATGCCTGTCCAGCCTGTCTAATCTGCACATCTCTGGGGTTCTCGGGGCATTACCTCAGACCCAAGCAAGAGGACCTCTAATGCCGTTACTTAACCACAGCTTCCAGCCCACAGCTTAGCACCGGTGCATGCCTTGGCCTGACAGAGTCTACCCAGCCCACATCACCTATGCAATGTGCACCTTCAGAAATGCAGATCACTCTGTATCGCACATGCACCCAGATGGGGCACCCGCGGCTCTGCAAACTGCTCCCTTCCCACGGGCAAAATGCTCCCCTTGCTCTAAATAAGCCCCAGCTAGGAGAGACCCTCTTGCCCCAGGGGGATTTAGGCAGTATCGTCATGCTCGGGGGCTTCCAGTGGGCTGAAATAACTTGCTCACGGGTGTAGGTGTGAACCGGTTTCCCTCCCCGCACCCAGCACCCCCAGGCATGGGTGCCAGGGCAGCAGCAGCCTCCCACTCCCCCCACTTACATGTGGGAGAGGTTGGTCAACTTCTGGAAGGTCAGGTTGTGGATGTTGGGGATCTCCAGCCCTTCCAAGCTCCTGCAAAAGGAAATCAGCACAGGGGATGCTGTGAGCGGCCCTGGGCTGGTTTGGGGCTGCCGCAGGCGGAGGCAGTGCTGTAGGGTCGGGGATGTTGCAGGACTTACAGAGACCGTAGCTGGGGCAGGCTCTCAAACTGGCTGGGGAAGATCTCTTTCAAGGGGTTGTAGGAAATATTCCTGAAAAAGAGATGAGCCTTTGGTATTTTTCCCACCTGGAAGCTCTCAGAGTAGCTGAAGTGAAGGCAAAGGGGTGTCTTTCTATGGCTTTTCCCAGCACTCCCCATTCCCCCGGGGTGGGTCCGCAGCCCCGAAGCAGAGGGTCTGTGATGGCACCGTGCTGCGGTGAGACCCGCGGGAGGGAGCCCGTCCTGCCGGGGCCACCGCGGCTCTGGTGGGCAAACAGACGGTGCAGCAAGGACATCTCCCCCACACGATGCAGGGGTGCAGGGGTCCTGCGGGGGTGCAGGGGTCCTGCTGGGGCAGCCCCTGCAGCAGCGCAGCCCCGGTACTCACAGCTGCTGGAGCTCAGCCAGGCCGTTAAATAGAGAGGAGGGGAGCTGGTCCAGTCTGTTGGACGACAGGTCGCTGCGTGAAGGAGAGCGGTGTTCGAGAAGCGGTTGAGGGCACCAAGCCTTGCACCCGGGGGTGCTGAGCAGTGAGTTGCTCTGGGCAGGGGGCAGAGCAGGCTCCTGCACCCCTGCCCCCAGCAAAGCCCCTGCCTGCCGGAGAGGGGCAGTCGGGGCAGGCGATGGCTGGAAACTTACAGCTCCACCAGCCTGTTCAGCCTGGAAAACGTCCCATCTTGGATCCACCTGAGCTTGTTTCTGCGCAGGATCCTGGAGGAGAAGGAAGGGGAGAGAGCACGAGGGAACGGCCCAGCCCTGCACACCCTTCGGGAGCATCGTCCGACCTCTGGGCTGGCCGCGAGCAGCTGGGGGTGCTGGCACTGCACCGGGCTCACCCGTGGGGTGCACCCAGCCCTGCCGCGTCCCTCCCAAATGCACCGAGCCACAACCATCACCTCCAGCACCTCATGGGCCAGCGCAGTCAAATGCTCCGCTGTTGTGGGGAAGGTCTAAGCCAGAGCCCAGCTCGCAGGCGCAAGGCTCCATCTCACACAAGCCCATCAGAAGTGTGGAAGAGGAGCAGGGTTGGTTAAAGTGCTCAGAAGTAAAAACGCAGAATGGTGCACCAAGAAACACAAACCGTTTCAGAGCAGCAGGAGCAGAGCCCTGCGGGATGGCACATGCCTGAAGGCGCTGGGAGACCCTGTAAGTGCCATCACCCGGGGACGGTGCTTCTTGGCGGAGGCTTACGTCAAGCAGCCAGGCTCTGCTGAGCTTAGACCCCAACCAGGGCAGCCTGCTCCAATGTGGTCCCTGGTGTGGCTGGGCAGGATCGGAGGAGATGGGGGAGTCCAGCCAGGACGGCTCATCCCACAGAGCCCGAACATGAGCCCTCGTCTCATCTGCTGCCTCTGCTCGCAAAGCTGTCTCCTGTGATGGTGTCACCAGCAAGGCGTGTTTACGCCATCCATCTTGCCGTACGGACGTTTCCATGGCACTGCCATAACAGCCCCAGGAAACACGCTGCTGATCAAAGCCAGCGGGCTCGGCTGCGAGACAAAGGATGGATGGCGGGGCGGCAGCTCACCCGCCCAGCACGGCGGGCTGCGGGCAGCTCTCACTGAAGGAAAAAATGTAGTGGTGTACATTTTGGGGATTTAATGCCTGTCAGGGCTTCTCCAAGAAAGGCAGGACGGGGGACCAGGGTCTTTGTGCAGCAATCTTTGGCTGGAAAGTCACATCAGAGCTTTCCAAAGTGCTCATCCTCGGAGACATTGTGTGGGGCCAGCGGTCAGAGGAGGACCAAGATCGGTCCCCAGGGACCGCCAGCTAAACTGCAAAGGGGATCTTCACCCCATCCGCATCTCCACCTCCCCATGGACCAGCCTGGGGCGGCCGCTCTTCACCACCCAGCCAGGGACCACGAGGCGGGCGCGGGGTGCATTGCTGCCTTGCTGGAGCAGCCTGACTTTCAAACACGCTGCTCAGCATCCCTGTTACCTGCTGGGACCTCCGGCGGGAGCTGCAGGGAGTTGAAGAGCATTTTGCAGAACTCCACGTGAGAGGAGGGAGTGGCTGTGAGATCAGAGAGCCCCCAATGCCTCCGCTCTGCCGCTACCGGCTGCGTACCCCGCTCCTGCACGGGGCTGCTGCTGCGTTTGCCCTCGGGGCAGAGGCATACTCTGCTGTGCCTTGCGGGAAAATGATGTCTGGGGAAGGAGAGGGGAGAGCAGCTCCTGCCGGAGATGATCCCATCCCACCCCCGTATCAGTTACTGTCCAGATAAGCCCTGGATTTATTTGCTTACTCTGATCCGGCAGCGTTGGCACAGGGTCCTGCAATGCATTCCCAGTGCTCCGGGTAACCACGACTGCCGATCCCCTGGGAGGATGGCTTGGCTCCCCATCCCACTTCTGCTCTCCTGCCAGCACCCTGTGGCCGCTGTTAGCCTTCTGCTCGTGGATAACATCTGCACGGTGCACAGCTCTCCTGCCCTTACCTCCTAGGGCCCCAGGCGCTGTGTATATCTCTTTGGGAGATATATGATCATCATGCGCAGAAAAACTAGACCCTGGGAGAGGCCTGTGCATCATCAATGCGAATCCTCTGCCTTTGTCAGCTCCAGGAGGGCTCCTGGGCGAGAGCTCAGCCCCGGAGCCAGGAGGGAATGGGGCAGGAGGAGGCTCCAGGCAGGAGGGGAGGAAACAGATGCTGTTTGACACGCAGAGAGCTGTCTCACAAGCTTTATGGCCTTCCTCGGGGATATTTTTAGGAGATTTGGATGCCAGCAGAAGGGTCTGGGCTGGCTGTGAGCTCTGGTATTCACATACCGTAGGGAGCTTTTTCCATGCCATATCCTGCCACTATCTCCCACCTCAAGAAGGTCCCCATTCGATTTGGGCAGCCCACCAGCTCCCCAACCCAGGGTCAGCCATCCTCCAGCACAGAGCCCCTGGAAAAGGCTCTGGGGCCCCTGATCGAGTCCGTACAAAATTCACGAAGCTGACTGCACTGTTGATGCTGTGTACAAACGTGGGCTGAAACCATTAAACATGAGACAGCAGCCCCTTATCTAGCCCAGAGCAGCAGGAAACAGGGGGTCCAGCCGAGTGCTGGCTATCCCCCCTCCTCCCTCCATGCACCCGCAATGGGATGGGGTCTACATCAGCAAGCGGGGGCTACGGCCAGGCGCCCCGAGGTACTCACAGCACCGTGAAGTCGCGGCACTCCTGGAAGACAGCCCTGTGCACCGCCCAGATCCTGTTCCCTTCCAGCTCCCTGCAGAAAGGCAACCGTGGCTGCTGCTTCCCCGGGCTCACCCCCCACATCCCCGTCGTGCTTGGGGGCCGCCCACCATGATCCCTCATCTCCTGCTTGACCCCCCTCTGCCCCCATCCCCATCCGCTGCGGGATGCTCCCAGCCCTTTCTGCCCCTTCTCTGCTGCAGGAGCCCGGCTGGGGAGCGGGAGCAGTGCTTGCAGCAGCCCCTACCGACCCCGCAGGCAGCTGCCGGCAGGCAGGGTACTCACAGCCAGCTGAGCTTCGGCATCTCTGCGCAGAGGGAGGCGTTGGGTATTTGAGTCAGAGAGTTGTTCAGCATGTACCTGGTTGGGAGGCAATAAGGAAAAACGAGGTCATGGCACCATACGTCTGTCCAGGACACAACCCTGTGCATGGCTGCGGTCCTGCTGCTGTGGCTCCTGGACCACGTAGTGTTCCACAAGGGCTTTCTGCTGGTCCGTGGCCTCACCTGGGGCGACATCTGCACTGTACAGGCAAATACGCAGGGGCGAGCCCAGGGCTGGTGGTGCAGCCAGCCCAGAGCAGCGTGGCTGCGGCTGCACCGGCTCCTGCACACCCCGGCAGAGCAGCCACGGCCACGTGAAACCAGAGAGCAAGTTCAGCTGCCGCCGCCCCAGGCAAAGGCCCGGCACACGCGGCTGTTAATGGCGGTGCAGAGCTTCATTCACCTTCCTTGGGAAAGAAGTAAAGGTAACGATACGGGGCACATTTAGTAGCTGTGGGAGATGCTCTCCATTGAGCTGTGACGGGCACATCACCAGGAGAATGGTGCATGAAAGCAGCAGCAACTGGCCCTGGAGTGACAGCCAGTAAAGGCAAATTTATAGCCTGAACTCCCGCTGGTGTTTTTCCCAGCACTTTTGCACATGCCTGTGTGCACAGTGTTCCTCACTGCACGTTTTGCGACCGTGGTTTTAGTTTATTTGATTTGCTAAAAAAATGCAGAAGGATAAACAGAGTATGTCACCGAGCAGAGCGGCGCTGCTGCCTGCAACGTGGGAACGTGTGGCTGAGGGGAGCTCTGTCCCACCGCAGCCTGCACGGCTCCTCCTCCGCGAACAGAGCAGGGACAGGTCTGTGGACACCAAGTGCTGCCCAGGTTTTGCAGAAGAGCAAAATCCTGGGGTCACAGCCCCTCTTCCCCAAGCCCACTGCCAGCCCCGGCTGCCCTCTGTCCCCCTGTGCTGATGGCTCCCTCGTCCCCGGGCACAGCCGCAGTGGTGACCCGAGTCCTGCACACCCCCAAAACTGACTTTCAGGCTTTTATAGTCAACTCCGGCAGTTACATCTCCAGCAGAGACGGTGCGAGCCCGGACCAGCAGCCATGGTTGAAGCACGCTCCTTGCAGGTGTACACCCAGGGAATACAGCTTAAAACGTGGTCAGATGTATGTATTTATGTGTGTGTCTGTGCGCTCACACACACACACACGTGTTTTTTCCACTGTAACAGCCAAAACTTCTCCCCTAATGCTGACTCCAGGCTGCTGCCAAGGTTTCCGATCGGTATTCTGGACTATGCAGAAGGTGTTAAAGTCATGTTATAGCGATTGCAAAAATTGTTTTTATGGTGGTTAAAGCAAATTCATTATCCTGTACTTCCATCTTGGAAATGGCTGGACGTTAAAAACCCCTTGGCTCGAGGTGACCTGGCGTGAAGACACTCAGCAGAGGGGCGGTACTGTGGGAAAGCATCGGATCCCGTTTGCAGTCGCTGACTCAAGGAAAGCAGTCAGCAACCCAAACCGCCGGCACTGCTACCCATCCTGCTCATCAGTAAGTGCTGAGGCTCTGCTCAGGCCAAACTCCCCAGGGACCTGCCTGTCCTGTCCCAAGCAAAAGCAACTAACACTAGTTTTAATTAGAGCGTGCTAAGAGCAGGAGATGGCACAGAGAAGCGGCAGCACCAGCAAAGCCTGCTGGTTCCCCCTGCCAGGTCAGGCATTCCCTGCCAGCTCCTGGAAATGGGAGCGAGGCAGATACCTCCCTTGTACCGTTACCCTTCGCACCCCAGGGAAGGTGAGGAAGCCACAGCATCCTTGATGTGCCCCGAAAAAGGCCAGAAGCTGCCTGGAGAAGGGGTGCAGAAGGTACCAGGCAGACACCCACAGAGCAGGGTCTCCCCAAACCCCACGGGAGGGCTGCCCCTGCCCCTACTTACAGGAAATACAGCGACTTCAGCCCTGCAAACGTCGCGGGGACGATCTGGGCAATCCTGTTGTTGTCCAGCATCCTGGAAGGAGAAGGGGAGAAGTGAGAGAAGGGGACCCGGAGAGGGCGAGGAGGCAGCGGGACTCTCCCGGCAAGGGAAGCCCCTGCATTTAGCACTAGTGCTGCCCCCGTGGGCGGGGGCTCCGACCCTTCTCCCCTGCAAGCTTCCATGGACACCCATCCCTGGGCGGGGGGCTGCCCCCCTCTGAAGCCTGACCCCCCCCCCCCGAATCCTGTCCAGGCAACCCTGGCTGAAGCCCTGGCTGAAGTGTTAGATCCGGCCGCAGAGCCTGGATTCCTTCACAGTCAGGGTCTGTTGGATTTTTCCTCTCTTCTGCTGTGAAATAAAGATAAATTGGAAACCATTCAGGGAATTCAGGGCCGTGCTTGGCTTCTCAAAAGTCCTCTGGCTTGTTTGCACCACAGACCACCCTCTGCAAGCTGCTCATCCTGCATTTCCCCTCTTCGATTTAAGGAATAACTGAGCTGGTCCCATGGCACACAGGAGGAGGGAAGCCTGGGGGCTGGCAGACCTGCCCGAGCTGCTCCTGCAAACGCAGAAGGGGAACGAGCCGTCTTGTAAAGCGGCCTTTATGGTTTCTCTTCTGTAGCGATACCTTTATAAGCTCCGTATGTAAAACCACACGCCGCATGGGCCCAGATCAAACAGAGCCTTTGAGGATAAACAGAAGGGAAGGGTATGAGCTGTACTTTCAGTTTAGGCATTTATTTTTCAAGGTGATGGAGCTGCAAGTCTCCACGTTTAATAGTGCACTTAAAGCCTTTTGTACACAAACCTCCAGTGCTCCAGCCCAGGAGCTGAGGCTGTCTCTGCACAAAGCCCATCACCGTGCCCTGCACCGGCAAGGGGAGCGCGGCACGGCGAGGGACCAGCCAGCTGTAAGCAGATTTCAGACGGGACCGCATCCAGTCCGTGCTAAACCTGGCCTCAGTAATGGGGAGGGAAACTCAAATAGGAGCTTCATAAAAGAGCTGCAGCACAGACCAATTGTGCCCTGGTCCCCAGGGCTGGTGGGGAAGATGGGGAGGCGGACACCCAGCAAGGCATCGCGCCCATCGCCACTGCGGCCCCCAGCATGGGCATGTTACCACAGACACCCTGAAACCATTATGCCCACTTTTCCTCCCCCAGTCAAGGAAATGAAATTATGGTAAATGCGAGGAAGAGTCAGGATCAGTCACATCTTCTGGGACCGGAGGAGGAACTCACAGCCACTCAAGGTGATGCAGGTCCTCAAAAACCCGGGGCTTCAGCTGCGTGATCCTGTTGTGGCTGAGGAACCTGGAACCAGGGCAGAGGAGGAGAGCAATCCTCAGACACCGCTGCCGACTAAACCTGCTTTTGCTGAAGCTGTTCTTCCCGAGCGGCCCCCGGCTTTGGGTGCCCGTGGCACCATCTCCCTTAGCAGCTCAAATGCAGGATCTCAGCTCAGGCTGGAAAACGTGCGGAAGGGAACAGCAGTGTTCGCAGGAGGGGAAATGCCTCTGCTCTGCCCCATGTTCACCCAAAATGCATGCAACTCCAGCTTAAAGCATGCTTGATACAGACTCTTGCAGGAGCAAGAAAAAGGGCTCAGAACCTTGCCTTGAGCCAGCCGTGCTGTGAGCCTCCATGCCAAGAGGAGCAGAGGACTGTGCCCGTCCCAGGGCTCCCCTCCCCAGCGCCCCGTAATGCAGACACCTTTACTCACAACATTTTAAGCTGAGAAAGTCCAGCAAAGGCTTTGGATGAGATCAACCAGATCTTGTTGTTTTGCAAAAACCTATTTAGAAAAACAGAACAGAAAAGAGATCGAAGAAGTATGTTTTCTAAGGGATTCTCAGGGTCCGTGGGATGTGCCCGTGTCTGCAGGACACCAGCCACACGGCTTGCAGGGCTGGCTGCTGCCTGCTCATCATTCACGGGCTGGCAGTCCCCAGTAGTGCTCAGGGACAGAAATCCAGGCTGCGGCCACAGCTCCGCCACAGGCTCCTTGTCTCAAGTAACCCTGGAGAGGCTGTTTTCCCTCTCTGCCTCATTTACTCCACACAAACGGAAGGAAGTTGAAAGTACAGATGCCTGACGGTCACAAGCGGCTGCTGTGAGCTGCTTCACATGGTTATTGCTGTACGAAGCTGCCGTCCCTCCCACGAGGACAAACACACACCCCTCTCCCCTGCTCCGCTGGGTCCATCCCTGAGCTCCCCTGTGCAGCAGCCTGGAAAGGTGATGGGCTGAGCGACCAAAGGGTCCGAGCTCTCCAGAGCAGGACAGCTCGCTCACGAGGCATCTCATGCCACCATGCACACAGGGCGGTTATCGGCCAACACAGGCTCTGCTCCATGACCTGCTTGCCCACCCGTGGGGAGCAGCATGGTGAGGGCAGCGGGTCAGGAGCTTGCAATGCCCATAGCAGGCGCCTGCTGACTTCAGTGGGCACCACGGGCTCCAGGAGCTGAAAAAAAGCTGCTGTCTGGACAAATGTAGTGCCTGATCAGGGTGCATTGTCCCATGCAAAGCTGTCCCCACAAGCGCACACACTCATTCCTCTACGCACAGCCCCACCGCTGCTGACCTGCACATCCACTGCTCTCCCCTTTTATCACAAACAAGCCAGAGATCAGGATAAAGGCAATGATACTCACAGCTTCTTCAGACTCCTGTACCTGGCAAACTGATTGTCCAGCAGAGAATGGATTTTATTTTTCTTCAGGTCCCTAGCAGGAAAACAGAAGGGGAAGAAAAAAAATCATGGCCAGCAGACTAGGACAGAGGAGAGACCTTTATGAAAGGAGAACAGGGAAGACTACACCCTCCTCTTCTTATGCAATACACACAAATGCAAGGCAGCTGCTGTTCATTAATGCTACATTGCTAATTGCCCTCCCAATCTGCAAGCATTATTTGCTGCAGATGAGTTTTTCTACACTCTCTTCCCTTCCTAGCCCTTGCTTTTTGTGTGCAAAAGCACTCCAGGCCTCAACCTTGCCAACAGTCCCCGACCCTGTGCATCTCGGTTGGAGGCTTGGCAGTGAAGGCAGGCTCCCCAGTCCTCACCCCGGGCAGGATCCGGCCGTTCCCTGCTCTCAGCTCAGTGCTGTTGTGGGAGGGTTGCAGCGAGCAGCTGAAGCTCAGCAGAGAGGGGTCTGTTGGCATGGAAAGGGCTCTTTGGTTCTTTGGATCCAGGGACAATGAGTAAAAGCCAGGGATTTTATTTCCTTCCCTTTAAGCTTGTTTTTCTGCTGGGTGGCAGCACGTGCCCCGCTTGTGCCTCTCCCGGGGGAGAGGGGTGCATGCACCCACTGCTACTCACATCCTGGTCACGTTGGAGGAGACCCAGGGGACAGCGGCGAGGTCCTGCCCGGTGCAGTCTACAGCCCTTCCCCAGCACCGGCACCGCTCTGGGAAGAGCTCCAGCCCTGCAGGCAAGCAGAGGGGAGGCGCTGAGGGGAGGGCACGGGGGGCCCGTGCGGCGTGGGGGAGACCCGCGGGGTGGGGAAGGACGCCCGGCCCCGGGGAGGACGGCTTACAGCAGGCATCACCCTCGTCTTCCACCGCCATCCTGCTGCTCCTTGCAGCCAGCATGCCGCCCAAGATCTGCAGCCAGCCGCTGTCATCCACTGCAGGGCAGAGAGCAGGGACCACAGTTAGAGGCACCGGCTGCTGCGCACGGACATCGGTGTGCACGGACATCGGTGCGCAGCAAAACCCCGGCAGCCTTGGGAGAGGGTGCTAGATCGCTCAAAGCCTGAGATGGGGCTCCAGCCCCACAGCTGTACCAGGGCAGAGCAGAGATTCACCCAGCCCCGCGGCATGTCTCCAAGCACAGTCACAATAAAACTTTCTTTCCTGTATCTCTAGCATCCCACCTAGCCCGCTTTAAGGATATCCTGAGCCAGACGCTGCATCCAAGCCACTCAGTTAATCAGCTCCCAGAAGGTATGAATTTGCCCAGTCTCTAACTCACTTACACTCCTGGGCTCAGCCTCCCTGAGCAAAGAGCTCCACGATGGCACTACGTATTGTGCGAAAAAAGGAACTCATTTTGTGTCTTTAAATCTGCCGAACCCACGTGTCCTGACTGGCAGTGTAGAGCCCCTCTGCTCCTCTGCCTTTCTACCACGGCAACAGCTGAAATAGCTGCCCCAGCCTTGTAGCAACAAGGCTTTTCCTGCACCCCAGCCTGGGAGAATCCCTGATGGATGAGCTCCTCCCTGGGGGGCACACACGGCCACTGTGCCGGGAAGGTGTGCAAATGGAAGAGCTGGGGAAGCAGCTGGAACTGAAGCAGATCCAGGATTCCCCATGCTGTCGTTGCTCCCATGGGAAGAGCCAGCTCTGCTCTGATGCACTCCTGGTCCCGGATCCTGGTGTTCCCAGGTCTGGGGGTTACTCACTCTGAGAGCATCCCTCTTTGCGAGGGGCTTGCTGCTTACCGCAGTTCTCCTCGTCAGCTCCGTTGCCGCAGTCATCCTCCCCATTGCAGTGCAGGGCCTGGGGCAGGCAGACGGAGAGGTTGCCGCAGGGAAACTGCCCCAAGGGACACGCGTGCTCATCCCGCCGGGAGTGGATCAGAGGAGGCTCTGCCCAAGGAAGAGGAGGTGCTCAGCGCTGGGGCAGCACCTCCCGCCCCTGGACCCCTCGCAGAGGCTGCGCTGTCGCCTTTGGGGTGCTGAGCTCCTGGGGCCACATCCCGCTTTGTGCCCAGCTCCGGTGACTTTCGGGGCAGAGCGGGGCTGAAGGGTGCCTGTGCTGCTGCTGCCGAGGACCAGCATGGCCACGCCGGTGCCCTGTGAGACTGCGCTCCGGTTGGAGCAAGCGTGAGCTGACGGGGTGCCGGAGACCGCCGAGGAGGCATGAGCATCCAGGGGAAAGGAGGGACCCAAACCCTTGCTTTTGGAGCACTTTTAGCTGGCAAAACGCTGCCTTGGAGCCAGGAGATCTGGGCAGAAGCAGTTCTGCTGAGAAGCGCATGGAAATGGAGAGCCCCAACAAACCGGCCACCCCGTCCCTCCTCCCCAGCCCCCTCAGGCCATCCCCATCCCCGAGGTGCAGCCCTGTCCCTGGGTGCAAAGCTGTCTTGGCAGCTCCGGCTCTCCTTTTGCTGAGCCCTTTCCATCAGAGCCATCAAAGATAGCCAGCTCCAGAGCCCTGTTTGTTAATATCCTGCAATCATTCACGGCAGAGGCATGCTTCAGATCCAGCTAAATAGGGCTTTCTAGGTGCCAACCTCCATCCTGCTGGGAAGCAACAGAAATGTTACCATCAGCATGAAGCGATTCACCCGGAACGAAGCCGGTGCCTGGAATAACACCTCGCTCGGAGGCGTCTCCTCCGGCAATGGCGTGACTCACGCCTCCTCTTCCCAGCCGGTCAGACTGAGCAGGGCTGGGCTGCTGCCGAAAACCGGGGCGGGTGGGGAAAAGGGAAAATCCATCTTTTACTCCTACCTGTTAGTTATAATGGAGCTGGAAGGGGCATTGATTTTGCAAGATTTGGTTTTATGCACTAAAACCAGCACCGCAGCAGCGTACAAAAAAGGCTTTACAAGGAGCAGGGCTGGTGCCCGTGGAGTTGCTCTCTGCCAGCAGGTCGAGACCGGTCACCGGAGGCTCGGGTGGGTGCGAACCAGCAGCTGAGCAAGGACGCCCATCCAAGGAGGGAATAAAAACCAGTGGGAAGCTCTGGTACGTTGATCTCTCACAGAGGGCACGCACAAGCAATTGCTGTCACAAATTAACGTGTTGCAAGATGGACAAATGCAAACTCATCATGTGTGACTGCTCCTTTGGATTTTCCTAAGCACCTGTTTCTGTGAGGCAGCGAATACAATAAAAATTTGAGCCAAGTTTAAGTTTATTTCTAATAGAACTGTTGAGTGTTAATGCTTCAATAAGAGTTTTATCATGTTTATTAAAAATACCTCATGCTGGCAGATCACACCCAATAATAAAAGCATGTGCGAAAAACTAAATAAAATGACATTTATGTCAAAACAGTTCAAGTCTGCGCTGTATATCGGTGTGAAGCACCCGCAAGAAGCTGGAAGCTGCTCCTCAACACGAGACCTCCCCACGGGTGCTCGCAGCGAGCACTGCTGAGTGCTGCACAGGACTCTGCCACAGCCCATGGGTGCAACACCGGGAGGGCTCCTGCTAGCGCAGGGGAGCTGGTATTTGCTCAGGACGCCTGTGAGCATGTGCATGGGGACCCGCTGACTCCCTCGCAGCATCCCGCACACACAACGTGCTGGCAATGGTTTGCATTAGGTGCAGGGACAGCTCCTGCCGCGCTGCAGCCAGGGCAAAGAGGTCCCCAAGCGCTCCTGAAGACAGCCTTCAGTCTGCCTGGAGGCCCATGCACTGGGGTCGAACTGACCTGCCAAGAAGCAAGATTGCTGAAGTATTTAATGTGCTTTCTTGCGTGCGTGTTTGTAAGCATGCCCACGGTGGTCCTGCCGCTCCCTCGGTTGCTGCCCCAGCTGGCCCGTCCCCGCTCATGCTGGCAGGGAGCTGCGCTTCGGCACAGCTCCACAGCATCCCTGCACGATCAACACCTAACCAGTGAATTAAAAAGTGGACAAAGATTAAGGGCAATTAAGAGCGTCTCACTGCAGATCTGCCAGATGGGAAACCTCCTAAAAGAGGCCGGAGCGGTGGCAGGAGAAATGAGATTTTGGAGGTGCCGTCGTCGGGTCCTGCCCTTGCAGGCAGGAGAGGCAGCGGCTGGCGAGGGTCTGGGCTTGTAAGGAAAAACGTGTCTCCTTCAGACAGTATTTCAGGTGATGAAAGAGTAAGAAAACACAAACCGGGGGGGCCGGGATGGTGCAGGACCCCTGGCTTTTACTCTCTTGCAGCCCTGCAGAGGGAAGCATGTCCCTCACCCTCTCCAAGTCCTGCGAATGGAAGCAGGTCTGACCCCAGCCCTGAGACCTGAGCTTGAGTCCCTCCAGAGGGATTTTTTCCTGTCTCGGTTCCATTTCTAGTTACCCAGGGAGGCTCTCTGTTGCATACTGTCATGTCATGCAGGTTTCTGGCTGTTTTCTTAGTCTGAATTTATGTAGGACCCACAGAAGGCAACAGGAACCTTTCCAGGGCCTCCAGGTCCCTATTGCAGAGTGCGTATCTGCATATGGAGCTACAGAAACACTAAGAGAGAAGAGTTTTTATTTATATATATATATATATATATATATATATAATGTAAACACAGATAGCTTCTGTTTTTTCAGGAATGACGCTCAAGCCCCAGATTCCCAGCCAAACCAATGCTTTCCAGTCACCCCCCCCAGGACCTCATTCTGCATTAACCCCCCCCGCAAGGGCTAGAGAAACCAGGGATTGTGCAGGACAGAAATCTGAGAAACAACCCGAGACAGGAGAGGAGAAAGTGAAAAAAACCCCCAAACCCAAAACAGAGGAAAAGTGTGTGTTTCAGGCAGGGTAAAACGCTGAGAATACAGGTGATTTTGGGGTGATGCAGCCTATTAGATAAACCTTCCATGGCAGAGGCGGGATGGGGTGGGCATGGGCACCGTGCCGCAGCGGGGACCTTCCTGCCCCGGCTCTGCAGAGCCACAGAAGGAAGCACAGCCACAGGAGGTGGCCAAATGTAGCCAGGATTAACCTCAGCATCTGCCTCGACTTTTCACCAGGGCCACCCAGGGTTGTAAACGAAGCCCACGCATCACCAAGAAAACAACCGCGACCAAATTCTCTAGAAACTAACAGGCTGAAGGAAACGTGCCTTTGGTCTGCATTGCCTCTGTATACAAAGAAACCGTCCCAGAGCCACGGGATGTGGCCGGGGTGATGCATTGCCCGTCCCGTTCGTCTCTAGTGCCCAGGTTCTCCGCGCCGCAGTGCATCCCCACTGCCCCCCACCCAGGACTGCAACCCCCTTCTCAGGGCACACCGCACACGACTCCCCTTACATTTCCCATACGGAGGTGGGCTGAGCTGCGCCTAAAGCAAACCACTCTAAAGGAGACAAACAATTAACTGTTTGATTGGAGAGAAGGGCTTAACGCCCCTGTCTCTCCCACAGGGCAGGCAGAGAGGGAACAGTTTGCATAGCCATCCACGAAAGTAAACCACAACAAATCAGACTAAAATGGAAATAGCGCAGAGCTCCTGCCTTTCCACCATCCCCCTTCCTAACTTCCAGCAAAAAGTGTCGCTTTTCGATCTGGTTTTTGTCCACCACTCCCTCCCCTTTCAGCCCGTAACATTGGCGCGGCGGCTGCATCTGCTCCCCCTCCACTCCCGTGCTCGCTCTCTCTTCTCTCGAATAAAAGGCAGAATCACAATTTGCAGCTCTCTCTGGGTTTACAGGTAACACGGATGCCCAGAAAAGCGAACAGTAAGCACTACAGAGAGCAGCGTTACCAGGCACACGAACTGTCCTCACAGGACAGCACTTTCTCGGTGGAGCATGGCTGTTTTCAGGCAGCCAGCATCCCTGTGCCATGTGCCAGGATCTCTATCAAAATCCCACTATAAAATTCTCCGTGACCCCCCACCCCCCCAGTCAAATGGCCTGTTTCCCTCCCCACTTGGACGATGTGACCTGCAAAGACAGCCACTTACTTGTAGCAGCGTAGAAAAGCGATGGCAGAACGATCAGGAGCAGCCTCATGTCAGCAGCCACTGGCAAGGCAGTCCCCGGCCCCGAAAGGCTTAGAAACCTCCTGGGCTGCTGGGCGGCCGAGGGAGGAGGGAAGGGGGATGTGGAGATGCTGCGGGTCCTCTCCTGCTAACGTACACGAACACACCGATGTCTCCCGGGAGCGCACACGCCCGTGCCGGGGATGCTACTGGTTGTCACTGGTCCCCGGGAAGCCGCGTGCTGTGCGGCCATCGCCACGCATCTGCAGCACCTCCAGCCTGCGCGGGACTCTGCACGTACAATCCAGCGAGGGGATGTGTGTGGCAGGGAAGGAAGAAAAGGAAATGAATCCAGTCCTTTGACCAGGAGGGTGCAGCCCTTCGCCTGCGCTCCCTGCCCCAGGGGCAGCGTGGGGCTGTGCTGTCCCACCTGCCCGCAGGGCACCCTGGGGTGTATGCCCCAGGGGAGCCCAGGGCCAGCCTGGGGAGGAGGAGGAGGAGAAGAAGGAGGAGAAGGAGGAAGAGGAGGAGGAGGAGAAGGAGGGCTGCTTCCTCCCCGAGAGGGCCCTCTGCTGGATTCGCAGTCAGTACCTGTGCCCACCCGTGTCCGGTGGCCCGATGGGCACGACCCAGCAGTGGCATCCGCGGGGATCCCTGCCCCATCCCTGCGCTGCACGCCCCGGTCAGCCATCCCAGTGCGGGGACGCAGCCCCAGCAGGGACAAGGCAGACACCGCCCCGGAGCCATCATCCGAGCACAGGTCAGGGCACTCAGCCTTTGTGGGCTGGGGTCCCAGCGGGCTGCAGAGGTCTGCAGGTAGGGGTAGGGGCCTCCCTCTCTCCCCACTGATGCTGTGGTCCCCCTGTCCCCATCCCTGTGCTGTCTGGGACTCCCTTTGCCTCACCCACCCCTCCCAGACCCCACCGTGCGCACCCGGCCCCTGTCCCAGGAGCACTCCAGGGATGGAGAGGGGTGCTGTGCAGCCCACCCTGGGCACAGGTCCTCCCGCTGCGGGGGCTGCCTGCAGGCAGCCTGGCTGTGCCATCGGTGGCTCCGAAGCGGCCGGGGATGAGTGGTGGCACAGCCGCCCCTTTTGCAGGCTGACGGCCGCGGGGGCAGCCCTTCCTCAGCTCCTCACGCTGCACCGAAACCCCATGGATCAGGAGGGTGGGAAGGACGGGAAGGGGAGTCCCGTGGATGGAACAGCTTCTCGGGCTCAAATTCACCCGAGGAGGAGGGCGAGGAGTCAGTGTTTGACAGCTGGGGAGTGGGAGGGAGGAGAGGGGGTCCCAGTCAGAGAGCAAACCCCTACCACAGCTTCGCTCTCCATGCTCAGCTCCCAGCCGATCCGCACAGTGAGTGCGGGTCTCCTTGGAGTCTCCTTTCCCCAGCATTTCCAAAGGCTTGTTACTAGTCCAGAAAATCTGTAAAAATTTAACCCCTCCTCTGCTGCTGGAAAGCAAATCTTTACTCAGGTCACAGGACCTACTGTCCCACCTCTCCTCGACCTGAAGACCTAAGTGTGTGGGATTAAATGACATACATATCCCCCCTTTTATTTGCACATTCCTACTAATACATTTAAACTTTATCAATAAACTTACCAAAATTCTTGTTGATGCTTCTAAAACAACCCAACAACTATTTCTATCCCTATTCCTGGTTGTCATCGGTACTGACACCCCTTTCCTCCGCGTTGAAGGAAACGGGGTCCCAGAAATGCAGTCTTCCCTCCCATCGCTGCCCCCCCTCCAGCCGTGAGCTGGCCCTGCTGTGGCCGCGGTGCAAGGATGCAGGGAACAGCTTCTGAAAGAACATGCTATAAAGTATTTGTGGCTCTAAATCCAATTTTTTTAAGATCTAAGGGCACTTTGAAGCTAAAAGCAAGGTAGGGTGAGGCTGGTGGGGGAAGAGGAAATGGAAGGGAGGCAAAATATGTCATTTTTTCAGAGAAGGAAAGAAGCTGTTGGAAAAAAGTTCTGGGCATGCAAATCTCAGACTCTCTGCAGAGGCTTTGCAATTCCACTGCTGCAGTTTAAAGCACTCACTTTGGTCTCGAGGGCTGGATGCAGGCTCGGTGTCAGGAGACGAACCCATTTTTCTTCCCTAATATTCAAACTCAGGCATTTGCTGCTGGATTCCAAGGTGCCAGACGACAGTGACTGCAAAGCCTTTGAACCTGCAGCCAGGAAAAAAAAAAATCAAAGCTCTAAAATTAAAGAGTGTTTCAGGGACTGACAACATTTCTTCTGCAGACTTTCCAGGAGCCCCCGTCCCAGGTCCCTGTGTGAAGCTGTGTGTGCACCACAGAACTGAAAGTTATAACCCCCAGCAGCAAATGATGGGCCTGAGCTGAGGAACCTGCCTTCAGGAATCTCCTCATGGCACAGAGGTCTGGGCTGGGATTTTGGGTGGCTTGTGGGCAAAACAGGGAGATCTGGGTAACAAACTTTTGCAAAGGTGTGAAGGCGCAGGGTCAGGACTTTGCTCTGAAGCTGGACGCGGCTGGAGATGCTCATCGGGACCGGGAGCGAGGAAGCGCCTTGCGTGGTTCCAGCTGGTGCAGAAAGGCGTTCCCCTTCACGTCCCATACTGCTTCCAGCCCAACAGCCGGGCCTCCTCCTCTCAGGAAGCCCAGCAGGAGCCAAGGGGCACCCATCTTCTCTTACATACACCCCACATTTCATTGCTCTTCATCCAACTTGCTGTTCTTGCACCTCTCCGGGGCATCTCCATGGCCCATTCTTTGCTCTGGCCCTTAACCAACCTTCTGCACTCTCAGAGCCTTTCAGCTTTCTTCCCCACGTTCCTGCAGGCTGTCAGCGTGTTCACACCAAGTTTGTATTTCTTAACGTGAGCTTTGTTAATGGGCCAAAAAATTTCCGCCCTTTGGCAGCAATCTTCGTCCAGCTCTTGGGGACGTGCCTCCCACCAACTACCCAGATGATGTGTGGGTGTTGGACACCTCCCCACATGCATTAAATCTCTGGGCTGTGAAGCCCAGCAATACGTTATGATACAGAGCCCCGAGGGGCTGGGATAGGACTTGTGCAATTGCGTGGCATAGATTTATATCACGGGATTTTAAAAGCGTAACCTTTTTGCAGAGCTCCACAGTCATCTGCCAGGCAGCCTTCGCTCCGGCACAGCGCCTTCCCCGATGGAGCTGTCCTTGCGGTCTCCCTGGATAATGTTACTTCTGAGCAAATCAAGCCAGCTTTTCCCTTTTACTTTGTTTTCCACTGGGATAATTCCTCTTGCCAAATCCCTTGATTCTCACTCAGGCCTGATTTCTCTGGTGCTTTTTTTCCCCTCCATTTGAGATGAGTCTCTGCCTATGTCTGAGGCCACGAGCTGCAGGTCATGGTCCGGCTCCGCTCTCCCATGGGCGTTGAGCTGGCTGATGGCAGCTGCGTGTGCAGCACCCCGCACACCCGGCTGTGCTCTTGGGCAGGCACAGGCAGCCGTCGCCTGCCTGCACATCCCCGAGGGCACCACGGGAACTGGCATGCAGGCAGGATGCAATACCCTGAGTACCCAAAAAGATGCTTGAATAAGTCATACACCCTTGCTTCATTCTATTCTCTTCTATTCCATTCCAGAAGGTAGCAAGATGTGGAGCTGGGATCACAGGCCTGATGGGACCGACATCTGTAGGTGTTTCTGTGATCGTTTGGGCAAACATCCCCCCCCCCCCCCCCACCTCCTTGGCTTTAGTGTAAGGCAGAGGTCTGGGAACATTTTGGAGCTCGGAGGTAAGGCACCTTCCCTTCCCACAGCTGCTCCCAGGCAGGCAGGTGCAACACGACAGCATCCATAGGGATTCCTCAAGGTGCAGGATGATGGAAATCCCAGAGCTGTCCAGTGTCACTGGCCGCCATTGCCTGCTGCTGGCCAGTCAGCCACCCTCTGTCCTCTTCTGGTGAACTAGCAGAGCAGGGGCCTGTCCTCAGGTGGAGGATGTGCTGGAAAACATGCCCGAGGGAAAAGGCAGTGACATTCCCGTGGGAAGGCTTCACGCTCTGCTTAGACCTTCTCTTACCAGTGTGCTGGCCAAACTGTAGCTGTCCTGCGTGCTCGATAATCATGCGTGGAAGATGATCAGGGCTCTGCCTTGAGCTTCATGAAGGGCATGCGCCAGCAACAGCAGCCAGTGCCTTTCTGTGCTCTTCTCTGTTTACTCCGTGCTCGCTGTGCTGGCTAATGCACATGTTCATCCCACAGCAATTAGGAGAAGCGAAACGCTTCTGATGGGAAGTTGTTTAAGAAGTCGGCACTCAGAGCTGCAAGCCCAAGCTTTTCTGCTCAGTGGATGAACCAGAAAGTCATTAATTTTTCCGCTCTGGAGCAGATGTTTATGTGTTTGAAATCACTGGGTAACTGAGTCACTGCGCGGTTGGTTGCCAAGATCTGGATTGTGGCGATGCAAACGTGGACTTCATGTCAAAGGTGGGATGAGTGCATCACAAAGTGCAGCCAAGGACGAGGAGGAGCATCCTACAGCTGGCTCTGGGACCTCCACAGATCCGAAAGGCCATATGTTCTTCAAGGGATGCAGCTGAGTACTTCAGTTCCCAAGTTTCACCTACTGTTCATATTAAAGTGACAGGAAGAGACATCCGAAGTCCAAACAAAATATCAATTTTAAGTCCCCGACCACAATTAATAGCCGTCCACTCGGGATGCATTCCTCACAGCAGGAGTGGAAGTCCCTGCAGGAAGGAGAAGAGCTGGGTGCTGCCCCTGGGGTGGGAGCGGTGGCAAATGGGACGGCAGGCGAGCCACAGAAAAGACAGGCTTAATTCATATCCCTGCTCCGCTGCATCAGAACAGGAACAAAATAACGTGTCTGTTGAGTAAGGAGAACAGTCTGGGAAAGAAGTGATCTATTTTGAGTTTCGTGAGTAAAATAAAAATATTATGGGTACGCCCTAGAGCAGTGGGCCAAGCTGAGTGGGAACACTGGTCTTCAGCTGGTGCAGCGCTGTGAGCTCCGGGGTCAGGGGCCTTTCTGACCGCTGCTCTCAGACACAGTTGGAAGACAACGAAACTGGTCCGGGCTTAACGGGGAGGGGAGGCTTTGGCGAGCAGGCAGCAAGTGCGGGGGGAGCCCCAGCCCCGAGGAGCATCATTCCCCCCAGGGCGGGGATGGCGTAAAGCAGGTGAAGATGATCTCAGTTTCTTTGTCTTCTCTCAGTCCTCCTCCATTCCCTTCTTCTCCTGGAGCCACGTTTGCTCTAAGGCGGCCACTCACGGGTGGGAGGCACAGGTTTGCAGCCGCGGCCGCTCGCCGGCTAGACAGTGTTATGCAGCATCCCGGCCGGAGGCTTTGGACAAGGCGTGATCGTATTGCGCTGGTTATCATTTATATCTGCACTGCTATAGAGCATTGGTCTTGAAATAGCGTTTTATGAGATGCAATAAACTGGAATTGCAGCCCAGCATGCAAACGCTACGGTCCTTATAGCGGAGACCTGACACGTTGGAAATCCCTGCTGCCCTCTCTCCTCTGTGCGAGGCAGATATGTGCGAGGGGCGGAGGGAAACAGCTGCTGGATCTTGCTAGGGGACATTTTCACTCTTTGCAATGTCACTGCCAGCTGATGGCCCATTGCCAGGCTCCCCGCTCGCAGCTTTTGCCCTCCTTTTTCTGTGTGCTGTTGTGCGGGGCAGTTTAAAGGCAAGGGAAGGGCAGGGGAAAGGCTGCCCCGAGGCTTGTGGTCTCTTCCTCGCTCCTAAAAACCTCCCGCTCCTTCAGACCGAGGGTAAATCCTCCACTGGCATATAGGCAAGTTCCCTTTTCCAAGCAGAAAGCCTGTAAATCGCTTGTTCTTGGTAAATATCCCTGACCAAGCAATGAGCAGGCAGCCGAGAGCACAGACCGAGTCCTGGGGAGCCACGGCCCCACCACCAACACCGTACCCCACCGTATTCCAAATTTATACGTACGTCTGCAGAATTTCACCGTCGGCATGCTCCCCACGTTGCAGGGCCACTGGAACTGGATTTTCTCTCCACGCTGGGACCTGGCAATGGCTGGGTACAGCTGGGGGAGGAAAGGCGGTTTACTGGCATTTCTTAGGGAGCACCTAACAGGGATGAACTAACCAGCGGAGTGAAGTAACCTAGGGTACAGCGGTGTGAGAGAGGATGCGGGTCATACACCGGGGTGTACACACAGAAAAAGTGCTCTTCTATCTGCTTCGTGCCCGGGCACGCAGCGTGGGCACCAGTGCCTGGTGGGATGGGGTGGCTGCTCTCACACCAGTGCTGCCTGCTCTCACACCAGTGCTGCCTGCTGCCCACCGCCTCTTCCCCAGCTCCCCCCCCTCCCCGCAGACACGGGCCCCTCCTGCAACGGGGGCGCGTGGGCAGCTACGGGCAGCATCTGCCTTTGCCACGGCAGTCGATCTGGCTGCTGTGAGACTTGATTGCTCGGATGAAATTGTTAGTCTGGGGCCATTACTGGGTTCGTTCATCCATCTAACAGCGGTCACAGCCTGCTGCCTTGCTCCCAGCCTGGGAAGCAGGATGCTGAGCTCAGCAGAACAGCCATGGTTCAGTGTTATAATACAGAAATATGCTCCTCAGCTGGAGAAATTGCCTCTGGAGGACAGGGCTGAGGCAGAGGAGGCAGATGTGAAGCTGATCCATCTTTCCCTAAGTCAGCAGCCTCTTCCCACCCATCTGCCCATCCTCACCCTCCTGCCGAAAGGGCAGGCAGGTTTCCCCTCGCATCCCAACCTGAGCGCACCGGAGCCAGCAGCAGCATCATTGTGCCCGAACCTCAGGCAATTCCAGGCAAAGCTCTGAATCTTCAGAGCCAAGCTCAGAGCAGCCTTGGAAACATCCCTGGTCTGCGGGTGCAACGTCTGGTGCTGCCCAGCATCTCCCTCCCTCCCCTACCAACGCCTCACCAGCCGGGCACAGGCTCCGCTCCCGTTTTCAGAGGAGGCGGAGGATGGACCCTCCGCAGCGGCGTCCTGTGCTGACAGCCCTTCCGCACAACTGACCTCAGATGGACCAAAAAACCTGCAGGAATGGGGCAGTGCTGGTGAGACATGAAGGGTTAATCAGACTGGGACAACGTCTGCAGCCAGGCAAGGTGTTGGAAGCGTGCATTTCAGTCCTGATTAAATCCTCTCTGCAGTTCTCCAGGTGAAGCCTGTGCTGCCCGCCTGGTGCAGTCATCACACCAACAGGCACGATGGTTTCAGCATCCCTGCCGAACAGACGTCATTTAGTTCAAGGACAAGAAGGAAATTCAGGCATCTTTACTGCCTGACCCTGGGGTGGCAGAACTTTTTTTAGTAAACGTGTTCATTTACGAATATGAGAAAGTGCTGTGAACTTGTGCAGCGCTCCCTGCCCCGCCAGCGCTGCAATGATGCCTTTGATGGGGACGGCTCCTCTCGGGCTGGGCTCCCTGCACCCAGCTTGGAGAAGAGCTTGCCACACACCCCGTAGGCATCTGCAGCTCCCAGCGGGGAGGCACCTCGGTGGGTCTCTGCATTCCCCTTCTGTCCTCGGATCTAAACCTCTAGGCAGAAAGGAGATGGAGAAGAGGGCAAATCAGAGAACATACAACTTTAACTGGTGCTTTGAAAGGTAAAAAAGGAACCTGGGCAAAGTTCAATCCCATTATCAGCCATATTAACAGCGAAGAGGAGCTAGAGGCAGTGAACTTGAAAACACCTTCCTCCAAAAAAATTCATTTATTAGCTGGCAGAAGAGGACACAGAGGAAAAAGGTCACAGGTTTGAGAGCCTGCCAAGTAACAAGCAAATGGGCAGGAGAAGCCTTTCCCTGCTGAACTATAAGAAAACACAGTAATAATTAACAATGCACACATTTGTACACAATCTTCCCCCTGGACAGTCCATCTACACACACATCGCCTTGTTTGCTTCTCTAATATGGACCAGTTAACAGCTCCAGAAACAACTTGGTGTCAGATAAGTGGAAATTAATGACTTCATATGACACTGCAAAGGGAGAATCAGAGGCAGCATCCGATACCCCTGGGAACAGGGGCAGCACGGAGAGCACCACTCCCTTCTCTGCGAAGCTGGTCTGGGATGAAATACTGCAACCTGCAGTTGCTCCAATTCACCTGTAAATAATCCCTGCTCCCTCCTGCCCTAAAAAGACGCCGTGCCCTGGACTTTCCTTCCTGCGTGCAGCCTGTCCTCCAGCAGGCACCTCTGGATTTGCCTCACCTGGCTGCCACCAGTGGCTGCTGCTGCAGTCCCTGGTCCCCAGCCTTGGAGGCTGCACTGCTTTGAAAAACCTGTCACAAAAATAAAAAATACCAAGAGGAGTAGAAAGTGGGTTTTGTGGTGATATTTAGATTTCTTTTCATTTTCTTCTTCCTTATACTCTTTGAAAGCACAGGTAAGAAATGGGAGTGGAGCAGCAGGTCCATGCACAGAGATGCGAAGCTGCCCTTCCCTTTCTTGCCAGCGCTGCCTGGAGCAAAGCAGGGCCTCATCCAGCCCAGCAGCCCAGGCTCCCACAGCAGCCTCACCTTAATGTGCCAAGTCCTCCCCGGGCTGCGCAGCAGCACTTTTGCCCACTTTGCTGCTCCACACAGCTACAGGGAAGGTGGACTCAGTCTCTGCTGCCTCTCTCCTGGTGAGGTCCCCTGCACATCTGGGCAGACGCCCTGCAGGCATCGGGTAGCTCGCACCACTCCAGCTCTGTCCCTTTTTCTGCCAACAACAGATAATATTCCTGGAGGTGCCAAGGGAGGTGTGCACGCACGCTGGGGAGGGGTTTCCTCCCCGGACAAGCGAGAGGACAATTTCTGCCAGTCCTTGCTAGAGTGACTGAAAGCTGCATCACCACCGGAGAGCATCCCCTGTAAGCCGGAGCCCGAGGCGTCGCTGCCTGCTGCTGCGTGACTGGGAATTACAGTGCCTTTCCCATCAGCAGCCCTCTCTGACCGGGGCCAGGGAGCAATAACAAAGGCTCATTTAAAACCTTATTTTTCCATGGCTGGGTAAGAAGCAACTGCTGTTCCCCACTTTGCAGGTGGGGAGACTAAAGTCCAGAGGAGAAAGGCTCAGAGATGACACTACGACAGCAACAGAGCAGAGGTCTCCAGCCCCAGCAAACAGTTCCCAAGTCCACCCAGGAGCTGAAGCTGGACTTCTGGAGAGGGCTGGCTTGATCCCAGACCTGGGGGGCTGCGAGGAATGCCCCAAAGGCTCTCAACGAGGCAGACAGGGCTGCATCTCAGAAAGGAGGGCTCTGCTGCAAACAGCAGCATTGAAATTTGTGCTGCTGCTGCTGAGGCTTGGCCTCTTGCTCCCGCACAGCTCCGAGGGGTTTTGTCTCCAAAGCTGTGATGCTGCAGAGACAGAGGGTCTGGTCCTGACTCCCACAGCACAGCGGCTGGTGGAGCAAAGCCCAGACCTTGGGATAGCTCACTGTCAGCACTGGGGTTGTGTTTTGCCCTGGGAAGCTGCTTTCCACATCAGAAGTGCTTTTCCCTACCACACTACTTCACAGATAAGGAACAGAAATATCTCATTAGCAAACACCACGAGGACTATACCAATGCCGCGGCACTTGCAGAGAAATCAGTCTGGACTGAGTGAAAGTGCCCTGAGCCACAGCATGAGCCAGACCTTGCTCGCGCCGTCCTTACCTCGACTTTCCCTGCTGCCGCAGCGGAGCCACGTCCCGGCATTGCTGGGGATGCAGCAGGGCCAGCAGGAAGCTGTTGCCCTCCACGTGTGAACCCCCACAGAGTTTCCTGTTGTTCTACACTTCTCCTGTGCATTATCGCTTTTTTATCATGCTGGAAAAAGAGATTGCACAAATCTGACCAAAACCTAGAGGTAAGTGAAGTCAGAGGTCCCTGCTGGAAGGGGAAGGACCCGGGAACTGGAAGACGTAGGAGACGAAGTCTTTCTTAGGAGCAAGGGCATGTTAGTGCTCTACTGCTTAATGAGATTCATACTCAAGGTTTGGCTGACTCATGGTCTTTAATAAGCTCCAACATTGGTGGCATAAAGAGGTTAGTTGGGGTGTCAGCTCCAGCTGGGGAGAAATGCTCTGCCTGCTGGTTCTCCTCTACAGCCTCAGCTGAGCACTTCTTCCCTCCACGGCTTGTGTGCTAGCTCCAGATGTGGCCGTGCTTCACTGCTGCTAGTTTTGTTCTGTGGGCTGCAGAGCCATTTGAGGTTGAAACCCCCCAACATTGAAATTTTCCCCCAACATGGAAATTTTAGCTAGTACCAATACAAAACAGGACTGAAGAACATCTTGCTGCACAAAGGCTGCTGTCTACGCATGCTCTGTGAAACAGGGTAAATGCTAGCGCATGGTAGTCCAGTACACCTCTTACCACGTGGTTCTCATTTTAACGCATGCTGACACACCATCCCTGCACCCTGTGCCGGGCAGCGTCTGTGCAAGCGCAGTCACACACCCCGCAGGGGATGCTGCGGGGCTTGCTGGACCGCTCCGTGCGGCGCCTGCCAGTCAGGGCGGCAGCCAGGTTGA
Source organism: Gymnogyps californianus (assembly GCF_018139145.2). NCBI lineage: Eukaryota > Metazoa > Chordata > Aves > Accipitriformes > Cathartidae > Gymnogyps > Gymnogyps californianus. The sequence goes on from NC_059479.1 coordinate 926,020, forward strand.
GATCAGTCTCCACCGCCACCGAGATTGCCTCTGCCATGGGGCAGGCCCCGTGAAAGCATAACGTTACCTTAGCAGGACAGCCAGCGAGAGGGGAAGTGGTAAGCAGAAAACAGAACCATTATAAAAGTTGGACTCCTCAAAGAAATAAGAATTCATAAAGGGAAACGCATGGCTGAAGCTAATGAGAAACATTAGCTTTACTTGAGTTACCATTTGCATTGCAAAGCAGCTCTGACCCCTGATCTTCTATGAGCTTTTACCAACATTACCATCCGCCGTGCTCAGGCCATAAGAGCTGGGGAGGAAGCACATGAACCCACCACCGTCAGACCAGCTCTCGCAGTTCCCAGAGGTGGGCAGAAACATGATTGCAGGCAAAGCAGCTATAAATATTGAAGTGAAATAATTACCCCACTCATTTATGGTTTAAACTCTGAGAGAGGAACAGAACCAGTTTCACCAGTGACCAACCTGGGCAGAGGTGGAGCAGCCTGTAACAGCTCTGGGCTGTGCAACGGTTGGGAAGAAGGAGTGGAACAAATTGCTAAAGCTGTTCAAGCTGGTGCACTCGGCAGTTTCTTCCATATTCTGCAAACTTACCTACTTCTTACTTCTGCAGACTATTGCAGAATAAGTCACACGAAAATATTTGGGCCTTTGCTTTCCAGTCATCATGCCGAAATCGTGTGAAATTGCCGACCTTAAAGCAGACAAGAAGTTTGATCACAATACCTTGTTCTGATTTTGGATTTTAGATGTAAATACTGAGCTGTGCTGCTTTTTAGGGTTCATACCCTCCATTGCTTTAGGCACCTTGAGAGATACAGCCTGCTAAGCACCTTGCAGGAGGATGTTTGGGAGCCACTGCAGCAGGGAAATCCAGATTCTCAGGCCCAGGAGAAAAATTGGCTCCCTGAAGACCACCAAGTCTGGACAAGTATTCAGCCAGTTCTGGGCTTTACTGGGGAACCAGCACGACTTTCCTCTTGCTACTGGCTGGTCCTTTAGACACTGAAAAGCCATTCTTTCCACCCCGATAGCTTTACCCCTGCAGGTCTGGACTTGCCTTGTGAAACTAAGGATCTTAAAATTCCTAGGGCTCTGATGTGTACTGCATTAAAGAGCATCCTGGGACATCTCTGCCCTTGGCTGCTTTGGGCAGCCTGAGACTCCTGAACCTCGAATGCGTAAGGACAGATCATTACGTGTGAATGTCACAGCAGAGAGGGCCTGAGACCAGGGAGAAAGTAGACGACTGGGCTGCCCTTAATTGAAAGATTTAAAGCGCTATGCAAATCCCACTTCCCAGTCCTGTGCGTATCATGCCTGTTTTGCAGCATTGCAAGGAGGTGCCAGTGCTTCGGTGGCTCACCACGGGAAAATGCCGCTGCAGGAGGGCAGGGAACACAGCTCGGTAAGAGCCCCATAACTGTGCGACCAAAGGAAAGCTGCAAGATGCACGAGAGAAGCTAAACAACCCCCAATATAAGCTGAATATTGAGGGGGAATAGCAACAACAATGACTTTTGGATGATGCTCATTGTTTTCCAGCCGTGTTGCAAATACTTCATGCTTCAGCTACAGGGCAGTAGAGAAAGCCACAGCATGCCAGCTGGGGAAAGGTGCTCAGAGGATGCTCCAGCTCTCCTTTTAGTGACAGCCAACGTGTCATTAGTCCCATGTTTTTTTTAAGTAGGAGGACAAAGCCCTGCAGATCCCATGCTATTGTTGCAGAAGGCATAAAAGAGGATCACATCCTCCTAGTGCCCTCGGCCAGTCCACGCTCAGTGTGCGTGACTGCTGCAGTCAGAGCTGGGACTGTTTCCGAGGGAGCTCCGGAGGCCCATCCATAGTAATGACAGTTGTTACCCTGCTCGCAAGTGCAATTCATTTTTATGACATCCTATTTCTGCTGGTGCCCGTGATAAATGCAATCCATCCCTTAAAAATGAAGGAACACTGCCACGTCACCTCATAAAGGTAACGTGTGCTGCCGTAACAACTGTCAGACAACGAGCTCCTAACATGCTGCTGGTGCGAGCCCGGTCTTTTATCTCTGGCACTGGTAGCTTTATCATGCTGGAGGAAGAGGTCCCGTTTCCACAGTACCACTACAAAAGGCAATTCCTCCTCGGGTGCTCTCCAGAAGGGTGCTGCTGCCTCTGGAGACCAGCTGGGAGCGGGTGGCATTTCAGCTTCCTCCTGTTCTTGCGCATGCTGCAAAGCACGGTCGTGATGCCCCTCCATCACATCCTTCACAACCCCTGCAGCCAGCGCAGCCCTGTTCAAACTGTCATCAGCTGCTAAAAGCCTCCTACGTTTTGCCCACATCACTTTCTTCCCCTCCGCTGCTCCTGTAATAGCTCAACCTCTTTATCCTGCTCTGTCTCTCTTCAGTCCTATTTTTTTTATAGAATTTGTATTGCAAGAGTCTCTTCTGCTCCGCCAGCACCTGGACTGGTACTGATAAGCCCTTGGCTTTCCCAGCACTTAGGAGCTCCATCTCCTCATTGTTGCTCTCCTCCCTTCATTCTAAGGTTTTATTCCCAGCATGTTTGTGGGGAAGGGGCAATCCCAAATGATGCGAGGGCGGGCTCTATCTCCCAGCCAAATAAGAGCCGGTGCCACTTGGGTAGCTATGTGCCTCTAACCGACATTTTCTCCTTCCCCTAGAGCCCACCTGGAGACTGAAATGAAGCAACACTTCATTTTTCTCTGTGTTATTCTCAGCAAATGCCTGGACGTTTCACACTCTAACCTGCTCTGCTATTTCTCCTGGGCTCTTCTTGCCACCATGGCTCCTGCAGCAAGAGGCAGCAATGCAAGAAAAGCTTGTGTGCCTTTAGACAGCTAAGAGCAATGGGCAAATCCTCTGTAGGAACGCGCTGCGTGCCGGAGGGATGATCCCTCTCCTCTGATGCCCTGGGGCTCTTGGTGTAAGGCCTGGATTACAGAAAATCATCCAGAAAGGCCTTCAATAGCAGTTCTCAAGCACTGCATAATGGTGTCCAGGGCTTGAAAAAGGATGGCTGTGGTGGGAGGTGAATCAATCGGTTCCAAGAAACGTCCAAAACTGCCGACTTAGGCAGCAGGGGCTGCTCTGAGCTGCTCCACAGGAGATCCCGGTGCCCGGGCTGGGCGAGCCGGGGTCCTGCTGAGCCAGCTCTCCTGGCTGCTGTGGTCCCCTGCAGATCTCCTCTTCCCGGGCATGGTGGAGGGATGCACGCTGCGAGGGGCCAGCCAGGCTGGCAGGAGCTCAGCTGGGGAGCAGCAGCCCTCAGCGGGCACCGGGTGCTTGCAGAGGCTGGCTCCAGAGCATCGTCGGGCTTGTGTCCTCCTGGGTTTGAGGGGACGGGGCAGATACTCCTGCTTTAAACAGCCACAGGATTTTGCTTGGCTGTAAATGCACATCCCAGGGACAGGCAGGAGATGTCCCTCCTTGCCTCTGCTCCCCCAGCACCCCTGTTCCCTCTTCTTCTCTGTGTTTCTTCCCAAACCATCGCAGGATTTTTACTGTCTAATTCTATCAATCATTAAACCCCTGTTTGTCACCCGGTGTAAGCTTATCACCTTAATTATTTTATCTATGTAACCAGAAAACCTAACAGCATCACAACTTCTAGCTCTGACTGCAATACCTCTATAAAACAAAGCACCTGCCTCTAAAAACCTACTTCTCCCAGAAACTGCCTCCAGCAATCACAGCCCTGACTCCACATGCAAAAGCAGTGTTTGCAATAATAATCAAACGTTTAGCAAACATCATTAGAACTAACTTGCCAATGAGCAGAAGTAATTATCAGGTAATTGCTTTATGGACAGCCAAGCAGGGAAATTAGGAATAGTATTTTCTCCATGTTAAACAGGGAAACACAAGCAGGGAAAGAGAAGCATCAAGGGACAAAAGGAGCTGTTTAAGGCCACACAAAGGGAGGGCTGAGGAGAGAAACGCCTGGTCTGATCTTACACCCACCTGCCGCTTAGTTGTCCTTGTGCTGGGGACTGGGAGCCCCAGCGTTCCCGAGGCCGGGGACGTGGAGTCCCAGCCGGCTGCGTTTGCCTTGCTGGCAAGCCACCCAGCCTTGTCGCTCTGCCTCTGCTCCCCGTGGCTCGCCCACGGCACGACCTGGCACCGCGCTGCTCCTCGGTCAGGGCTCAGGCATCCGCGCCAGGCTGCTCCTCAGCACTCGAGGAGAGTTCTGGAGCCCTTCTCCTCCGCAAGCCCCAGGCTCCAGAAGAGGAGCAACCCAGGCGGTGATATTTAACCACTTAACGCGGGCGTTGGCATTTTAACGACTTCACCTGCAGCCCCACCCCGCCCCCAACCTGCTAAAAGCAAGCCAGGAGTTTTCTTTTTTTTTTTTGGTTGTCTTTCCTTTTCCTTTCCTTTTTCTTTTTCTTCTTTTCTTTTTCTTTTTCTTTTTCTTCTTCTTTTTCTTCTTCTTTTTCTTCTTCTTTTTCTTTTTCTTCTTCTTTTTCTTCTTCTTTTTCTTCTTCTTCTTCTTCTTCTTCTTTTTCTTCTTCTTTTTCTTTTTCTTCTTCTTTTTCTTTTTCTTTTTCTTCTTCTTTTTCTTTTTCTTCTTCTTTTTCTTTTTCTTCTTCTTTTTCTTTCCTTCTTCTTCTTTTCTTCTTCTTTCCCTTTCCCCACTGACCCACCTCCCCTCTCCCCTGCGCGTCCCCGTCCACCCGTGCCCGGGCTCCGCGGGGCCCCGCGCAGGCTTCCACGGGCGGGCAGTGCCACCTAGGGGCGGCGGGACCGCCTCTTCCCGGGGGAAAAAAAATAGTCCGCACAAGCCGGTGGAAGTTTTGGGCAGTGCGGGTAGCGGATTATGCAAATGAGGACATCCGCTTTCATGGCATTCCAAGGTTTTTAGTCAAATTTAATTACTTTCCTTCTTCCCCCTCTCTTTGCCTGTCCCCGATCAAATTAAAACAAACAACCCCCAGCAGAGTGTTTGTGACAGGAATCATGTTTGAGACTAATTAAAACCTGATGATCGTCACCGAGATGAGCCTGGCAGACGTCTGTGTCAGGCGGCACGGAGGACGCGCGGCACGCTTGGCGTTGGATGCTCCCAACGGCAGCTAATTAGCTGCACGCTACTGATCCTTTGTAATGCTGCGTCTTCCTGCCCGAGCTGCCGGCCGGTGGGGAGGGAGCCGGAGGGGGAACGTGTGGGTCTCAATTAGCTTCGGCAATAATTTAATGGGCTAATTAATAAACCCATGCGGCATCTTCTCTAGGACGCGGCTGAGGCTGGCAGGGCGAGGTCTGCGGCAGGGTGAGGTGCTGGCGGGGCCTGCCATCTGCCTTCGACCAGGGAAAGCTGGGGAGCGGGGAGGCAGCTTGCTTGAACACCCTGGCTGCACGTCTGTGAGCAGAAGCCGGTCTGGCCCCTTTAGCTACGTGGTTCTCAGCACACGGCTGCTTAGGCTGGCCCTGGGCAGCTCCCCCCGGCCCCAGCCCAGCACGGGCTCCTCAGTCCTGCCCCTGCTTCCCCTCTCCTGCAACCCTCCAGGTCTGACCTCGGTGAGGAACAGCCCCAGCTGTCTCCTCTCGGGGTAACGTCACGCACCCCCCGGCAAAGCCCCGCCACCCTGGCTGCAGCATCCCCTGCGGTCCCCTGGTCCCCAGCCCGCTGCAGCCCCGCTGTCCCCAGCAGCTGGGCACAGCCTCCGGCGGGAGCGACAGCTCAGCAGCCCCTGTCCCCAGGTACGAATCGCTGCGGGTCTGTGCACAGAGCTGCTCAGAGCAGGTTTTGAGCCCTGGATCGTGATGTCTCAGCAACCTGCCTGGTGAGCAGTGGCCTGGGGGAGCTCTTAACATCTGCCTGTCATCGCATTTGCTAATGGAGAATTAGGGCAGAAGATTCAGGGGCGGATTTTGGAAAGGCTGCTCGTGAGCCTTTGCAGGTCAGGCATCTGTCAGCGAGAAAGCGCAGGGCCAGAGCCCCTCCCGGCACCGGTTTCCTTATCCTGCCTGCTGCCTGCTGCCTGCTGCCTGCCGCCTGCTGCCTGCCTCCCTCCCTGGAGCCCAGGGGCTGGGCAGGAGCCTGCCTCATCACTCTGACTGCGGGCAGCGCCGTCTCCATAACCCCCCCTGTCCTTGAAACCAGTGCTGCCCCTGCCTGACTTGCAGCTCTGTGCAGTGCTCGTCTCTGGGTTTTCTGCTCACGCTGGGGCCACAGGTCCTCAGGTCTGACGTCTGGGGCACCGTCCGCCTTCCCTGCCTGCTGCCTGGAAAGCGGTTATCCTTCGAGCTCGGCGGGCAGATGCCAGGGAGTGGTGTTGATCCGCACCAGGCTGGGCTTTCCCCTTTGGGGGAGATGGCATATGTGGGTGCAGACACGTGCCGTGGGAGGAGAGAGCTCCGTGCTGGACCAGCTGTGCGCGGGAGGTGAAGTCCCTGCTGCCGCCCCACCGCCCCAGCACCGTCCCTGCAGCGGGGCTGGGGCCGCCCCACGGTTCCCCTGACCCTCGGTTCCCCGGGCACCTTCACGCTGCTTCGTTTGCACGCGCGGCTCGGTAGCTCCCTCCTGGCACACCCTGCTGTGCGTGATTCTGATGGTGAGCCCACGCTGAAGTCTTTCCTCCATGCCTTTGCCCGTGGTAGTTTCAGATGGACTGCGAGCCTTCCTCCAGCACGTCTCCCCTGGCTTCCAGCAATGTCTCTGTACTTCTTTCACACAGTATCCCTGCCCTGCCTGTTCCCCTGAACCGCTATTTATTGACCTGAGCGAAGGAGTAAGCACCTTCTGAACCGCAGCAGGTCATTTTTTCCCTCGGTGGACAATTGCTCTTTCCCCGTTGTTTCCAGCACCCGGTGCCTCCAGCTGCGCGGGTCCGGCTGGAGGGGGGCAGACAGACAGCCACCCACCACCAGCAATGAAGACGTTCGCAGGGCGTTGTGTGGCCGAGCGGTGAGGGGGAGCAAGCCACGCGTGAACCGCCTGTGACCCAGCCCCTCGGCAGCCTTTCCCCGTCCTCAGGGATGTCCTTGTTACGGCATCAGTGAAGTTACTAAATTATTCCTCTTCCATATTGCTGCAAATCAATGGGTCCTGGCGCTGTCATATACAAAAGGCTGGTTTCAGTTTTTTCGCTGGGAGAGTCCTCAAGGGGAGCTGGGCTCATTAATTAAATACATTTAATCAATCTGGCCTACAAGGGCACTGGTTATTTATTCATCAGAGGCTGCACAGTGCAAACCGGGTGATCTGAAAGGCAGTAAATAAACATGTAAATGAAAAGCTGAGACAGCAGAGCTTACTTGTGCCTGGGAGATTTCAGAGCTGGGTCAGATAATATGGGATCATATGTTTAATTTAACTAAATCCAATAAAAAGTGTACCTGCAATGAACAACACCCCAGGGACGGGGGAGCAGCGGCAGCCGGTGCGGCCGAGGGCCCAGGCTGGGGCTGCCGGGGGCACAAACCCTCCGGGCTCTGGGGTCCGGGCAGGCGCCTCGGGGGCTGCGGCTGTGAGGGGCCCCGCTCCACACAAGCAGGGGGACATCGGGGAGAAGGGAGCAGCAGCATCGCTCCGTGCCCGGCCTTGTGCCAGGCAGACGTGAGCCGTGAGGACGGGAATTGCTAAAGCACGGTCTCGGCTTCCTGCGGATTTGTCTGCTCGGCTGCCTCCGCTGCTGAGGAACTTGCAGCAGCGCGTTGCTCACATGTTCCTGCGAAGTTAATTACAACGAGAGCCTTTCAGGAATTAGAGAAGAGGAAGATTTCAGCTGATGGAAGTGAAAACAAAGGAGGGCGAATATGTCACTTTTCAGCTCATTCTTTGCAGAATTGTTCTCTGCTCTTCTGAGAAATGCCGTGGGAGCCAAGCTGGCGGGGAAGCAGATGAGCTTCCTCCAGGTCTGCCTAAGCCCTGGTTTTACCGGTGTTGGAAACTAGAGTAATTTCAATATCGTCTTGAGTGCAAAGACTTGCAAATTAGTGCTGAATAAAACATCGATGGTCCGAGTGGGGCATTTCTGAATCCTTGATCCAATGGGTTTGCGGCGTTTCACAGTTTGGAAGAGCTTATATATTCCTTCTCCTGTTTTGGTTTTCACCCCCAAGAAGATGGATTAACCTCCACTGCTCTGGGATTCCCAGAGAGCATTTCTGAAGCAAAGACAGGAGGTTCCTGAGGCTTCAGGGCAGCGGGGCAATGCCTTTCCTGCAATCTTTGTGAGCTTTAACCAGCCCCTTGGGATGCTCCTGGCCACAGGCTTCTGCTGGGTCTGGGCAGCGCCTGCATGGTCCATGGCTGCCACTGACGGCACAGCTAAAGATGTGGGGGGGTGTGGGGTGTGTGACCCCCTAAGGGAAAGTGTAGTCAGACCCCTGCGGGTGTGGATAAAGGCATGAAGTGAGCCAAGCCACTGATATTTTAGAGCTTGTGGCAGAGCCGCTGGGATCGGGATCGGTGCAAGGAGGTCAGGGACCCACACTTGCCCTCGGGAGGAACAGGGCTTGATGCCAGTGCTGCGGGGCAAGAGGCAGCTCCCCTGCAGGGAGGACGGGAGGAAGATGAGATGCCCCCTTGCCTCGCGTGCCCATGCAAACAGAGATGCTCTTGCACATCTGCAGGGGCTGAGGAAGAGAGGTTAGGGGTGGCTGGATGAGGAAGATGAGGAAAACCTGCCAGAAAGCGAGCACGGGAAGAAGAACTGAGGAAGAGTGCAGCAGGGGCACAACTGTGTGGAGACAAAAAAGCAGAGAGAAGCTGAGGCTGGGTTGTGTGGACTTGAGGATGAGCTCCCCCAACGCACAGGAGTGTTTGGAGCTGGGGCTTTGCCCCCAGCTGAATTTGGCACCCCAGGGTGATGCGCGAAGGGAGGGAGCTCCCCAGGAGACAGTAAGGGCAGGGGGTAAGAAGGAGTCATTGGCAATACTGTGGGTGGTCTGAAGAGCCAGACTTTGCAGGGAAAAAGGTAATTCAAAGTGCAGATGGGTATTGAGGTTGTCAGAATGTAGGGAGGGGCACTGGATTAGCCTGTTAATCATAATAAATGAATATGCAAAGCTGGGGAGAAGGGTTTTTCCCACCGCAGCTCCCTTTCTCTGTGAGAACTCGTCTGACTCGGATGTCACCCCGCCACCGAGCTATTCCCCCAAAGTTCCCAGACATCTGTAACCCAGAAAACTTTTGCAAACGGATGTTTTCCCCACATTTCGTGGGTGCCCTGCCCACCGAGTGCCCCTCGAGGAACAAAAAGCCTTTGGGAACTGCTGCTGTAGAGGTGAGCGGCTGGGGAGAACGGGAGGGTGGCCCCAGCCCCAGCCTCCTCCTCCTCCTGCTGTCCAAGGTCAGGCCAAGGTCAGGCAGGGCGGCAGAGCTCACAACCCACCCTCCCTCCCCAGCTCAGGTCCTCCGGCACAGCAGCATCACCAACAGCCCCGTCCGCAGGCGATTTGGGGACAGGTCCCTGCAGAGCTGGGGCAGGGCGCTGACCCCCCACTTGGGGGGGGGCTTTGCCTGGGGGGGCAGAGGCCAGACCTGCCCGAGCCCCCCCCGCCTCTGCCAGCTCCTGAATCCCCCCTGGGCCAGGAGGGTTTCTGTGGTACCTGCGGTTTCCCCTCCCATTTTCTTGGAAGCTTGAAATGGAAAACTGATGTGAAGAATATAAATGTTAAACAGTTTCGACCAGAAAGAAAAAAAAAAAGGTTCAGTTCCAGGTTTTGGCCTAATCTAGTATTTTTCCAAGCTGGTTTCTACCCCCGCGTCCCAGACTCCCAGTGATTCACAACGACCTCATTACTTTTGAGCTAACACAACAAACTTGGCTGCTAGTTGATGGTTTATTAATACCGGACTCGTTCCCATGAAGACGTGTCCTATCTAGAAAGAAAATGCTTTTATCATATGTCCCAAGCTTCTGGCCAACCCATTCGGTCTCCAAGCTTACCCGGTGGAAGTGCGAGAGCACGAGGGACAATAAATGCAACCTTTTACACATTTTTCCTTCGAGAATCTCAAAGCACAAACACATCTCCCTGAAAGATGCCCTGGGCAGGGGATGGGGAGGAGTCGGTCCAGCCATCCGTGACACGCAGTAAAGCACGGGCACAGTGCAATACTTGTTACAACAGCAAAGTGCGGCAGCTACATCCCATTACAGAGACGAACAAAACACATTCCCCCAATGCAGCGCATTCCCGAAATGCCTGAACAGAAAATCCATGCGCTTGGAAATGAAAGCATTTGTCCTTTTGCTGTCTTCACTGTTAGCTGAAGGAGCGTGCATCTTCTCCAGGGGCTGCATGCGGGAAGACAGATGGTGAGAGTAACTCCAGTTGTCAGTCCCTGGGGATGCGCAGGGGAATCAGTATTTGGCATCTGATTTAGCTCTGCTGCCTCCTTGAGTCACCACTGTCCCAGGCACTGAAAGATGTATGGGCTTATGAGACAGTTAAATTAGACCTTATTAAACAGAGGGGTATGCGATCACCCCCTCCGAAATGTCAGCTGGCAGCTCGTAATGAAGATCCAATGAATCTGTGCTCACTACCTTGAATTTGAATGTCTTCCTCCTTCCCCTCTGCAGGTCAGAATTAAACCGGCCCAGGAGAGGATGACGGTTCTGAAACCCGCGGCAAAACCCACGCAGGCAGAGCTGGGGCCAGCGGGCAGGAAGGGGCACGGACAGGCCTCTGCAGCTTCTGAAAAAGGGGGAGCCTTGGGGGAGCATCCTCTTTCCAGACGGTTGGGCTGCTTTGTCCAAGCAGCAATGACTGCGGTGGGTGCTCACTGCACAGGGAGGGTTAATTTCCCGCATACCTCCCGGTGGGACCGCAGGTGGTCCCTCACCTCTCCTGTACCTGAGCATCACACCGGGGGGGCAACAATTCTCTCTCCTTTCATGCATATGATGACTGAGGCTTGTCACATCCCAGACCGCCTCCTTCTCACTCTTGCCAGGATGGTTTGCCTTCCCACTCCAGCTCTGCTGTTCGTGGGGTGAACGCCCGCTTCCAGGTACAGCCACGACCCCTCTCCTTGCAGGAGCAGCCTCCAGGAGGGCTGACAGCGTGGCCCAGCCTGCTCCCACCCACCGTTCCCCCCGCGGGGTGTGAGCTCACTCCTGGGGAGTCCCCCGAGGAAACGTCCAGGGAAGGGATGCAATGCCTGCAGCCCGGGCGGCAGCGAGCAGCAGAGCCAGCGCTGGCTCCGGGGCACGTGTTACAGGGGGCTCCCGGGAGCTGGGCACAAGCCCAGGGGAGCCCTGCTTAGGGGTCTGCTTTGGTAGCTGGGCAGGGGGACACCTGAGAAGCAGAAACACTAGAGAGAGGCGGAGGAGGAGGAGGAGGCGGCAGACATTCCAGGAGAATCCACATTTGTAAGGAAATGGAATGGGGTCCAAGGCTGTAATACATCCCAGATGAGGCTGGGGAAAGTGCTCTAGCAGAGCATGAGTCATTGCAAGCAGAGGGGAGAGCAACAGGTCTTTGATAAGAGGCAAAGCAACTTTACTTGGCTATTGAACCTTCATTTGCTGACTGTGCCAGCCCAGAGCCTTGCACAAGGGTCCCCTGGGGACCCCAGCATCCAAACCCCTCCCTCAGCTGCTGGACCAGTCTCTGTGTCCTTCCTGGGTGCGTGGGAGTGGGGCTCTGGTGCCCACAGGCTTCTCAGAGTGTGGGGCAGGGAGAGATGACAACTGTCTGCAGGGCCAGGCCTGGCTAAGGCCAGCTCTGGAGGCCTCCAGAAGGTTCCGTTCTCAATGCAGGTAGGACCCATCTCATCCACATTGGCGTGAATAGCGGAAGTTAAAGGACCTGGACTGATGTCAGGTTGGTATGAGCCCCAAAGCTTATGTCTTGGAAGATCATTACGTCCCCTCTGTAGTCTTCTCTCTTGAGTAAATCTCCCACAATGGTTCAGCATTTCCTTCTGATCCTTCTCATCCTTCTCCTCTGGCCTTCTCCCCCATCTTTCTCAAATTGCTATGCCCCAAACTGCTCTTCCTGACATGTCTCCAGGGCGAAGTGGAGGAAAGCCTATATACTCCATATGTCTCAAAAATGCTGCTGCTGCCTAGGCACCTCAGGCAACGTTTGGCTTTCTCAGGGTGGCGTGGTGGACTCACGCTCAGCTTGAGGTCCACTGCAATCCTCAGAGCCTGCCATGCCAGGCAGTCCTCCTCCTTGCGCACTTGATTATTCCTAAGAGCAGAACTTCATCTACTCCTGTGGAACTGGGCTTCACTTTTCCCCCAAGACCATTTCTCCTATTTCTCAAGATCGTTTCAAATTCACATCCTATTCATGTGTCCTTCTTGCTGCATCACATATGCAAAATAAACAGGCAGGCTCCCCTTCTATCAACCAAGCCATTAATGAATGCATGAGCCCAGAGCCAGCCCTCCTGAAATCCTGCTCCGTGCACGCTCACAGCCTGACAGCGAACGCTGGGTAACTTCTCCATTAGTGCAGGATCGCGCAGGGAGAACCCAGTTCGTAATCATTTTGGTTTTTCTCTCCCTTGCTTACGAGTGTGCCATGAGAGACAACATCAAAAGGCACTAAAGACAAAATATAGGACAACTCCTGCTTCTCTCTATCCATAAGGCTGTTGCTCTGTCATAAAAAGCAGTGCTAGATTGGTTTGACATGATTTGTTCTTGAGAAAGCCACGCTGACTGCTTTCCTTGCCTTCTTACCTCCTCACTGCTCACAAGCTGCTGGGAGAACGTGTCCCGGTATTTTCCCCGTGATGGGGTTCAGCTGGCCGGGGTGCACCCGCCCGGCTCCTCGCCCCCACCTTGCCGAGGCGGGCACCCCGTTTTGCCCCGGTGCAGTGGCACAATCCTCAGAAAGCCCTCCAGGAGAGCCAGCCCGAACCCTGGACCCGCCTGCGGGCCTGCGGGCTCGCCTCGTTAAAACCGGTGGGTGCAGAGGCACCTGAAGGGGCTAACGAGCCCTGCCCCGGCGCGGGGGAATGGGGGTTACCCCCCAGCGCGGCGGGGGATGCCGCAACGGCAGAAGGCACCGGCCCTCCGGGGGTGCGGGGCTCCGGGCGTGGGTCTGGGCGTGGGTCCTGGCGTGGGTCGGGGTGCGTGGGTCCTGGGGTGTGTCCAGGCATGGGTCCTGGCATGGGTCCTGGCGTGGTTCTGGGTGCGTGAGTCCTGGTGTGGGTCTGGCTGCGTGGGTTCTGGCGTGGGTCCGGGCGTGGGTCCGGGTGTGTGAGTCCCGGCATGGGTCCGGGCGTGGGTCCGGGTGTGTGAGTCCCGGCATGGGTCCGGGCGTGGGTCCGGGTGCGTGGGTCCGGGTGCGTGGGTCGTGGCGTGGGTCCGGGCGCGCGTGCCGGCTGCTGCCGCGCGGGGGCAGGCGGAGACCGCGGGAGGCCCGGCCGGGCGCCGCGCCGGGCTGTCCGGCGGGGAATCTCCGCTTTCCCGAGATCCAGGCTCTTCTGCAACTCAGCAGAAGAGGATGGAGGAGAGAGAGATCCGCGGGCTGTGCCGCGCCGCGTGGCAGGAGGGTTTGGGGGGGGGGGCTCGGCAGAGAGGGATGACCTCACTTGTGAAGTCAGTCCTGAAATCAAGTCGGTATGGGGTTAAAAGGGAAAAAAACCCCACTGAACATGGACTCCGGACTGTGGTTTCGAAGGGGTGAACTCGGTGGTTGACCGGGCAGGGGGGAGGCACAGAGAGAGGACAGGCCCCAGCAAGGCAGGAGAGCAGGAGCGGGTGCAGAGATGAGCCCGCACCAGGACCAGGTCACCAAACTGCACCCAAACTCCCTCCCTTCCGAGCTGGGCTTTCTGTTTGGCTCCTTCCCGGAGCTGGAGCCAGGCTGTGGGGATGCCCATGTCTGCAGGTTCACCAGGGCAGACACCTCCAGAGCTCCAGCTTGTAGGTGCAAGCTGGGGTCGGCACCTGCTGCTGCCGCCGAGAGAGAGCATCCTCTTCAGGAGCCGTTTTGCTCCCATCTTGTGTTTGTTTCCCAGCCTCTCCCCCTCCCTCCCTCCCGTCTGTGCCACTGGAGACGCGCGTGTGAAAGTGGGATCTTTGTTTCGGGGGCGCGGAGCCGGTGCTCGCCCCACCTGCAGCCAGCATCCCCGCCTGGGACGCGCCGCGGTTGCCGGGGTGATGCTTATGATGTGATAAACAGAGGGAAATGGTGATGACGCCAGCCGGGAAAGGGCAGAATGAATTTTATTTCACGTTTATTGAAGCACAAATTACCATAAGAAACAGCTTCCTTGTGTGCAAACAAGGGAAACTGAGACCCTTTGGGCTGCACGGGCTCTCTCTGGGCTCAGAAAACAGGCTTTCAGCAAACATCCCTGACCTGCTGTTTGAGCTGAGCTGCGGGTTTTCCATGGAAATGTCTGTTTACATTTGGAGACAGATATCAGGGTGTTTGGGAAGGCTCTTTTGGCAAGCGTGGTGCGGAGATGGCCACAGCAGGATGCTCTGGCTTTGCAGGGAGCTGGCTCCCCTCTCCGGGATGCACGCACCAGAGCGGCACGGGAGGCGGGGAAGGAGCCAGTGACCCCTCGGTGGGACAGGAAAGGTCTGCCTCCTCTGACCAAACCGGGAGGAGGCTCCCAGCAGAGGTTATGACCGACCTTACAGCAGACAAGGAAAAACAAATCCTAGATTTTGCAGCTAGTGCTACGTTTGTACAAGCTCTGGTTGTTGATGTATTTTCATCTTTTTCTCCCACCTTCCCAGGCTGCAATATGTAGGGCTGGGGAGACAGAAAGAGGCTGCGTTCCGCTCCTGCTCGATGACTCATTGCCCAGCTCGCAGGAGCATCTGGCCTGGCTTCAGAGGTGGCTCAGAGGAGCTGCCGGACCTGCTCAGCGTGAGCCGATGAGCTGACGGAGCATGAGCCTCTAACCCCAGCGCGAGTCCCTGGGATGGGGTCAGACACGGGAGAGAGCACCAGCCAGCTCTGAAGGGGACAGCCTGGGTTAGCAAGTGCCCGGCGGGGAGCACACCGGGGCCCGGGGCAGCGGCAGCTCCAGGGGACCCTGCTCCTGCGCCGGAGGAGGAGAAGCAGCTTGCTGGCATCTTTCCGAGACGCTGTGTGTGGGGCTTGTGCAAGAGAGGTGGGCGTTGTCTGACAGGCTGACATCAGCTCCGGACAATCTCCCAATACAGGAGTTTAAATACACTTAAAAGTTTTGCTGATGCCCGAGGACCCAAGTCCACGGCTGCTCCTCAAGGCGCTGAAACCAAAGGGCATGTGTTTTACAGCAGGTCTCGGCTGGACTCAGGCTCCTCCGCCTTCGTACCCCGGCTGTGGCAATGCCAGTCTCCAAAACTGGCTGTGGCATCTGTCAGACATCTCGCTTCACCCTGGCATCATCCCTTCCCCTCCTCACCACCAGTGCCTGGCAGAGAGGGTGCATGGCGGCTGCCCAGCCTGCGCTGCCTGGCCTTCGGGGGATGCTGCTGGCCGGGTTAGGGTGCTCCGTGGCCGGGATTCCCTACAGCTCCGGCGTGGGGCCCCTGTGGGAGCGGAGAGCAGTTTGTGTGCTCCTGTGGGGTAGGAGCAGATTAGGATAAAATGCGTGTGTGTGTGGGTTTTCTCCCACCTCTTCTCTGTTTTGCTGCAAAGGCAAGCCACAGCAACCTGCTCCAGGTCCTCTGGAGGAGTTATGGCAAATGACTTTACGGAAGAGCAAGTACCTCAGAGATGAATTTCCATCTATAGCTGAAAGTATCCACCACGGGCTCATTCTCTCTGTATGTTCCAATGAAGCCCCAGTGGCAGCTGCCGCAGTACGGACAGTCTCTGGCAGGAGCTGCAGTCTAGGAGTGGGGAAGATCTGACAGCGGTAACATTAGACTCGCTTGCAGATGGAATTGCATTCACTGATTTTCAAAACCGGGAGGGACCATATATAATTATCTAGTCTGATCTGCAAGGAGGGGAGGGCTGCTCAGAGTGGAAAGGCCAGTGGAAAAATTAGCCAAGAAGTGCTGATTAGTACAAAGTCTTCCCGTGTACCCCGTTCTGCACGGCTCCTACTGTCCTGCTTTCAGGCCAGCCCACTGAGGATGAAATGAAGAAACCCTCAAGGAAATTTAAAGTGGCTACAGGAAATACCTGAAACTTTCTGCAGCAGGAAATGAAAGCGGAGAAGGTTGAGTGGCAGCGAGGGGCCAGGACACTCACCCGGGGAGCATCCTCAGTCTGCAGGGGCTGCGTAGTTGAGGGCATGAAGAGAAGGTGATCATCCATCTTTCCTTCTAAGAGAAGGGGAAAGATCCTCTACACTCTCTCACAAAATCCCTGTTCAGATAATTCCCTGATGAGAGGAGAAATTTGCTGCTGCTTGCCGATGTGAATCATTTACAGATGAAATTACCAGCCCTTTGTGTTTCCACTCAGCTGGCAGAGAGCAGACATCCATCGAGAAACTGAGGCAGAGCCCAGAAGACATGACTATGCACTTTTCCCCGTGCCCCACTTTGCAAGTCTTTTTCCCCAGCATTCCCAACCCAGCCGCTCTCTCCTCCCCCCCCGCCTCCTGCCATCCCAAAAGATGGACGAGCTTGGAAGCGGCTCCAGCCTGCCCGAGGGCATGCCCCCCAGGCACCCGCCTCCGGAGATGTCCAGCTCTTCTGGCCCCTCTGGCCCACCAGAGACCCTCTAGGGAGAAGAGACGGGGGGTGTCCTGGCAGGTTCCTCGGGAGGAAGAAGAGGAGGAGGAGAGCAGCTGCCTGCCTGCCCGCCGGGCTGGGTGAGGACACGGCATCTGCCGTCGGGAGCCTGTTAGGAGCTGAGCGTCACCCGCTCTCCCCTCTGGTCTCCTCATCAGTGATGAACACATGCACAAAGGGCCACCGCAATGAAATATATATTTATAACAATCATAATTATTATTCTTTCACCAATTTTCTCTTCCGTGGATGGAGCCTGGCAGAGACTACAGAGCAGGCAAAACTGCTAAAGCAGAAAGTAATGGTGCCCCCAGGACGAATAAAAAGCGTACTTCAAACCAGCAGATGCTGCTGAAAGCCCCAGCGCAGGAAATATCTGCAGAATGAATCGGGAGTTTTATGGAGCTTGGTTTGCAGGTTTTATAAGAAAGTTTCACCGGCCCAGGAGGGGAAGGGAAAGGAGGACCAGGGGCTGGCACCTCGGGGCGTGGGGCTGGCACCCTGGGGCATGGGTGCCGGTGCGGGACAGCATCCCCTGGTGATTTATGGGTCTGGCATGAGCCCTGATAAGAAACACAGACAGTTCCCTGCTCACCAGTTCCCCAGGAGCCAGTGCCTCAGTGAAACCCTAGAAAGAGCCGAGGGTTGCGTTGCACCGAGGGGCTCCGCACCGCCGGCTCTCGGTAGGCACAGGGAGGCTCAGCCTTGGGAAGGCGGGAGAGGGCTCTTGCAGGAAGAAGGGACAAGATCTAAGGAGCAATAAATGTAGACAGCATCCTCGGTGAGAAATGGGAGGTCCCTGCCCCACGCCCTCCTCACACTTTCAGGCTCAGTCTATACCCACGCTTCAGACTCCACGTGTGCCTCTGATTTGGCGAGTCCTGGGCAGCGATTCAGGAGATGGGACACAAACAGGGTGTATGTAAAGGACAGACGGTATCACCGGCTATGTATAGCCATGACTGCTGCTGCTGCCCGATGCCAGAAAAAAAAAAAAAATCAAGAAAACAAGGTTCCTGTCCTGAAAAGCCTTCAAACTATGCTGGGAAGAGCTCAGGCAATCCAGCAACAGCTGGAACAAAGGCATTCCTGCATGTGCTGCTGAGGTTTGGCACGTGTCTTGTAGTTCCAGGATTTTTTTTTTTTTTTATAGTACGTCATAAAATAATGTTCTATATTCTATATATTTTTATGGCCGGCAGGAGAGCAGTAGAGGGCAGGGAACGGCGGAAGGCTGGCCAGCAGAAGGAAGGCTGTAGGAAAGGAGTCTCCAGAGGAGCAGCCCAAGGCGGGCAGGTACCCTGGGACCTGGGTCTGGTCCAGCGCAGAGCAGGGCAGGAGTGGGCGAGCGGTGGGGTGAGCCGCCCAGACGTCTGCAAGAGGGATGAGTCAGGGTGCAGTACACCAAAAGCAGGCTGACGGGGCAAGGAGGGGCAGCTGAAGCGGAGGTACCGCCCTGGTTAGCTTTGCCCCGGGGGGGACACGCGAGGGAAATCCCCACGCTGCGGGTTGGGAAGAGGCCGTCCCCTCCTGCTGCAAGACCAAGTGCATCCGAGGTCTTTTTCATCCACTCGCTGGATGCTGCGTTGTTAATAGCAAGAAAAGCGTGGAGGTATGAAGCGTTTTGACAGATTGCCTTCAGCCTGGCTCTCGGGTCCCCTCCGAGCTGCCTGCAGGTTTCACTGCTGCTGCGTTTGTGAAAGGGGCTGGCCTGGCTCTGCGGCAGCGAGGATGCACGACACAAAGGTGTTTGCAGCACGGACAAGCCCTTAGCTTTAGCCTGAGGGCGCAGGTGAATGAACTTCCCCAGAGAGCTACCCCTTCTCGCAGGCCATGCCGTGAGGGAACGTAAGCCATTGATAGCACAAGAGCTGGAAGTGGATATTCAGGGAGTAAAATGTTTCTGGGAGTCAAAGAGCAAGGGGCTCTGCGGAGATAATCCAGAGCGTGAGGACTCAGGTCACGTCTTCCCCACTTCTCCCCAGTGTCCTCGTGCCTTCATTTGCCATCTAACTGGTGGCAGTGTCCCGGGACCTGCTCCGTCTTCGCAGCCCCGCTCTCCCACAGAAGGCATCGAGAAGGTGTTACGGGATTCAGCGGACAAGCCAAGCAGAGCTGTCTGCCGTTATGGGAAGGGCACGGTACGGAGCCAGTGCCAAACTGGAACCAAGCCCTTGGCTGCAGGATGGAGCTCATTAGATGCTTAATTTTTAAGATGTTCGCTAACTTTATGGATTCTTTTCTGGCCAAGCGTGGAAACTTGCCTGTGGTCTCTGATGGCGTCTGTGGGCTCGGGCTGCCGGGGTGGGAACGGAGCGCGGCGTGTCAGGACCTGTGCCACCATGGGTGGTTGGGTGGGAAGGCGGGCGGTAGCTGCGGGTTGCATGGACGAGAGCCCACCCGCCTGCGCCAGGCGTGTTCCTGCAGCCCTTCCCGGGCAATCCCGGCGGGAGCCCAGGTGATGGTTTCTCTTTGGTCCCTGCCCCTGGAGCAGCTCCAAGCCTTTGATTTCAGAGGCTTGTCAGGACACTTTAGCAGCCTCCAGAAGGTGCGTGTAAACACAGTGATTAAAAAAAAAAATGGTTCCAGGGGCTGTGCTGAGGCTAAAAATGGCAATGAGGCAGCCCAGAGAGAGAGAGAAGTGCCACATCAGCAAATATTTTTCTTTTTAATCCCCTAGGAGCTAACAGCAATGGGGAAGGGGTCACAGCTTGGGAAGTGGGAGGGGGTGAAGGCCAGGGGAGGACCTCACCCCCAGAAGAAGGCAGGAGAGGAGAATGTATCGCTGTAGGCTCGGTGGAAGATGCTTTGACTGTTCAGCGGGGAAGGAAGGAACAATTTTTAGATAAAATGATAGGACTGCCTAGACAACCACATTGTTTATTAGTGGGAAAGTTGGAGAATGTTAGAGGGAAGGTGTTATGAAGGTCATTTATTATGGCTAGCTCTGCAGAGCAGCACCTACGGGTCTCCGCAGCATACAGCTGCTGCCAGAGCAGTGCCAGGGCTCGCTCCCTCCAGTTCCCAGGGGGTCGTGTAACGGCTCATGGATTTTCTCCCAGTAAAATACAGCTGGGCAAGAAAGGTCGTCTCTTCTTTCCTCCTTTCTTTCCTGTCTCTCACCGTTTTCTCTCCACACCAGACGTGCCTTTCCTTTTGTAACAAATTGACGGGCACTAAAGTTGAGCCACAACCAGGTGAGCTTGGCAGGGGCCATCCGGCAGAGGAAAGCGATTTTGGCTGCTGAGCTGGGCTGGGGCCAGCGTGGGTGGATGCGGAACCGGCCCCTTCGCTGCGTGGCACCACCCGCAGCACCTGCCCACAGGTGATGCTGTATCGGCCGCTCCTCGGTTGTCTTGAGCGGAGGATCCCACCAAAGCTGCTCAGTAAAGCTCTGGTTAGCGCACTCCTTGCTCCAGATTAGGGCTCGTCAGACCTGCGTGAATAATGTGCATCTTCAGACCCCGCTCTGGCCCCTCCTCGGACTCAGCCTTCCCCACTTGTCTCCCTTCCTGGGACTGTATTTATCTTTCAGCCTTTGAGGAGGAGCAGGGAGCGGTGGCTCGGTTTGCCAAGCACACAGCAGCAGCACAAAGCAAGCAGAAGCCCTTTCAAAGCTGGCTGGAGGAGAAAGCTTTCTCTGAGTGCTCAGGGTATTCCTTGCCGTTCCCCGAACAGATAGGCTGTGGCCAGAAGTTAATATTCCTCTGGCGTGGTGCCCTGCCCGGGGAGGGTGGCAGGCTCTTGCATTTAATAACTTATTTATCTTTCCTTATTGCAGGAATGATGACAGTTTTCATTATTAAGCTGCTAGGTAATAGTCTAGCCTTTGGTGGGAGCTGAATCATCATCCCCTCTTTGCTGACAATTTGATTCAATTACCCGGGAGAGGCGTGACAGGGAGGAGGACGAGCAGTGCCCCATCACTGCCGCAGCAGCCGCCCTCCGCCGGGGCAGCAAGCCAGGGCAGCCGTGATGCTCGGTGCCGGGGCCACGAGGCCGGTGGGGCAGGCAGAGACGGCTGCGCACGTGCCATGCAAGGCTTGGGCTCTGCGTCGATGGCCGGGGTGGTGGCTGTCCCGCAGCGATGCTCTCTGCTGTCTGCCCACGCTCCCCCTTGTTCCTGCAGCAGGACAGACTCCCACCCCAAGGAGCCCACGTGTTCCTCGCCGCAGGGCTTGCAGGAGCAGGGGACCGTGCGGGGCATCAAGCACAGGGTGGTGGGGAGTGCAGGCAGCTGCCGGCCGGAGAGCCACGGCCCCGACCCAGCCCCAGCACCCTGCTCAGCGCAAGACGCAGCGGCGGTAGGGACATGGGAGAGGGCTCTCCAGCTTCTGCCTTGCCTTGACGAAGGGCTTTCTTCTCCCCAGCCCCAAGGGATTTGGAAACCACCAGCCCAGAGTGGTATTTTGTGTGTGCACTGTTGTGCTGGAGGGAAGCCACAGAGTGCCTGGCGAAGCGCTTCCCTCCCCGCTCTGCCCAGATGCTCCCCAGACAGCGGCTGCAGCGTCGCAGCAGCCGGGCGGTGGGAGCGCTGAGAAGCAGGCAACACCGGACAGCTTGTGGGCACTGCTAACAAAATGAGGGTAAAGCAGAGAGAAACTGGCTGGGACCTAGCAGCGTTGCTGTGCCTGCGCCGCAGCGTGGGGAAGCAGCTCTGTGACTGCTGCTAGACCGTGCTCGCGGATGCAATGAGGCGGCAGTAATGATATATGCAATCAATTAAATATGACCAGTTTTTAATTAGATGTATAAACACGCCTAAAGTTAAATGAGGTCTCTTTATAGAGAAAGAATGCAGCATGGTACCATATTAAATGAGAAACTCATGCACTTCCCAAATGGGAGCTTCCCAGATTCGCACGTGGAGCTGCCTTTGGAAACCAGCCCCTCTCCTACTTGGCAGAAGCAGCTTCCAGCGGTCAGGGCTGTCTGGGCGCGGGGACCGGGGCAGGCAGTGACACAGGTGCTGGCAGGGCTGGCAGTGGGGAGAGGGGCCGTATCCCGCTCCTCCGGGAGCCTCAAAGCAGCTGGGATGAGTCCCGGCGTTTTCCCAGCTCCCCACTCAGCCCAGCTCCCGCTTCAAACCGTGCTTTGCAGCACCTCTCCGTCCTCCTCCGCGCCAGCCTCGCAGCCGGGCCCCCCCGCAGATGGGCACGCTCTCGGCTGGGGTGCTTTCCCTCCCCTCCCAGATGCACACCTTATGGTAATGCTGCCGTTACAGAGGAAAAGAAACAGAAGGAAAAAAGTGAACCGGTTTCTAATTATGCCTTGTTTGCTTTCATTTAGAGCTAATTCAGCCCACACAAAAGTTATTCTCCATATTAAAAGAAATATATATTTAAAAAAAAACACAGATGCATGGCTTCATTAAAAAAATTAAAATGTAGAAACTAAGTAGTGTCTATTTCCACCTTTCCCCCTCTGATTAAAAACTATTTGCATTTCAAAACAAACCATCATTAATTTGGACCAAATGTTACTGGGGCTCTTCTTTCTAGTCAGGATAATTAAGCATGTGGCACGGCAGTGAATGACTCCGTCTTCGTACAAAGACCCAGATTAGCTTCTTCCTCTGGGCTGAGGTGGTGACTCAGAGGGATGCCGAGCCTGGGTTTTGTAGCAGCTCATTGCACTGATACCTCGTGGCCCAGAGACCGAAAGTGGGGTGGTGCACCCCCTCTCTCCTGCCAGGACCAGGGCTCGCTGCTGCTATGGGGTACCCAGAGAAAATGCTTCCCGAAGGTGAAGCCTACGCTGAGCGCGCACGTCAAAAATTAAGGGCAAGAAATCCCCCAAGGAAGCTTTTAGACCCAAACCTGTAATGATTCCTGCACAGACTTGGAGATCTGGCTGACAGCAGTGGTATTTTGTGCAGGCACAGGGATCTGCCAGCACAAGCTGGAGGCCACGGTAGTTTGAGAAGAATAAAAAAGCCCCAGGAAATCCAGAGCTTATTTGCAGGAAACGCAAACACTTGAAAGAATGGAAAGTCACTGCCGAAGGTGAGCGATCTGCCTCCAACCCACCGCTGCCTGCGCACCGCTCCCTCCCTCTCTCTGTTTTGCTAAAGCCTTGGAGGATGGGACCCGGGGAGCGCCGGTCGCCTTCGTACCTGCCCCTAGAGCAGGGCACAGCCCCTGGCCCCAGCTCGCCTTTTGCTCTTTCCCTACATCGCTCTGGTTTTGCTGTGCCGGACCGGGCAGTGCCTGCGGAGGTGGCTGGCTCCGAGCATCCTGCATCCCTCAGCCCCCCAGTCCTGGGCCAGGGTGATGGGTGGGCACGTCTGAGAAGCAACGGTCCGCCGAGAGCCAAACCCTCTCAGACAGCGGGTGCTGCTGAACGGGGTGCAGGCGCTGGGCGGGGGGAACTCGGTGGCCAAGGGAACAGCGTGTGGTGCAGGAGCGGGGTGAAGGAGAGCAGGAGCCGTTCCTTGGCCCCCGCATCCAGAGCTGAAGGGTTACAGGCAGCGAGCTCTGCGGGGCTGCTCTCCCACAGGGTTGGGCAGCTGCCTGTCACGGGTGGATCGGGGCTTTTTGTCCCCTGTGGCGGAGCTGCTGGGTCAAGCAGCAAAGTTCAGTACCCGTGCCGCAGCGGAGGACAGCCGTGAGACAAGGTCCGTGGCTGGTCTCGCTTGTCGGAAGAGTCAGCACAGCTGGAAAAGAGGAAGAGAAACTTGCAGGCTCACAGGCACTTCTACCGTTAGGTATCTGTTCCTTTGCTGTCGCCACGTGCCCCGCTCTGGAGGTGCCGGAGCTGGTGTTGCGCACTCTGACAAGCAGGTAAAGCAATTAGTAAAACACCATCCATGCTCCCGAGGTTTTCTCTCCTTCTCTAGCAGGGCTGAGTCCAGGTGATGCAGGTGGGTTGGAAGAAACCATGTTTACAGGCTTTGGTTTCTCCTAAATTCAAACTGAATTTGAATGAAAGTTTCTGGATTAATTACAGGAAAAAAAAATACAGGAAATTAAATAGAGAAAACTCAGAGAATCGCATGAAGAGTTTTGAACAGAGCTGCAAGGCTGGTCGGGACTGAGTGCCCAGCCTCAGCGCCGACCGGGTATTGTACATTTTCTTCCCAGGGTGACTTATCCTGGAAGGTCTCAATGGGGGAAGGACATCTTAACTCAAATAAAGCTGGGCAGCCCAAGGAATTATATCATGTAAGAGCTTCTCTGCGAGAATGCCCTCAGCCTCTGGGCTTCAAAACCGTAAGGGCTTCCTACAGAAGCTGTGAAATACAGCCTACAGCCGTGAGAGCATGGGAGCCGGTCTAGAACAGACAATGAAGCTCTTTGCTGAAGGGCTGCTTGCGCTGACAGGGGCCGAGGACGGGGACACCATGGCCGACCCCCTGCCTTGCTGCAAGAGGGGCCGGGTGGGAGCCGGGCAGATGCTCTGCCGTGCGACTGCTCCCTCCTCTCGCCTGTGTTTTGGCTCCTGAAACGTCCTGTGGGCATGTTGACATAGTAATTATGAATGACAAAGATTTACCAAGACTTTTCCTTCGTTGCAGTTGCCTACCGTGTGTGTTTGCCACTGGTTTGAAGCCTTGGCCAGGACCTGCGGGCACCCACCACCCCCGAGGCGCACGGGACTGCCGTGCTCCCATCAGGGTCCCCCACAGCAGCTCCGGCATCTGTTTTCCAGGGGATATTGGCCAACATTCCTCTCAAATAACATTCCAGAGATATTTACAAGATATGTACAGAAAATAAATACACGAAAAGAGAATTTATTAAAAATAATAAAACCGAGGAGCTGAGGAACATCTCGCCTGCCCCACTGACACTGCGCAGCTGCCCACGGACCGACGCCGGTCCGGAGCAGGAGCAGCCCTGGGAGCAGAATGGAGCCATTAGCTTTTACCGCTCCTCATGCATCGGCATGGCTTTGGCATCGTCTCTCCGGAGCAGGGCATGGAGCTCAGAGAAGTCATCCTCTCCAGGGTCATACCGATGCGGCTCGCTCCCTTGTTGCAGCTCATACCTGTCCGGATCACCCATCCCTGGCACCCGCTGCTGCTGTGCCTATCGAAGATGCTGTGCTCACAGCGGAGCGTGACACAGCTCGGAAGTGCTGTGCCGAAGAGGAGAAAAAAAGCAGACTATTAATTAACAGCAAATGTACAGTTAATGGGGCTTTTTTCCCTTCCTAAACAATTCATCAAAATGATTTCATCGAAATTTAGCTGATGGGGCGCTAAATGCAGCTGGTCTGTCCTGCTCTGGTTTTTTTCTGTCCTGGCTAGAACAGAAAGCTGATATTGCAGCCTTGGATTTGGGATTAACTGCACACTTTGGGGATGGAGACAGTGGGAGTGAATAAGTTAGTGCTTCTGCCCCTGCCAGAATTTAGAAGATATAGGGGCTGTAAGTAAAGGGGTTACAATATACAAAACTGACATAATACTCACCCCTTTCTTTATACACGCTCCTTTACTGCCTGCAAGTTCATTTAAATACAGAGCAGAAATTCCTATTGGGCCAGTTTAGGGACTGTAATAAAGCCAAGCTAGGGAGGAAGGCCAAGCTGGTTATTGGTGATGCTGTTACTGGATATGTCACGCTGTTACCGAGTACGCTTGACAGACCCCTGAAATGGCCTTGCTTCACAAAAAAACTTTGAAAAAAAATAAGGTTGTTAAATTTTTTAGTGTTTTTTAAGATTGCTCTTATATAGAAAGAGGGAAAACAGCTGTTTACTGCTTTAAAGGCTTGTTTTTTTCCTTAGAAGTCACACTGCTTTTGGAATTTAAAGGTACAGAGAAAGGCTAAATGTAACCTAGAAAACTGCCGGATATTTCAAAGCATTCAGCTGCCTCCATCTGAACTAACTCCGGGTCCCCGGCTGAGCAGCGCCTTGGAGCGCGGGCTCAGCTTTAAGCATACGCATATTGTCCCCATCAAAGCTGCACAGTGAAGTGCTTTGCTGAGCCGGAGCCCGGAGATGCTCCCGTATCTCTGCCTCCTGCACGCCACAAACACCCTGAGCTCGGGGGCAGCTACGCTCTTTGGAGACGACGGCGGAGTTCATCCCGCAGTCCAGCCCTCTCCATCATTTGTAACTGCAGTGCTGCACAGGAGATGCCCTCCTCGGAAGCAGGCAGGGGCAGAGGATTTGCCAGCGCTCTCGCTGGGTCAGCTGGATGCCCTGAGAGGGTGATGCACCACGAGCCGGAGGCTCTCTGCAGCCCAAGAAGCCCAGTCCTCCTTGGAAACCCTCTCATCCATCCACCCTGCCTGTGTTTCCAAAGACTTAGAAATCTGCTAATTAGCAGAAGCGGTCATCTCTCAGTCTGGACTATTATTTTCTACTTTATGCTCCTGTCTTGCGTCCCCAGAGGAGGTTGGTACTCCGGGCGCGCTGGGTCCCACGGCAGGCGCCGTGCTCCGACCAGCACAACAACCAGAGAATAGAATAGAATAGAATAGAATGGAATAGAATAGCATATTTTCGGTTGCAAGTGACGTACAATGATCATCTAGTCCAACTGCCTGACCACTTCAGGGCTGACCAAAAGTTAAAGCATGTTATTAAGGGCATTGTCCAAATGCCTCTTAAACTCTGACAGGCTTGGGGCATCGAGCACCTCTCCAGGAAGCCTGTTCCAGAGAGGTGGGGTGGGAGCTGCAGTCCAGGGAGATGGCAATGGACAAACAGGATCCAGCTGCCAGAGGAGCAAATCCTGGAGCCTCACAACTTTCCCATCCAGCCATGAAACAATCCGCTGATTTTATTGAAACCAGATCGCCAGCTTCATCCCGCAGTCGCTGCTTCAGCCGGTTCGTCACGTCCAGCAGCCCTCGGGAGCTGCCCGGCACTGTGAGGGGAGCAGGAGAAGATGACAGAAAAGATGCAGGCTGGCCGAGTTCCCCCACCACAGCCTTGCCCACGCTCACAACATGTACACATGTTTCCAAAAGAGGTGGATAAAGGCATTGCCAAGATCCGGAGGGGCTGGCTTAGAGCCCGCACGGCTCCCACGAAGTCCTGCCCACCACACTTTTACCCTTTGGCTTGTCCTTTTCCCTGTAATATTCCAGCTGCTCCTTTCCTCTTATACCTCTCCAGATGCCTTCTTTGCAGAGGATGGGGCTGGCACCTCCTTTCCCTGGTGGTGCAGGGTGCAGGGAAATGCCAGCGTGCCCGGGGCTCAGCCCCAGCCCAATGCCCACGGGCTGGCAGGCACTAGTCCAGCTCGCCCGACCCGGCGGGGAGGAAAGGCTTCAGCCTGAAAGTCCTGATCTGCCCCAAGTCCAGGCTTGGCTGGCAGCTGTGGTTCCTGTAACCGGGAACAGCTGAGGGTCACAGCAAGTCAGCCAAAATCGTCACCGTCACACCTCAGCCACAGCCCGCATCCTCCGTGGAAGCCCAAGTTTATCCCGAAGGTCACAACTGAAACGGGTCCGCAATGAGTTCATGGATAAAAGTAACCAAACCTGCTGTATTAAGCCTGAAAATACTTATCATCTCCGTTGTGGTGGCACGTAGGGACACGGTTGGCACCGGAGCATCCTTCGGCTGAGAGAGCACAAAGAGGGTTGTGCATAGAAACAGAATTCCACTGGTGATGCTGCAAAGCCCAGAGATTTTGGACCCTTTGGAATCAGAGTGACTAAGCGCTAGCGAGCTAACGAGGGACGTCAGTGGTTCATCACAGCCTGAAAGTCACGAAATGACTTTCACCAGATCACATATGTTGCAGCACACTTGGTGTCTTAGCGGAAAAGACATGATTTGCTCTCAAGTTTCACAAATCTGGCCTTGGGACTGAGCCTTGAGGGGCTCGGTGAGGGGTGAGGGTGTCTGGAGCAGCAGAGGGCTTTGCTGGGGTCCCCGAGGCGGCTCCACTGCCCCAGGGATGGAGGGAGGTGGGCAACTGGATAAAACTGCCCAGCAATGACAGACTCCCCTGTAACGCCCTGCACAGGGCACAGAGCAGACTTTGGTGGAGAGCGAGTTCCCCCTCGCTTTAAACATCATCTCTCAGTGCTCATTTTGCAGAGGTTTGACTGACCTTGGTAGAGGGGAGAAACGGACAATAAAAATGATAAAAAATGGAACGTGAAACCAGCTGGCCTGGAGTCACTGTCCTAAAGAGGAGAAGAGCGAAACCCCAACCATCTGAGATGTCAGAGCCTATATGCTTTTATTTCAAAATATTACTTCAAGGGGGGTGCTTTTGTTTCATAATATTACTTAAAGGGTGTTAAATTATACAAAGGCAATATGTGATGTTGTATAAACCCTCTGAAGTCCAGAGCTGCACCAAGATGAGCATGGCCTGTCCTTTATAATCTCAATGATTCCTTTAATTGGCTCAATTTACAGTCCTTCACTGATGGTCTTTTCCTGCTCCACTGCAGTGTAAAAAACTCTAAGCTGCTTTAGGGGACTGCTGAGGTGCCCTTCCTTGCCCTGAGGCTGATCCGAAGAAATACGAACAGCAGCAAATGTGGCTTTGACTGCTTTATAAAATTCAAATAAATAAATGTGAGAAATAAAGCACATCCCTGCCTGGTTGTCCTTGCTCCAGAGAGGCCAAGCTTGGACGTAGCAGGAGGAGTAGGAAATACGGACCGGGGGATTGCAGTGGGACCCTACAAGTCGCTGCTGAGGAACGTCGGTGTTTCTGGCCCCAGCGCAGGGACAGGCGGGGGGTCCCACGCCATTCCCGGGGTGCCCGCCTCGTGCACCCCACCGCGGCAGAGCAGGAGCTGCCCCGCTCGCCTGCCCGGGCGGGTGTGCAAAGAACGGTCTGATAGAAATGTCGGGGCTTAATTTGCCGTGTGCAATTCCCGGGAATGGAAAGCATCAGCCCATTAGGGTTGCTAAGAAACTCGAGCGAGCATCCAACTTACCCAAACAAAACAAGCCGGTGACTGATACTTGAAAATCAACGGCGCCTTCAAACATCGCTCTCGTTCCTCTGCCCCCTGATTGCACATTGAAATGTTTGGGGGCGGCTGCGGGGGTGCAGGGGGGCACCCATGGGGCTGGGGACTGCCGGGGCCGGGACCCCAGCCCGCTCCCTGCCCTCCCACACCACCGGCAGGTTTCACCAGGAAGGCATCTCCGCTTTGCTCAACGAAGAAAACTCAGCATGCACAGACACCCGAGGTTTGCTCGCTTGGGTTTCTTTATTCATTTCTCTGGGGTAGATTCAGGGCAGGGCGAGGGACCCCTCTCCTGCGGGACACACAGGTCATCGCTGTCCGTGCAAAGGATTTGCCCAGGCGTATTGTAATAACACTCCTCACGGGATAAGGACTTAATCCTGGCTGCTTCTTGCCATCCAGGAAAATATCCTGAATGTTTTAACAAGGCAGCGTGTTATCTGCCTCCCCCTCCCTCCCCTCTCGGCTCAGAGAAACCGTTCCCAAATTATCACGGGCATATAAGTGAAGTAAAAACCCGGGATGACAGGCTAAACTCAAGGACCGTTTGGCTGCAGCTAGTTAAACATCTATTTTTGGCACTTTTTCCCCCCAAGTCTGATTTTTTTGAAACAGAGACAATTAACAAAACCCGGAGCTAGCTGATTTCAACAAAGTGTTTTGATGAATAATATGCCATAATGGGCCAAAACAAGATAGGGAGTTTATCTCATCGCACTGCACATCACATTTCATGCTCGCATCCGCTTGTTTCCAGCCTTCCTGCCTGGGCTGTGATTGGAGAGTCTGTTTTCTTTCATAATCTGCTTCGACTGCTCCAAAATGGAACGTTTCGAGGGTTCTAGAGAAAAAGGTTGTTTTTTTTCTTCCATCAACGCCATTCTGTCAAGACACTTCTGCAGGAAGTCGAGGACAATCAACTTGTGAAATTGGGAAATTTTCTCAAAATGCAAATATCGTCCCCCCGTCATCCCGATTTAAAATCCCAGTGCAGCGCAGGTCACAGAGGCGAAGAGGCAAGCATGGCCCCATGTAGCTGCGTCTTCCCAAACACCTGAGCTGTTTTGGGAACAGGCTGATCCTTTTGATCCTTTTGTTACCTATTTATTAAGGTCATCTCTCCTTAGCATGTTGGGTAGAAAAACAAGTGCAAATTGAATGAATGACTGATCATCAAAACCATGTGCCTGTTTACTTCTTGTTTTGTATTTTTATATATGAAAAAACTCCACAAGCCCTTAAAACCATCTTCTGTCTGATGTCTAGAAAAAAGAATGGAAAAAAAAGCGAGGGAAACTTGCAGGTCTGTTTGTGGGACTGGTCCCCACTCCCCAGTCCCGATCCCGAGCTGGGATGCTGGGATCTCCGGAGGATGCCCCGGGGCAGGAGCAGGAGCCGCCTGGATCAGCTGCACGCTTCTGCTCCCCCAAGCAGGGGTGCCATATGTTTCCATTTATAAATGAATTAAATTTCATATTAGATCCACTTGAGGACTTTGTGCACTTGCTGCCTCTCCGGGGAAGATGTCCCAAGGCACCGGCTGGTTCGAAACATCCAGCTTCTTACCCGCAGCAAGACAGGAGTGCGTATAGGGAAAAAAACCCAGTTTAGACCTGGAGTCAACACTGGCCTTTAGCTAATGCATCTTTTTGGTGATCGGATTAAGAGAAGCAGCTACTTGAAGGCTACCTGGAGCGTGAGATAGGAAGCACGGCCCCTCTCCAAACCTGTGTTTTCAGCATCTCGCTGAGCACAGGGCTGTCCTTAGGGCAGCCTGGGTTACGCGGTGCCTTGCTACAGCAGGCTGCGAGCCAAGCTGCTGCAGACCCTGACCTTCTCGATTTTGTGCAATAACGTCCTTATCCAGTCGGCTAACCGGCTTCTCCAGGGTAACAGCACGAGCCACCTGCGGGGAGCAGGCAGCTCGCTGGCCGCTGCTCCGGCTCCAGGCAGAGCTGCCCTTGCAGGCAGGGTCGTGCAGGGACGAGCGAGCATTAGTGAGCACAAAGCTGACAGTCCTGGCAGGGATGGGCAGCAGGCGCAGCAGGGCAGGGTGGCGAGGCAGCTGGAGGAGCTCTGTCCCATCCACGGCAGCGTGGAAGGGTGCTTCTGCCCTCCTGGGGCTCTCCCGGCACCCCGGGCTGCGGCTGTACGCAGTGGCAGCGAGCAGAGCCAGTTTGCTGGCATGAAAGATTTATTGGCCGTGCAAGGGGTTTTGCTGCCAACAGGACTGCGGGACCGGGTTACAAACGTGGTCTGGAGTGGCCCCTCGTGTACATCAGCAATGGAGGATGCTGCGGCACTTGTCAGGCTGATGGACGGCTGAGAGCTTGGGGAAAAGCTCCTCCGCTCCAGCCTCCCAGGGAAAATGCAGTAGACTACCAGGTCGTGGCTGGACACCAGGACTCAGCGCAGGCTGGCCTCGGAGCACGCTCCGGCACGTAGCTCTTGTGTTGCCACGTTGTTTGGGCAGTGCCAACATTAATTATAAAATAGCGGTGGTCAAGAGGGTGGTGCTGGGGAAGGCTGCTCTGCTCTGTGCCTCAGCTCAGCTGGACTATGTGAGTGATGTAGAGGGTGCCGAGGATCTGCTGCCCTTCCAGGTGAGTCTAACAGACAGTTTATCTGGGGACAAAACATGCTACCAGACCGGCTTTTGCTTGCACATCTCTCCCTGGGAGCTAGGGGGTGATAAGGGAGGTGGAAATGAGAACGTGAAATGGGATGCTCTGGTATGAGAAACCTGTAAGGCACACAGTGCAGGTGCTGGATGCTCAGCACCTAGCCGTGCCTCTCCAAAAACAGCGGAGGGAAAAAATAAGTAAAATAAAATCCCAAATCAATTAAGCAGCCAGACGCATTTGCTCCAGGAGCATTTGTTCAAAAGCTGCAAGTAATGTACTTCCCTTGACTTTAGTGATCAATGCTACTTACCCACATGCACTCCAATTAATAAAACCTTTGTTCACTTGGCCCTGGTCCATGCTGGCTCTTTAGCATCATACAACCTCTGGAGCAGCCCAGACCGCTCCCCAGCAGCCTCTGCCAGAGCAGCCTGCACGCTTCGCAGGTCCTTGCTGAGATCAGAGGGGATGGAGAGAGACTTTCTCTTGCTCTTGCTTGGCCCCAGAGGAGCCCACGTGTCCGGTCAGGGCAGGCCCAGGAGATATCCCCAGTGGAAGAGCACCCAAAAAGGCTGCCTGGCCAGGTCCAGAGGGGGTTAATGGAACTGGCTCCTCCACCATGGGGACAGAGCCTGGCATGTCAGCTTTCGGGGTGGGAAGGCATGATGAGGAGCACGGGGCAGCAGCCCGCATCCCACGTCCAGTGAATGCCTGAGCCGGGTGCTCAGCGTGGGCAGCGTGGTCCCCATGGGTCCCCCCTGGGGTGGGGGGGCTGTGGTCCCTCGTGTGACAGCGTGGGAAGGGCCGGTGCAGGCTGGCTTGTGTCCCTGCTCTGGCTGGGAGACCCTCATAACCAGAGCTGGGCCAGTCCTGCAGCGAGCTCCCCGCATCCCGACTGGGATGTGCTTTCCCTGCCTCTGCGCAGCATCCCACATGCATGTCTTGAAGCAGACGTTTTGCTCGAAATGCTCTTATTCGTGGAAATGCCTGTACTTGTGCACACGTGGGCACATTCCCATGTGGAAAAGTGCTGTGTGTAAATGACTCTCAAAGAGAGAAATATCTCCCAGTCACTCTGCATTTGCAGGCAATTACTGTGTGAGAGAGCAAACGGGCTGTACCGTCTAGTAGACAGCAAACATGTCTGATTCCCCCTCTCCTTTGGGAAGAGAACCAGATGCTTTTAAGTCTGGGGATCTGAGTACCTAGTGCCATTTCTACTTGTTTTTCTTTATGCAGCCTCTAGACCTCAGAGGCTTATTTCATCTCGGTGCCAGGATGGCTCCCCTGCTGACAAAGGACAGCCCGAGCCATTCAGGGCTCCACCAGCCCCTTCTCCTCCGTGTCGGCATCTTCCCGGCATCTGCCCAGCAGCAGCATCTGCATCCCTGCCCCAACACCCACCGCTCGAAGGCCGCCCGCGGCAAAGCTTGCCAGCCCCGGGATTTCTGAACGGCTGCAGACCGAGTCACACGCTGGCAAAAACTGCCACGGGGTCACGAGCAATTTGCCGACAGGAGGGGTCCAAGCGGTAATTCACAGCTCGAGTGGTGGCCGAGGGGTGAGGAGCTCTTAACCTCCCTTCCAGTGTCTGGAGCCGCACTGTTGCCCATTTCTCTAATCTATGGACAAAGAATCAGAAGCAGCAGCATTGCCTAGGGAATAAGCAAGATTTATTTCGAGCTAACATGAATGCTATTTTGCAGCACTGAGATGTTTAACCTTGGCCAGGAGGAATGATCTTTCTATTGCATAGCAGATAATTAATTGTTGCAAAACCCTCAAGAGATCAGACAAATGGAGGGCAGCTCCGAGGCAAATTCCCGGATTTACACAGTGCCTTGAGCCACTTCCACTGCCCCCAGCCAAGGGATCCGTGTCCACCTCTCGGCGTTCAGCGAGCGCGGTGCTGGGTGCTGAGTGGGCAATTTAAAGCAAATTGCGGAGTCCAAGGGCCAGCTCCAAACCGCTACATCAAAAGTGCCTGAGTGGGTTATTGGGAGATATGCCCTGAAGTGGAGTTTAAAGTCTCATCTTTCCCCCTCCTCTGCCGAGATCTCTCCTGTCCCCAATAACTGCATCAGCACCCAGTATCTCGTTTCCTGCGGCTTTCCGTGGGGCAGAGACCTGCACCCGCTCCCCTGGGGTGCCCGATGGGATGGCAGTGGGTCCGCTGGCAGGCAGCTCTGCTGAGCGATGCTGTGGTCGGCCCTGGTCTGCAGCTGCAGGGGAGGAGCAGGCAGCGGGCAGCAGGCAGTGGGCAGCGGGCAGCAGGATGCAGCACCTGCTGTGCCGGCGGCTTGCTCCCCTTGCTTCCCCATTTACCGCATTTCTGGCTGTTGTGGGACACATCAGCTTTTTGTGTAAATCTGTCTGTAGCAAGAAGTCAGCGAGTTTCCCTAAGTGCGTTTTTCGTGTATTTTTAATAAAGGTCACTCTGTGTTTACTGGCAAAGGCAATCAATATTGGTTCATTATTTATAAAGGATCCCACTGGTCTGTAACGACCTGCGGTCGGAGCACACAGCAAGTTTCTTTCGCAGCCTCTTCCATCCGTGGGAGGGTCCAGCCGCCTTCTGCCTCTGCCCAGCCTGAGGGTCACTTGATTTTAAGCCATTTCCTCCTCCCTTGCGCCCCGAGATGGGGCTGGCAGGAGCCCACGGCTCTGCCGAGGGGCCAAGCTCCCTGCGGCACGGCTGCTCCGGCCAGGCACCGCCGCTGGCCCCTTCCCCGCTGCTGCCTGAGGGAGCCCACCCGTTTCCATCCATCCCCTCGCCCACAGGTCGGTCCCGGCAGCCGAGGGACAGGCTCTGCCAGAGCTGCAGGCACCGCCGGGCTGGCCCCGACTACCAGCAAGGAGCCTTTGCTGTGCTGCTGTTAGTGGTCCTGCCGCAAAGACTTCAGCCGTCCCCCCTCGCCCATGCCCGTTCCTGCTCCCTCCTGCCTTTGGACCTCTTGTGCCGGCTTTAGCCAGCCGCCTGACGCTTGCGTTGATTTATCTGAAGCTGCACCTACATGCAGGGTGTCCTCTCGGCAAATTCCCGGTGGCTGTTAGCCCTCAGCCTGGTTGCAGAAGAGGTGCGTTGCTCTTCCTGAGAGCAATCCCGTCGGGGCAGGGCTGGGGGAGTTATTCAGGGGTGGGCTGGGCGCAGAGCTCTCCCTCCTCGGGAGGACAAGCAGCATGGGCTGTGCCCATCAGGCACGGAACGGGCGCCGGCGATGAGGCTGGGTTTTCCCGTGGCCGAGGGTGCCGGCGGGGGACAGTGCCGAGCCCCCGGCAGTGGCTGCCCCTTGCTCCAGCCGCAGCCCCGTCACCCTGACATTCCCCGCCTCTGCTTTCCGCTCAGAGCAAAGCGGCAGCCATGGCTGCGTGAAAACCTGTGCTTACTGTGATGAGGGGAGAGAAGGGGAAAGAGAGAGAAGGAGACTAATGCCTTAATAAATTTGATTTCAGAGCAAACGAGATGGCTGCTGTTCCACGGTGCAGCTGTGTTAACCTGGTTTTACATTACCGGCTGAGACGGGAAGCACGGCTATTTTTAGGCTCTTAGTACCAGTGGAAGAAAAGAAAAAGAAGGAAAAGAAAGAAGAAGGAAGTATAAACCCCACAGTAAATAGCTGAGCCTGGGCAGGATCGGGGTGAGCTGTGAGGGCACATCTGGACCTGCCCTCCCTGGTGAACCCCCATCTAAACTCCAACCATGGGGGTCCGGGCACCCCGGGTCTCAGGCTGGTGCCTCTCGCAGGGGAGGACCCAGGACACGTCTCGAGGCTGGATGGGGACACTGGGGTGCCAGGAGCTCTCCAGCCCATGAGAGTGCACACGAGGGTCACGCAGGGGCTCATGCTCAGGGATGGCCCGGAGGCTTGTCCTGCTGCAGCATCACCTTTCCTGTTGGACACAGAGGATGCACGGGTACCGCATCCTGCCTGTCCTCTGCCGCCCTCCCATCGCGCCGGTCCCACCTCGCGTCCCACACGTGGGCTGTCCCGCTCCTCCATCCCTTCTGGTCCTGGTCCTCACCTCTGTCTGCAGCAAACGAGCTGCTGTCACAGAGGAGAGCCCCAGGGCTGGAGGTGCCCAGAGACACAACTCAGGAAGGATGAGGGATGTCCAGAGAGGCAAAGCCTTGCAGTGAGCTGCCGATGCAGCACCATTCGCCGGAGGAGCCTCCCTGCCTTTGCCCTGGCGCTAATGAGCCGGAGATAATTAGAGCAGATTCACATCTGGCCGCAGTGTGTGGTTACCTCCTCCTCGAACAGCCCCTGCGACGGCGGCTCCCAGCCCAGGTGCTCCCCTCCGGAGCTGGCAAAGAGTTTGAAGGGGAGATTTTTTCACTTATGCTAAGACTCTTAATACCAGGGATAGCTCATCCCTGCTTTTGGCAGGGCAGGCACGTCCCTGGCCCTGCCGAACCATGGGGACCTGCGAGCAGCTCTCTCCTGGCCAGGGCCGGCCCTGGTTTTGGGGTGCACAGAGAGCCGTCCCTTCCCGCTATGCCTGCTGCTGCTGCAGCTCGGCTGCCCGCTCCCCTGCTGCAATGGATGCCTTTCCGCCTGGGTCTTCTCCAAGCAGCTAATGAGGGGGGCAGCGGCTCAGAAGGTGTTTGCGTTGTGATTCATGTCGTGTGTTTTTTGGGCACAACTGGAACATTGTTCCCGCACCAAGCAAGAAGTTCCTTCTGAATTTTATTATTATTGTTATAATTGGAAGGATAAAATAAAATAGAGGGGAGAGCAAAATGCATGACCATATCAAGTGGAAAAAAATGAATGGATTCTCTTAAAAACAGGGGAAAGAGTGTTTCATCTCCCTCTCTTTCCCATGAAGAATAAGGAAAAGTGGAGGTAAGTCCCACAGACATATCGAGGTTGTTGAATTTACTTTTTCCTCGGGATAAACTTGTGCAAGAAGAGGAGGTGAGCTGCAGCGGAGCAGAGCGGGGCTGCGCTCGCCGTCACTGCAGGTCGGGGGCTGCTGGGCGCCTGTGGCCAATTTACTCAGAGTTCATTGACCTGAAATTGGAAATCAAAAAGGAAGAGAAATTTTAAATAAATGTTCCAGCAAGCTTGTGCGTGGGGAGCCGCACAAGATCGCGGAGGGTAGGGATAAACCATCCTGATGATGTCAAAGCTCTAAACACGAGTCCATCCTGCTGCTGGGATTTGAGATCACGGAGCGAGCAGGGAGCTGGCTGGAGTTACTGTCTGTGGGAAGGAGCTCGGCTGATGACCCTGAACATCAATTTGAAATAATCAACTCACTTCCCCTTCAGAAAACAAAGTCCTGGGAGGTTTGCAATGGGGAGACGGATTAATAGTCCAGAACTACGTGTCGGGCCAAGCATGCAGCTATGTCTGAAGAAAAGGCCAAGCTCACAAGAAGCGATCGAGGCTGGGCTTCCCAAAGAGCCCTCAGCTCTGCGGGAGAGGCTCAGGGCTGGATTTTGGTCCCCACGAGCGCCGCAGCCAGCTGGTGCTGCAGCACGGCCAGACTGCCCGGCGTCCCCCACCACGAAAGGGAATGCTCTCGGCCCCTCGGGACCTCACTAGCCATTTCCATCTCTCTGGGGTTTTTTTCCAGTTGGGTTTTGGCAGGATGAACACCGGTACGAGCCTGGGAAATGCTCCTGGTGCATGGCATTGGGCTCTGATGGACTGCCCACTAGCAGAGGGCTAGAAGGCAAAAGCCGCAGGGTAAGTCAGGCAGGTGTTACAGAAGTAGACAATTTCTCATAAAATATTCAGCCCAAGCTGCCTTTGAACCTGCTGTTAATTCCTCCTTGGCCAAGTCTGTGATTGCATTTCCCAAACACCAATGCAAGAATGTATTTGCACAGCATAAACCTGATCTGTATCAACATTTTCCCCTTTGCACTTTGGTCCCATTTCCCCAGGACTTGACGTTTGAAAAGTTCACACTCGTGAAGGATTTGTCACCATGCTAGGCAAAACCTCCATCTCTCTGTCTGCCGGTCCTCGCCTTTAGCCAGGGGAGCCTCCAGCCTCCCCGCTCCTCGGTGAGACCCTCTCCCTCCCCAGCCTCTTCCTCCGAGCAAGAGATTTTTACAAAGGCACGAACAACATTTTTACAGCTCTATTACATGCTGCTCTTTTCTACTGCAAAACGCTCCTCCAGGCCCAGGTCCATCGGATAACGCTTCCCCTTCACCGCTGGGCTGTGAGACACCAGCCAATTCCAGTAACGTCTGCGACAAAGCCGCTTTAATCCTTTCTGCCTCGCTCCTGCTTGTCTATCCCAAGCCTGCTTTCATTAATTAGGAGTGAAAAATAGCAATCATTAAAAACTGTTCTTCATTAAAACGTGCTCTCTTTCTTCTGTCCTCCTCGTCTGTTGGCATTCCATCCAATTACTCTGTTCTGCGTGAAGAGCCCCTTCAGGTCCCTCCTCCCTCGTACCCCCTGACCGGGTCCTGTCCCCACCACAGAGCAGCACGGGACACCGGGGACTTGCTCGGCTCCAAACACCATCACCCAAATCAGGTGAAAGCACTGGGAAGTGCCCAGCAGACAGAGCTCTCCGGGGGAGCCGAGATCAGCTTTGCTGAGTGCCAGCACCGGCCGTTCTGGTCCCAGTTTAATACCAAAAGCATGTGCCCTTAGCGCTGTGACGTGATCTATCTGTTCTTGGCTGGAGAGTAAAACCCTTCCCAGAAAGATGGGTTGGAGGGACGGCAACAGAAGGAGCAAGGAAAGGACGTCTGGCTGTTGTCTGTGCCCTGGAAACTCTGCCCAAGCTGGGAAGAGGTAGATTCACAACCCGGTGTCTCCCTCAGTGCTTAGAGACATCCCAGAGCTGGCACTGCCGGGACCCTTCCCCGCTCCTGACGGCACCGTGCCGCCTTCGGCCAGCTCTCCAGTTGAGATGAATGAATGCAGCTCTTGCTAGCGACACTCACCCATGAGACTGTGTTACAAACCAATAATAATAATAATAATAATAATAATAATAATAATGATAATAATAATAATAGGAATAATACAATAGAGCTTCCCTAATTTGCACTAAACAACTGGGAGACCCGTTGCGAGTTAATGAAATCTACGGCTTAGCAACCAACGGAGCAAATACTGTTTTGCCTAGCCAGGGTAATTCATCACCACACGCACTTTGTTCGCCCATTTTGACAATTGTAGTTTATTTTTAATTATTGATGCTATCTCATAATGTCCCAGTAAATATATGGAAGCGAGTTTTGTAGAAGCAATGAGGTCTCTGTAATACGAAGCTGGAGAAATGCTCGAAGCCGTTGTGGCAGGCTGTTCTCCCAGCAGGGGCTCAGGGATGCGCAGGCCAGCGGAGCCTGGGATGCTGCCGCTCATGGAATGCCGTGGAAGCGGAGGCAGTGCCTGAGCCCCTCGGAGCCCGGTGCTCGTGCTGGGCACAGGGCACCCCAGCACCAGAGATCCCAGTGACGGGGCTGGGATGCGCCGAGCCGACGCTGCTAGCTGCCCTTATTTACCTCTGCAACATCGAGCAGGTCTTTTATGAACAAACCATCCTCCTACCAGGCACAGATCGCCTTTGTCCTCTTTCCAGCCTCCCTCTCCGCAGTTTCCTCCTGCCCACACCGCGCCCAGGGTCCCTCCGACCTGCCGCGCAGCCCTCCCTCCCCTGCTCCCGAGCCAGAGGTATTTTGCAAACACAAATGCATTAACAAGCTGGCAAGAGCCCCCATGAATATTTCATGTTTAACATGCCCTCGTTTCCTCTGTTTAATGGATGCTCGCCCCATTATGTCTCCGCTTGTTTGAGCAGGATACCTTTTCAGTGGAACATAAAAGCTGCTCCCCAGTGAGGTGGAGAGGAAACCACTTAGCTCCGTGATTCAATAGCCCCAGAGGCAGACGGGTCCAGCCGCCCGCCCTGGCGTGGTCAGCAGATTGAGTTTCCTTCAACAGCTCCTCTTTCCCTCTCTCAGCCCTTGGTTAGTTTTTTTTTTTTCCCCCCCACACTGAATTTTGCTGGCACGTGTCCCCGGAACGCCCCGCGCCTCCCCCGGCTGCATTCAGGAGGTGGTTTGGTTTGCTGTGGGACAGCAGACGAGACCAGAAACCATCCTCCTGGGCAGCGAGAAACGCCCCGGGCCGTGCGGGGAGGAGGGAAGGTGCCCGGGTGAGGGAAGGTGCCTGGGTGGTGGTACCCGATCTCCGCTTCCCTCCAGCCGACGCCTGGGTGTGGGGGACGGGACGAGGGACCCTGGCACCGTGCGGGTACCCAGAGCTGCCAGGACACGAGGGGAGAGCAACGCCGGGGGCACGGGCAGCCTTCCCTCCATGGGCTGTCACGGAGGGACCCCCACCTCCAGCCAGGAGGGGTCACAGCCCCAGGACCGGTGGGATCTCTTACACGGAGAGGTGACGGGGGCAGACCTGGAAGGTGACTGCGGACAGGAACAGGAGTGAGGGGGTCTGCAAGCTGGAAACGGTGGTCTTAGTGGCTTGGGTGGTGGAGGAGAAAGGCCAGTCCCCTCATCAAAGATGCTGCCCTGCAGTTGTTTGGGGGCATCGTTCCCTTGGCCCCTCTTTCCCCAAGGAGCATCTCCTTTGTCTCAGCTCTCACTGGGGAAGCCGTGGGTCGGAAGGTGCCACCATCAGGGAGAGTCGCTGCTGACCAGCTCGGATGTGACATCGGTGTGACAGCCAACAGGCATTGCCGGTGTAATCCCAGGCTCTGCAAAATGGGTGAGAGAAGATGCATTAGCTGCAATAAAGGCCGAGAAGTGAGGCAAAAAAAATGAATTAATGTGACAAGAGATTTAAAACTTCAAACACAGGCTGCCTGTGCAGTGAGCAAGAGGCAGGCCAGCGGGTCCCAGCTTGTCCCAAATCTGCGCCTGCATTGCTGTCCCGGCACTGAGCCGCTGCGGTGCCTCCCCCGGCGCCGGCCGTGTGCCGATGCCTGTCTCGCCCGCAGACAGGGAGCGGGTGCAGCAGGCTCCGGGGGGCTGCGGGGCTCCCTGCACCCAGCAGAACCGCTGCGTGGGGTCCCACGGCATCGCCCCGGGGGCTGTGCTGAGCCCCTGCTGCTCCGGAGCTCAGTGTTTGCTCTGCATTTCAGTGAGTCCCGTTGCAGAGCCAGACCTGCCTGGTGGTCTGCCCGGATGGAGGAGCGCGGGAGGTGGGCATCCTGCTGAGATGCTGTCATCGCAGGTGGTGCATCAGAAACCCCGAGCTGGGGTCCCACTTCCATCACGTGAGCATGGATCTGCGATTTTAGTGCGCAACTTCATCTTTCAACAGCAAACCTAGACGCTCAGGGTTTGGCTTCTCTGTGTGCATCCAGGCTCTCACATAGGAAGCCACGTTCCCTGAGATGCCGAATATCTTTTGCTCCCTGGAGCTTCCCCACGCCGGGATGTTTCAGGCAGGGTGGAGGGGCCTCAGTGAGAGCTGCCACTGGAAAAGACTCAGTCTTAGGGAATCAAAAAGTGAAAAAGGAATTGATCCAGTTTTAATGAAATGTTACATTTCACTTGCAGGGAAATACTTGTTTTGTTCTGCAGCATTAGTTTTTAAAAACTAGGATTGAAGGGCGTCTTAGAAGCAAAGGATTTTGGAGAGAAAAATCGACACATTTCATTGTTGAAATGTCAAAAGGAGGTTCTTAATCTGGAAAAAAGAAAAATTAATTTCAAGATCTCAGTGTGACCAAAACGAATGCAGAAAGTGCAGAACTGGTGTAGCTGGCTCAGAAAAACTTTTACTCAAACAGAATAATTTCCCATCCCAGAGGATTCATTAGCAGCTCAAGTGCTGTGTGACCCCCAGATCCCGGCGTGTGTCCGACCCCGGCGGGCGGGAGAGCCCGGAGAGCCCCCGGCCCTGCCCCAGCCACGATGCTCCGTCCCACACCCTGGCACGGGATGAGCCCTCCTGCATCCCGCTGCTGCCGGGGACCGGGACGGGCGGTGGGCAGGCACAGAGCAGGACGGCAACTGCAATTAGTTCTTCAGTTTTGATACAATTATAAATTACATGGAGTAATAATGAAAACAAAGTCCCGGCCAACAGCGTGTTCCTGCCAAGCCGCCATCGAGGGACTCTGGCTCGAATTAGATTTCCTCCGGTGACGGGGTGTTGATAGACCCCATTTGTGTGTGTAGATGATGGGAGTGCTGCGGAGAACCTGCACGAGCTGGGACCGCTGTGGGATTGCGCCGGGGTCTCCCCAGCTCAGCCGCAACATCCCGGGCACGAGGATCCAGTAGTGCTGGTGAGTCCCAAGACGCGCATTTGCACCGGAGAGCTTGGCTCAAACACCAGCAGCAGCCGCTGCTGGGGGAGAGCATCACGCTGCACGTGGACACGACTCTCCCCTTTCACCAGCGGACGAGCCCTGCTCCAGCTCCCACACCCTCCTCATCCTCTGAGCTTCACGGGCGTCGGGTGTCCCCAATGTGGTGCCGTGGCGTGTACCCGAGGCACCCGGCTGCCCCAGTGCCGGCTGCTGGCCAGGACGGGGGATGTGGTGGTTGTACTCACAGCAGCTTTGAAATGTCACTGCTGCAGGTCAGGGCTTATCATCTGTGGGAAACCTCTGATGAAATGCATGTGAGGGCTCTGTAAATAACCAGGAGTGCAGGATCAAACCCTTCATGCAGTGATCCACGCATGGGACCTTTCCAGGCTGGGGACAATTCAGGGTCCCATGCAAAGGGACCACCCTCTTGGTGTGGGTGCATTTCCCGGCGCGTGTCCCTGCACAGGAGCGAAGCTCAGCCGCACGGGACCGATGTGGGGGTTCCCGGGGGGAGGAGGAGCTGGGCAGAGCCTGGGAGAGGACACCCCCGTCCTGCAGACCTTTGGGGCATTGCAGTGGGGTGGCGTGGTGACAACCTCCCGTCCGTGGCTGTCCCCAGGGCTTGCTGACTGATGTTACACGTGTTTTCCCACACCCAAAGCACCAGTCTGATGCCGGCAGACACCCTGGT
The DNA here is from genome assembly GCF_018139145.2 of Gymnogyps californianus. Classification (NCBI taxonomy): domain Eukaryota; kingdom Metazoa; phylum Chordata; class Aves; order Accipitriformes; family Cathartidae; genus Gymnogyps; species Gymnogyps californianus. The sequence goes on from NC_059479.1 coordinate 968,118, forward strand.
GTCCCCCATTCCTAGCCCGAAATATGCCACTTGTCTGGAAGAGGCGCGGGGGCGTGGAGGGAGCAGGCTCCTCGGACCCCGGGTCCTGGTCCGCAGCAGCTCCCAGATGGGGAGCAGTGCAGCGGGGGGGTCCCAGCCCGGCCCTGGTCTTTGGGTATTGGGGAGGGAAGGGGGTCCCCCGTCTCACTCCACAGCCAGTCACCTCTCGACTTAGCCCGCTGACAGCCAGACTTTGGGGCCCCTCTTCACGCCCTCTCCTCCTCCCCTGGTTCCCTTCCATGCCTGTTCCCCCCCCCCGACCCTTTCCTTTTACATGCAGGATTTTAATCTAATTTTCTCAATGCAAATCTTAACAGGGAAAAACCTTGAAATCGAATCTACAGAAGTCTCCTTTCACAGTTCAGAGATTTGATTAAATTGCAAGCTTTGTTAATATTTGGTGCGACGGGGGGGGAGAGAGAGGAGGTGGGGAGGAAAGAGGGGAGAGGAGCTAGTGGATCTGTCGGAGGGGCGGCCGGGGCCTTTTCAAATAATCTGTTTACCCCTGCAGCTAAGGAGCCCATTAGCAAGCGTTCTCGTTTCTAATTTCCCATCGTGCCGTGTCCCACAGACCTCGCTGTGTTTATTTGGAGAAGCAGAACAAAATTGTTTGTATAATTAGATCTGCTACAAGGGCTGCCCTTGAAGGGTCCCCAGCAGGAAGCTTTCGATTGCAAAGGGCCCCCGCCACCGCGGACCCCAAGCCCCAGCCTGCAGCACGGCCGGAGCCGCGCGGGGCGGCCAACAACAACACCATCCCACCGGGATGGGCTGCGGGGCCTCCGTGGGGTCCATACGTGTTCCCTGCCTGCTGCCTGCCTGCCGCCTGCCTGCCCACGATTGTACAGAACCGCATTGTTCTGGGCTGCCGTGGCCGCGGCCCCAAAACGGGACGTTTTCCAGCTGCGTCGGTGCGGGGAACCTTCCTCCTTCCCCAGCCGCTGGATGCGGGCAGAGCTGCCCGGCTCCCACCGAACCCTCACGGAGCCACGGATGCGCTCGCTGCTTCCCAGGCGCTGGCGCCGGCAGCACCGCGATGAGCGAGAATCGCTGCGACGTGTTCCCAGCAGCGGCAGGGACGCCTGACAGATTCCTCGCGCTCCTCCTGTGATCCCGCCACAAGCTTCGAAAAAGCGGTTGTTTTTTGTAGGAGAAGCGGTGAGCAGCGAGTAGGTAAATCAGGTCTGAAGGAGGCAGGCTCAGGGCCAGGCATCCCAAGCAGAGACCTAAGATCTACTTACATTTCTTGATTCAAAAAATATTTTACTGGAAAAGGATTTTTTGTTGTTGTTGTTGCCAAAAATTTCAGTGTGTTTTTTGGTAAATGAAAGAAAGTGCTATTTTCAGAAGAGGTTTGGCATAAAAAAAAAACCTGGTTAGAAAAAAAATGCTCATTAAGAATACCTTCACTGAAAAAAAAAGAAACTTTTTCCCAAGAAACAATGGCTTAAATGATAAAAATAAAACATTTTTATTCTCTGTGGGGCAGAAAAAACCCAGCCTCCACCCTTCGCTTTCGCCCAGCGTAACAGCTCGCTCCCAGGGCTGCCGTAAACCTTCCCGTGCTGCTGGGACGGAGCCAGCCGGGCTGGGGTGCACCACTGCCGGCCCCCCCCGCTTCTGCAAAGAGGGGATGGGGATGCGGCAGACACGGGAGAGGAGAAACGTCGGCAGGATTTCCCCTCAAGTAACTTGTCTCCTCTGGAAATGTCGCTAGCTGCCCTGCTATAGGCTTAACTAATGAAAAAGGAGGCTTTTATAAATATTGCTGCAGAAACGCAAAATACTGTTCTGGCGGTGCAAGGTTTTACAATTGGTTCGCTGTGTGTCAGCAAACCTAACAAGGTTTTCTCGGCGAGGTGATTAACCCCAACAGGGAGCCACAACAGATGGGCACGTATGAGGTGTCCAGGAGATGCTCTGCCTGTGTTTGGCCCATTGAACCACATCATCTCAGATCACCTGACCTCAAATACTTCCTAAATAACCCAAATAAATAAAAAGTGGGCTCAGTGTGGATGATTAATCGTGGCATCATCACCGCTCAGACGCTCAAAACGCGCCATTTCCAACGTGAGCTTCCCCACTGCCATGGCAGGGAGCGACTGCTGCATCCCGGTGTGCTCACCGTGGGAGCTGCCGGGCTCTCGGTGGACGCAGGCTCTGCCTCTCGGAGCTAATCCTGCCTAAGAGCATCGTGTGTGGGAACGGCCGTCCCCACTCACAGGGATGTCCCGGGGGGCTGCTGGCAGGGCTGGAGCTGCCGGGGACCCCCAGAGCACCGAGCACCTCGAGGGCAGGAGATGTGACTGGAGGGAGCAAGAGCCCTTCGTGAGCAAACCTCCTCTCCCGTTTTCTCTCTTCCTCCCTTGAGGTGGGTGGAAAGCAGAGGCCACGTGAACAATTTAATGGAGCAGAACTTGGCTTTAATCTGTTCCCATAAATGTTTACGATCCCCTAATTATTAACATTTAATGCCGTATTAATTCATTGATGGGCTTTCATTTTTGTTTTTAATGGCTCGGCAATTTCTACTCTCCCCCTTTGCTCTTTTGTTCTTGAACGGAAGAAGAAGAGGCGGCAGCATGCAGTGGGGTGTGACGGGACGGGATGGCTCTGCTGCCTCCGCTCCCCTTCCAGGGATGAAGGACCCCAGGGACCCACAGCTGCTCTTCCCCACACCGGGGAGGAGGGCTGGGAGAGGGGAGGGACCCCACAGCCGTGGCAAGGGTCCCCCTGGCCTGGGACCCCCCTTGCTGAGGGGGCAAAATGGGACTGAAAATGCTTGCAAGCTTCGGGCCGAGCTGGAGACATGGTGGGAATTTGCAGAGGGGGAATCTTGGAGGAAAACCCCTGGGACAGAGAGCACGCATGTTTTTTTAAATGCTATTTATTTAAAGTGTCCTGCTGAAATGCTTCCAGCATTGCCCAGCTCACACACGTCCCTCCTGCCGTCTCCCGCCCATTGCTCCGCTGGCTGAGATGTTTATTTAAGTGTCCTGAAAACTTTATCTGGAAATCAGTTCCCTTCTTTTCCCCTTGTCCGCCTTTCCACTTTCTTTTCCTCCCATTCATCACTTTGAAAAATGACCCGTTTTCTCTCCCTCGCTGGATGCCTCCTCCTCATCCCCGCGCTGCCCGCTGCGGGCAGCTCCCTGACAGCGAGGGCTACCCACTAATTCATGGTGCTTCTCTGGGGAAGTCACAACTACATCCCCGGGGGGAGGTGGGGGGGGACAGATGGCCCTTCTCACACCAGGACACACCGCGCTCCCTGCGGCATCGCTGCCGTGCCGGCAGAGCGGGGCAGCTGGGGACGGCAGAGGGACCTGCCCCGTCCTGCCCATCCCATGGGGACCGCAGCGGTGGAGGAGAAATGGGAGATGGGCTTGAGAAAGCAGAGATGGGCTTGAGAAAGGAGAGATGGGCTTGAGAAATGGGAGATGGGCTTGCAGAAGACCCTGGCGTGGGGTTTCTCCCATCCTGGGCTGGGGTGCTGGTCTTCACCGAGCATCCTCTCACCTGGCCGGCTGCTCCAGCTTCCCACATTGTGAGAACTGGCCAGGGGGGGGGGGAAAAAATCAATTAACTAAACCCAAACCCTGAAACAATTATTTGTCCACTTCCCAACCTCATTTGGGAAACATAAAAACACACACTTATTTCAGGCTGACGTGCAAATGCACATGCTGTTCGCGTTTCCATGACTAATTTCATCTGCACACAGAAGCCCCCTCCCCTTTACCCTTTCCCACCTACATCTGTTCCCCACACTCTGGGCCTGGCCAGCAAAAGCAGGGAAAAACAGCAGAAAAAAAGGAGAGAAAGATGGGAAAATGCACAAAAGCTGTGGAAAAAATGTGTGGCAGGCGTTGGAAATCTCATTTTCTATCTAGGGCTCTGTCACCTCGGTGTGTAAGCTCAGCTCTGTAAAGCCGGGATTAACAGCTCCGGTGAGCCTGGCCACCCCTCTCCCTGCCTGCCCACCGCCCCGGCACCTTCCTCCCGACATGACCTCACTTGCAAATTCAAGCCTTTGCTCTGAATGCTGGGTGCTGCGGTAGCACACGGGGCGTCTCCTTGTCGCTCCGGTCCCCTGCGGTATTTGCCTGGAAAAAAGTGCCGTAAAACCTACCTAAGCCTGTGCCCAGGCCCGGCGCCTTGCTCCATGCCGTGGGAGCTGCAGCCACCGGCGCGGTGGGCTGTCCCTGCCCCTGGCACCACCTTCCAGCCGGGTTTTCCGAGCCCTGATCAGAAAATCTCGTGTGGGTCTGTGCTCGTGCCTTGGTCCTGGGGGATGATGGAGGACGGCGAAGCCCTGGCAGCCCTCGGTGTCCAGCCAAATCTCCACCCGCTTTCCTTTGCGGCTGGCCCAAAAGCGAGGAGGCTGCCTGCTCACATCCCTGCTCTTCCACAAAGAGCCCAGGTATTAATTTTCACTGTGAAGAGCAAACATCCTTTGCCCCAGCCCTCACAGTGCTCTCCTCCCTGCGCTCCCCAGGCTAATCCTGAGAGCTATCCGCACTTCTCCGCTAAACCTCTCTTCCAGGCGCGTATCAGTCGTGGCATTAGCTATAACCGCGTCCTGCCAGCGTGGCTGGACGGTGTGGTGCTTGGGGAGGATGGGTACCGGGGCCGTTTCATTCCCGTGGTTAGGCTCCTAAATTGTATAAAATCATAGAGACTAAAGGAATTATTTTTAAACAGCTGTGAAAATCGCCCTGTGAATTGCTTTTGCCCTCGAAAGGGAGCAGAGCTGCGGCGTCGGCGTACGGGCTGCTGAGCATCTGCACGGTGAGCAGCTCAGATGAGTGCTCTGCACCAGGGACCGGGGATCGGGGCTGGGAACAAGGACCCGGGGCCGGAGCAAGGTGGGGGGACAGCCCCTGCAGCACAGCAGCTCGCAGGCACGGCCGTGGGCACCTTCAAGGGCAGTTGTGCCCCAGCCCAGGGCTGGGTGGCAGGGTGAGCTTTCCTCTCCCTCCTCCCTGCCCTCCGGCAGCTCCCCATCCGTCAGCAGTCATTTCTGGAAAACGGCCTCCCTGAGGCCGGCCGCTCCTGGGACTCTCAGTAAATAGAGGCAAAGGCGCAGCCTTCAAGATGAGGGGCAGTGTCAGATCCCTGCCAAAGATACCCTGTGTTTGGAAGTGGTTTCCTTCCCCTTGATCATACTTTGATTCTTTAACTGCGCTTTTCCTGCAGTTTTTCTTTATGTCAGCAATTAATCTGTTGCTCCTAATAAGGAAGCATGAATTTCCTTGGGAAGAAAGTCAATCGGTTGTGTCAAATGCGAACTGGGCAGGGGCACACGTGGGATGCGAGGGGCTGGTGGCCCGGAGGCTTTGCTGGGCGCGCAGGGAGGATCCCCACGAGCACAGAAACCGCTTGCGGGATGGATGTGACCACGTAGGTTATGACTTGGTATTATTATGCAGCAGTTTTTTAGGAATGCAGATAGCTACCTAGATAGTTGCACCCCTATTAGTGCCATTATATTAATGTATTTTTGTAGCTATTTATTAAACAGGCCCTTATAGATAGAAAAGTCTCAGGGACCGCTGGCAGCCACTCTCACTCCCGCCCCGTGCGGACAGCACTGGCAGAGGAACACCGCGGCAGGGAAGGCTGTTGTGACGTCTGGGCCTCTCCAGCTGTTTTCTTTATGGTTTTAAAAAAATAATTTTAACTGCCGTTAGGCAAAGTTTTATGCAGGGCAGCAGGGAATTCTCTGTTTTGTCAGATTCATCCCTGCTGCTCCCACCCCGGCAGTCAGTCAGAGGGCAGCCAGAGACAGGGCAGGACAAGAGCTCTCGCCTGCCCAGCCCATCCACCCCAGAGAGCCTCAGCCGTTCCCCATCCAGCCCTCTATTATCTAGCAGATAGCTCTACCTGTGCTGTCCACACCTCTTTCCTCTTCCTTTCTAGTCTTGGTTACTATTATCTCTGGCTGGTTTTGTCTCCCTTGGGATACCTTGGTTTTCCAGCTCTGACTTGCCTTTATCCAGCCTGGCACAGAGGCGGGTTAAAGAGGAGGCAGAGCCATGGCTGGTTTGCAGAGCTCAGATCCGAGACTTCTCCTGCCTCCCTCCTGACAGCTTCTGGAGAGGAACATTCGTCCAGTGCAGCCCCAAGAGCCCAACCCGGGATGAAGTCTGTCCGCTCCACTGCCTCTGCCGAAGGCTGCAAGAGGAAAGAAAAGCTCAGTCTGTGGCAGGACGCGAAGGACGGCTCGGGCTAGGAGGGAGCATGCGCTTAGAGACTTGGTGCTTGAAGAAAGTAAGCTCGGTTACAGAGAAGCTCTGGAAATCAGAGCTCAGCCTTTGCTTAAGCAGTGAACAGAAAAATCCCCGTCACTGGGATCCTCACAAAGGAGCCCCAGTAAAAGACACCCATCTGCCCCACAGCGGGGAAAGTCGCCGGGCACGTGGGGGGCACTCAGTGGGGGATGCCAGCCTTACCCGTCCTCCCTCCCCGGAGAGAGAACAGGGTACATTGCCAAGGTTTCAAGAAGGGCTCGAGCAACAGGAGAATGGCACAAGGAAAGCGAGCGCTGGCGGGCTGGCTGGCATCGGGCTCGCCTGCCAGCTCCCCGGTGTCCCTGCCAGCCCGGGCAGCGCCGACAATGCCAGTCTGTGAGGCACAGATGCAGCCACTCGACGCCTGACGCCCAGCTCCTTCAGCCCCCGCACACGCCGTCGCTGAAAAATGCTGATACCAAGTTTGATACCAAGTCAGCTTTAATGGGAAGATTATTTGCAAGTCTTTTCCTGGCAGCAACAACAGCAGCAGCAGTAGCAACAACAACAGTCTCTCTGCAAAGAGCTGAAAAGCTGCCAGGCAGATTTTCAAGTGAAAAGATGGCAATAAAAGGAAATTCGCCATTGCACAGCCCCCTCCGCATCTCACCAAGCAGCTGCAGCAAATCCTGGTGCTTTTGTTTTTATCTTTGCAGAGCTCTGTACCCATTTCTTGTATCCTGAGTCCAGCACCTCTTAATTATCTTTCAAAGCTGCAGCAGCGGGGAGGGACGGCAGCTGGGATTCTTTCTCCGAGACGCGCTCCAGCACGTGGCTGGGGAGCGGGATTGGACGTGCACGAGAGCCACAGAGGATGGAGCAGCTTGGAGCAAACCCACCCACCGCGGGGTTTAGACCCCTTTTCCTGGGTGCATGAAAAGCTCTGCCTTTGCTTTATTGTCAGAGTAAACATGTTCTTTTCTCTCTAGCACATTGCTTTCAGCAAACGTTAAGGTCCTTGCAATGATTAAATCATGAAAACTAACAAGCCCTCCCACTAAAGTAACAGGACAGCGCTTAATAAATTAGACGTGCTTAAGAACAGTGGGTGGGATAGAAATATGATTTTACCTGTATCTCTTATGGGGAGGCTAATGGGAAAGCAGAAGGATGCTATCCGCTCTCGCGGACGGCACATGGAGGCAAACTGAGGCATCCCCTGGGGAAGGCACGTCCTGGGGAGGGAGGAACGGGAATGGAAAGGACCTTGCCAGGTGCCACTCAGTCCCCTCCCTTCCTTGGGACAGGGTTTCTTCCCAGGAAAACCCGTAAAGGGACAAGTTGCTTGAGTAACTATGCAATGAGGCCTCCAGCGCTTTGCTAGGATGGTGATACCGCACACCAGTGGAACAGGGCAGCTGGGGAATTTCCTCTGGTTTTCAGGAAAATGTTTATCTGCCTGAAGTGCCCCTTCACTGTGCTTGGGTGTGAGCTGAGCCGCCCTCCCGAGCTTTGGTGTTTACCCAACAAGACCCATTCCTCGGTGGCTGTGTACAAACCCCCACGGTGTGCTCGGGAAGGGGGAATGCGGCACAGATATATACCACGTCCAGGGTGGTTCGGAGAACATAAATATTTAAATTAGGTGTACCAGTCCCTATCTTTTCTTGTGATGTAAAAACAAGGGAAAGGTGTCCAGGGAGCATTTAGGAGGGTGAAAGACAGAAGTGCTGACAGAAGATGCTTCCTACATAGGACAGAATTAACTTGAGGAACCTGGTCTGTGAGTGAGACGGGGAGCACGGCAGAAGTCGCAGGGGAATGAGCGGCTGGCAGGGGTGACGGGAGCACCCGCCGCCCGCCGGAGAGGAGGCGCAGATGCTCTGAGCGTGCGGAAGGGGAAACCTGCATTTCCCTGGCGGGGGAAACTCCATTGGTTTAGCTTCTGTTTTTATCTTGAATATGGTGTGCTGGAAATCTGCTTTTCAGAAACGCTAAGGCATCGGTGAGAGCCTGATACATTTCAACATTCCCCTAGCACAAAGTTTTAGTTTGTTTAGTTTTGCCATGACCCTTTGGCCACCGCTGCCTCCTGAGCCCATCTCTGCTGCCTGCTGGGGCCGGGGAGCCAGGGATGCTGGCAAGGGGCTGCTCAGCAAAGACCCAAGCCTTTGATACGGGACTTGCTGTGCTCTTGCTGAGGCACCTGATGCTGGACGCTGCAAAAGACTGACCCCGCTCTCTGCTCGTAGCGTAGCTGGGCTTTGGTGGGGGTCCCCAAACCTGACATCCCTCGGGCGCAGGTTATTCTCTGGGAAAAGGTGCCCACTGCTCTGCTGCAGCATCACACCGCTGCTACCAGCAGCGGGAGGCCTGAGCAGCTCCTTCCCGTGAGCCTGGGCTATTTTCAGGCAGATCCCCTGGTATGCTGGTTGGGATCCCCAGGCTGAAATTGGGGTGATCCTATAAAGAAGGACGGAGAGAGAACCCGGTTCAAATGAAAGCACTTATGGCCGTGAACCTGGCAAACAGCATTTGGAGCTCTGTAGCAAAAACAAAACAGACCCAGACGGCACATATTTTCTTTCCTTTGAAAGGGAAAACACAAAGTTAAAGGATTTAAATCCGTTTTTTTTTTTTTTTTAGAGGAATTAAAACAAAAATTCACATCTGGAATGACAACTCCTAACCCTACCCTGTACCCCCCAAATTAATCAGGCCCTGTAATGGAAATGCTGACAGACTCATAACTCCAACCTTTCAAACACAGATCTGGTATTAAACTGCCCTTACAGCCCTCTGAGGAGCGGCGCTCGAGCGACAGCATGTTGCAAGCACTAAAGGAGACGTGGGCAGAGCGGCGTGGCAGCTGGTGACGGCAGGCTTATCCCCTCTGCCCGTCCAGGGTCACTGTCTGCTCCTTCTTCAGCACCGGGCTGCTCCTTTGCATGCTGCAGGCAGCCTCTTGCATGCTGCACCGAGCCCACAGCACGGGGCCTGCAGGCACTCCGGTACCCTCGGATCCCTCTCCCCAGGCGCACACGGACAGCTCGGCTCACTCGGCTGCTGCATCGCTTTTCCCCAGGGGTGCATGGCTGTCCCCTGGTCCCCATGCCGTGCCCACCCGCTCTGCCCTCGCCGGCTCACCCTGGGACAGCAAGGCACCCCGCCACACTGCACCGCCCCGCCGTGAGCTTGTGTGCCGGGGCTTTCGGGAAATCCCCCCATGCAGGGCTCAGCACCCGCTGGCTGCACTAAACCTGACATGTTCTTTCCCTTCGAAGCTGCTGGTCCCTTGCAATTGTTTAAACTTTGGTAGCATTAATGTACAAGCTGTAAAAATAGAGCCTGATGCCAAGAGACCCATCTAACACGTCTTTGAACTTTATGTCAGCCTGCCGGCAGCTGCAGGTCTCTCCCTCCGTTGCTTCCCTGGGGCAGCCCAATCCTCGGGTGACCCAGCCGGCGTGGGGAGCAGCGGGGCTCAGTGCCCAGGCGGGAGGTGTCAGGATGGGGACTTGGATTCAGGGATTTGCAGCCTGTGATGCGTCTCAAGCAGAGGCAGGGTGGAGGCGAGCACGGCCCGGGGCACCCTGCCCACGTCCAGGAGCTGGCTGAAGGCTGGATTTGGGGATGGAGGGAAGGGAGGATGTCTGGGAAAGGAGGCTATGGGAGGGTGAGGATGGAACAAAAAGCTCTGGGAAGGGCGAGCGTCTGTTGCAGAAAGGTGGTTGCATGGATGCTCCCGCAAACAGCTTGGCTTTCCCTGTGCCAGGAGAGCCCCTCACCCCTGTGACAGCCCCTCTGAGCTGCGGACCCCCTTACAGACAGGAACTTCTGTCCAGGGAGGGGAAGGTGTGATAAGCGGGGGCTCGGGTTTTACCTCTCTCCCTAGAACAAGCTCCTGACTGTGCTGACAGCACCTCGTGCGTTAGTGATGGTGACTCTAGGGTGATGGTTGCTGTGACTCTCCAGAGCATGGCTTGGAGGGAAGGGCTCGGGGGGAAATGTGGGTACCGGGCCAGGGGACGAGCATGGGGCAGCGCAGAGGCACGGGGCTTCGTGCCAGGAGCTCCGGTCCTGCGGCGAGGCGGTGTGGGAAGCGCCTGGGCAGCGTGGGCTGGCAACAGCCATCCCACCCCACGCACTCAGCTCTAGGGTCGAACAAAAAAACCCCAGCCTCCCAGCAGACTGACCTGGGGGCTGGGATGCGGTGTTCAGCTCTCACGTGCTCCTTAATAATGGGGGGCTGTGCCAAAACGGTGCTTGTCGCTGGAACCAGCCCGGTAACATCATCGCCTGCGGCCGCACCGGGGGTCCCTGCACGCGTGGAGCAGCCCACAGCCAGCAAGAGAGGCTGGAAATAGAAAGCTCTATTGTTTTCCCACCTGTCCGAGTTACAAAGGGCCAAATGGATTTTCATGAAATGTTATTAAAAAATGAAAAGGGTTTGGCTTCCGGGCCGAGGCCCTGCTCGCCAAGTCAGCCCCAGGCAAAGTTTTATGACTAAGTATGTAATAAAACCCTTTGAAAGAGGGGCTTATAACCGAAGTCTCCATAGACCCTCTCCACTCAAGGGCAGCACATGGTGGATTGCAATGCCTTCATATCCTGCTCGGTCCTCTTCTGAAGGCATTTTTCCACGACGGGGACAAAATTCCCCCCTAGACAGACGCGCCGCTCCCTGCAGCGTTTCAGCTCTGCCTTCACGGGCAGTCTCCTGCTGGGAGGTGTCGTGGTGGGCTCCCAGGCAGGCAAGGACCCTTCCTCTCTGGGGGTCACCAGGGCTGGGGTGAGCATCGAGGGACCGGGGGCAGAGGGGACAGAGCTCCAGGCACGTGCCAGGACAGACCAGCTCTGAACAAGACCCATGCTTGGTGCATGGGAAAGGAGCTTGTGCGTCCTGCGGCCGGCTGGGATGGTACCCTGGAGCATCAGCCCCGCGGAGACACCACGTGCAAGCCGACGAGCAAACCTCCGGAGGGCTGAACAGGCCTCTCGGAAGGGTTTGGCTAAGGGTTGGGAGGGTGGAAGCACCGACCGGTTTGGGAAGGTCCTCGGGGAGTGAACTTGAACAGGGCCAGCTGAATAATAGATCACTGTGAGTGTCATATATATTGTGCATGGCACACACGTGCTCCCCACAAACGTGCTCCATCTGCAGAGTTTTAGTGTGAAAATCCCAGCTTTGAATAATTTGTAAATAATGTTCTCATTATTTTGCTAGCTCTAATTAGGACAAAGGCAGAAGAAATTAAGTATTTAGGCTGACTCCCAGGGAAACTTCATAGAGCAGAGCAACTCCATAGACTTCAGAACAGTATCCTAAAGGGAGTGATGGAAACCCTGAGCCATTTAAATTTAGACTGGAGGAAGCCCTGGAGGTTAATGCACAGGCCTGTATTGGCCCATGGAGGGTAGGTGAGAAGATAAAAAGGCCTTTTTCATTTCTCTCCATGGCATTGCAGTAAAAGACTACAGGGCAGACTGCAGATTTCTCTTTCCTGCAATATATCACCCCTCAGGCTGGAATCTCGTGCTCCACTCTTTTGTGATCAGGGTTTAAATTGGTGTTTAACAAGATCACTACAGCAGAGTAATGAGACATCACTTTAGTGCTGCAAATACCAATCTGCAGTTAAAAACTGTATGTGTCAATTGATGGCTTTGTTTCCACAGTTGTCTTGTTAGGTGTCAATCACATGGCTAAGCAAGCCTTTCGAGCAGATAGATGTAAGTGTGAGGGATGTAAGTGTAAGTGAGTGGGTTATGTATGCTATTTGAAGTTAATTACAGCAGGAGAATGACAGGAGCTGGCGTTGGACAACGTGCCTTGGAGTGAAGCCTGCAGGAGACGTTGGCAGCCGAAGGAGCAGGTTTGGGCAAACCTCCCAGGCAAAGGCTGGCCGGGGACAGGGGCTGTGAAGCGGGGACTCAGCCCCGAGACCCTGCAGGGCTCCTCGGGGGCCTGGCTGGGCTCAGCCAAGTCACAGTTTGCTCCTCGGAGCTGGCCAGATAAACCTCGTGGGTTTTGGCTTCTGCATGATGTCTAATGAATGAATCCTCCAGCTTCTCTTGCCTTCTCCCTCGCCTGCAAAAGTAATCAGGTATTGGGTGGCAAAAGTAGTCGTGAAGGTATGAAAACCCTGTGCTCCACAGAAAATGGGCTCAGAGAGGGGAAACGGAGCGAACCCCAGGGTAATACCGGGCAGATGGAGAGGAGCAATGCTGACACACTGGCTGTTGGCGAAGCTTTGACCTTGCCAGGCGGGTGGAAAGGCTGATGATATGCTGATACATGGGTTTACCTTTCTCATCCAAGCCACATTTCAACAGACGTCCTTTTAGCACCGTGTCATATCACGGCTGAGTGCTAGGTGTGCTGGAGGTACTGGGGACGGAGGGAGAGGGATGGTGACAAGGCAGGAATGCAGGTCAGGGCAATGGAGGGGCTTTAGCTCCCCACTTGTGTTCTCTGCCCTGCAGACAGCGCCGTCGGTGACTGCGGGTCCTGGGCTGGGACACCCGGAGGGTGCTGTGTGCCGGCGGACAGGCAGCCTCGCATCGGCATCTCCGAGCAGGCAAGGGAATCTTCACATGAGGGTCACTGTAGTGTGAAGCCCCCCGGGCAGAGCTGCACCCCAGCAGGCGCTGGGGCCATGCCAAGCTGTGTGCTGGGGCTCTCTGCAATGCCCCGTTAAAAGCAAACCCGTCTTTCTCTAACAGCAACAAACCTGACCCCAACCCTGCAAGCCAGGCAGCCCCTGGGCAGGGGGGGGCCGTGCAGCAGGAGGGGAGTGCTGCCCCGCCGAGCGCCCCCGGCCCCCCGTGTCTGCCGGGAAATGCCTCTAATCCCCTTATTATAAGGTCAGAGCTCTGCTCCTGGTCACAAATATGTTTCATTTTTAATTTTCCCACTGCCAGCCCCGGATGATCCCTGTGGATGGGCTCCCCCTGGCCGGCCGGGCGCTGGGGTCCTGCAGCCGGAGGTGGGGGGGGCAGGCTGGGCAGGGGGGGCGGCAGGGGGAGGGAGAGGTGTGGGGGGGATTTTTCATTCAGCCAGAAAAATTGTCTGCGGGATGAAAGGCAGCAGACCCTGCAAGGGAGAGTGGGTGGAGGGGTGCAAAAAGAGCCGAAAACGGCCCCGCATTGGGGGAGCACGGGGGGCTTGTGGGCGCCCGGCGCCAGCCTTCCCCCTGGAAAAGCGCGCAGCTAAGGCTGACCCCAAAATGGAAATTCTTTCCTGTGAAAAATGCTCTGCTTTTCTAATAAGAGAACACATTCCTGAAATTGGGTGAAACGTCATCGGTTTCCTCGACATTCCCCGTCTTTCAGTGACTTAGAAGTACCAGGTAATCTGTAACGAACACACACGTCATGCCCAGGCTGTGGGGAACTGCCGGCATGTGGCATTTATTTAGTTATTGTAAGGGAAGGCAGAAAGTTTAAGGTTTGCTGCTAACAATTCACCACGCATGAATGCCTGGAAAATAATCCAGCCCAACTTCCCGTTCAGAAGTCTGGAAAATGTAGCCCAAGAGCCCTGCCCTGTGCTCAGCTGGGAGAGCCCCTCGGAGCAACGCAGGCAAGCCCCCCAGCACATCTCAAGGGTTTTGAACTGCAGTTCTTCGGGCTGGGCAGTGAAACACAAACTCCTGAAGCCCCCCAGCGTTTAAAAAACAAAATCTCACACAAATGCCCCTACGTAGGCACTTTGTCTCCTGCACTAGCTGGCGCAACCTTGCTGCTGCTGTGGATCTTGGCTGACTTTTGGGTAGATGCATGTGGGAAAAGAGAGGGTCAAAAAGGTGGTCTCTCCTTTTCCTTTTCCTCCTTTTCCTTTTCCTCTTCCTCCTTTTCCCTTTCCCTTTCCCTTTTCCCTTTCCCTTTCCCTTTCCCTTTCCCTTTCCCTTCTCCATCTCCGTCTCCTGCTCCTGCTCCTGCTCCTGCTCCTTTTTTCCCTAACCCACTGGAAAGAGCATTGGTGTATGGTTGGGAAATCCTGTGGATGAGCTGATGGTGGATCCTAGGGATGAATTGAAGGCGGATGCTCTGGATGAGCTGATGGCGGATCCTATGGATGAGCTGGTGGCCGCGCTTCTGAAGACAGCTGCATGGGTTCAGTGTGCGGGAGGACGGCTGCGCTGGCCAGCTAGCCCCAGTAAACATTTGCAGAGAGTGCATGCGATGAAGAACCTCTTCCTCCACCTCTGTTCTCTCTCCCTGGGCTCGCACACACACGGAGCACGGGACGACGCCTGCGAGGTGCCCAGCCCGGAGCTTGGGTGCTGCCTCCCGCCTCGGCTGGCCCCGTGCTCGGAGCAGGTATTCCACTGGCAGCTTGGCAGGTCCCAGCCCCTGGTACAGTTCCAGGCTGGCACAGCCATTTGTCAGTGCTGGAAAAGATTTATCGCTCGTTTTGCAGAGACGTCGCTGCACAGTCCCAGGAAGGAAAGGAGAGGAATTTCAGCAAACCTGCTTGCAAGAAAAACTGTCGTGGTTTAACCCCAGCCGGCGACCAAGCACCACGCAGCCGCTCACCCCTCCCTGCTCCCAGTGGGATGGGGAGGAGGATTGGGGAAAAAAAGTAAAACTCGTGGATTGAGATAAGAGCAGTTTAATAACTAAACTAAAATGAAATATAATACTAACAATAATAAAAATACAGTAATAATAATAATTGTAATGAAAAGGAATACAACCAAAAAAAAAAGAGAGAGAAATAAAACCCAAGAAAAGACAAGTGATGCACAATGCAATGGCTCACCACCCGCTCACCGATGCCCAAGCAGCGATCCGCTCCTCCTGGCCAGCTCCCCCCAGTTTATATACTGGGCATGATGTTCCATGGTATGGAATACCCCTTTGGCTAGTTCGGGTCAGCTGTCCTGGTCGTGCTCCCTCCCGGCTTCTTCTGCACCTGCTTGCTGGCACAGCATGGGAAACTGAAAAGTCCTTGGCTTAGGATAAGCGCTACTTAGCAACAACTAAAACATCAGCGTGTTATCAACATCATTCTCGCACTAAATCCAAAACACAGCACTGTACCAGCTACTAAGAAGAAAATCAACTCTATCCCGGCCGAAACCAGGACAAACACCAAAAAACCAAAACCCCTTGCTAAACGATGAGTGCATTTTTTAAAACCAGCCGACTGCTTTGGTAGGATGCCTGGAGGACTCTCGGGCCTGCCTGAGAAATCCACCCTGCAGCTTGAAGGAGATGTTCCCCTCGTCGGGGACCTCAGGCTCCTTGAGCAACAACTCAGCACTTCCCACCCGTGATGTGGCCCTGTGAAAATGTTTTGAGAAGCAGCAGCAGAAGAGACTTCATCTCTCTAACCTGAAAAATACGTGGAAAGAAATTATTATGTTACGATCAAACTGGCAGGGGATGGCAATTCTGTTTCTCAACAATTTCAAGAGCTTGAAATTGATTGTTTTTTCTGCTGGAAAGAGAATCTGACCTCCTGTAAGGCCTTGCAGAATGGGATGGTGTTGAAACATCCATTTCCAAATCAGAAGAACCGGGGTTTTGATTTGTGAGCATCTGCCTCCCTCTCTCCGTTCGGAGGTGAGCGCAGAGTCCTTGACCCAACCTGTTGAAAATGGCATCGAAATCAATGCGCCTCCACAAGAGTGCTCACTTCTCGTGAAATCCTGTATTTAGACAAAAATAGACTTGATCAAGAAACACTCCCACCAGTTTATCCTGGCTTCTCCAGCACTGCCGAGGCGACTGACAGGCTGCAGCGGAGCAAGGATGCGACATCCCATCCTAACAGCTGAAGGGATGCTTTTGGTGTCCTTGTGCTAGGGCAGGCGGGAAGGGCAGGTCTCTGCCCCGCGGGTCGCCGGTGGGGGACACGCACGGACACGGGGAGCCCGTGCTCGCGTGTGGAGATGCCGGGCAGGCTGGTGCGAACGCTCCCTGGGAGGCATCGCTCCCCCCTGGACTCGAGTTCACGCAGGCTGCTGCTTTCCCGGGCAGACGTTGGGATGCAGCTCCAGTGCGGTGAGAGGCTGGTAAAACCAGACGAAAACTCGCATGGACACGAGTGGGTGACGGCTGTCACTGTGTCACACCTCTGCTGCGCAAACAGCCGGGCGGCTCGGAGCTCAGCATCCTCAAAACGCCTGCACCAGCATGCAGGCGTGCCGGCGTGCCCACTTTGTGCCCACTTTGTGCTCCCCAGGGACCTGGCTGTGACAAAGAGCATCCGTGAGCAAACGTCCCCCATCAGCAGTGACCCCGTGGGGCCGGCGGTGCTGAGCGGCACTCGCTCCTTCGCCCCCATCAGAGGATGCGGCACAAGCGAGTCGGGGCGATGGCCCTGGCAGGGACGGGTGGATGGTGCAAAGCTGGTGACACTGATGGGGTTGGCCGCGGTCACTTGCTGGCCGCGCGGGCACTTGCTTTGAAGGGAACGTGCTCCGTGCAGGGGACTTGGGCTACAAGCAACCGGCACCCCTGCAGCCCTGGCAGCCCGTGCAGAGGGAGAAGGGGCAAGTCCAAAGGAGGGATGGGTAATTCACCCCCTTCTCATGCCCCTGAGGAGGGGCGCAGGCAGGGGCACATGGGTCTGGCCATGCCGGGGCGGGCAGCCCCGCTCTGTGAGCTGCGGGAGAAGGGAAGCGAGTGTTTGGAATTGTTTGGAGCAGAAGGGAATGAGCTGAAGACAATGTCAAGCTCTGTAAATATTTATCAGATGAATGAGAGCAGGGTTTGAAACGTTAGACAGCTGAGAAATGGCTGTTTTAATAATTCTCCTGATAAATTAAAACTTGGGGCGGGGGGGCGGGGAGCAGGTCAGGGGAGGAGGGGAGTTGTTTAGAGATTCGGGGCTTGAGAAGCTATCCTGGGCTGAGATGGGGCTGTAGCCGGCAAGCCCGGGCCTTCACCCTTGAGGACGAGGATGAGGAGCAAAGTGCCTCTTGCATACCAGGATGCCGGGGCAGCCCTGCAGGACCCGGGCACCCGGGAGCCGCAGCTCTCTGCTGTCTCCCACGGGCACGGTGTGTGCAGGGCTGGTTGTAGGGAGGACACACGAGAGGCAGAGGCAGAGCAGTCCCTTGGCAGACCAGGGCTGCTCGGGGGAAGCCATGAGAGTCATGGTAGGACAAGAGCAGAATTGTGAGCTGACTGGTGACTGCAGACCGGCTTGCTAATCCCCCTCCTGCTTTCACCACTTCTCTTCAGACTTAGGGATGCATAAGGGAAAAAGACCCAATTCTCATTGTTCAGACCTAAAATTCATCCTGCAGTCAAGCACAGCGGGAATTTGCAAGCAGGGCTCTGGTTATGCCACTCCCGATGTTCAGCTCTCCCCGTTTTCTCAATTAAGCGTCTAAAGCTCCGTGCCGAAGGAATGCAGGACCAGACTAGCCCCCGCCTTGCAATCCTCCCTCTGCATCTACTTGGAGCCTTGCCTGGGCTAGGACACGGGTCTGACTCACTGCTTTCGGTGAGGCACAATCAGCTTCGGGCAGGGAGTACACGAAATCGTAACGCTGGGGCTTGGCAGGTGAGCGTGGGGGAAGCTAAACTTCAAGTAGTTTGCTTTCAAATGTGTTTGCAAGTTTGGAGCCTGCACGTAGAGTTGATTAATTGCTGGGGATCGTGGAAGGGTTGGGTTTTTTTAAAATAGTGTTATTTTAAACAAAACTTTGCAGTTCCCCTTTAAAGGAGACATCTGGGCTCAATGTGGCAGGCAGGGAAGAGGCAGTGAGAGCAGAGATGATCACAGGGAGAAGTATGCACAGGAAAAACACGGTCACTATGGGGGATTCACAAGGCAGCTCTCCTCTTTGCCAAGCCAGGGTCTGTTTGCAAGGCTCAGACCCGGGCACAGGGCATGCCCACCCTCCTGGCCGTGGCTGTGCCCCGGACGGCTGTTTGCATCGCCCGGGGGGCTCAGCAGGACGGGGGCTCCTTTGGCCAGGGACCCGCTGGGATCTTGGCCCCCGTTTTGCTGCAGGGAGGTGAGCCAAGGTGAGATCCTGCTTCTCTGCGGCTTCCAGGAGAGAACGCTTCAGAGATAAAAACCCATAACGGCGCTTATGAATAGTTGTGCTATGGATTCACCAGGAACACTTGCATTCCTGCCGGGTAGGCAAAGAGGAGAAAAATACAGGGGAGATAAACCTTCCTGCCTCAGCTCCTAAAGCATCCTCCGCCTCCCTGGAGCTGGGTAGAAATATCTCATCTGTGCAGGTTGCCCCATCAATGCTCTTTATGGGACGTCTTGGGCCTTTCCTGCAGCATCTGGTAGCAGGCGTTGGGACGGATAGGCGTTTAGACTAAGTGGAGCTCTGGTCTGACCCTTTATGGCAGTTCTTAGGCCCCTATATTATCTGGGCTTTGGGGCAAGTTGAAGCACAGCTGAGACAGAGGAATAAAGGAAGGCTTTTTTATTTATTTGTCTTTTAATGCTCTGCCATATTCACCTTTCAGGAAATTCCCGTCTGCCTCCAAGTGGCAAGCTTCTTTCCTGGGCTCTGCACACCGGCTCCACATGGTTTCGTTTTCCCCACCAGCAATAATAAATCTGTTAGTGAAAGCGTCTGCTGGAGGTGTCTGCTCTCCGATAGAAAAGCCTCCATCGCCTACGCAGGATGTCCGTGTCAACAGCTTACAAATCCTGCTCCCGCGCCGGCCCGGGAGGCGAGGGGCTGGGCTCGGGGGGCCCCGGGACGGGGCTGCCTTCCCTGCTGGGATGCCTGTTCGGATGCATCGGCAGAGGGTTCCTTTCAGGGGGAAAAACTCCTCCAGTTAACTTCGCTAACAGCCTGACCCGCTCTGCCCAGGCTGCTGGGAGCTCCTCCTGCGGCCACCGAGGGCTGGCGCTGCCCCGAGCCGGGGGACAGGGCGATGCCCTCGTTTGGGTGCCGCAGGAGCAAGCACGAACCCGCACCCAGAACAGCAGCCGAAAGCTTTCGTGGGAGCTAAAGCCAATTGCCTAGCTTTGTACCATCAGCTGCGAGGTCTCCAAAGCCAGCCTCCCCCAAACAGGGGCCTGGGAAGCAGAAAGCGTTGCCGGGTTCTCCTCGTTTCAGCTAACTTCTCAGCTCCGACAGTGAGAAACGGGTATTTTCAGTTAATCGAAAGCTGAGATTAACTCATGACCCCATGACTCTGGGAGATGGCGCTTTAATAAAGCTGATAAATAAGAGCTTTCTGATAAAAATCACTTTTTTTTAAATGCAACATAATTGTTTTCCCTCCCTCCCTGAAGCCCCCCAGGCTCAGGTGTAGCCTGAGAGTGCCTAAGGGCAAAGATAGGTAATGAAACAAGTAGGGTTGTTGGTTTTTTCCCCAGCAGAAATTGCCTGTGGTTTGCTCCGAGGCTGGCAGGTGCTCTGAACTGAGGCTCCGGCTTTAAAAAGGACTCCCTGGATTTGAAGAAAACATTGTTATACTTTATTCACGTAGATCTGGTTGATATCTCATGAAAATGATTTTGGCTGTACTCATGGTTAAGTCTGGAAGTACTGACATATGAGGGTAAATACTTTTCTCATGCCAAGCAAAGACTGGAAATCTCTGGACTGCCAAAACCCTCCTCTTTGCTCTCCCTCCTCCCCAGCCGCCGGCAAAGGCAGTGCAGGGGTTTGCCGGGCTGGAGTCAGCATCCCCAGCCCCGCAGGGCTCTGCCTGGGCAGAAGGGGGGGACCCTCACATCCCCCCTCCTGGTGACGGGGGTCCTCGTCTGCAGCGTCCCGCGTTAGAACCAGCTCTGCGGGTGCGTCGCTTCGGGGACGGCAGGACGGTGACAACCGAGCAGCAGTGCCGTGGCTCTCCCATGGGAGCAGGGCACAGGTTCCTCCGGGCTGCAGATCGACCCCAGCGCTCAGGGATACACAGCTCCGACTGCCTTCGTCCCCTCCTCCTCCTCTTCCTCCTCTTCCTCCTCCCAGCTGCCTGGTGCTTTCTTCCCAACCAATGCTCTTTTCTCCGGGCTCTCCCAACTGTCCCCTTTTCTGAATCTACACCCGTGTTACAGCTGAGCCTCTGCTGGGATGCTCACAGAGGGCTGACTTTACAAACCAGCCCGTGGCGTTATCCTTCCCTCTGCTCCGGGTTTTGCTGATCCATCTTGTATAACCAGAGAGCTCTTCTGGGGAAAGGAGTTATTTTTATTTCACTTCTTATACTAACCTGAACGTATTTCTGCTGGCATGAAACAAATTCCGTGTGGAAGATAATTAACCTGGCACAAACGCTGTGCCGGGAACTATACAGACACACCGAAGGAATGAGGCCATTGCCCCGAAGACGCCTTGGAGTAGGAAAATGTTCACCGACAAGAAAAACTGTCATCAGCAGTTTATAAATGTGATTGTCCTGCCTTGTGGCAGGAGAGTGAAGGAAAGAAGCAATATTTCGGGGGACTATTTTAACCATCCCTCCAGATACGCAGGATCACAGCCGTGGTTCAGCAGCCCAGCTCCATACAGACGAACCCAACACATAACTTAAGGTCTCCTAAGACCCCTGGCTCCGTGGCCCTCCAGTGCTGCTGGAGGGGCAGCGGGGATGAGCAGAACAGTTGTTCCTGGGGACGATGAATCCTGCTGTCCACGTCCCCGCCTGTGGAAAGATAAGCAGCAGATAGGAGAAGTCATTTTCTAACAGCACAAATCAATATTTATTATAATGAAAAGGAGAGATTGATATCAGGAAGGGTGATAATAATAATAAAAAAACCAAGTCTAAACTTATTATGTGTATGTACGGTCCAGGATGAAAAAACAATCCCCAGACACAGCCTTTGTTGATTTCTCTTGCTTTGTAGAAACAGATTCCTCTGATATTCTCACTTAGATTTTCCCAGGCACCCTGCTGAGGTTTTGATGTTCGACTTGCATCAAGAATATTGAGCATGAAATCTAAACATTACTTCTGGTGACAGCTGATGGAGACACAGTGTGAGGGACAACGGGGGGCACGGAGGGGGCCCGTACCATACCCCAGGGGAGCAGGAGCACCTGGGTGAAGAACAGCGGCATGGGGACCGGGGAGACACGGAGCTGTGGGTGTCTTCGGGTAGGGCAGAGCATCAACCAGATCCACATTTCAAACTATCTGTGAGGGTTTTTTTTTTTATATTAGGGTTGCAAACATCAGAGGCCCAAGTCCTGGGCTCTGCTCCCGGCTTTGCTGCCGACCCGCTGGCCAGGACGGTGTCCTATGGAGGCAGGAGCCCATCAGCTAGAAGATGGTAGGAGGGAGGCAGGAATGAGTTGTGGAGCAGCTTCTTTCCCCAGCTTGTACCTGGTGTCCCTTCCTTGAGCCAGGGTGCCTGGGAATAATGTTTGGCTGTCAAAGCCGTAATAACGTAAAGCCAGACTGTTTTCATGTCAAGACCCATAAGAACCAGACCTGGGGTTCTTCTCCTGTGGGCTGGTCCGACGACTTGCGCTCAGGTCTCATTAATGTGTGCACAACAGACAACTTCACCCAGCCGTTCTGTTGCGTGGTCACTTCCCAGACCCAGCTCAGGCAGAGCGCTTTCCTGAATCCGGACCCGGTGAGGCAAGAGGGCTGCTGGCGGAGAACAGTTTTGGAGAGTGGTTCCCAGCCAGTGGAAAGAATCTCCCCAAAAATCTAAGAGACCATCACAAACCTGAGCACCTTCTCACCAGTGGTGGCTGCTTAGAGCACAGCTTCTCTAACTACATCCTCAGAATGCACATGTTTAAAGCAGAATTATATGAAATCAAGTGCTTTGGTACATGTGAATCTTCTCGTAGGGTGAAGATGAGGGAGCATGTATAGAGCTTTGCTTAATCAGCTACTGGAAGGCTCCTAGATGTGAGGGTGAAGGCAAGACCCTATGTGAGACCGGGCAGTGCTGTAAAGGAGATGCCTATATAGGAGGCAGCAGTTTTCTGGGTAATCTGTTGGGGAGGATGGGGAAACTCAGAGGCAGAAGGAACAAGGCAGCCCTCGGGACGGTGTTGTGGGAATGGGACTGAGATGATGCTTGGGCAAGTCACTGTCTCTGTGCCCGCTCCCTGAGCTCCTGCTCCCCAAATTCCTGCTCTTTGCACCAGTCGGCAGTGAGAGAGAGCAGGGATCAGTCAGGAAGGAGATGCCTGCTTAATAAGGCAAGCATTAGCAAGAGTGGAAAGCTTTCTGATTAATCAATAAGTTAAATTACTGTTCATTAAATCTCCACAATTCTTGTCTGTCTGTAATGGCAGCCATTAACTAATTGATTCTTCTGGGTACTGTGCCTGGGTCTCTTCTGGTGCTGTTTTCAGTGACACACTTGCTATCTCCTGCTGCCTCCCTTGTATGTACTCATTTAGCCATGTCCGGCCTCTCCAGCAGCACTTCTGAAAATAAACAGTGTTTCGGCATCAGGAACCTCACAGCTAATC
The DNA here is from genome assembly GCF_018139145.2 of Gymnogyps californianus. NCBI lineage: Eukaryota > Metazoa > Chordata > Aves > Accipitriformes > Cathartidae > Gymnogyps > Gymnogyps californianus. The sequence continues at coordinate 990,778 of NC_059479.1, forward strand.
AAGGCTGGGATTCGGGTCCGACTCCTGGAACATGCTGATAAATGGCACCTTCGGATGATTCAGTTAGCGTCCGTCCGTCCCCTGTCCCCCCCGCTGAGTCATTACCATGCCTTCCCATCTCTGCGCTCGTTTGCTGGGTTCCTTCACTCCAGGGTACCGGGAGGGGTTTCCCCCCCGACCCCCCCGTCCCAGCTTCTCTCCAGATTTCCCAAACCTACTGCCTGTAACCGTGCTTCACGGCAGCGTTTCTTCCTTTGCATATTTCATCCCTGTTCAATTTACTCTTCTGAAATGCTTTAAAGCTCCGAAGTTTGCTCCTTCAAAGAACTCGAAGCTTTCCTCTCTTTCCCAAAGATTAATTACAGCTTCAAACACCGGCAGTAACTTTCTTCAATTACTGTATTCCTGCTCAGTAACTTCTTGAGGATTAAAAGTTCCCCTGCCTTGTGCTTGACAGTATCTTGCGCTGAGCTGGGCCCTCACTCCACTGGCAGCTGCAGCTGAAAGCTTCATAAAGTCAGGTTAATCTGATTAAAAACCTGCAGTGTGAAGAGAAGGGGTACTTTATTCTCGCAAGGATCCTAGCCCATGTATAGTTTACGAGCAGAAAAGGTTATTTTCCTGCAATCTTGAAGTGGATCTGAAAGTCAAATGCTTTATTCCTGCTCACACATCATCACTTAAGTGCCAATTTTTGCTCTTCATCTCATAAGTCACAGCTTCCCTGGGCCGGGCGGGATTGTGGCAAGAGGTAAATGGTTCAAGAATATGAGAGTCAATCCAGGGGCTTCTGCCCCAGAAGCCGGTAGGGGAAGATGTGCGACACATCAGCATCACGGCATCATCTCCTCCAGATGCTCTTCAGGGAAGAGTTGGCATTTATGTTTATTACAAAAGACAATGCCGCTGATGTGTATGAGGCACAGCTCTGTTGAGTTAGAAATCTCCGTTGTTACGTGGTCGTTTTTTGGCATCATTGCACGGATCACTCAGAGCTGTCCCTCCGGGCTGACTGCAAGTGCCACGGCATCCAGCTCTGCAGCGAGCCCGAGCGGAGGTTTGAGAATCCAGCATTTCCCAAACCAGCTGTTTGTTTCCCCAGTAACAGAAGTGGCTGCCAAGCCCTGCCCTGGGGAGGGAAACTGGAGATGAAGTGAACTCGCGGAGCAGGGCTTATGGCTGCCCATCCCCTCTCCCCAGGGAGAGACCCTGCCTGGCACTGGAAGGCTTCCCAGCAGGGTGCGAGGCACGGCTGAAGGCTGCGGTTTAGTGGGGGCCAGAGGAAGGACCTGCTTTGGAGCAAACTGGTCTGGCAAGATATGGAAAAGGATGAAAAAGAGATGGAAAAGGGGCTGAAGAAGAGGTGGAAAAGGGGCTGAAGAAGACTGGTCATGGGAATGAAGTCCAAAGGGCCAGAGCAGATAGACTTGGAGCGCCTGGAGCAAGACAGGAGCTGCTTGTCCCCCTATTTCATCCAGCCCTCCGGTGTGCAGAAACCTGGAGGGTCACCCACGTGGGTCAAAGTCTTCTTCCCATGACAAGGCCGGGCCAGGGTCTCGGTACCTGCCTGGCAGGGTCCCCAGGGTTGGGACCAGCCCCTCCCTCGGTCAGCTCTGGCGAAGCCGAGCTCTGCAGAGCCTGCCGGGCAGCAGGGGCGGCTAGGTGGCCAGCGTGCCCTGACGTGGGGGAAATCCTCTGCTGGTCCCTACAGACAAAATCCCGCGGGAGGTGCACTCCACACTGCCGGCGGGCATGGCCAGGCTCGCCGAAGGTGACACGGGGCACGCTTCACGCTGGGGATGCAGCTCTGCCTGCTCCCCGCTGCCTGCAGGAGGATGGACGGCAGCCCAAGGCGCATCCTCAGCTGGAGCCCGCTCCCTGCTTTGGTGACTTTTTGCTTTCACGGGAGTGAATCTGAAGTGCACGACATTTTTCTTCCCCATCCAGGCACTGAAAGAGACCTGGAATTAATTGATTGATATTTGCAGAGACAGCGAGATAATAACATTGACTGACAAACTGCTTGTTTCTCTCCCTCTTTTTTTTATTTCTGCAAAGTTAGTACAGTATTCAGTGAACTTTCCCCAGAGGATGAACCACTGAGTCATCTGGGTTGGTTTGTTTGGGCTATGTGGCCCAGCACATAATTTGTGCTGTGAAGATGGACCCCCAAGCTGTTTCTGGTGAAGGGAGGATGAAATTTATATCATCCCAATGAACTGATTCTCTTATCTGCGTTGTCTGCTCAGCATCTAATGAACTAATGAAATATGCAACAATTCAGCTATAGAACAGACCTCACTTTTAAATTAGCACTAATTAGAGATAATTATCTTGGCTGGTTTGATGTTTCTATGTAATGAGCCCGGGTTTTCTTTTGTTAAGAATTGGTGTGGTCAAATATATGAAACGGCACACTGCATTTCCACAAGTGCCTTTTATTCCTGACTTACTTTAACGTCTCCAAGAGGTCCACTCTTCCTTTTGATGCCATTTCATTTGGCTGTCTTGTTGATGCCCCTTCTTGACGGTAGGGAGGGATGTAACGTGACAGCCGGGTAAAAAAGCATTGCAATCCCTTTCAGCTCCTGCCCTCCTATCCCCTGTTCTTGCTCCCCGCCCCGAAAATGCGGCACTGCGGAAGGGGTAGGACCAACGCACGGCTCCCGCTGGCAGTTGGTGCGTGAGCATCAGTGAGCCGCGGCACAGGCGGTCAAAGCCTCCCTGTCCCCGTCCCCTTCCCAAGGAAAAGGACCGAGGACAACCTGAGCAGCTTGGCAGAGCGGGACGCAGCAACCGGCAAGCTTGCTGCATGATTCACGCTCCGAACACAAACGGAACGAGGACTGCCGGAGCTCCCTTAAAAACTGTCAGCTCCCGTCTGTCCTCTCGTCTCGTAGGTGATGCAGCCTCTCTGTGCAGCCGCCTGCCATCGCTCAGATGCGCTGCGCTCTGTCTGTCTGTCGGCTGCTGCCTCCGAATACCCCCATCACCATGTGCTGGTGCTGCTGTCTGCCGTCTGTACGGTCAATACGGCACGGCGCTATCTCTACATCTCTCGCCGGGGTTTTCTAGAGCACCAAACGCTGCAGTATCAACGCAATCAATCACACGTAGCCAGATTACCTTTCCTATCTGTGCTGGTTTTGGCTGGGATAGAGTTAATTTTCTTCATAGTAGCTAGTATGGGGCTGTGTTCTCACTTTTACCCTTCCGATTCTCTCCCCCATCCCACCGCAGGGGTGGACTGTGTGAGCGGCTGTGTGGGGCTTAGCTGCCAGTTGGGGTTAAACCACGACACTATCCTGTAATCAGTAATTTGCCATGGATCCCTCATTTTTCAAGGGAATTTTAACAGCCTGGCTGGTGACAAGCTGCCAGGGCAAAATACTGTAACGTGTGATAAAATTACAGATCCTTCTATCGCAGAGCAAGGCACCTTTTCTTCCCGCTCCTCCGCTCCGTGCTCCCATAACCGGCGGAGCTGCGGGAGCCGTGCGGGACACGAGGCAGGACAGCCTGGCATCGCAGGGCCACCTAGTCAGTCCCAGGCTGCTGCCTGCACCCTGCCAAATAATTCTGTCAGCGCCTGTTTTATGGGCCTGAAACGGGAAAAAGTGAAAGGTGCTCTTTGCCTTTCGTTAGCGGGGAATAGGCGCGAGTCGTTTTTTACGACTCACACCTATTCCCCGCTAACGAAACGGCACGTCCACCCCCCCCAGGTCCCCTTCTCCCCACGGCATGGCCACGCCGGGGCTCGGCCGGGGCTGCGTTTCCCTCCCCGTCTCGGCATGGGGAGAGCAGCAAGCACCGTGCGCTTTCCCGTCGCTTAATTGGAGCGATGCCGTGCGGTCCCCTGGCACCCAACGGCGGGCCAGCGGTGGCAGGCAGCCAAGGTAATTATGGCTGAACGGTCCTCTCTGAGTCCCCGAAGAGTCTTTACGAATCGTCGGGTAACGGCTGTAGTTCAAGAGAGCGTGGTCTTTGGGGAGCCGGTGTAATTACTGAGATGTTTAAGCCCTCTCTGGCAGCGCTTGGTCGTGCTTCCCCTGGCTGCCATGTTGATAGGGAGGTGGCACAACGCACCCACGGCCGGTGCTCCAGCCCGCCCCGGGACAGGGGCGATGGGAGGCAGCCGTGGGGCAGGGGGTCGAATGCGGGCTGGGGGCTGCTGTCCCTGCAAGAGCTGCAAAAGCAGCAGCAGGGCAGCCCTGCAGGGCTTTGGGCTGGGGAGGGAGCGGAGAGGAGGGGGCTCGAGCGCGGGGCTCAGCCACTTGCCACCTTGCACCCCACCGGCACAGCAACACCTCCCTCTTTATTAACAGCAATTATTTCCCTTTCCCGTTTATTATGATTAACACTTGGAGGTTGCGCTGGATCAAGTATTGGCTTCCGCTAAACGTTTTTATAAACACGTACACACACATATATCTCTCTCGCATATATACGCAGAGATTTTTCTGCGCACAAACACTTCCCAGACTTTCTTTCTAGCCCAGTATGGGCCCAAAGCAGCACCAGTGCTCGGGGGACGCGCACGCTGCTCATTTGTGGCTGGTGGGAAGAGCGCAAAGCCAAGGGGCTGGTTTCTCTGCTGATAAAACGCAGCCAGTGGAGCTCATGGTAATTTATATCTGCTGGCCCTTGCTCTTGTGTTAGCTTGGCCCTGGGCTCCCCAAGACATGAAAAGGTCTCATAAATTCCCAAAGCTGACAGAGGGCTGTTTGGCTTCGCTGGATCCTGCAGAAACGAAATGTGCCATCTGAGGTGGTACCGCGTAACCTGTGGCTACAGAAAAATGATCTTGGCTGGATTTCCATTAAACCACTCAGCGAGTGAGAGTGAGTGATTTGAGGCCGTCCAGAGCTGATCGCAGGGTGCTGGGAGGCAGCTGGGGCTCTGCAGAGCAGGTCTGCGAGTGCTGGTAAAGAGAAGAGGATTTTGCAGCCTCTTACACTGCACAGACTGAGGGGGTGTGGCGGGTGGGGGGCTGCAGGAATCCCTGGGACTGACTCCTTGGCAGCAGTGAGAGCAAGATGAAGCTCATTGCCGTGTATCTCAAACCCGAACCTCACTGCTCTCATTCAAGGAGACCACAGCAACATGAGACGTGAGAGCATACAAGCCCTGAGGCCACAAGGCACCTTACGAGAAGTACATGCACTTACGAGAGGAACAAGACCCTGCAGGGTAAAGCAAAGCAAAGCAGAAAGTCTTAGGCTGCTCGGAGGCTGCGCACAAACCCAGTAATTCCCCTGCCCCTTTACTCCTCTCAGCAAAACAGCAGAGATGCAAGACTTGGAGCAGCCTGAGCTGTTCTTCCTCGGGCAGGAGGGCGGGAGGAAGGGCAATGGCCTAACAGACAAACAGGTTTCAGGCAGCGAGAAAGCAAAGACATCAGAAGCATCACCTAAAGCAGCAGAAGGCTCAGGCTGTGCAGCAGCTTCTTCCTCCTGCTCTGCTTTGCAGACGGGTGCCTTCTGCTACCGCAGCCCCAGCAGTCACACCGGTCACCTCCGCTGTGTCCCCTGTCACACAGAGCTGGATTTGCAAGCACAGGTTTCTGAAAGCATCAAAATGCAGCAGTCACCTCATCCCCTGGGGTTCCCCCCCGCCATAACTGGGAGAAACCTGGACTTGACACGAGCTCTGAGCTCCGAGTCCCCTGTCTGGAGCCATCACGGACAAGCCTGGCTGGGGGGACCTAGGGAAGATGCTTTGCCCTGTGAGCATGGCATCTGCCCGCACCTCTGCTGGCTGGTCCTGAGCTGGGCCGGGCTGCCAGGAAGGGAAGAGAAGAGCAGACTACAACCGAAACGCTTTTTTTTTTTGGTCACAGGTCAGTGAAAATCCTGCAAGTCCAAACTTCCCGCCTCCATCCGTTTTGCCCCATCCCTGGCCCTGACCAACACCCAGGCACCAGCCAGAGCAGAGGGGCCGTTGCAGAGCAGCGGCAGCAGAGGACAGATCCCCCCCATGCCGGGACGGCATCCCTGGTGCCACGGTTAGAGACAGCAGCTGAGCCCCCAGCCCCGGCAGAGGCCAACCCGCGGGGGTCAGGCTCAGCCCCACTCCCCTCCTGTGCCTCCTGAGGTTGCAGCTCTAGTTTCCACCTGAACTAATTGTTTAAAAAAAAAAAAAAATCATCTCTCAAATGTGATAAGATGGGGGGGTGAGGCAAGCCCCCCTCCGGGATCTGCTTCATGGAAGGGCACCTTTCCCTCTGACTGTCTCACCTCCTTGAGAACTCTGTTACCTGAAGGACTGTTTCAGGGGAATTTATTCTTCATGGAAGAGATTGCAATAGCAAATTAGCACTGTCTTCAGACTGATCCCAGGCAGGCCCCAAGCGAGCACCTGAAGCTAAGGCCAAGGAGGTGCAGACATTATGTCCAAGCTGGAGGCTGTCACAGGCTGCTCCCAATGCTATAGTCCCTCTGTCCCCGTATGTCAGAGACCTGGGCTGCGGCTTCCCCCCCCACCACGCAGCCTGCCTCCCACCCAGGCAGCCGGGGACCCCAGAGCCCCAAAGGGAGGGCAGGCAGCAAAGCCACGCTCCTTCCCTTTCTTGCCTGTGAGACATCTTTGCTGCCGCCACCAGATGCATAACAGTAAGTGAGAACCCGCACTAATCTCCTGGGAACGGTCAAGATTGTCTGTCATCATTGTTTTTGAAGCTATTTGGAGAATAGCTTGTTCCCGTTGGGAGCACAGTCAACACTCCTGCTATCTTTGGGATCTCTGGCTCTAGAGACAGGAATTTTACTTTTCAAAGTGAAAAACAAAGCAGCATTCATGGGCACGGTAATCGCTTCCGATGCCATCTGAGCTGTGGATTACACAAGAGGGCATTTAAGGCACCTTTCAGAGTCCCCCGCCTTCACACAAGTTTTCCTTTGTCCCCTCTCCACCGCCCAGCCCCACCTGTAGCATCTCCCCACCGCAGCCCCCTCCCAGTGAAAGCTCGCAGGCACACCCAGCAGGACCCCCCAGCCCGTGTCAGACCCCAGCCGTCGATCGCTCCCTGCCCGACCCCAGGCAGGAGCAGGCTGGGCCCTGCCTACGGCTGACCCCGGCACCGGGGACACCTCTGGGTGCACCCCTTCTCCAGACCTCGGCACCTCCAGGTGAAGAGGGGAGATGCCTTTGCTCACCTTAGAGGTGGGGAGGAGTCCTCCGTCACGGGGTCCTTCAGACACCCCCAGTGAAGGGTTAAACGCCCCTGGCACAAACACGTCCAAGCCACCCACCTTCAGAAGAGGGTTCTCTCTTCGGCTCGTTTTCCAGGAGGGACACGTCTCAAAGGCTAAAGTGAAAACACTTTACTCAAAAAAAGGTAGCTAAAACCTGACGGGGTCATGTGATGACAACTCGGGTAATGAGACCGGCTGGGGACGGGACACCTCTGTTTCTTTCAGAGCACGAGTTTTACATTGCAGTGAGGCCCCAAAGAGTGACTGTTTTCCATAGCCGTGTTCTCCCCAACTCTTTTTGGTCACTGCCAGCTTTTCCCTGCCACCCAAGCAGCCCCTCGCTGGGCAGAGCAGGGCTCCGGCAGCCGCCTGCCTGCTTTTCCCTCCTCAGATCAAAGATACAAGCGTCACCTGCAGCCGTAACCAGTAGCAAAGCCGTGCTGGTTTGCGTACAGAACGGGTGTCTTGTACCGGCAGACGCCACTGCTGCTGTCAGCGCCGACGGGCGCCTTGTCGGGATTTGCATTTCAGAAGGAGCCCGCAGCCGGGTGCGATGTTGCACATCTCCTCCGCTCGTCACATTTGCATACAGCTCACAGCGAGGAGCATCATCCCCATCCCTCCCCGCCGGGTGGGTTCGGTTGTTGGGCTTGTTGCTCCCTTAGCGTGCTGCATCGGTGCTTTGCCGTTCCCTCGCCCCGCCTTCCCTGCTCTATGCCATCGAGCGGCAAGCTGAAGTGACCCCTCCACGGCCTTACAGAACCCTGCAGGAATTTAACTCACTGGGTCCATCTCTGATAGCAGGCGAGAGGAACTAAACGTGACACAGTGCCTTCATCACAGCACCTGCAGGTCCCATTTCAAGGCTGGCAAAGCAATAACTGATGCTGAGCAACAAAAATCCATCCCAGAGTTTTAGTGACAGAAAATAACCAAAGAGCAAACTTAGGGATGCGTCTTTCCTTGTCCTGCTGCTTCCTCCCCGAGGGAAGATTTCTGCAGGCTTTAGTGCCCCCAGAGAAGGTCCCCCCGGCCCCAGCAGCTCCTTACCCAGGCAGGAGCATCCTGCCTGGCGCTGGGTACTCACCCCGCACACCCTCGACGGTGCCAGGGCAGCAGCTGCAGAGTGCAGGTTCAAGGATCCCTCTCCCTGCATTAGGGCTCTGTAAACAAGTCTGCACTCGGAGAAGAAAAATTGGCAGGTCTCCTGCTTTTAGTAAACAAGCTGTCAGCTCACCGCGTCCCCCCAGCACACACGCTCCTTGCTGCATCCATCTTCCCTGATCGCTTGGCCCATTTTCTCCCAACCAAGGGGCGATTTGATTTTGTGGAAGGAGAGGGAGCAGTTTTCTTAGGTGATTTTACCTCGAGTAGAAACCTTCCCTTTGAGCTGGGCCATCCAGGAGAATGATCTTACTCCACTAGCCCTGCCTCAAGCAGCACAGCAATGTTATCCAGCAATTTCCTTTGGCATCAAAGCTGAAAGCGGGCACGTAACCCAGAGTTAACAACATCACAGCAGCATGGATATTCACCTCTCGCAGAGTGATAGGAAGTGGAATTGATTGCAAGAGATCAGACACCGAGACTCTCATTAACTTCTGCTAACACCTGAGCGGCTGACAGACACTTGCCTTTTTGGATTATCTTCTGCACATTTCCAGCCGGTGACCCTGGGTCCGCTCCAGCCCGTTTACTTAATAACATGCGGCATTACCAGCGTGGCGGCTCAGACCCGTCTGCACCACGCTCCCACCGGAGCGTCCAACCCCTGGAGCGTGTCTGAGCGGCGTTGCAGCACCGCAGATCCGCTCCGTGCCGTGCCTCCCATCTGCCCCCCCCCCCGTGCCCTGCTACCCATAACACGGGGGAGGAGGATGCTCTCCCCCCCCCAGGAAACGTTTCCCCCTGAGCAGCTGGAAGAGCCGAGGCAGCGGCAGGCTGAGCCCAGCTGCCCTGATGATGATGTCAGGCTGAATTTGCACACAGCTGGTGGAGGATCTCTAAGGCACGACCTCTCCGGACACGCCGGAGCATCTGATGTTATGAAGTAATGGGTAAAACGCCCACAGATACCGACGCACGTGGGCAGCCGTGCCTTCTGCACGAACCCCGGTACTACAGAGCAAGCCTGCCAAGCGGTGCAACACACATCCAAGAGCAGGGGTGCCGAGGAGGGGCTCCCGGCTGCCACGCCAGCTTCCCACCTCTGGGGCCGGGCCCCATGGCAATTTATACAGTGTCCAAACCCACAGGTTTCTCTGTACAGGACCCTCCCGGCTGGCTGCGAGCTGGTGCATCCTTTCAAGCCCACCCCACAGCACTGACAGGCTGTGAGGCCGAGGCTCAGGGCTGCAAAACTCAAATGAGAGGGAGCTTTAAAGCACGGAGGAGGAGGCACGAGCAGAGCAGGAGACGGGGAGCGCAGGCCTGGTTTGTGCAAAGGCATCGCTGGGTTTGCGGGGAAAAGCACGGGCAGAGCATCGCTGCTTCAGCCCCAGCATGCGGCCGGCGAGCGAGGCTATTTCCAGCTCTGCCGCACGGCTCCCTCCTGCCTCGCCTCCGAGAGCGGTAACACAACCGTTGGGGAACGTAGCAGGTGCTCTTTAATCTCGCCCACTGACAGTTTTGCTGACAAGAAGCTTTTTTCCCCCAAACCTTTTGTCTTGTCTTTTGTTCTGGCGGAGTTTGATATCCCTCTTCCCGCTGTCACAGCCGCTCCAGGCTCCTCTCCACCTGCCCTGTCACAGCCTCTTTTAAGAGGAGCAGCAGCAGGTTAACCTCATTAAGAGCCTCCCACCTCCCTCCTCTCTCCAGCTCCATAGTCTTCCAAAGCCAGGTTATGATTACAGGGCACCCTTGAAAGGCAAACTAATACAGCCTGCGAAGGGGAAGATGCTCTGTGCAGCTAGCGCATCCCTCCGGGCATGAAACTCCCAAAGCTGCTGCTGCTGCAGAAGGCAGAGCATCCGCACCCCTGATGAGGATCCTTCCACCCATCCTCCCTCTGACTGCACCAGAGAGATCAGCTTGGAAATAGGAGAACTGCCCCACTTTTCATTGCTCTTTTTTTTCCCCCCTTTCATCCCCTACACATGCTGCTGTTATTAAATCAGCAAAGAAACAAACCTCCCCTGGGAGCTACACCCTCCTGCCCACAAGCAAAAGCAAAGCCAAAGTGCAAAGCTTTGCTGGCAATGGAGCTGGCCACAAATTCGCCGTGTCACCTGGAGTGCCCGGGGAGGACAGCAAGCACGCGGGGAGGCAGCTCCAGGCATGGCGGAGGGGCTGAGCCTGCGGGAGCCGGTGCCGTGCCTGCGCTGGTGGCCCTGTGGGTCAGGAGCGGGGCCCACTGGAAGAGGAAGAAAGCAAGAAAAGAAGAAGGTGCTGGAATATCATAAGAGGGCAATGGGTTTTCATTATCCTAACCTAGAGGTGCCTGCTTTTAAGAAAAAAGCAGCAAATTAGTATCTTTTAAACAAAAGCAGAGAGGAGACACAGCAAGCAAGTTCCTCTTCCCTCGTTCACAACATCTGTCTCAGATCATCCTGCTAATTTCAAGTTACTACAAACTCCTTTAATTCCCTGCCAGAGCTTTCAAAAAAAAAAAAAAGTTTTTTGAAACCACAGGCTAGCCAGCTCCACAGCCTTGAATTAAACATGCAAGTGAGCAATGAGAACAAAAATTTAAAAAAGAAAAAGAAAGGTCAGGCTGCGTTTCACAACAACACACACGAGCTACTGCCCAGCAGGAAGGAAGATGGGGAGACAGTCCCCTCTGTGGAAGCACTCCCCCGGCCTGCCCAAGCCCCTGGGGCTCCAGGGGGTAACAGGACATGGGAGCACATGGGGAATAAAGGGTGAAACCCCCCTCCTCCCCAGCACAGCACCTGCTGGACACGAGCCAGAGCTCAGCAGGGTGAGGGGGACCCAGCCCCGGTGCTACGCAGCTCCCCCCGCGCCGCAGCTCCGGGTCAAAGATGCACTGGTCCTGCCCAGGCTGGCTTAGCCAGCCCTTCCCAGCCCCAACCTCCCTCCCCTCCAGCAACCGCAGCATCTGTCTGGGTCGCCCTTTTCCCAGAGACCCACTCTGCACCCACTCACACATAAGCAGTCCCAGCTGGTCCCAGGCATGTCTCAGCAGGAGGTTTTAATCTCCTAATTGGCACATCCCAATGGAAAAGCATTTAGAAAGATACCGGTGCTCTCAGGAGGTTCTTCGCCCATGAAACAGCTTATGATGGTGCGTGTACGGGCAGCGCCTGTGCCATCTTCTGCGGTGCAGATTAGGCTGTCTCCAGCCTCGCCAGTGAGGCTGGCCTAGGGCCCATATCCCTGGGGAGTGGAGGATGTGAGAGGCTGGCATGAGGGCTTTGAGGGGCAGAGCAACAGTGAGCAGGGAACAAAGGATTCTGATTTTATCTGCAGGTAGCACAAAGCTGCAGTAATGCCAAGGACAGTGCTCAGGGGGACAGGAACTGAGATGAGGTGGAGTTTGGGTCCAGATGTTCTCCAAGTCTCACGGTCCACCAGAGTGGCTGAGAAGCAGGACACAAAACGGGCAAATGACCAAACTTTGGCGGCAAATGCACCTGCAGAAACATTCCCCCAGTCCCTACACTTTCTCATCTATCGGGGAGCAGAAGCAAAGGCTAAAAAATACAGGGGGGCTCAAAGCTCCTGTAAATGAGCATCGTTGACTAGAGTAAATTTACACTGATTTATGCCTGTGAAAGCTCTGCCCGGAGAGGAAAAGCTGTGCTTTCTGTTTCTGGACAGGAACAAACTGAGGAAAAGCACAACCAGAAAAGCTGGGGTGGAACAACCAATTCTCTGAAGATCCCTCTCCACATCCTCCCCATCGCGCTCTGGATGCAGAGCCCCTCGGAAGAGCCGCCCACGGCAGCAGCAGCTCAGGGCCCTGCAAGCAGAGAGCTTCCTCCCCTCTGCAGATCCTGCGTTCCTTCCTATATCTGGGATCTGAGGCTTAAATAAATATGTGACTATGTAAATAAATACGAAGTGTGTAGCTTGAGAGGCAGGTTAATGGCTGGGGAAGCTGGGCTTGACCTCGGTGACATTTCAAATCAGTTCTGCTGCGCTGGGCTGGTGCTTTGAAGGGATTTGCGCTTGGGCTGGATGTGGAGGAAAAAAAAAAAAAAGGTTAAAATTCATCATGTGAAGAGGCTGTTCAGAGCTTCCTTTCTCCTGGGGAGAGACCTTCGCCTCCTCCGGCGTCCTGGGGCGAATGTCCGAGCCCAGGAGATGCTGGGGAAGGTGGGCAGCTCAGAGGTGGGCACGCAGGAGGAGATGCCGGGCAAGGTGGGCAGCTCAGAGGTGGGCACGCACGATCCTCTTACCCTAATGTAGCTCCCAGAGACGTGGGGCAGGCAGGCCGGGAGCAGGCACGGAGCATCGCCCCCGGGACATCCAGCCCCGTGGTGGCCGCCGAGCTGGCGCAGCTGGATCCTCTCCTGCTTCGGGTGGATCACGCAGGCAATGGGGCAAGTGCATAACATATCCACACATGTACGTTATATAGAGATACGCTTGCGTGTGTGTAAAATATATATACATACATATGCATGCACAGAGATAAAATTCATTAGAAGTGGGCAGAGAATATATTACTAGTGCTTAATACCTGCACTGAAAGGCAAGTAGATGGCGGAAAAGAATACATTACAAGAACAAAAGGGGTCATATGTACAGGTCTAACTCAGCCCTCTTGTGAGCGTGTGCCGTGATACAGGTTTTAATTACCCAAACCCATGCTGGCCTTCCCACAGGATCGCATCTCTGACGCCAGAGCAGCCTTCTGCCAGGGCAGTCTTCAGCTCTCAAGCATGAGGTATATTAATTCCTCGGTGAACTGATACGACAATTTTTAACGTGGAAGAAAAAAAACATTTCCTGCTCACCCTGGGGAATGGCTGCAATTTTCTTATGGAAGTTCAGCCTCGGGCAAGCAGCGTACGCAGGGAGTTCCAGCCCAGGCAGGAGACGTGGGTACATTTGTGAGCTGAACTCGCCTCCGGTGCGGAGCTGCTGTCTGGTGCGGCTGCCTCGCTCCCCGGCTGGATGCTCATGGTGACGAGGAGCCGGCGGGACCCCTGCGAGGGGATGCTCTGCATGCCTGGCCATGGCTGCTGGCTCTGCCTGGGAGAGCTGGGCACGGCTGTCCCCTCCGGAGCCTGGCCCTGACAGGTACCCGCCGCGCTAACGAGGATGCTGTAATGAGCGTGAAGGCAGATGGCATCACCGAGATCACCCAGCGAGCGCCGGCCCCAGGCAAACGAACCTATTTTTAACAGCCACAGACTGCCCATTGCCGGCTCGCCCTGCTGCCCTTCGAAACCTTCCCTTCCTTCAGCCTTGACGTATTTGTTTTCCTTCCCCATTAAGAGGCTCTCACCAGGGCCTGGCGAATGGAGAAACACTGGCAGGGTTTGTTTCTCCAGCACCATCCCACCGCAGAGCCGCCCCTCCAGCCCGCCGGCAGCTGCGACCACGCTGGCGGCGTTGGACCGGGACGGGGTCCCCTCCCTGCCACCGCCTGCCATGGGGCTGCTGGGGACGGGGACATACGGCAGCAATTTCCCAGTCCTGTCCGTCTGCCTCCATGGCTCTGGAGGGGAGCGGACCTGCAGACCCGGGGACAGCTCTGACCCTTCTGTTCGGCTTTCGGTGCCAGCGAGGATGCAGGAGCCAGCGCCCCGTTGCAAGGAGGGGCTGGATTCATCCCGCCTGCAAGGATTGCTCGGGGGCATTGCACCCGCTCCCGGCGGGATCGGCATCACCGCTCCTGCGTGGCCGGTGCCGCTGCTTGTCACCGTGCTGGGCGGTGGCAGTGGTGGCATGCAGCGACAGAGGGTGGGAAGGGGAGAGGCGAGGCTCTTTGCTCCCTTCCAAGGGAGGAAACTTTGTGCCCGTTTCGAATGGCCGAGCAGGAAGATGCCGCAGGAGCTCAGGGTGTGCGGGGGTTTGAGCTCCCAAGGTTTTCAGCCTCTGTGGAGGTCTGGGAAGATGTATTTGGATAATTTTGGCCGGTGGAGTGACTCAGCCTCCCGACAGCCCTCCAAGACCTTTGCCACTCTACCTAAACAGGGATTATTTCATCCTCTCCGAATGGCTTAAGCACTAATAAAAGGCATTAAAAATTAATTTTCCACGCTGTCTGTTGGCGTTTCTTCCATCCCTGGAACGTGCTCAACAAGCAGAACTGATAAGCAAAACCCAGACAACGTCCTCCATGCTAATGCCCCCCCGTGCAGGCGTGCTTCCCCCAGCCTGGCGTTCATCATTAGGGGGCGGCTGTGCAATTATTAACATTCCATCTTTCTCCCTTTCTCAAAAAAAGAAAAAAAGGAAAGATTTTGTTGGCAGCTTGGTGATTTGCTACGGGTGTCAGGCCTGCTTCTCCCTCTCCTCATGTCAAATAACATATGCAAAGGAAATTTATACGCATGCACACAGGCATCGCTGTATGCGACGGTCCTCTGCCACCCGACAAGACTCTCTTCCATCTCCCGACGGCCAGGAGGGAGGTTGCTGGGCTGTGAGCTGCGGGAGAGAGGGGAAGCGAAAGGAGCGGGAGCAGAAGCAGCAGAGGATCAGACAGGGGCTGCAACCCAGCCGGGCTCAGCAGGTCAGCTTGGCCTGCGCGGGGTTTTATCAGGGCTGATGGCAACTCCTCCTTTGGGTCAGGAACTGTCCAAAAAGGACATTTTATTCCCTTCTGCTGGCTGATGGGGTCTTGTCTGGCACTTCTGTCAGCGTACGGGCGGCTGTCATCAGCCAGGGCGAGGGGCTGGAGCGGGGGGGTGCCGGGAGCGGGGGGCAGCGAGACCCCCCCAGGCCCTCCCGCAGCTGCAAAGAGGCAGAGCAGGCTGCACAAACATCTGCTTTTGCCAGGGCACGGGGGTGGAGAGAGGCTTTAGGCTTTGTGCCCGAGATCCTGCGGAGGAAACAGGGCAGGTGTTGAAATCCTCCCTTGCAGCCAGAAACCCCTCTGCCAAAACCAGCCTTGCGGAGTCCCGAAGCGAAGCATCCCTGCCCGGATCAGGTCTGTCTCCGGCAAGCGGCCACGGGGCGAGCTGGGCAGGGTCTGCTCCTCCTGCTCTGTGCCCAGGAGGGGCTCTTCAGGGCCACCCCGACATGGCTGTCACCGAGGGCTGCCGGTGGGTGAAGGTGTGGGACGTGCACGCTGGCCGTTGAGCGAGATTTCTCCCAAACCGGGGATGAACAAGCCCTGGCTGAGACTGGAGGTCCTGGCCGGCATTTGGGCTCCCAGTGTCCATCTCCGGGCACGGTGCGACGGAGGGATATTTGGCAGAGGGACCATCAAAACATAAAAGATGACGCGTGGACCCCAAAGTGACCTTGCAAACCAGCGCGTGGTCCTGCCTCGCTGCACGGGTACCCGCCCCAGCGAAATGCCCCGAGCTGGGTGCAGGGGCAGAGCCTGTCCGTGGGGCCGGTGGGGCTGCCGTCCCCGCAGAGACGGGGGCACCAGTCCGGGAAAGGCACCGGCGCCCCATTCCCAGCCAGCACCGCGGCTGCGCCTGCCTCATTCGCCTCGGATCCACCCAATTACAGCTAATTAGCTTTTCTGCCATAAACCCCTAAGGAGACAATGGAGAAAAGCCTCTGCCTTTGACAGTAATGAAGTTAAATAGATATTTATTTATCCTTTTATTAGACAAACCAATTATAATTTTACGCTTGAAATAGCTAATTTTTAAATGTGATGTCGAAGCATATGTATATACCAACGTAATATCTAGCCAGACCTGGCCTATAACAATCCTGCCTCATTAACAGCATGGCTAAGTTGGTATTTAAATATACTCTAATGCACCCATTCATAAAATGATAATTAAAAATACGCTGAAATGCAGCTATTAAGACAGAGATCCTGGTTATTTATAGGCTCTGTTTTCAGTTTCGAATGATAAAATCCTGAGTAATTGCTTGGACTGGTGAAGTTTTGCTTCCCCTGGCGCTCTGACCCGCTGTGGCTGGGAAAGCAGAGGCTGGCATTTCCCAGCGAGCCTGCCATCCGTCCGGGCAACCGGGGGAAGGCTGCGGACGGACCCGTGCCCGGGCTGAGCCAGCAAAGTCCCCTTTGCCCCTGCAGAAGAGGGGAGCCCAGCATGTCACCAAAGCACACGCACGCTTTCCCTCCTCCTGCAAGATGAGCAATGTCCATCTGGCATCTCCAGAAAGTTTATGTCAAACAGCAGGAAGAGGAGAAAAGCTGCTGCAGATTGCAAGGCAAACACCCGCGGAGCGAGGCTCCTAAAGAAAACACCGGAGAGGAGCCTGTGGATGCACGATGTGCCGTCCGGGTGCCTGTGCCTCAGAAATAAGAGAAACGATAATTAGGCCACCCTCGTCCCAAGTATTTGCAAATGCCTAATTGGATGCTGGAGGCGACTGGTAATGCGGGGTTTGGATTTCTTTTAAGAGCGCAGTGCTAGTGTTTCCCGTCCGCGGGAGCTCGCCCACGGCCGCTCTCCCCAGCCCTGCGGGGTCCCTGCGCGCTGCGACATCCCTCATCCAGCAGCATTTGCCTCCCTGCCGGCTCAGCGGGCAGTACCCTGGCCTGGGCAGCAAAATGCCGGATCCCAAATTTCCTGCTCCGACCAGGTTTGCTGCCCGTTCCTGCCGTGCAGGGCGGTGCGACAGGGATGGGGGCTCACGGGGAGGCTCAGCACGCTCTCGGAAGGGCTGTGCAGGAGCCAGGTTAAATTCGCAGGGCGTTGCAGGCAGGCTGGGATGTGCAGCCCCTGCGCAGGGGATGGAGGAACCCAGAGCAACGCCTTCCCCCTTTTCCCAACGGGCAGGCAGCAGTGCCCTGCCTGGTCTCACAGCCCCGGCATGAGGAGCACTGCGGCATTAAGCAGCCCCTTCCCAACGAGCGCCTCCACCTGCACCCAGCTCTCCTGTGGTGGTTTGTATGAAATGAGTTTGCTGGGGCTCAGCCTGGCCTGCAGCTCTCTGGGCTCCCAACTTCTATTCGCCCCGTGGGAAATCAGAGGTAACGAAGGCTGTGACTGATGCACAGGGTTTTACTGTCCTGCCCGGTCCAGCTGCCCACCCGGGCTCCTATCCGAGCCCGTCCCATGTGGCCTCCCCCTGCTTCAGTGCTCTTCCTCCTCCTCCTCCTTACTTCTCTCCTGCCTGTCCCAGCACCGTGCTGCTCTCCCGTGCAAAAGTCATCCCTGCTGCACGCAGCAGCTCTCTGCTGCCAGACTGGAGCGAGGAGGGGATTTATCCCTTTCCAGACGGCTGAAAAGCAACGGAGCTGAGCGGCCGGTCAGGCTCTGGGCTGTCCAAGATGTTTGCCCTCAAAGCAGTTCAGGTCCTTCCTCACCATCGCTTGTCCTGCTCCACTCGTGCTCTCGCACGGGTTCCCAGCACGCACTGGTAATCGTGGCCCCGTCACCCCCGTCCTCCCCGCTGGAGCGGGCTCTGGTTTCCCCCTGCCTTTCCCTGCCATCTGGACGTGGGGCCGGGTGGCTGGAGACCATCTGACTTCTCAGCCAAATGCTAGATACTGGAGATCATAGAGGGACTTTTAAAAAATTAATTTCGCTGCCTATAAAGCTCCAGAGAGTGCAATTCAGTGCTCAGCTCAGCTGGCTGTTTCGGCTCCGGGCAGGATCTACCACAGAGCGGTGCGACCCCATGGCGTTTGGAGCCATCTGGCCCGGCAACCCAAGGCCCACAGCCCCGGCCCCAGCCCGGCGCGGGTCCCGGTGCTGCTGATCCCACCCGGTCCTCTGGCTCTTCATCAACTCCCCTCTTCCCACAAGACCGGGGGCCTCCTGCACACATTTCTAGAGGCAGGCAAGAGTGATTTGGGAAATGAGAAATTTGCTTTAAAATGTGATTTCAGCCGTCTCACACCTAGTCAGGATTTTCAGCTAATTTTGCTGAATGCTTCTAGTTGGAGACATTTTTGCTTCAGGGCTAGAGGCACAGAACGACCCATGAGAAGTTGGCAGCTTTGCATCCTGCAGCCCAAGCGTTGGGGCATGGGGTAGAGGATATCATTCCCAAGGATATAGGAGACCCTTTTCCAGCCTGTCCTCTATGGCTCTTTTCCCAGTCCCTTAGCTCAGCCCTCTGGGCATCGATCTGTGCGCTCGGCCGCACGTGGGACCCCGCCGCGTGGCGGGGTCAGGGGGAGCCGGGGCAGCAGTGGCAGCGCTGTCCCCTGCAGCTCTCGCCGGTGCGAGCACAGCGCCGTGGCCAGCAGCCGCATCTGGGGCTCTGCGGGACGGGGCTGCTTGCGCAGAAGGATGGTTTCGGATGCCGTGCTCGCTGTGTGTCCCTGCAGCTCTGCACAGCAGCATTTGCCCTCTCTCCCGAAGCTGCTGTGGAAGGGGTTATGGGGAGAGGCTTTCCAAAGGGAAAAGGCTTTCCAAGGACAGCCAGCTGCCAGCAGAAGGGCACGGCAGAGCAGGACGGCTGCTGGAGGTGGAGGTGCTAGAAGGAGCCCGGAGCTACGGGCAGGAGACCCACAGAGCGTGTGCTGGGTGCTGCTGCCTTGCCAGCCCCAGGGCATGTTCCTCGCTGGCCCCGTGGCCCTGGCAGCTCCACGGCCCCTGGCTCTCGGGGCTGCGGGGTGTCCCTCCACGCAGCCGGAGGACCAGGGGTCCCAGCGCTCTCGGATGCGCAGGATGTTTTACATCTCCCATCTGCTTCCCCGCCACCGCTGCCATCTGGCTCTTTCCCAGCCTGGATACTTTCTTCCTAACGCCTCACCTCGCTGCTCCACCAGGCTCAGCGGCTTCAGGGCATGCGGAGCCCTGGCTTCCGCTGCCATTCCCAAATCACCAGCAGTCCAAGGCTCGTCTCTGCACTCCGGCTGGGGCAGCGCTTGTGGCTGCCCTTCGCAAGGGGCAACTGCTGTTTTCTACCTCCTCGCTGCTTTCTGCCCAAGATGCTGCTGCAGCATCCTCCCTGCCCCGGGAAACCCATGGCGAATGCCCAGCGGGTTTGCTGGACCTCCTGCTTTCAGCTTTACTCCTTGTCGCTTCACCTTCGTTAAACCGAGCTGTTCCGGGTCATTCCCCATGGAGCAGAAGTGAAGATGGCCTTTAGGACCCAAAAAAAGAGCAAGACCTCCAAAGGAGCTGATGTGTTTGGGAGGTGATGGGGGCCACAGCATGACCACACTGTGCCACCGCTTGTCTCCTTCAGCCCAGCCTGGTCCAGCGAGGCCGCAGCGCTGAGGACGGGCAGGTCTGTGTGCGACAGATGCGAGTCCGAGTCCACCTCGCAGCGCTAACGTAGCACGCAGGCTGGTGGATCCAGGCGTGAGAGAGGGAAAGGGCTTCCAGGGCTGGGCGCAGCCAGGATGTGGATTAGAGCAGCTCTGAAGCTAATTTTCAGTCACTTGCTGGAGGCATGTGCCACAATGAACTGATGAGGAACGGGCCAGAACCCATTAAATCCTCTGCTAAATGCATTCAGCTAAGCATGTGCCCTGCCTGCATCTTGCCAGCAGCAAAGCCTCTGGGTCCAGAAAAAGCCTGGCCTCGTTTCCTCCCAGGGTGCTGCCCCAGAGAGCAGGGTCTCACTCCAGTGCCGCCCACCCAGCCGTGTCCCTCCTGTCCCTGCTGGCAGCGGGCTCAGCTGCACGGCAGAGGGAGGGGGACACCTTCCCCGTGTCCCACGGGGTGCGGGTCTCCTTCGTCCTGCGGTGATGGGAGGGGGTCTGCCCACAGCCTCCTGGAGCACCCCTGCTGCTGGCTCCCTGCCGGGGCAGCCGCGACACCCTGGTGATGGCCGTAGCACTTTTTGGGGGACACCACAGGCTGGGGGTTTGCTTGCTGGCCCCTTGGTTTAGCTGGGCACTGCCGGGGCACTGCGGGGACACTGCGGGACCACATCGTCCGGGGGCTGGGGGCCACCCCAGAGACAGAGGTGGGTGACACTCACCCCCCACCCGCCCTGCCCGGTCCCCCCGCCCAGGACTCCATGCACACGCCTCACGCAAGGGAAGCCCAGAGCTGGGTTCCTGCCTTTTCCCCAGCCCCCAGCGAGCGGCAGATGAGGGTACAGCCCCCCCGCTCGGGGCCCGGGGCTGCGCCGTGGGGCGGGGGGCTGCTGCCCGCCGGCAGACACTGGATGGCACTCGCACTCCTTGGCACGGAGGGCTGCCATCGGGTTTTTTTTCAGAGGAAAGCACAGAGGTTGGGGGGGAGGGGGATTTACAGCCCTCCCGACCCCCCCCCGGGCGAGCCCGTGGGCCGGGGGACGTGGCTCCGTGGGGTCCGTGGGTGATGCGCTCCGAGCGGGCAGGAGCGGCAGCGAGCTCACAGCGTCTGGGCGAAGTCACAGCGGGGGCAGCGGGGGCCAGCGCCAGCTCTGCTCTGCGGCAGGGCGGCTTTGGGGGCTCCTCTGCTGCTGCTTTGCACTCCTAAAGCATTACCAAAGGCTGCACAGGCGGGCGCTTCATCAAGGCCACCCCTGCCAAGCACCAGACCGTAGCAGCCCCAGTCCCCGTCCCCGTCCCCCCGCAGCTGGGAGGAGCACTGGCAGAGCTGCTGGCAGTGCCGTGGCTCAGCCAGACCCGCTGCAACCCAGGAGTCCCCGCTCAGCATCGTCCCCGCGGCCAGTTTGCTCGCATATGTGCTGGGGACTCCAGCAGGCTGGATTCCCCTCCGCGGAGCACCGGTCCCCACACCTCGTGAACTCGGTGGGAATTACAACCCATCATTTATTAAAGGGTTGCTGTCAAGGCTGACAAGCCCCCAAATTAAGTAGCTTAAAAATTCCATTAGCTGAGGTCTTTCTGGTGCCATGTCCTATCTCACTTTTGTTTATCAACCTTCACGGCTCTGAATATCTAGTAGCTGCTCAGCTGTGTCTGTATGGTGGAGAGACGTGGCGGGGAGGATGGGAGAGTCGGGGGAGGGAAAAGTTCACCAACATGCAGCACGTACAAGGATCCCTCTATAAACGCACCCTGGAAGCCAGTCACACCGGCCTGTAAACAAGTGGGGCCCCAGTTCTCATGTATTTAGCACTCAGCAGCGTGAGAGCAAAAACTTCACGGGGAGTAGAAAAAGGGAGGGGGCTGGCTTGAGTTGTAGGTTTCTGAGGCTCTGAAAACTGTGGTCCAGACCCGCTGCTATCCCTGCCAAGGTAAGGCGCCCTGTGCCCCTCCACTCGCAGCCTGGCGCTGCTGCTCCGGAGGTGATACGGGCGGGGAAAAATTCTGCATTTGGGTCAAGGAAGACGTGCCCAGGAGGTGCAGGTGTGGGCTTAGCAAGGGGACACGGACACATGGTGCCGGGGCACCAGCTAGGAAAGATGCTCTGCCGCTGCACAGCTCCTCCCGGCACCGCCAGCTCCATCCTGCCGTCCCCGCTGGGGCGTGGAGGTCTGCCATGCACGGGACATGGCAGGACCTCGGAACTTCCAGGGAAAGGGGCTAGTCTTCCTGCGCAGGCACCTCTCCAGACGAGGCTTCCCATCATTTCTAGCTGGGGAGAGGGCTTTTGCACTGCTGGAAGAACATAGTCCTTTAAAATAGAAGCTGGGGCAACAAATGTCAGAGCAGCTCTGGCAGCGACTGCGAGGTGCGGCCAGCAAGAGGGTGATGGCGTCGGGCACATGCCGCTTTCCATTACCGGGACGGCGTTGCGTGTGGGTCCTCGCAAGGGCTTCCATCAACATGTCCTTACCCATCTCTGTCTCGCCGCAGCTGCAGGGCTGGAGAGCGCAGTGTGTGTGCGACACGGGCACGACTGCCTGCGAGGCGGCGGGGATGGGCCAGGCTGCAAAGCAGCCGCAACAGCACAGCCAGTTTGCTCACGCTCTGCAGTGCCAGCTAGGTGCTCTAGAAACAGCTTTCACAGCGCCCAAGTGAAAACGGTGCTAGTTTGCACCTGACCGTGTGCTACAAAATGCCCCTTCACCTCATGCGCTGCAGAAAAGCTGGCTTCCAGACTGCAAACTGCTCCGCTGCCTTCACCGACATTTTCCGGCAAAGATGGTCCCGTAAATGCCGCTGGAGGAGGCAGGGAGCTGCACGCACGTACCGGTGCCATCCGCTCTGGAAATGCAGCGTGGACTAATGGCTGCTGCTCCTCGCTCACCCCGACTCAAACGCAGCCTCTGTCCAGAGCCAGGAGGCGAGGGAGGGAGGGCGGGAGGGAGGGGAGTCGCTCCGAGGATGCAGCTGCTGGGGACAGCTCGGCTCCCCTGCCCCAGCTCAGGTGTGTCCCCTCCTCCCTATTTTGTGACTGTCCCTAACGCTTGCACAGAAGCAGGAAAAGGAGATTTTGTGTCTGTGAGCCCGGCTGTGCTTGTTACTCACTGTCCCTCTGAGCGAGATCACCACGGACGGCTCTAGCAGACGGCAGTGACCTCCCCAAGAGAGGAGAGAAAACAGAGAAATTGCATCCCACTTTATTCAAACAACCAGCCTGGCCCGCAGCTCCAAGACGCAAACTTAATCTGTCTGCAAAGCCGAAACTCCTTCCAGGGCTGAGCAATTAGGGCGAGTGCTGTCCTGAGGCTGTGTCGTGCAGCAGTGCAAGCTATCTAATGGGCGGGGGGAGAAGCCCACCGCTCCCCGGCCGCTCTTCGGCAGGGCGATGCTCCAGCATGCTTTAAATAATCAGCGCAGGTCCCCGACCTGAAGCGCTGCAGCTGCGGCTGCGAAGAGCTCGGTCCCTCTGCTTCTCGGTGACAGCAGTGAGGAACGCTCAGAGAAGGGCAGCGATACAGATGACTCCTGGAAATACCTGAAATGTCAGTTGGAGGATTATTCTCCCGAAATCCTGGTCTGATTTGCAAGTCAAGGAGAATGGGATCTACCAGGAGAATCAAGCAAACTTCAGGAGACATCTCCAAAACTCCGTTTATTTTTAACAGCTGAGTGTTGCACCTTTCTCTGCTCCACGAGCACGGAGCGGTGTGTCCCATTAACAACCCGGCTGTGCCAGTCCGTTGGGCTTACTCACAGCGGGGTTACTCACGGGGCTGCCTGTTTGTTAAAGAACAGGACTGAGACCCGCCGTCCCCTTCAGTGCCACGCGCTGAACGCCCCGTCAGACCGCAGCAACTTCACGAACCGAACCGAGGGAAGACGGCAAACATTTACACGCCAAAACCTGCTGCGTCGGCAGTCGCGTGCTTGCGCACCGTTGGCGCAGATGTGGTGGTGTCGGCATGGAGGAGTGCGTCGGGGCTTGACGGCGTGCGTGTGTGCAGGGACGGGCAAATCCGCGCACGAAACCCTCCCCTCGCCCTCCTGTCTCCAGGAGCAATTACTGGGTGTGAGGGGAATGAGAAATCTGCATGATAAATCTAGAAAAAGCAAACCGCTCCACTCCACCAGGAAGGAACCCGGCTATTTTTTAAGTTCAGGGACGATGCACGCAGCCAGATAAAATATTCAGCCTTGTGCAAAAGAAAACAGGAGGAGACTAGAAACATCCCAGCTCTGTCTGTCCCTTGCAGCCCTCTCCCCACCCGCTCCCCGGGTGCCCGAGGGCTCCCTGAGGCCCCACTGCAGCCCCGTGACACCCGCCTGCAGCTGGGAGGATGCAGAAAGCCAGGCACCGGGCCGAGCGGCCAGTCCCACACCGAACGCCAAATGCGAAATATGTGCCGGGCCATCTCTGGGAAACACTTGCAAAACCCACTGACCCAAATGCTCCCACCCAGAACACGTCCCCGGCTGAGCAGGAGCGATAATGAGATGGAGCAGCAGACGAACGGTTGGCAACCCCTCTGCCAGAGAAGCGATGCCGCCGGCCAAGGAGAGGAGCAAAGGGCTGGATTTACCCCCGCGAGCGGTGGGTTCGGTAACGCAGCCCCCGCGCCAGCGAGGGGAGAGCACCCTGCATCCACCCGGCCCATCACCCCGCTCCCCGGGGAGCCCCGGCACCCCCGAGGGTGGGGGGCGCGGGGGCGGCGCGGGGCTCGTGGCCCCTGGCTCGGAAGCGATGGCTCCTGACAAGCGCGCGGCGGGAGCGGAGCAGCGCGAAAGCGACCTCATCGCCGCCGATCATGTCAGCGTGGGGGCCGGGACCCCCGCCGCTGCCCTACTTACTGCTTAAAGGAGCAGCCCGGCGCCATGCAGCAAGGGGCTTCGGGGGCTCCGGGGAGGGGGGAGCTCTGTGTCCCTGGGGACCCTGGAGCTGGCTGCAGGATGCTGTGCAAGGCACCAGCGCAGCATCTCCGTGCCGTGACGGTAAAACTCCATGGATGTTAGCTCTCGCTAAAATGAAGTTGTTTTTCTCACCCCTCAGTCTGCAGACCACTATAAATAATGATGCCGAGCACAACCAAACAAATACGTGCTCTTCGCATTTAGCTGCCGCTTCCAATAATAACAGCAACAACTGTTGTTATTCGTATTTACTCCAGTGCTGCTGCAGCCTCGCAGAAAGCGGCACCTTGTTCTGCCAGGCAACGGAAGGATGTCAAGGGCTTTTTTATGATCAAAGTGGGATCCCTTTGTGCTTGTGGCCACTTAATGGAAGCTCGAGAGGTGAACAAAACCACGAAATTATTTCCTGTGACAAACACGGGATCAGGTGGAGACACCCCTGATGCTGGGAACCTGCGTGGACTTTTTTCCAACCAAACAGCTCCGGTGCTGCCTTTCTGCACGCCTACTGCTGTACAAACCCAACCGTCTCTCGTTTAATTTCAGTCAAAGGGAATTGACTTGGAGCATTTTTTTTATATGAGGCTGCATACAGTTATTACTCTTTGTCTATTTTTTTCTTTTAATAATAAAAAAAAACCAAACCAGGAAACCAATATTCCTGTTTCTTCCTTAAAATTTGATTGTATTAGAATTGAAATGAACGATTTTGCTACGAATCTCCCCATAGAAAAATTAGAATGCCTCAAAGAAATGTTTTCAGATGGTCACACAAATATATGTTAAGGACCTGCTTCACCCTGTCGCCGGGGGTCCTGTGCCTGCAGCTCTCCCGGCCACGCTGGAGAGGCCACGGCCGCGGTGCCCTCGGTGTCCTTGCAAACAGAAACTGCCTAAAAATTTCCTTCTGGGAACAGTTTTTCATTTGAAATATTTTCCTTTTGTATAAAAACAATGCAAGCTTGCTGCTCGCGACGCGTGTCAAGACACGCTGCTGCTTCAGCACTTTCCCCTGACGGGCTGGGGGTGTGCAGGCATCACCGCTCTGCCCAGGGCGGCCCTGGAAAAGGAAAAGTTCGCTCTTGCTAGGTTGTACCGAAAAATTTGGAATTTTTTTGTTTATCATTATTTACTCCTCACCACTATAGCTGCTTTCCTTTGCTCTTTTGCGCTGACAGTTTTAAAACAACAACAAAAAATTAAATAAAACCGGGAAGTGAATAACGCTGAGGGTTTTCAAACAACTTGTCTGTCTCCTGTTTCCCTGGGAGAGCATTTGCAAAATGAAAGCATTTAAACTATCTGAGATGTGATTACCACGAAATGGATAGGAGAAATAAGAAACAGCAGTGCAAAAGCACTACCAAAAATACCCAAGATTAAAAATGAGCTTTAATCTTAGTGTTTGTTTTGTTCAGAGCCTGAAAGGCTGCTGGGGGAATGCGCAGAGCGACGAGATCGAAAAGTTCAAATTATCCGAGAGGCGCCTGATGTTGAAGGTGGTTAAAATGCAGAGAAAGGCGTAGCAGACAATCGTTGGGTCAATTATAAAAAAAAGGGCGAAGTGAGAGGACCTGGCGATGGCCAGCCGGCTGCGGGCAGGCACAAGTGCTCGTCCTGCCGCTCTCCACGGCGCTTCCCCGAGCCCTGCCCTTCCAGCGACACCCGGGGGGGGTTTAGTTCCTCGCTCCTGCCGGCGTGGTGGAGGTGATTATTCCTAGCGAATAATAATAGCGAATATTTCAGATTTGCTTCCCTGCCCTCCCCCACTACGCAGAGGTGCTTACCTTCTGTGTTTCCTACTTCCATGTTTCTTTCAGCCGTGGCAAAACGTTTTGGCTCGCTAGGCCAAAGTTTGACTTACTTGTTTAAATATTTGTAGACATTGCTAGTATGTATCAGTGGCAACATACAAGCATCCTCCAACCATGTGAAGTACGTTACCATGTACTTTAATGTTCAGTTGGTATTTGTAAATACATTGTATTTCAAACGAGTACAAGAAGTAATATGCTCGCAGCAAATATTATAATGATTTGTCATAAAATGTGTCGTCTTGACACTATGAAAGAGAAAAGTATTGACTTAGTGCTATCGGTAAATATTATCCAGGTGCTACCAGTGTTATCTAAACAGCCAGTTGCAAGGACTCCAGCTGCAGAGACGGGAGCGTCTGTCCCAGTGCAGGCGCAGCAGGGATGCTGAGACCGTGGTGCTTCCCAGCACAGCCGGTTCCAGCCTTGCCCTGCCCGGTGCTCTCCGTTTGCAGGCAGCCACTGCCCGGCTCCGCTGCCGCCAGCCCTCCTTCCTTCCCCACTTCCACACACGCCTGCACAAGCGACCGCTCCCGGGGGCGATGCCACCCCGGTCCCTTTTCATCAGCAGGGCTTGCGCTCTGTCAGCCGACAGCGACCCCGGGACAGCCCTGCTCCGGTCCTGTAAATCCTGACCTTTACGTGAGGTACAACAGGCTTCGTCCTTCGCATCCCTTCTCTTTAGAGAAACGTCTTAGTGCTGGAAATGAAGTGATATTATTATTTAGCTCAGCTGAAAAAGAGGCAGCAAAGTCAGCTTGCGATTAATTTAACAGGACTCCGACGTGCTGCCAACTCCATTTCGGCTTTCCTTAAAATCATGCTAACTTGGGTAGAAGTTGTTCTTCCAGTTCTAAGTGTATGGTTGTTACTACTACACTACTGTGTTTACGTTCGTATCCCACCCATGCGGTTAGCATGCCCATGCCCATGCAGATTAAACAGCTTTCCAGGACGCTGCCCATCACCCTGGCTTCTGACTGTCACTGCGCAGGCCGGTGCACAGGGAAATTTCCAAATGCCAGGGCATCACAGCGGCATGCTGGATGCGTGCTGGATGTGTGCTGGATGCATGTTGGATGTGTGCTGGATGTGTGCTGGATGCGTGCTGGATGCATGTTGGATGTGTGCTGGATGTGTGCTGGATGCATGCTGGATGCGTGCTGGATGTGTGCTGGATGCATGTTGGATGTGTGCTGGATGTGTGCTGGATGCGTGCTGGATGTGTGCTGGATGCATGTTGGATGTGTGCTGGATGTGTGCTGGATGCGTGCTGGATGTGTGCTGGATGCATGTTGGATGCGTGCTGGATGTGTGCTGGATGCACGCTGGATGTGTGCTGGATGCATGTTGGATGCGTGCTGGATGTGTGCTGGATGCATGCTGGATGCGTGCTGGATGTGTGCTGGATGCACGCTGGATGTGTGCTGGATGCATGTTGGATGCATGCTGGATGCGTGCTGGATGCATGCTGGATGCATGCTGGATGCGTGCTGGATGCGTGCCGGCAGCTCGTGTGCACACGCCTGTGCACAGGCACGAGCACACGCAGAAACACCGACGAGGGAGAAGCAGCGTTGGGACGTCTGCCCGTGCTTTGCGGGAGCGACACGCACCCGTGCTGCACAGCCGAGGGGGGGTTCTTTTCTTTTTTTTGGGTAGCGCTGAGGAGCGGGCGCCCGAGCGAGCTGCTAAACTTTCCCAGCTCGGGGCCGGGAAGGTGAGCGCCAGTGCAGGCAGGCAAGGCTTGGCCGGCTTGGGGAGCAGCTGAGCGCCCCGCTCCCTTTGTCTCCCTTTCCCTTGACTCAGGGCATTTCACATCCCTATTGACAACGCGTTTGGGACATTCAGACATTGAAGTGACAGTGGCATTTCCATGACCTGAAACCAGAGACTCTGTCGGTGCGGGCTTTGAAGACATTAGCTGTCCATAATCATGAGTTAGACTTTATCGGGCTTTTAAAGAGCACATGATGAGAACAGCTAGTGACAAAGTGTTTCTGCAGAGTGCGATCCGGCCTGGCAGGATTCATCTCCTCAAGCCCTTGGAATTTGCAATATTCATTAGGAGTTGGGAAAAAATGTGCTTCCTTCGGAACAATGCAAATTGTGAAAGGAAGCCTTTCTCACGCGTGTGCCCCGGAGCGCCGGCTCTGGCAGCGGGGGTGGCGGGGAAGCAATTAAAACCCTTCCAGCCCATTAGTGGATGCGTTCATTAGAGCTGCTGCTGCTGCTGGGGAAGGGCGGGAGGCTGCGCAAAACGCTTCTTCGGGAAACAAAATGTCAGGGCCTGTCGTCGTGTGCTCTTGGCACCTTTCTTCTCTTTGACTTAAGGGAAAGGTCCTTGGCCGCCGAGGTGGGCACGGAGAAGCCTGCCAGTTCGCGTGGCTTTTTGCAGAGGGCTTGTCACAGGGACGGGCACTAGATGTGTGTGACAGTAGTGTGTGCCATGGCAGTCAGCCTTTCCGAGCCTCGGCTGCATCGGGCGGGCTCGGGACTGGCAGCGAGCGGGGAGCCCATCGCCCCAGAGCTGCTCCTGCTGCACCACGGCTCGGGTATGGCACCGTGATGCACCCTGCCACGCCAGTCCACGGGGCACCATGCCGTGCCTCGGGGGACCGTGCCGTGCCACACCATGTGGCACCGTGCCACAGCATGTGGGACCATGGCATGCCATGCTATGTCACGCACACCATGTGGCACCACGCCAGATGGGAGCATGCCACACCACATGGCACCACACCACGCCACACGGGACCATGTCACGTCACACCACACCTCGTGGTACCTGCTCAAAGCACAGGGCACGTTGCTTCTGCTGGGATTTATCGCCCCTCATGCCACGTGTCCCAGCCGCAGGCACGTCCCCTGAGCCATCGCCCGCGCTCCCTCCCCAGGCCGTGGGCAGGGCTGCTGGCCATGGGGACCCATGTCCTCCTGCTCCAGCCCGTGGTGACACTCGTGCCTGGCCAGCTCTGCGGGGACAGCCCTTCGGAGGATCCGGCTTGTTCCCCACCTGCCAGGGCTTGCTTCCCCATGTGAACCCCAGGGGTTTGGAGGTACGTCAGGTGATGGTTACTGGGGACTTTGCAGGCAGCGTTGACATCTGAAAGTCCCCCAGCGATGCTGCCAGCGGTGTTTGACGGGGAGGGACGAGCCGGGGAGGCACTTGGAGGGCACCACCAGCCTCGTCACGATGCTGCCCCGCTCGCGGAGCTCTGAGCCCAGAAGCCTGGCTGGGAGCGGAGAGGCGAGCGCTCGCCGGGAGCTTGCAGGGCCCTTCTGGTGCCTCTTGGAGATGCTGTATAAACAGTGACAGCCCAGGCCCATCTGTCAAGTTTAAGTGTAAACACCCCTGCTGCGGTAGCAGTGAGCCCCTTTCCTGGGAGCAGGGCTCCAGGCGATTGCCACGCTGCCCGGGGACGTTTGGGCTCTTCCCCCCGGTGCCCACGGGGCCGCGGGAGCTGCCTGCAAACCCACCGACCGTCCTAATGAATTACACCGCTGCAGCACACCCTGGGTGCACGTCAGAGGAGTGCAACCTTCAGAGACAAGCGTTGCCTTTCCATGGCTGTGCTCAGCGGGGAGCCGGGGGGATGCAGAGGCAGGGGTGCGTTTCTCCGGTGGGTGCTATTGCTCTGCACAGCAGCTGGCTCTCCTTGGGCTGGCCACAGGTAGTTTGTACAATCTGCTGTGGAGCAGCCGATTAGGACCATTCGGCCTCTTCACCACCTAGTTTCCTCTGCTCCATTAATTCAGGATTCCTCTGCAATTAAATAGAATTTGGTTTTAATCGAAACATGCTCCGTTGCTGTCCACTGCCACTGTTTGGAGCTGCAGCAAGCACCCGACCATGCACGGGGTGAAGCTCAGCATCCCCTCGCCGCTCCTCTCCCACGGGCTTTTGGAGGAACGAGGGCAGAAAAGAACAAAGGGACCATGTTGGGTGGCTGCAGAGATGCAGATCGGATGGGCCACTGGGTCAGGGCGGAGGGGTCTGCGGTGCTGGGTGCCCTGCACGTACATACAGAGAGCTCGGGGAATTAATGCCATAAGGACAAGGTGGAGCTGTTTTGATGGTGGACTGATAATTGTCTACTTGACTTATTGCAAGATTTTGAAGTTTCTGTCCTGATGTGAAAAAAATAAGCCTGTTCATAAAGGCGGGGAGAGGGTTTGTGCTGCCTCTGCCCGGAGCCTCTCGGGGGGTGGCCGCCAGGGAAAGGGTTAATTTAACCAGTTCTCATGGGGGTTTGGAAAGTTCCTTTTTTTCCAGGAGGCTGCCTGACGCACACTGACAGGGGCCTTTCAGCTGAGCACAAAGGCAGTGCTCTCCCCTTGCCCTCTCCATCTCTCCCATCCAAGCCAGCAAGCAGCTATAATCTCACTAGCAGAGGCTTTTACTGCTGTCACTTCGAGCCTCCTTTGCCATGTGAGTGGCTCAGATCTCCAGCAATGTAAAAAAGCTAATGAACTAGTAATAAACAAGCGTAACCAAGCAGAAAGCCTGCACGCAATAACATCTGAACCAACGCAGCTTTTAGGCGACGCTTGGAGACACCACCAACAAACAGATATGTAATTAAAGAAAGTCTAATCTTCTTTGGTATCCAGAGATAAAAAAAGGGGGGGGCATGCGTAGAGGTGACAGGAAGGGGACATCATGGTGGAAACAGAAATAGAAGGAGAGAAAGAGAAAAGAGCAGAGAGGAGAAGGGAGGGTGGTTGGAGACTGCAGTGCATGAGCCCGAGGGAAGGGGTCCCGGGGCATGGGTCCCTGCGGGGTTTGCTCTGCTCCCTCCTTGTGAGAGGAGGAGAAGAGCTGGAGGAGCATGCTCCTAGGTGAGTCGAGGTGTTTGGGGAGGAGTGGGAATTGTTCCTGCTCGCTGCAAGCACCCAGCGTCCATGGGGCACAGGTCCGCGGCCCATCTCTTCCCCCTCCTGCTGCGGCTCCTCTCCCCGGCCGCGCAGGGGGGATGCTCGGCCGGCGGGTACCACCATGCTAGCACAGCCCGCGCAGGCAGCAGGGACCGGCTTCTCTGGGCTCTGGCTCCTCGTCTTGCTGAACTGATCAGCGCCGGGGACGAGCTGCAAGGTGCCGCTGCAATCATTCGTATTTTCCCCTGGCTCATTAAAAAAAAAAAAGGAAAGAAATGTTGCCTTTTTTGGTAAAGATAAATAAGGAAAAAGAAAAGCCAAAGCCCGTTAAAGTCATCTTCCCCCTGGCTGTTAATCACAATTACTCATCAGAGCCTTCAGGGGTCAAGGACCATGACAGAAATGAGGGCTGTCTGTGTTAACTTGCCTTCACTGTCTGAGGGGGCTGCCATCCATCAGCTGTCCCCGAAATGCCCATTTGTGTGACAGAGGCGGGACAGCTGAGGGACGGGCAGGCAGCAGGCAGTGCTGCCCACGCCGAGCCGAGCCGTCGGCAGGAGCAGGGCAGCTTGCAGCCGCCCGCCTGCCCCGCTGCACGCCGTGCATCGGGCTGCACCCTAAAACAGTGCGAGGAAGCCCCAAATCCACCTGGAATACTTCAGTAATGCTGTATTAATGTTACTTAAAATAGCAGTTCCAACCACTGGTAGTTATCCCATCGTTTTCCTTAGCGCTGATATTGAAATGCCTGGCCAGAACGGCATGACAGATGAAGTGAAACTCTGGGAGACGTTATGAGAAATGACAACCTAATAACTTTTGATGAAGTCACAGGTCACCATTTTTGCCTCCTAATTTCCACAGTTAAATAAAAAAAAAAAGATCGCAGTCCTCTTGTTCCCTCTGGTCAAAAGTCGTAAGAAAAGTAAATGAACAGCATCAAAGATAAAAAAAAAAAGCCCTACATAAAAGCGATTGGTCAATTTGAAGACCAGCTGAAAAGACTTGGGAAGAGAGCCAAGGTCCTGATTCAGCAGGGCTTGCCACTTTAAATATCTGGGTTGTTCCTTTGAAGAAAATCATTGAAGTCAATGGACTTGCTTAAGTGTTTGAAATTAGACGGATGATTAAGCCCCTCGCTGAACGGAGGCCTCAAAAGTTAAATTACCTTATAACTGTGGCAGTAATACAGTCTCCAAGCAGGCAGAGTTTTCTCCTCCTCGTTGCAGAAAGCATCGCTCTCTATTTTGGGGGGTACGCTGCCGGGGGAGGTTTGCACCCCAGCCCCGCTGCCTGCTCCAGGCCGGCGAGACTGCAGCCTCTCGGCTGCCCACGCCAGGAAGACGCCGTCGCTTTTCGCCTCCTTTGCCATTTGCTCCCTAATTGACTATCTTTGGAACCAATTTTATTATCAGCTTCCTTAAGGCCCGCATTATCTTCATCAGGAGCAATTTTAAGATGAATTATCGTACCTGTAAGTGCAGCCACTCCTGTTCCGCAGCGGTGGACATCTGTATAACAGCTGCCAGAGACATGTCAGGGGGAAATTGGAAAGATGCATTGCAATGATTGTTTACTGAGTGGTTTAATAAAATCAGCTTAATGCGTAAGTAGGAGAGTAGGAGCAGAAGTATGTTCCTGCGAGCTCTATTATTTGAACCTGGAAACATCTATCAGAGTCTCAAACAAAAGGAGACAAAGAATATATTGCATTTCGTATTTCTTCCCTGGATTGATTTATCATTGTCATGTCTGTTCCTTCCTTCCCTCTGCATTCCTGTCTCTTGGTAATACCGTAATATCTTTTATTATAGTACATTATATAATGCAGTCTATCGCTGTGAATATTGTTATTCCAAGACCAGACTTCTTTATTCAGACCCAACTCCCGCAACACTCTTTTGCAATCAAGGAAGTCTCCTGCTTGAGTTAGCTTTGAGTCAGACCTGTGCACAGCCACCTGCATTTTGTCCACTGCAGTGAGCTTAAGGAAAAGAAAAAAAACCTTGTAGTTTAAAAGGTCCTAATCTGAGGATTAAGACCCAGCCAAGCAGCCATACGTGCTCTGCAGGTAACTTCAAAAAGGAACAGGAAACAGCAATATTTCTACTGAAAATGGATTTTCGGGGGCTACGTGGGGCTGATTCCTGGAGACTGATCTGGAATTTTTGTTGGTTTTTTTCCTGCTTTCCGTCATTGCTGTCGGAGACGAGCACCCCGGAGCAGCCTGCGGTGGCCGGAGGAGCTGACGATGCTCTGGGGATGCTGCGCTCCCGTGGGAGCGGAGCCGGGCGCTCCGGCTGCGGCAGGGCAGCAGCGTGGGCTGCACAAACCTGCCCCTTCGTCCCTGGGCTCTGCTCTGGGGTATATTTAGCACAAAATTAGACGCTCCAGCCTTTCAATTTACCAAGTAAAAATAGACTGGCCAACATTTCCTTGAAGTACTCATACAGTGAGTGATGTGTCTGTCTGCAGCTATCACGCAGCCAGGCCTGGAGAGCGAGGAAAGCTTTCTATGCCATGTTCAAATAAAAACACTGACATCCATTTAATGCTGTGATTAAGAGCTGAAGCCCTGAGAAGTCAGGAAGTGAATCAGCTTGGATTCTCAACGAATGTCTTGCGCTAACACCAGCGAGTCAGGCTGCACATCCCGATGTCTCATGGCCTGTCGCTGTACCGACGAAAGCGCGACTGCTAAAAAAACCCTCCTAAGGAGAAAAAACAAGCAAAAAAGGCACAACCAATAAACACAAGAAGGGTCCCTTTGTCTAATTCCTTGTGCTTGGGTATTTAAAATCACAGTCTGATTAGTAGGCTTCCAAGCTTGCATTGCAGGTTTTGAACATCCATTGTTTTGAAATATTTACTTTTACTTCTTTTTACTTGAAAATCCCAAGCCGATATTTGTGAATACATTGTGGCACAACTTCCTGGGAAAGTGATGTTTCCCTTGTGTACCAGGACAATAACAGCAGAAGAATTACTAATTGTTTCTATGCTGAAGTCTGCATACAGAGACCTTCTCTGCTGCTTCGTTCCCAAATACTGTCTATAGCTTCCCGAGTGCCACCGCCACTAAGTACAGTTACAATAGCTGGTGACTGGAGCGGTGGATGCACGGGGATAACAGTTTTGGGGGGTTCTATTTAAAGTCTGCATACCCTTCTTAAGTCATCATGGACGGTAAATGGCCAGAAAACCTGACGATGAGAAAGGACTGGCCAGTCACATGGCAATTCATTGCCACAAAGTAGTGTAGTAGCCAAAGGTATTAAAAGGTTTCCAGAAGGGATTAGATGCCTTCTTTGAAGGCAGCTCTAACAGGGGTTATTAAGCAACTCCAGAAGTATAAACCATGGCCTGGCAGAACGTGGGAGGATACACAAGGGATAAAATCACCCTATACACGACTGACTTCTTGTGCTCTTCCTTGAGAAACCACATCTGGCTGCGGCTGGGAACATCACGCTGCTCTAGATGCACTTTGGTCGGGCCCCATATTTTCGTCTAACAACAGCCGTGATATCAACAGAGGGTCTTCCGCAGGGCGGGCGGGCGGGCGGCGGGCGCCCGGGAGAGGGGAGGGGGCGAGCACCGTGCAGCCCGGGCAGTGGCTCGGGGACAGAGCGGCAGTGGGGCCAGGGCATCTCCGCGGAGAGGACGGGATGCTGGAGGCGGGCGAGGGTGGCCGAGACCTGTGCCCGGCTGGCGAGGCGGCGGCGGCGGCAGCAGCAGGTCTCCCTGCTCACCATAGCCAGACTCAAAAGGCAGCGCGGCCACATCCGCAGTGGCTCCCGGATGCTGCCTGTCCGGGTCTCATCAGCTTTCCTGGTTTGACACTCGGAGGGCTCTGGTGTGCTGCTGTGAGACCAGGGGGTTAACGTTTTATAGCAACATCAGGGAAGGAGGAATAGAGGAAAAAGGTTCTCGAATGTCAACAAAAAAATTATCTTGTGCAAATAAACAGAATAGATGGATTATCCCGTGTTGTTTGCGCAGGGAATTGCTGGAATGCCTGCTCGCTGCTGGCGCTCCCCGAAGCTGCCGGGGGCCCGGGCTTGTTTTCCACGGGGGGCTGGCTCCAGCCCGCCCTGCTGTTTGCCTTGGGCTCATGGAGCAATCTGCCTCCAGATCGTTTTCCCAGGCTGTGGGCTGGTTGCACGCACGATGGCTACGTGCTAAAGCAGTTGGGGACGTTTCAGTCCTTCATGTCGTGCACGTACCCGCAAGCATCTTCTCCTACCTGCTCTGTGGGTGAACAGCACAACACGGACCTCCAGTCTCCCCGCTTCCCTGCCTCATGTCGTTGGCCTTCGCTAAATCCCTTCTCTATGAATAAAGGCTTAGGTCAGAGCAAGATCTAGCCAGGATGCACAAAGACATGCAAAAGATAAAGAGCTAAATACAAACGTAATCCATATACTCTTCCATCAGAGGATCTCCAAGCACTTTCCAGACAGTCATTAATCGCTGCAATCGTCAGGTGAGGTTTGGTGGTGATGCCCACAGCTTTGCCAGAGGGCACATCAGACCCCTGGAACTCAGGGAGGTCCAGCCTTTGCATCTGAGGAGCATTTTGCGATGGCGGGATGCCCAGGGTGGTGTGGGAGAGCTGGAGCTCTGCGTGCCACGCTGGGGAGATCCCACGCTGGGGAGATCCCACGCCGTGACTCCGCTGTCTGCTCTCAGCCATCCCTTTCCTGGCTGCACCTTCCGCCTCTCCTCTCTGCAGGAGGCATTTTGCACCCTGCAGCCAGCTCCCCAGCAAGGAAAACTTCCCTCTGTGCGCATCGTTCTTCCACCCCTTTATGGCCACTTTGTGCCGAGCGGGATGGAAAGCCTGTCCTTGAGCTTAAGGCTGGATTTCAGCCTGGTTTAGGCTCCAGGTTGAAGCCTGCAGTCGGACCTGAGCTTTGGCAGGCAGAGGAGGAACACGTATTGTCAGGTCCATCTCTGTCTGCAGCTGGTGAGTGTTTTATGGGGAGGAGAGAGCACAGCCGGTCCCTGTTTCTGATGTGGGCCACCCAAAACCAGCAGCGTGCGTACAGCCAGAGACACCTGTACATGCACACAAGCTAACAATTACCCAGCACACGTGTGCTATAGAGGAGTCTGTATACAGCAGGGAAGAGCAGATCTCCCGGGGCCCTCGGCTTTATTATCCTCTGGATTTAATATCTAGAAACTACACATTTATGGGAACCCAAATACACACACGCCTGCACATGTGGCAAATAAAGGGCAAGCAAATGCAGGTCCATGCTCTGTTGGCATGGCCAGCAAAGCGCAGGGCAGAGCTGCGGTACCATCGAACTGGAGAAGACCAGGAAAGCAGCCCCGGCTCATTTGTTTTTCGTGACATCATGGCCTCCTCTGGCTTTTTTCACAGTTTTCCCCTGTTGTATTTAATAGACT
Source organism: Gymnogyps californianus (assembly GCF_018139145.2). Classification (NCBI taxonomy): domain Eukaryota; kingdom Metazoa; phylum Chordata; class Aves; order Accipitriformes; family Cathartidae; genus Gymnogyps; species Gymnogyps californianus. Next base: position 1,027,224 of record NC_059479.1, read on the forward strand.
TAATGGATCACACAGCACTATAACAACAACAGACCTTCAATGTTTTTATTAAAGCCATCTACAAAAATCCCTCTGTGCTATAGCTTTCCTGCAGGGTGACTTCTGCTGAGATGCTGTTTCCATTAAGGACAATTGCAGAGAATAAAGAAGGAATGAACAAACAAATGGAAAAAGAGAAGGGAGGGGAGTGGCGGAGCAGAGCGTGCTGCTGGTGGCAAGGGGGTAAAGCGGGGCTGGCCCGCACCTTCAGCCGTGTCCCACTGCCCACGTTTGCCTGGGACTCCTGTTACACAGCCCGGCACGTGGGGCAGCACCAGGTCCTCCTCGCAAAGCAAAATTGATTTCATTAGCTGTGATGTCAGAACTGCTGTCTCTGGCCTCCCAGTGAGATCACAGAGGGGAAATGCCATTTTTATACTTGTCGGGTGTGACTTATTTGCTATATCCATTAAAGCTGTGAGTGATGCAGAGGGAAGAAGCTTTTCCCCGCTCAGGAACAGTCTGGTGTATGCCTCGCGGTTTGATGTATGTCGCCACCCAGCCAGTGTTGTGTTATTGGTTATTAAACATTTATATCTGTAGTGCTGCGAAGCGGCAAAGCAGGTTGGTGAGTCGTTCTGCTGGGTACCACACAAAAACAGCAGGAGCAATGGTCTTTGTTTCGCAGGTAGTTGTTACCTCCCTTCGTTCACCTGCTGGGGTGGAGTACGAGCGCCAGGAAAAGCATCTCTCCAGCTCCCAGCGATGCAGCACCAGTGAGGGACCTGCTACTACTTCAGCATGCGGCGGGGGACGGCAGCAGGGGAACGTCTCAGCCGCTGAGATGCCATTGAAGACCCCTCCTCTCTGCACCGTGACATGGAGCACCACTGGGGAGATCTACCGGGCCAGGAAAAGGGGAGCCACATCCAGCCCTAGATCCACGTCCCCCAGCGTGCGGCTGGGCTCTGGGGTGGCTTTGAGCTCGTGCCTGCTTGGTGCGTTCATACCAGCTTCTTTGTCACTCAGGTAGGAAACAGCCGGGGTTCGCCCAGCACACCGTAGCCCAGATCCCCAGCTGATACCCCGGGCTAGTCCTTCTGCCTGGCTCGGAGGATGCTCTGAGGCCAAGCTGTGCAGGAGCTGCAGTCCGCAGCGAGAGGTGTGCGAGGCAGCTCTCTGTGCTTATGCTTGCCCTCCGCCCCTGGCAGTGCAAGCATCCCTTCTCCCTTTGCTGAAAGACTCTCAGCTTTCCTTCTGCTTCTTTGAGCCTTTTTCTTTCCCAAAACTGATACCTGGGCATTTCATTTTTTGGATGCTCAGAGTTTAAAAAGGTCTGGAAAAGCACTTCTGTTTCTGCAGGACCTTGGGGCTTCTCGTCTGGCGGCAGCTGTCATCAGACCCCTGCCCACTGTCCCAGCATTGACAAAACGGTCTCCTGCAGGCTTGGGGGGGAGAAAGTAAGGGACAGATAGGAATTCCTTTGAAGGGAGATTTCAGTTTTTAACTGCAGCTTTGAACCTTCCTCCCAAATCCCAGGGAACCTGACCCAACCGATCCCATCAGTCAGCATCCACAGCTCCAGCTCTGAAGTTTACTCTTCCGTCCGTACCACCATCCCAAGTAGCACGATGATGGATTAAGTCTTTCAGTCTTGCAGGTATTTTGGTTTTGAGAGCAGCCTGGTCAACCAAGGTCCGCCACAGGACATCAAGTGTCATGGCCTCTGTTGTGGCAAGAAGGGAACTACGCAAACACTATGGGTAAATTAACGCCTAACAAGCTGGTCTTTCATTTACTCTGGAGCTACTGGAGGCAACTACCGCTTGCACGTGAGATCATTACGGACACAGCAGTGCTAAGCAGGAGCAGCTCATCTCTGTGCCATCCCAGGTGGCTGAGGGAAGTTTTTCAGAGCCCAAGCTTGAAGCACATGTTGCAGGTTGGTGTCTGGGTTTTTATTTTCCCAAGGACTCTCTTTCCGTCTCGTTACCTTGTGTCTATACTCCTCTTTGTGTGTGAGCTCTCAGATACCAAGGGGTTCTTCTCAAAGGGTTGACAGACATGGGTAAAACTCTCTGATTTATGCCACTCTGACACTTGCTTGGCTAAAACACCTAGAGAAGATCATCCTACCTGCCCTGGCAGAGCTGTTCACTAAACCCTAAATCAAAAGGGACTGCTCCTTGCCTCCCCTTTTCCTATAACAAAGCGCAAACCATTTCCATTTGTCCGTAGCCAGCACTCTGTTCCCCTTAATGCGCTAAGCTTCCCAACATGATGTTTAGCACATGTTCTTTCGCAGTGCCCCCCTCTGCTCAAAGGCAGCCTTATAGTTTGCAAATGGGATGAAACCACTGTGCGGCCCCGCGTCTTGGCTCTGCTCCCGCCGTACTCTATGGATGCCAGAACCTTTGCTGCACCTTCCAAGTCATTATGTATGTTCAAAAGCCTGCCAGAAAGGCTAGGAGGATAAAAGCAAGGGAAAAAAAAAAAAAAAACAACCCCAAAAAACCCAAAACCCCCCAAGCCCCCTAATGCACGTGAAGGAGAAGCAGAGTAACTGAGGCATGTCCTCCATGGAGCGCTGGCCGCAGGGCTCTCGCCCGCAGCTCACTGTTGCGCAGCCTGCGCGAGGTGGGTCTCCTCCTATGTTTGCCTTCTGGGGAACAAAAGGCGTGCTTGCCCGGGGAGGAGAAATCCGTCCCCCCGTGGGTTTGTCTGGGACGGCTGCCACCATCAACATACCCAAATCACTGGTGAGATGCTCAGAGGGATCTGTCGGGGCAGGATCGGAAACGCAGAGATGTGGGCTCGGCCCCTGCTCAGACACTGGGAGCCTTATCTCGGTGATCAGAAAATGCTTCAGAAGAGTTAATGAGCGCAGATACAAAGAGCTGTGGTTGTCTGTGTAAACAGGGAGCCACAGCCACGAGAAAGGATCAAAGACGGGATATTCACCCAAAGCCATGGACTTTTACCACTCGGGCTGAAGGAAAACTCTGGTGCTTGCATCGGGCAGCGGGCTGTTAGTGAGCACCCAGGGCAGCTCCCGAGGGGGCAGAAGACATGGACGTGTCCCGTCACCCTCCCATCTCGTGTCCCATCACCCTCCCATCTCCTCTCGGTGGTTATTGAGACAGCAGTGGTGCCTGCCGCTGCCTCCGGGCATCGGAGCAGAGCTGCTTGGGTGGCAGAGCGCAGTACAAGGCAGAGGATGTAGCGAGGAGTCTGCGCGTGTCTGCAGCGTGGTTCAGCCTCTCGGGATATGAAGGAGGGAGAGGAGGGGGCAGTGAGGGAGAAGGAAGGTGAGACAGGCTGCAAGGAAGAGGACAAGTGGAGAGAGGAGATAATCGGCAGACAAAGAGTGCCGACAATTCTGCCGATGTAACCAGCCCTCTGAAAATGACTGGTTGGTGTTTGCCTGACTCCCACCATCAGGAGAGGCTGTGTGCTCATCAGGGAGCTCCTCTCCCACTCTCACAGCCAAGGGACCAGGGGATATCTCTGCCCATATTGGCACCTCCCTCTCCTTTTGTTTCTTTTCTCCATCCTTTTCAGTACTAACTGTGCTGGACACGGTATTTCAGGAAGCAGTCCTTGGCATTGCATAGGGAAACTGGTTTCCAGCCTGGGCTCTTCTGCGGTGGCTGCATGGCATTGCCTTGTGGCCGTGGGGTCATCTGCTCCGGAGGAGCTGGGCTGACGCTCCCGCTGCAGCTGCCGAATGCTGGCGATCCCCAGCCACCCCTTGCCTGAGGTCTTGGACTTATCCCAGTGACCTGGAGCTGTTTGCCATGTTCCTGCAGAAGACCTAGATTTTAATGCCAACTGAGCAGCTGTATAAATGTTTCGTGACATTTCAGAGACAGAATAGATCATGCTGTTCAAACCTCTTCTTTCAGAGAGCATTCAAATAATACCTTTTCAGTTTAAGGGAACTTTATTTGCTTTAAAGATTTTATGATAATTTCCAACAGAGGCCATCAGACAGCCAATCTGATTCAGTCTTCCCCATCCCAGGATATCCTGCAGGCCAGCACTCCCTTTTTCTCTGCAGGGTGTCCTCCATCATACCCATACCCCTCTGCATTCAGAGCTTCCCTGGGTCTTCAAAATCTTTCCAATATCGAAGCAGCTATTCTAGTTATTAACCAGCCCTTTCTAAATGCATACAAGCCTCCACAGTGTATGCCTGTCCCACTGTCTCTGGGCTACCAAAAAAGAAAAGCTAAAAGCATCATCGAATTTGTTAATTGGCATGAACTGCAAAACTTCTCTGCTGAGATTATGCCATCTTATTTAACGAGACTATTCCCTTGGTCTCAAAGTTTAAGGGAAAGACCCCAGACATCTAATGAGCTTCACAAAAGGCCTACAAGTTAATAGAACTGGGCTCAGCTATGTCGACTGGAAAAATTAACTTTAGAATCAAGTTTTCTGCAGTAAAAAAATGATTTGAGGTCTAAAATGGTCACACAGTCTCAGTACCCCAGGGAGAACCAGCAGACATGATGCCTGCGTGAAAGGGGATGTACCTCAACCACCAGAAGACTCCTGATGGAGATGACCTCCTGGCTCTCGCTGTTCCGCAGGACAGCAGGAGCGATCAGGCTTCCGAGCAAGCCCCTAAAAATGTGACACCGAGAGGAGGAGAGGGGTTGAGCATTTCTGTCTTCAAATCAGGTAATGTTTCTGCTGGAGGAATGTCCTGAAGGCAAGCAGGTCACCTTACCCAGCTCAAGCCCTGTCAAGGTCCCTCCCGTTCCAGACAACGGGATGGCAGATTGCCCTTGCATGCTGCAGGGCTTTTCATCCCTGCGACTTGTCCTCACATCGAGGACTTTGCAGTCCATGCCCTGGAAACATCATCATCTTGCTGTGATGGACTCCGACTCGATAATCTCCCCATCTGTGATGGAGACCGGTGCCTGCCGTTGCCCGCAGACACCCAGGTGCTAATTGCCCCTCCACCTTCCTCGCCGCCGTTCGTCTGCAACACCTTCTGCACATTCCTTTCTCATGTGGTTCCTCAAGCCTTTCCCCGAGGAGGGGACGCAGCAATCCTCCCTCTTGCAAAACGTCACATCGTGTCCTGGCAAGGAGTAATTCTTCAAACCACTCTCTCAAGGTGCAGGCAGGCATCGACCCGCCCTCCTTTCCCGTTAGTTTAGGACTTCGTACAGTGGCATTCCCAAAACAAGGCGCTGGGTGAGGGTCTGGATTCGTGCTGTGCCTCGGGCTGTAAGACCGTATCGCCTGTTGGGAACTGGATGCTTGTGTTGGCAAGAGAAGACTGCGTCCTCTTTGACCACGACTTGTCACCCAGGCTGAGCGCTTGCCTGTAAATAAAACCCCATGGGTGGTCCTCTCCCCAGGAGCCAGCCGGCGGGACCCCACGTACCTGCCTCCCGGGGCGACGCTGGTGTGGGGATGAGGACCGAGCACGGTGCCGGTGAAGCAGTGCCGGGGCTGCGGAGAGCTGGGACTGCCTTGCATCCCCCGGCATCACGGGGCTGTGCAGCCAGCACCGGGATGGATCCACCCCGCGCGGCAGCAGCAGCAGCAGCATCTGCAGGGACGAGCATCCTCGTTCCTGCTCTGCACTCCAGCTGCCCGTTCATCTCCGGTGGCAGCAGAGCTGCCTGCGGGCCCGTGAGGTCCCAGGAACGAGCCTGCAAGAAGGAGATGGGTGACATTGAGGAGCTGCAGCCCCGCAGCTGCAGGGAGAGCACCGGCGCAGGAGCGGTTCGCCCCCCGGCACGCTCCCTCAGCCCCCGCACGGCACCCGGGCACGCCAGCCCCATGCCTCTCCCAGAGCCTCCTTTTCTTGTTTTTCCCCCAAATATATTCAAATGCATTGTTATGAAGTACAATTATGAAAATCTATTCTTCCCCCAAAGCTCTGAAGCATGGAAAAAAAGGCTGTTAAATGCTGAAATATTTACTTTGCTTTTTCAGATTAGGAGCCGGCAGTGAGCAGCATTCAGCTTTATTAAAATAAGAGCACTCTTACATATGGCCTCGGCTAAAAGGCAAACTCTCTTTCTGCTCTGTCCCACACAGTAAGTTCCAATTAGTGAGAAATATCACTCAAAGACTAGCCTTTCTTTGTTTAAAAACAAACAATATATCACTGCTGATAAGAATTTAAAAACAAATAAACAGTGGTTGCTATTTGCATAAGACCTACAAATTAAGTGCACTATGTGCAGTCATAAAAGAGGCACAAATTGATCAAAATTTCCTTTCAGAGCTGTGCAGACATTAAGACTAATGGTGCTGAAGCAAATGGCTGAATGAAGAGGGCTTTCTTAAAATCAGCATGGGTTTTGCCTCCCTTCTGGCAGACACTGGCTTGTTCTTTACCCTGAATCCTCACAGTTCATTTCTTAAACCTCTTGCGCAACTTATCTTTCAGTATCTCTCTTTGGAGACTCTCATACATCATGGCTAATTCTAGGTTGCCACCACCCAGAGAGGATTTTGCAGCTCAAGCCTGGTGTCACGGTCTGGTGAATGGCATGAAGAGAACGGCCAAGTCTTGGGTGGCGTTTATCATATATACGAAGAGAGTTTGCTTTTAAAAAAAGAAAAGGAAAAAAAAAAAAAAAGCAGGACGAAGCTGAGGCAAGGGCCCACAAGACAAGTCTACAAAATCGTATGAGGGGAAGGGAAACCCAACCTTTTCTTCTTTACCCACAGACTGGGAAGCAGTGGGGTTCCTCAGTGAGGGACATCGTAGGAGACACAAGCCATGCTGCAAACTTGCTCAAAGCGAGCCCTGGATGAGAGACTCCTGCAGTGATGTGGAAAATGATGCAGAAGATGTACTAGAAAGATTAAGGCATCTTTTTCTGGTGATCGGGCATCACACAGGTCTGAATCCTGCCAGTAAACCTAGGACTGAGACCGTCCTGGGATAGAGGGAATAGGGAAGAGCAAGAGATACCTGGAGTCGGAAGGACGATAGAAGCTGAAGCCCTGGACAGTCCCCAGGCTGCCTTGTGGTCTCTAGTGATTCCCTGACAGAAGTATTTAGGCCTCTGGTGGTTTTGTTCCCCCCTGCCCCCCCCAATAGAGTAGGTCAACAAGGTTTTATATCATCTTCTCAACACCATTTCACTGAAAACAGCCCTTTCTGCAGGAAGCCGTTATCTCCATTTAAGTTTTCTTCAGAAGAAAGAAAGAAACATTTTGGTAACCTGGCCAAAAAGGAGGATGTTGATTTTTATATACTTTTTTTTTAATATGCCACGATGGCTCTTAACTTCAAAATATTTGCCAAACTGAGTTCAGAATGGGGTAGGAAGCAAACTGCATGGGATTCCCACCTGCCCTTCAACAAAGTCACAAGGAAGAGCCCCCAGGGTCCCGCAGCTGGGACAAAGAAGATTTATCCTTGCAGAGGAGGTGGTTTAGCCTTGTGCTTAAGGACTGCTATGTTCAGCTTGCTTTTCCGTCACTGACCTGCTACGTGGCCTTAGCAGCATCACTCCAGCCCTGCATGCCGTCCGACCTCGTCTCCGCATCCACAGCCGGGACCGTTCCTGGTGTTCGACCACCCAGCCCAGGTTGGCTGCTCCGTGCCTGAGCGCAGGCGTTGGGATTCACGGCACATCCATTGGAATGAAGAGATTTCTCCCGTCTCCTGTTGGGTCTGGAGCGGGTGTTGTTGCTCGCAGGCAGAGGCATCTCCTCTTCTCAGGCGAGCAGGGTGGAGCGCTGCAGCTGAGAGCCATGGCCGGCCGCTGCCTCTGAGATAGCTAACGGCAAACCCGGCACGTCAGAGAGCACGAGGAGCAGCCGCCAAGGGGTGGGCAGGGGAGAGACCGAAACCAAGCGAGATAAACCCACCTGGAGGGGAAAAAAAAAAGGAAAAAAACCCACAAAGCTGAAAGGCAGAGTACAGAAAAAGAGAGTTACCAGGAGATTTTTAAATACAAAGCAAGAGCCAGCCCTGAAGGAATGTACGCAGAATGCATGAAAATCTCTTCTCCTCCTCTGACAAAGAGCGTTTTCCACAACCTCGGTTCCAGCTCCTCATGCCTGCGCCTTCCCTCTCTTGTGGCTGGGGAGAGGGAGGCAGAGGGCAGGGCTGCAGGCATGCCAGCTATTGATGTCTTTTCCAAAGGCTCCACAAGCTTTCTTCACTGCTTAAAACCCCAAATCAAATTTCAGAGGTTCGCCCATCACATCCTCAGTCAAAGGGAAAACAAAACCGGATCCCCCGGGAGGACCGGACCCGCAGCCCCTGCCCCCCCAGACCGGCACCTCCCCGTGCTCCCTCCCACGGGGAGCATTCCCGGGTTGCCCACAGCAAGGTTTGGTCCTACAGACAGCCGGGGTTCAGCCCCATCAGGGGCTGTGCCGGCTCTCGCAGGCTGGCGGGGATGGGCAAAATTCCCACCGCCGCAGCCCAGGGTGAGGCAACAGCCAGTGGTGTCATTTGCGTCCAAAAGCTAAAAACGTGCCCTCTAAACTCACAGTGAGCATCTGTCAACTCATTCCCAGTAAGAAGACCAAAACTCTTCGTTTCTATCTGTTTCTCCACGTCCCGGGGGCACTGGGAGGCCAGTGCAATGTTTGGTGAGATACCAGGAGCGGGTGTGAGGCCAAACCGTGCTTGGTAAAAGGCTCTTCAGCAGCCTGCGATTCCCTGAGCTATCCATATATTCTAGATGGTAAATAATTCTGTCCTTATGTCGAGCTGCCAGGAGAGAGGGAGGATTTCTGAGCTATTCACGTATTTAACTTCTTGTGAGATCGGTCCTGGTGCCTTGCCGGTAACAGCAAGAGCCGACTTCTCCATGCGAGCCCAGCTGGTGCACCTTTCAAATTCCTTGGCAGGCTTACTTTCCAGCCTGAATTATCTCAGTCATGTCCTCCAACTGGAGTATTTTTGCTTCAAAGTTTGAGGTTAAAGAGATAAAGATAACCTGGAGATTTTGGGGTCTGAAAGCTGAGAGATTTGTTGCGCTGGGAAAAGTCTCATAATGCGATTTTGGAGTGCCGCAGCTCAGCCAGCTCAGTCTGGGCACCGCAAATGCATTTTCCAGTTGTTCTCAGTGTGAGCCAGTGCCAATGAGCGAATTTTAGGAAAACGAGATTGTTAGTTATAAATTGCTGTTGCAAAACATTGAGACTTGCGAACTCCAGCAGGTATCGAGGGAGCACGCAATTTTAGGGGTTAGCTCTCTGGGTGTTGCCCCATCCCTGAAGCCAAGCAGGTTTTTCCTCCTGCTTGATCGCTCCCTGTCACCTGTGCTCGTGCCGGGGTCCCAACGCCTACCCGGCTTTTCTGCACCTAATCGTGGTGCTTTCGCTCCCCATCTCGCTTCTGTGCAGGAAACCCCAAACTCCACTACTCAAGGCAGGTCGTAACACTATATGACATTTTATTCTAAGCAGCACCATTGAGTTGATAACAATCTTAATCCATCTCTTTGGTGCTTAACTTCCAGCATCTAACTCCCTCCCTTAAAATTCCCTTAAAGCCGCTGACAGGCATGGAGCTGATGCCATCTTCCCATTGTCTGACCGTAGCAAAGACTTAAAAGCTGCTGTTCTGTAACATTTCAGCAAAAAAGAACATTATTAATAGCAAGATGATAAGACTTCCAGGTTTCAAAGTCAGGAGACATGAATGATTTCTTTTCCTAAAGAATTAAACCCAATGAAAATGTAATATTTCCTTCAGAAACAAGAGCTCCCTCTTAGCCAAAAGGAGGACAGAGAATGACGTGCTCCAAATTAACCACAAGTGATCAGACCTGCCAAAAGGCAGAACACTAACTGTACTTCTGCAAAGAGGGGTTTCTCTTAATCCCATTGTATTTACAACAGCTCTGGAGATTCTCCCGCTGGAAGCGCGGGGAGACAGGCAATGCGGAGGTAGCATGATGCATCTTTGTTTGCCAGAATGCCATTACTATAAAAGGAAAATCCCAATTAGTAGAAGTTATGGATTTCTAAAAGTCAGCCTATTGGCACAGGCTAGGAGGGGGAGCAGTGCTAATTATTAATGATTATTTTGAATTACTGCTCCCTCCCTGTGCTTACATCAGAGATGCTTGCAGGGAGGAGCTGCCCAGCAGGAACGTGGGAGCAGGGGCTTTTCTTCCCAGGGCATCCGTAGGGCTGACAGCATTGCACCGCGCGGCACCGGCCGGCTCTCACCTCCAAGCCTTCAGTTGCATTTCTCTGCGGGATGCTCGCACCGAGAAACGGCCCGGCTGTGGGCACGCCGGGCCTGCCGTGGGCAACCTCAACCTGTGATGGGGCACCACAGAGAAAAGGTGTGAGTTTGTCTGCTCCTTTCTCGGGGCAATAGTGCTTCCCCCGCTGTGGGTGCTCAAGGCTTTAATTTTCTATGTGTGGGTGAACGGTGCCAAGTAGAAAGATGGGAGGACCCAAGTTCTCGGTTTGCACTCACCACGGCTGAGCAGAAGCAGCAGAAATCTCACCGACCTCATCTCCCCATCTCGGGAGCTGCTCCTTACGCAGACGCTCTCCAAGCGCCTGTAAGGGAGACCAAGCTCTGGCACGGATGCCCGGCTTGGATGAACCGGCCAGAAACACAGATTTTCATATTCATGTGCAGACTGTTACGGAGTGTCACGCTAGCCAGTTGCTTGGTCTCAGTGGTTTCTGCCAGAATAGAGCAAAAGGCCGGTTCTGGGCGGGAACGTCAGCACTGAGCATCCTCCGAGCTGGGCAGCACCTTCCCAAAGACGAGCTGAGAAAGCCGGGGGTACGTGGGAGGTGTCCGACTGCGGGGCCCGGCCGCACCAAGGCTTGGAGACCACAAACACAGCGTAAGGACCTGGATGGGATAGGAGGCTTGCTATGATATAAACTGCCTGACAGCCTCCAGCATTTCGGTTTGCACATCAAATAGGCAGCAACCACGAAGCGGAAGGTGCCTCAGTCCCCTCCCAGCGCCCTGCAGCCGCTGCTTCAAGCTGCACTTTCTGCCTGCTTTGCTGAGCGAAGCCCCTGGAGAAGATGTTGCCAGACTGGATGGGTGATGCTACGGAGCTCGGGCGGCTGGATGAGGCAGGGGCCACCGTGCAGGGCCGCTCCACGTGCTGATAAACCTGCACAGCACACACTGAACTGATAAGGACAAAACCTGTTGCCTGCGAGCCAGAGTTACATCTGCAGGCTGTGATGGATGTAAAACGTTTAAGTCAGAACACAGCAGCCGCAGAATAGCAAGCCAGCCGAGCACTCTTCAATCCACTTTATTGATTTATTCCCTTCACTCACGTCCCTAATGCTCCTCTCAGCTCTATGTGGCTCAATGCAGCACAAATTAACAGAGCCCACAAAAGCCCTCTGAAGCCATTCCCCTGATTAACAGGTCTGTAATGCTGAAAGATATCTTCATTTTAATAACCTGGCACTAAATGGATTACAGCCACGGAACTGAATGCACGTCATTCCCCAAAGGGAGAAATGGCACATATTTTTATATGCTGTAGGAATTGCCAAAGATCGGGACAAATGACTCAAATAAGAATCAAAAAGGGGAAAGAGGAAAGTTAGGGAAAGGAAGGACAAAACGCTGCAGGGGCTCACTGGCGACTCAGCTGAGGCTGGGCGGTGCTGGCGGGGGTCAGCAACGGACCCGGCCTGCCTGCTGGGCAAGCGTGCCCTGCCCGTGGCACTGCCTGTCCCTCCAGGCCGGGCAGGTCTGAGCTCTGCCGTGGGGCTCGCTGCAGCCTGGCAGCCGGGCACTGGCTTGTCATGTCCCTCTTTCTGGAGCAAACACGCTCGTCGGCATACAGCAGGGCAGCGACACACACGTCTCTTGGTGCAGCCCCAGGACTTACACAGCTTCTTTTTGCAGCGTCATCGGAGTTTTCTTTTTCTTTCTGGCCGTGGTAAAGCTGCCTCTGCTGGAGGGAACCTCGGGGCACTTGCATGTAACCTGAAGTACCTCCAAGCAGCGAGCACGAGCCCTGCCCGCGGATGCCCCAGCTCCCACCCTCAGATCTGCTCATCAGCTCGACACCTCGAGTGCAAGCCAGGCTGTGAGCAGAGCCAAAAGGGGGAGCAGCAGTATGGGGCAGTGAGCAAGCGTCCGCTTCCCAGGTCATCACAAAGCTCCATTTTCTGTCTTTCGTCAGGACTAAAAACCCAAGAAATGCCAGGATTCGTTCAGGATGAAAACTCTCCCTGCGCAGAAGGTCTGGGCATTATTCAGAGACCTGGAAGCTGGGCTTAGACCGCTTACTGGCCTGCCAAGCACTTGACCCTTGGATTTAATGGCTTATTGGGCTTGGCTGAACCTCCCACATCTCTCCAGGACTATGCACAGGCTGTTTTGTGCTTCAGAGGAACGATGAGGATAGCGAGCGACTCTTCCTCCCGGCTGACCCATGCCGCTGAGCCTGGGGCAGCCCCACTGGCCATGTTTGCTGCTGCTGTTCTCGCCTCCATGGCCGCATCGTCACCCCAGATAACCTACGGCCAACGGAAGGGGAGGGAAAGCTCCGGAGCCAGCTAGCGAGATGAAGACAGACAGATTATAAGGTGTTTATGCTTTTGCAAAATTAAAGTCCTGAAGGCGAGACAGGTTTACATTGGCAAAGAATTAATGGTTTGATGTAGCACAAGGGGACAGCAAGAGCAGAGAGAGGGGCCATCTATCAGCATGCACTGATGGCATAAAGGAAAGAGATGCAGGCATAAATCAGGTCCTGTGCAGGAAATAAGCAGGATGGATGACAGGCAGTAGCTGGTGATCTGTTATTCCTACAGCGTGCCAGAAGATGCAGAAAATGTAGCTGGGTGCTTCTAGATCTCATTTCAGCAAGCGCATATTGGATATCTCCGGGCTGGATGGAACCTTCCCTGTACTTGGCAACTGCCGGGTCCCAAGGACAGGGGCAGCAGAGCAGCCCTGTGCGTGCCCACATGCCCTGCAAGGAAGCTGCGCAGGCTGGGAGACCCATCCGAGGCAGAGAGGGACCTGGGTGCTTCACTCCCCCTCTCTGGAGGTGTCTATGCCCAGGTACCATCTCCACATCCTTGAAGGAAATGAGCCCAAAGTGAAGTGTCCCCAAGCAGAGGAGGTTTATCTTCCCTTGGATGGTGGCTGAAGCGGATTAGGGGATGCTCAGCCTAACGCTGCCATGAATGGACCTTTCTGCAAAGGACCTTCGCAGCGTGGCCCTGCCCCGGGCTCATGCTGGTCCCAACACATCGGTCCTCCTGGCGTCTTTGCATCGCTTTCCCTCCCTGCTGTGTTGTTCCTTGCTCAGGCACTGCTTTGGAAACGTGGGCACTCTCCTAAGGCAGACGAAACAGAAACTAGGCTGCTCCATGGGCTTAGACTATTCTCCAGTTTGCAATTCCCCAGTTTTAAGATTTTGGGCCCAGTTTTATCTGGTTATTCTCCAGACCTCCCCAGAGCAGTCTCTTGTGCTGCTCTGCACTTCAAATGGAAATGAGACCTTACACGTTTAATTGAAGCCAATTTCCTCCCTGTTGTCGGGTGAGCGAGGGGGGATTAATGGGGGCCAAGGCTCAGTCCTCTGGAGACACCCAAACATTTCAACACACGGGGCAACCCTGGAACGGTGGAAAACGCGATGGGGAGCTGGAGGTGACCGGGGCTGATCAGGAGCAGCTGAGATACATAAATCTCTTGAACCATCAAGAGCCGCTACCTCCCCCCACCCCTCTTTATTTAAGCTATGTTTTTTGAATGAAACCTGAAGCAATTAAACTCTCTTTCATCAGATGTCCTGCCTTCAATTTACCTCCTGCTTAGCAATATCACAGGGAAAGAAAGGACATGGGAGGCTCCTGCAGCCTTGCACAGGGCTGGGTGGGACGTGGCGCAGAGACAACCCGGCCGAGTCCCACTGCCCTGGTCCATCCCTGCAGCCTCCATCACCCTTGGCAGCAGCCCTCGCCCGTGGGTCACCTCTGGAGGGGAAAGCTGCTGGTGAGAAAGCTGGAGAGGTGTCCTGCAAACCGGGGTGGTCTTCATGTAACGCAAGCCTCGCGCAGCGAGGAGGGAAGCAAGGCTGCTCGGAAAGCAGGGGGCATTTACAGGGTGGGGAGACACCAGCGCAGAGGGTGATGGCTGGGGATACAGGTGATGCTCACAAGGGTCCAGCTCCCATGCAGCTTCTCAGTCTGTTTTAAGACCCTGCTCAGCCAGGTCGGAGCAGGACACCGTCTTCCCCGCTTGGGTCCATCAGATGCTGTCCCACCATCTCCCCTCACCCCGCCTGGGTGCTTGTCCGTGCCATTCCCGGAGGATGAAGAAGGGCTTTTGCAGGGAGGGACGAGGGCGTCAGTGTGATGCTGTGACATGGGGGGAGCTCGAGCCCCCTCCCCATCAGCCGTGCCGTGGCCCCCACTGCTCCTGGGAGGAAGGGGAATACCACAGCTGTGCGAAGCTCCTGCAACGCTCAACCCTTCCCCGCCTGCGATAAAGCAGACCCAGTGACAGATTATACATCGGCCAGAAAAGCTGTGAGATCGGGGTTTGTTTGGACAGTTTTAGGGTTGCTTCGAGGCTCCCTGAGAGCCAGCTGCTGTCAACAACCAGCGAGCGCAGCCCCTGCAGGGACCCGGCCTCGTCTCCTGGAGGTCCTACCCCCGGGGGCCGTGGCGTTGAAGCCTCCCTCCTGGCTGGGGAGGAATTGCTGCTGGTTTTTCCCACCCACCGACCCCCCCTGGCCCCGAAGGTCTCCTGCTGACAAGCACTGGGATGCAGCCGGTCCGAACGGCCGTCCCCGGTCCTCACTCCTGCCTTGCCCAAATGAGGGAGGACAAATCAGCCCAAGCGTGGCAGATTTGGGATTGCTCGAAAGGATTTAGGATCCCGCAGGATCACCTGCCTGCCGTCGCACAGGCAGCGAGCCCCGCTCTTGAGCAGTCACCCCACCCTGGGGAAGACGTGGTGCCATTGCCGTGCCAGCACCCGTGGGGAGGGCGGCCGGGGGGTGCAGGGGGTTGAGCTCCGCAGGCAGAGCACGCCCCCCCACACCCCCCCCCTTTTATTTTACTGTGGAGCCTGAGCCTAAACCCATTCCCTGCTGCGAGGCTGAAGCCCACAAACATTAACCCTCCGGCTATAAAACATGACTCGGTGTTTAACAACCACACAGCGAACCACAGTGATCCTAAAAGCTGCACTGAAATTCCCAAGCCAAGGGCTGCAACTGGTATTAATTAGTTCTTCCTCCGACAACTTTTTTTTGGTGCCACCAGGTGGTAACAACGTGTATCTCAGCGATGTCACCGGGAGCTGGCTGTCCCCTGATGCCACCCGGTCTTGGACAGCTGCTCTTAAGCCACTGGTGGGTGGGAAAGAAATCACCATGTGTTGGGGCATCCATCTCCAGGGAGCAGCGGCGGAGCATAAATCCTCCCTGGAGCATTGCATGGCAATGGGGGCCACTTGTTTTGAAGGATGGAGGGATCTTATCCTGCCACCAAATGTCAATTTTCTCCAGTGGCCCTTGGAGGAAAAGGGCTTTGCATGAGCAACGTGTGACAGTGATGCAGAGGGGAGAGCCTCGATGGTGCCTGCCTTGACTGACTGCTCCACTGATGGAGCAGTGTCCTGAGCGTGGCTGTCCCCAAAGCAGGCACTCACAGGGCCCCTGGGCTGCGGGGACAACGGGAGGACTGGGGACACGGCAGGATCTCTCCTCGGGAAACCCTGAGCCTGGTCCCCAGGCAGGGGCGGGAGGAGGATGCTGGAGGTGGGGAAGGGCAGAAATGACCTCAGCGATAAACACTCCATGATAAAGCTTCTTTCTGGGCTTTTCAGCAGCCCTTATTGCCCACAGGAGAGTTGAGCTGCATAGAGCGCTTTTCATACGCTACATCCTGCCCGTCCTCCTGCCCGCCCCGGCTCTGCTGCTGCCCCTCCATCTCTCATCAGGCAGACGGTCCTGGCTTTATTTTTTCAAGCTGGAAGAAAGTGAAAAACCTTTGATGCCAGGAAGCGATGGAGAATATTTTCTGCTCCCAAAATAAAAGATAAAATTTTCCAAGCGTCTCCTCTTCTCCTGCAGCCCCCCGCCACCTTCCCCATCCCTCGCCTCCCTGGTCTCCCCATCTCCCCCTGCTTCCCACCTCCCTGACCAGGTGAACTCCTCAGCAGAGCCGGTTGTCATCTTTTCAACACCTCGTTTTTCCCCTCGCTCTCGGTGTGCAGGGAGCGACTCTTCCTGTTTACACACCTCCGGCTCTGGAGCCGGAGGCGAAACAAAAACAGCTTTCATTCAGTGGAGGGGACCGCGGGAGATGGAGCAGCCCCGGCCGTGGTACCCACCACGTCACCTCTCCCTTCCATGTGCCCGTTGCCCGCCGCCCTGGGATGGCCGAACTGCTCCTCCCCGGGGATCCCCGCACTCCCCCTGTGCCAGGATCCAGCTCCTTCCTCCGGGTCGGCTCCCTCCTCTGCAGGGAAATGCCCAGCCTGGCCGATAGCTCAAGGCGGCTCCTGGACATCACCCGCCGCGGCTGCCCGTGGTCACTGGCACCTTCCCGGGCAGCGCAGCGGCCGCGGAGGGTCCCATCCCTGTTATCACACGGCGGTGCAGGTTGCAAAGCTGAGTTTTAAACGACAAGGCGGGTGAAGCCATTTTGAGGAGCGCAGGCTGCTGGCAGCCACCGGCCTGACCTCTGTGCGCTGTTTTCACTGTAATTTATTAAAGGCTGGGCCCATCCCAGCCCTGCCTGCGCACACCAGGGAAGGGGGAAACAACCCCGCTCCTCTGCAGCTGCAGCGTATCAGAGCCGCTGAGCTTTTAATTGGAAAGAAAAACTCCCACCCCTCTCCTCGTGTAACGGGATTGTCTCCGTCCAAAGGTTTTGCCTCAGGGCTGTGCTCCGGGGAGTTTCACAACTGCTTCGTGTTTGCAAAGATGCCCGGATGGAGCCTCCGCAGTGCCAGCAGACATGGCACATCCGTGTGTGCACATGGAGACACGGCCCACGCCGGAGCCTGTGTCTTCTGCTGGTCCTGTGCCTAGGAATGAGTCCTTCTCCAGGTCCTCGGTGTCTCCTGAGCCCCAGCTGAGCACTGCACAGACTCGCACGAGGGTGAAACATGGGTGGTTGAACAGACTGATTTGCTCCGCCACACAAAAATGCAACTCACAGGGTTAGCGCCGAGGACCTGGAGACTGGCAGCCCCCATATATCCCTTCCCATGCAAGAGGCATCGCCGGGTACTGCAGGTGGACACGGGAGCACGGAGCCCCCCGGAGCAGTGGGCACCGTCAGGGCATGCCGTGCTGGAGGAGGAGACCGAGCAGACTTGAGGAACCAGCTCTCAACGCCAGACTGCTGCCGGGGCTGACCGCCGGCAGGAATGACCCGACACCACCCCTGCCTGGTGATGAGCATCGCTCCTCTACCCTGCTCCCCAGGGCCACGCAGATGGGAGCGGGCTGGTTTTGTTACAGCTGCTGGCTGATGCTCCTTTATTCATATATTATCAAAGTCACATTTCCTAAGATGTGACAGAAAACATACAGATGAGGGAAAGAAGTAAAGTTTGCTGAGCAGAGCGGGATTTTCGTGCTACTTGGGGGACTGTGTCCTACTTTCTGGTGTTTCTTTTCCTCCCTGACAATACTCCAAGGGCAAAGCCTCTGAGGACGCCCAGCCCTTGACCTTCTTAGGCAGGCAGAGCTTGCTCAGACGCAGCCTCCCCGATGGACCCTGGGCTGGCGTCTGAATTAAGGATGTTGATTGCACTCAGATTCTAATTTACTCGACTTGCTACTAGGAAGTCATCAGAAAAGACGTTTTAAAATCATTCAGGGAAAACTCAGAGCATAAAATTTTAATTGCCACCTTGTGAAATAAGGTTCTCCCGGGCTGGCCAAGCCTGCCTGCTTTGCCAGGGGTGGATGGGGATGCGCTCCTCGCCAGCTCTGCTGCCGTGGGCAGCGGTGGGCGGACAGGAGGACAGGGACGGCGGATGATCGGCTGCTGTACGTGCCGTAGGACTTTGATCTCTATAAGCAGTTTAGGGAAAACATTTTCCCTCCGACACCAGCAGTGGCCCTGGGTCGGGCACTCTGGGCACTCATCTCCCATCATAGCTCAAACTTTCGCCCCTTTAGCAAAACCCTTCTGATATTTATGATAAATGCCACCTTCACCTCTGGAGCATGATTGAATTATTCATAGTAACCTGTTTAATAGATTAATTCTGCTTGGTTTCAGACTGAAAATTGCCTCTGAACAGCTTTCAATTTTGGTGATGTAATTCAAAACATAGAATAAAAAAAAAATATCTGGGCCCTTGGCCGGTCCCTGAGCAGTGTGAATACTGGATGCTGGCCGCAGCGGCCGGGCTGCAGGGGCTGGCTCTGCCTGGGCATGCACACCAGCCACGGGGCACTGCTGCTGCCCCTCGGCCGGGGGGCTCATTCCAGGGTCTGCCTACCCCCGCGTGCATCGGCATCACCTTCGGGGGCTCTGCGTGGTGACCTGCGTGGGTTACGGTGCTCTCCTGCAAGGGCAGTCCATCCCCACTTTTCCCCCTTTTTTAGAATGAAATGAAATTAGGCTTTCTGCAAGTACGCTCTTCTATTTGTGGATAAAGTCTGACATTCGTTTCAGATTATCTAAGGTGGGGATTTCGGGCAAGCACCCAGCAAGGTTTCAGAAAGAGGAATTAGCCCAGTCTCTGCCCGACATTGGTTCAGGCCCTGCTAATAGATGCTTCTGATCTGGGATGCTGCCAGCTCCATCCCACGCCAGGACACCCCCTCTGTGCAAAGAGGTCCCTCTCGCTCCTTTGGCGCGTGGATACCGTTGTGGTTTGGGTGAGCAAAATCTCCATCCTCTGCCCGTACAGCTTCCCGCATTTGGAACTAATTCCTCCGGCAGCTGTTACCAGCTACTGACTTCAGAAGCCAGGCTGAACAGGGGATAATTATTTCTGCTGCAGCCAAAAACACTTTAGACCTTTGGTTTGGCTTTGAATATTCTTATTAAGCATCACAAAACTGAGGATATTTGAAAGAACAACCCAAAGCCAAGCTGACCATGGCGGCAGCCCGTGCCTGTGCAGCCTGGCAGCACAGCCCTGCCGCTGCGGCTGCCTGCACAGGCGCAGCCCGGCGTCCCAGCCCCGGGAGCCTCTGCAGGCACCTGCTGCTGGGCTGCCAGCACGAGGCAGCGTCTGTACATACATACGTGCCCACCTAAAATTACGTGCATTGTGTGTGCAAGTGGAAGAGAGAAAAAGAAATTCTTTTGGCGTACTTCCCGCGGGGAGCCCCCTGTGCCGTTAGCTCCTGGCGCTGAAGGAGATATACCTGGGAGCTTCCCCAGCTCCCCTTTCCCTTGCCTATCTGTTTGCTAATGAGTGTGCTAATATCGCTGCTTGCCTGTAGCAGCAATGACGTACCTGCCAAGCCGATCTCCAGTGAAGATGGGTCTGTCCTTTTCTCTCTCCCCCTAAATCCACTGAGATCTTAAATGACTTCTGTAGAAGAAATGAGAGAGAGTTCCCTGCCTTGACCCCCCTCCCCTTTCCTCTAGGCAGAGAAACTGAATATGGTGCCACCACTTGGCATATATCCTCTTGAAAACACAATTCCATAAACTCTTCAACTTTTCCCGCTGGCTCCTTGAGCACACACAATAGGACGATAAAAATCCTTACAAATGTACATTCTCTCCAGAGCCACTTGTCTTTTTCCGCAAACAAAAGGACGCTGCTGGTTTGAAAGGCTGGGAGCAGAACTGAGGGGGACCCCATTAGAAAACCCCAACAGTGAATAGAGTATTTCCAGTCCACAGGCAAAAAACGCATTAGCTCCTCTGTGCCAGCAAGGAGCTACCGAGGTCTTGGTAAGTTATTCCAGCTCTCTGCCTTCGTATTTATACCACGCTCCTCTGAGCACCGGCACGGCGCTGCAGAAGAGAGACCTTTTATGTTTGAAATGCTACCGGCTTCCTAAATCCTGGGGCGGGGGGAGGTACCTGCCTTTCTGAGCCCTTAATATCTCTTCCAGGCAAAGCAATCCCTTTCTCCCTGTCCTTCCCAACGTGCCAGTCAACTCTCCCACATACCAAAAGGGTGACAAAGCCACAGATTTATCTTGCCTCCGTTTGACCCACCGGTGACAATGTTTTCTTCCAGGGCAGCAGCAGCAAAGGGAATTAAAGCTCAACAATGTCTCCATGTCACCGAGCCGTCAATCTACTGTGAAAATAACACCAGTGTGCGGCTTGCTTGGTCTCATCTGCTTGGAATTAATACTAATTCCAAAATGAAAGTAGATTGCCGTCCACTTTGCTACTCACATGGACTCAGATTGGGCTATCAATCTCCATCTGAAATAAAGCACCTCGCAGTCTTGTGTCCCAGTGCAGAGAGACCAAATGAAAACCTGGGATGTATTTTCTGGGTAAGTCTTGCTTTGTTTGTTCCAAAGTCCTGGCCAAGAGCATGTGCCTGCTGATGGCGGGAAGGGACAGTGCAGAAGTCATTTCTCTTTTCAATTTAAAATACAGAGATGCCCACGGGAAATGTCTGTAAAAACCTCGGAGAGTCCTGAACACCTGAAGACAGGCAAGGAAGAGAGAAGAGCTGCTCATCTGTGCAAGAGCCATCCAGGCCTTGGAGAGGAGCCGTACGCCATCTCTTGACGAATTATTCCACATGTACAAAATAATTTCTGCATGAAGACAGGGACCTAACCCTGACCAGGTGGAGACACAGCCCCTACACTGTAAAGGCTCTGGGGGGTATGGATTTGGCCTCACGGGGGGACAAGAGGCGTTCCTGGGCGGGGAGAGCGTCTGGCTGGGGGTGGGAGATGGCCAGATCTCCAGGGACCCCAGCAGCGATCCTACCGGGGGTATTCTGATACGTGGGATTAGGAGCAACCGAAGTCCTACCCCAGGCCCCCCACTCTAATCGCAAGGCCAGCTTGGCTCGAAGCCACCTTTCCCTCCCTCCTGAGAGCCTGCACCCACTGCAGCTTGGTCAGACCTAAAAGCACAGCCCAGAATTAGCTAAAACACACCAGGGTTTGTGTTTAAAACAAACTCACGTAAATCCATACCAGATAACTTGTGAAAATCTTCTAAATCCCCTCTGTCCCCCCCTGTAATGTCCTGCACATCTTAGTTACTCGGCGACGGGTACTGAGAAAAAAGATCAGGCTGGCAGGCTGAAGACCGACTGTCCCCAGCACACACACGGCCTCACTCCTCTCCCGGAACACGACAAGTTTGCGACTGGAACTCAGAAAATTACTCTGCCTTCCCCCTCATCCTTCCTCTGAGCAAGCTCCTGGCCTTATACAATTATTTATCTGCTGGTAAGAGGCAAATCAAATATCATTAAGGCGAGTCTAGCAGCGAAGAGCCGGATGCTGGCTGTCAGAACTGCACTTTGCGAAGCAATTCAGACCAGCGGACACGGGCTCTCCTTTCCCTCAGATACACCAGTCGCCCTGCGAGTATCCCTAAGTATCTCCTAACCAACATATCAATTAAGTTACACTTCGGCTAGCGCGTGAGTGCGCCTAGGACTGTATTGATCCTCAGCCACCGCAGTGTGCAAAGTCTATAATGGCCTCGGATGAGACATCCCAACCAGGGAAGCTGGATCTTCAAGCATCTGATAGATCAATAGCTTTCATAAACCAGACTGAAAAATAGGGGAGAGTAATAATGGTAACAGAAATGCTGGGCTACACTTACAGAAGAAAAACAATTTGAAGAAGAGCAAATAGCAACATTGATCATGCCACTATTTTCCCATTTTTATCTTTCTTTGCGAAAGTATTCGGCTAACTCCAGACAATACAAACCTTTATTTACACTGCAGTGCAATTAGAGGCTGTACATTGTATTGCTGCTCTTTACATTTCGAGTGCGCTTATGCTATTTAGAGATAACCCTTGTTTTAATTAGGTAAATTGCTTGGGCAGTCCCCCTCTCCCCCCTCCCCTGCACTGACGAACCCTTGTCTTGGGAGGGAGAAGTGCGCGTCTCACACACACAGTGAGTCCATGGGAAGAGGGGCAGAGATGCTTTCCTCTTGCGTTACAGCATTTGTGACAAAGGGACTGGGTGCTGCTGGCTGGGCAAACCCAGGGCCCAGCCCTGAAAACATCCCCTGCATCAGCAGTGGGACTCATTTCAGAGCAGTTTTAACACCGTGCAAATGCTGCCCTGGAGAAGGAGACCGGCCACAACGCGTGCTGTGATGCCCCAGGGAGACGTGGCACTGCTGATGCTCCGGAGACCCTGGGCTGTGAAACCCCCAAAAAGTGGAGGTGGGGAGCCCCAGAGGGAAGGCGGCCCCGTGGGGGATGCTGCCGGCGGGGCTCTGCTGCTCGCCCTGCCGCTGCGCTTAACCACAGCCTCGCGTGTTGCTGCCCTGCCCTCGCTATGAGAACTGGTCGGCAGAGCTGATTTTCTGGCTTGACGACATAGCCATCCGTACAGAGGCACGCTCAAGCACGTCGAGATGTTCTCAGTCGTTGGGCTGGGAGGCCGGAGGGCAGCCAGAACTGCTTCGATGGTATCTGCATCGCAACGGTGACACGGCCCCACCGCAGCTTGCTGCTCGGGAGTGGCGAGCGTCTGCCACAGCAGGCTGGAAGAATTATGTGCGGTGTTTAGGATTAAATGCATGCTATTCTTGGCGGTACCTGAACAGATGATATCTCTTGGAATATACCTGACTTTTTTTTTTTTTTTTTAGAGATCTGATCTGCAGTTGTTGACAAGTTTTGCCAAACAACGTCAGGACTGGGGTTTTCTGCAGGATGCACCAAGCAACGCCTGAAACCTGGGGCTATAACGGAGCCTTGCAAGGAGTGTGTTAGGCCTGTCAAGGAGTTAATAAAGTTTATTGAGTCTTTGAGCCGTCAGTGTCTGTCTGATCCTTCATCAAGGTCTACAGCAAAACTGCCAGGGAAAATACATTTGCTCGTCAGAGGCAGGTGGTGAAATAATGCAGGATGCCAAATGCCAGGGCAAGGCTGGCAGTGGGGATGTGTGGTGAGGAGGTGACCTCGTCGAGAGCTGGGTTAAATCCAGGAAATTTTAGATTTAAAAGGAACAATTTGCAGAAACTGTCATGGAAGTTACTATAAAGGTAAAAGCAATCAAACCAGAACACAGCTCTGCGGTTCGCGAGAGATTTATCTGTCATCTAAAGAAGAATCGTGTCTTGTCATGGTAACTGGCAGATTTGCTCAGTGGAAGTACCAGAGAGATGTCCTGAGACTGCAAAGTGGGTAGAAAGCCCAGGGAGACTCCAGCAAGAGGAGAGATCTCCCGGGGGTGCCAGACCCCATCCCCTTCATGTCATGTATAGAAATGGGCTGTCTTTACTTATTTATAAGTTTCAATTAATTTCTTGCCCTGTTCCTGTCGTGGCTGAGAACAACAAAGGGAGATAACATTGATGATGGACAGAACCAATTCCCCATCCTACCCGAAGCCTCACATCGTGTTTACTTGGATGTGGGGCTCTGCTCTGGTTTTGGCCCGTTGGACCGGCACCGGTGGCACGCCTGCCCCGGGGACACCGCTCCGAGCCTCCTTACGGCAGGATTGCACCGGCAGAGCTCTCCTGAGCAAACCTCTGCCTCGGCCTCCTCATGATGGGTCTGTCAGGCTGGAGCAATCCTGGGAGAAGTTCAGTCCTTGGAGGTCGACCCAGGCAAACAAACTTGTGAAACGTCTCCTCTTCCCCCCGTCGCTTCAAACACGTCCACTCCATAGAGCCATAGGGAAAAAAGTGGCCATCTGTTTGGAGTTTGCTTTGAAAAGAAAAAGAAACCAATCTTCTCGGACAGCATCTCCCAGAGCCTGTTACTCATCCGCTGATCCCTCTGCAGCCTTGGCACAGGGAGCAACTCAGCAACGATTTTTCAGAAAACCAGAGTCCAGGAGAGAGCCTGGTTTACAATTATTCTTCAGTTACATAGGTAATTTTAACTGGTATTAGCTGATCCTGTAAAGTAATTGAAGCCAGGAGGTCTGGGGCTGCTGCGCTGTTATTATCACCATATGCCATTGGAAAAACAATGGCTGATGGCTGTCTTTTAAAGTGGTTTTCAAAACCCTCTAATTCAGTCTTTCCAGGTATGAAGGGAGAGCGAAATTTGACAGGCAGGGACGGGGGGAGAAGAATGTAGAGATGAATGACCAGAAAAACAAAATAGATCAAGGCGGACAAAAGGGATGGTTGGAGAGGCAATGAGGAAAGGGTCTGCTTCTTAGGCTGAACTCCTGCACAGAAAGCAGAGGGACCTCTTTTTTCAGCCTGGTCCCCATGCACAGTTAACGGCTGTTTCTTCCAGAAGGACAGCGCTCGTTATTTCTGCCTTTAGATGACGACAACCGTCCTGCAACTAAAATGATGGAACCGTCCCCCTCCCCTCACCATCTTGTGATACTGCGGTACGTTCGCAAGTGCCACAGCTGCATTGGGGAATACCAGCCCAGCTGGCGTCCCCAGCCTTCGCTGCGGGCTCTCTGCCAGCTCGCCAAATAAAAGAGCCTTCAGTGGATCGCCGAGCATCGGTGCCCGCCGTCCCGCAGCGCAGCAGACGGCCGAGCCTGCCCCGTGCGCAGCCACTTGACCGGCGCCCGCCCCTAAGGTGCTCTCTGCGGTGAGCACCAGGTTGTCCGGGAGTTGTCTTAATTGCTTGGAGGGTTTTCAGCTCCTGTGAGAAATCACCGGATTCCCCGAGTGATGGTTAGTGTTTCCTCAGAAGAGCCTGGAAGCACAAGCGCACGCAGATGTGCAGAAGGTAGCGCAGAGGAAAAGCCAGGCGCGCAAGGCAGAGGGCTGGGAACTGTCTGCAGCCGCTTCTCGCAGCATCTGTGCACGGCGGCGTGGCCCAGACTCGAGCCTGCTGCAGCCGTGCAGAGCCGTCCTTGGGCACAACTTACCCCACGAGCTTTCGTATCCGACGGGAGCAGACGTGTTTTCTGCCGGTGGCTCACTCATCACCCTGCTGATTTTATTGCCCCAGTTGTCCACCTGCGGGTACCGCCCGGGAGAAATTACTGCCATACCTGAGGATGGGTTATCCGGAGTGCCCTCTGCTATGAGACACTCCCGGTGCAACAGTAGGACTAAGGCCCTAATCTCACTAATAACCATCCAAGATATATCAGACTGAAATATTTGTTTGTTTAATAAAAATAAACAAATAAAATTTTAGGACAGGTCAAGTGTAATTAAAACAGTTACTTGCTTCAGATCCGGGGGACATTCCCGTGTAATCAGATTATGGCAATTCCCTTTCAGGTCCAGATTTGATCCTAAACTACACGTCAAAGTCCCTTTAACTCCACAATAGAGGGGGTAAAAACCCAAAACACAATCAAGAAGAGAATACAATAAAAAAGGAATTGCTTCTGCTGGAATTATAAACAGCAGCGATTGCTGTGATTTTGCAGTAATCAAGGCCAGGCCGGGCCCCGTCTGTTGTTATTATCTCTCCCACTAATCCCCAATGTGTTTCCTATTTGTGTTGTTCTGGGTTTCCACACCGAGCAGCCCAGGCAAGCCTGCGGCAGGACTTGCAGCGCTGGAGCCCTCCTTCCCACCCCGGGGACACCCCGCTGGCTTTGGGGCTCAGGTGAAGGATGATGGAGGAGTTGTCACCTCTTTGGGCATGAGGATGCTCCCGCTCGGGGCATCCCGTGTCCCCGCATCCCAAGCACAGGAGCTGGATGCCCAGCAGCAGCCCCACGTCCCAAACCCCCGAGCTGGGGAAATGACAGGCGGAGAGGAAAGGCTGTCGTTTCAAGTCTCACCAATGTCTTGGGTGGTTCAGCCCCACTGTGGCTCCCAGGGCTTCTTGTCTCTTTTTTTAGGGCGAGAGGGGGGTAACTGTGTGCCTCCCAGACCACTGCTAGGGCAGGGGGATGACTGAGGAGCAAGGCGGCAACCTTCCCCACCAGCACAGATGAAAGGAGCAGGACCGTCCTGAGGTGTCCTCTTCTCATCCTCATATTTAAATAGGGTCGGAGGGAACGAGGGACTCTACAGGAAAACCTTTATGGTGATTTGTTTCTTCATAAAAACTAAGTTGTTTCCAGCACGAAACCGTTTGTCACGAAAAAAGAAAAATAAAAAAGTGTTCCCGAATGATAAAAGAAAGGCAATATCTGCTTTTGGTCTAACGGCAGCGCTGGTCTGTCCTCTTGCACCCCTGGCACAGCTCTGCAGTGCCCTGTACCACTGGGGAAACAGCGCTGTGTTCCCAGCGCCATCTCCGTGGCTGGAGCAGCAACACAGTGGGAACACGGGTGTCCCCACAGTGGTACGGGTGACAGACGTGGTGGCTGTCCCCTTGGCACTGCCTGGTGCGGCTGCTGTGCCTCCCCTGCAGCCCTCCCGTGGAGCAGAGCTGGGGCCACGGGGCCGGCTCCTGCACTGCCAGTGCAGCTACGCAGGCACCCCGTGCTCATCCCTGAGAAGATCCACGATTCCCACCCATTCCATTCCTCGTTACGCCGATGTTTATTTGGCCAAAGCGCAGGCTGGTAGTTTAAATTTTCAGTATTCCTTGTTTGTTATTCTTTACCTTGAAAAGTTTCAGCTCATCCACTCGGGGAGCAGAAAGAGCGCGGAGGGCCTCGGGGGACCTGGCACACACCGTGCAGCCGCATCTGCATGGGACAGCCTTCCCCTGGGAGAGGCACGGGGGGAGGTCTGTGCTCGGCGGCATCCCCACGCAGCACCCGGCGTGACGCATGGCAGAGAGCCGAGGCTGAAGTGAGCAGCTGTGGCCGACTTGTGTTTACACAGAAAAATGTGCAAATCGTCACGGATGCCTGGAAGTCAGGAGGGATCACCCAGGCGTTAGGGGCAGGCTGGGACCTGCACCGGGACGCGTGGGAGCAGGATCGGTGATGCCCACGGCAGCAGCTCGCGGTGCCCCTGAGCCGTGCTGCCAGCATGGACCCACCTCCTGGGTCTTTAGTTTGGTTCCTGACTCGGGGAAGAAAAGCGAGTGACAGGGGAGCCGGAGTCAGTTGGGAAGAAGGAACAACTCTCCTTTTTCTTCTTTCATGGTAGGGCAGAAGAGTAGCGGTGTAGGCTCACCCATGCAGGCAAGAAAAGAGCAGCAGATGCTGAAGGTCAAACCTGGCCACCCTGGCACTGGCAAGGATAAAGCTGGTGGGAGAAAGGAGAGGGAAGGGACGGGTCAGAAGTGTGAAGTGGGGCAAAGAAGCTCCTTCGCAAAGCCCACGGAGAGGCTTACGGCATCCCAGCCGGGAGCAGGCGGCAGGGCTTGGAGGAGAGGCAGGCTGGGGACCTGCCTGTGTTATTGTCTGGAGCAACTGGTC
This sequence comes from Gymnogyps californianus, assembly GCF_018139145.2. Classification (NCBI taxonomy): domain Eukaryota; kingdom Metazoa; phylum Chordata; class Aves; order Accipitriformes; family Cathartidae; genus Gymnogyps; species Gymnogyps californianus. The sequence continues at coordinate 1,054,545 of NC_059479.1, forward strand.
CAGAAGGTCTCTGTACATCTTAGCGGGACTCCAGATGGATCCTGGCTGGTGTTTATTTGACAAAGGGTTTTTGGCTGTCTGCTGACCAGCAGTGCCAGGTAACCAGCCCATTTCCAAATTCTTAAATAATCCCGAACAGCTGTCACTTTGCCAATGGACTGAACATCCCTGCTCAGACCTGAAATCCGGGAGCTCCTGACACAATGTGAGCTGGGGCCAGGACTAGCCTTCCTTCGAAAGATAAACCTCCCCTCTGCATCCCTGTGTCCCGGGGGAGGCATTGTAGGGGCAGAGGACAGGGGACCTTTCCTTTTCCTAAGGACATCGGCGCTTCTACTGCTGGCAGCTTTGCTGAAAATCCTCCGGTTTTGCCCAGAGCGGGTTGACCTTGCGGGTTTAGTTCAGCGAGCACCGGGGCAGCGTCCTGCTCACTGTCACGCTGCGGTAAATCCCAATGAACTACGTTCGCTTCAGACATGGTGCTCCAGATTTACAGCTGCGTTTGGGAAAGTAGATCACGACCTGTCCTCTCCAAAGCAGCGCCTTTCCACAGCTCAGCAACTTACAGTTTCCTTTGAAATGGTCTAGTGGAAAGCCCTAGACAAGCGTTTCTCCTGGATGTTTTAGTGCCTAGCTCAACGCTATTCCTGCTGGCTTGTGTTTAAAGCCCTGCCTCCCCCCTGCCCTCTGCTTTTCTCTTTCTGTGAAGAGGAGAAGGAGCAGAAGAGCAAAGTGGGATGAAGGGGAAGGTGTGGGGAGGAGGGAGCCGGGATGAGCCATGGGTACGAGTTCAGAGAGACGTGGGGTCTCTTGCCCACCAGCCAGGCTGCCTGGTCCCACCAGCATGCCCAGGGCCACCAGGGTCAGTGCTCAGAGGGACACGAGCACTGGAGTGGTATTGCTGATGACATTGGGTGGCTGTCCACCTCCTGACACATCACCGAGCCAGTGCCCGGCAGGGCAGCAAAGGCCGCCAAGCAGCCAAAGCACCATTTTTCAGAGGTAAAGCTGAGTTTATGATCACTGTGGTCATATACGAGTCTATGGCAATATGTTGCATCCTCCATCCTGCCTTAGGACAACATGTTCTTCTCCACTTCCTACCCCAAATCCTTTTGTGGTGTCGCTGAGAGGATCCCGACAGCATCAGACTTACCCCAAGGAGGGCTGCGTGTTGCAGAGGGAGCGCTGCTTCTTGGCTGCGCTTAGAAAGCATGCATTAATTGTTCACCAGCTCATGCGCCTGCAGTTTAATTAGCTATACTAACCAAAGCCTGAGAGGAAATATCTGTGGGACTGTAGCCGAATTTAAACTTTAATCTGCTCTGTCCAGGTTTGTTTCCTGTTGCGGCTGGTGTGTTCTGCGCCAGGAAAAGCGTATTTAGAAAGAAGAAACCCTGCTAGAGGCAGTGGCTGGGCAGCACCTTGGGCCCTAACACATCTGTGGGCCAGCCATGTTTCTCCACCTCTTGCTATTACAATTATTTTTATCCACTTTGCATGTTTTACTAGGCAATCAAAGCAGTCGGTACTTCTATGGGACGCTGATTAATTGAGCTCAGGTACAGTATTTCTCCAAGACTCGCTTCCAGAGTCCTCACAGAGAACTGAGCAAACAAGCCAGAGAAGGACCCAAGAGCCTGTTACAGAGCTAGGGATGGAAACCGTGCTGACATCCAATTATTCGCTTCCAATGACTTGGAAAATGAGAGGCCATCACATGCAGACCGCGTAGGTGGGGTGTGACTTCCTAACAAAGGAGCACAGAGTGCCAGACTCCTCACTGGAGCCCCTTTGCATGAGTCGGAGCAGGGTATCGCCATACCCACAGAGCAAGAACCATGCGTCTTTCTGCAAATGCTGAGAGCAATGAAGCAATTCAGCCTGTTTAACCAGTACCTTTGGTTGTTTTGGTTTCCCCCCTCCTCGCTCAGTAAGGTCAGCATCACCCAGAAGGAAAAGGTCTTTCATTTTGTAAAGTACTCTGTTTCTGCTCATTTACTCTCCTCCCCTAAACGATTCTCTTCCCGACAAAGTCAAACCTCCGGTGGCCTCCTTCCAGTCCTCCCGATCAGAGGACTTGTGTTCATCTAAATTCGGAGCAGGAGGATGATTTACGTGACCCACCGCTGCTGCCCGGCCCGGCTCCTGGGGCTGCACACCGAGCACTCGCAGCTCGCTGCGGGCGGGCGGTCCATGGAGTAAAACCGCTCGCCAAAAGAAATGGATCGGATAACTTGAAGTATTGGATGAACTGAAGGAAAGTGTGATCCATTCACCGGCAAACTGTGAGCAATGTCAGCGGCAAAATTCTTTGAGTAAGCTATCCATCATGGATTATTCATTCATCTCGGCTAGTGACGAGGAAAGATAGCATAAAGCTGAAAATGTTCCAGTGCCAATTATTTATTTAAGGGATGTTCTCCTCTGCAGGCTCAAAGCACTCGAGCAGCAGTGTTTATCCCGCTTTCCTTGGGAAAGTCCATGGCACTTTATATTGGCAGAAATAGAGAAAATCTATCCCGGTGTTGAGGCTGAATTTCCCTTTCTTGAGTTTCATCACCTTTATTCTTAGCTCCACTGCTTTTGGTCCATTCTGAATAATATTTCTTCCTCTTCAGTGTTTACACCCTTCGGATATTTCTAGACAGCTATTATGTTCCCCATTAGTCTTCTCTTAGCCTAGCTGTAAGTATTTACTTATTTTAATCTTTCCCCATCAGCCAGTCCCTCCTGCCCCTTAATCATCTATGCTGTTCTTCTCTGAATTCCCTCTGATTTGTCTACATCACTCTTGTTTATGATTCCGAGATCTCATTTAACATTTGATTTCTGCCAAAAATAAAATTGAGGTTGATTGTTTTCACTGATGACTGAAGGAGACATGAATTGTTGCTTGGAAAACAGTCCTTGAGACAGCAATATATGAAAGAGAAAAAATAAAGGCAGCTCCATCAGGCAGACAAATACACAGATAATATCACGTAGGCCAGCTTTGGCTAGATTGAATCTCAGAAGTGCGGCTGGTACGTGAAGACAGTAATAGCCACCACTATTAGAGTGTTTAGCTTTTAAACAGAAATGTGAGTTATAACTCAGGCCCCGGCATAAATCACAGGGCCATGAAAATCTCACAAACGCATGCCTGCACAATAAACCAATATGAAATTCCTTGTCCTTGGTGAAAGTAGCAAAATTGCAACTTCCTTTGTATAGGAAAATGTGCGTGTTCAAGTCGGATACAGCAATTTGGTTTCAGGCATGTCATTGAGACCTTCAGCTTGGAAAGTTGTAATCTTTTTTGGAAAGGAACATTTGAATTGCCACATGGTTGGAAAAGAAGCGGTAAGGGCAAAGTCAGACCCCAGAATGATCTTAATCTAATGAAAGAGCATCCATCCTGGCCATCCCTGAGATGAGCACCGGGACCTGTAGTCATTGCCCACACTCTTCAGAGCTGCGTATGGGAAGGTACCGGCCTGAATCCGTGTTTGGATTGAGGAGCGGTGGGGTGCTGCTGCAGGGTCCTCATCACTTCTGACCATCGGGCTACTTTATTTGTGTCTCCAAATGCTGATTTAGGGACCTGGTTTTGATAACTTGGACTATCAAATGCTGGTGCATGGCTTCAGCCTGTAAATCTTCAGGCAATCTCCTCGTGGCTGACCTGCCGAATTGCACAGGCACGCTAACCCCCAGCTAACCCTCAGCCGCCCGGCGACTTGCACTGTCCCCTGGGCTCTCTTCAGCCACCGCTGGGACAGTGCTCCTGCCGCTCACACTTGCGATGTTTGTGCTGTGCCGCTCCAGACTCAGCTGGGACCTCTCTTTCCACCTCGGCTGATTTCACACCTTTCGTGTCGGAGTGATCCCAGGCAAATGAAAGAGAGCAGGTGGCAAACGCATCCATCCACCCAGTGCCCAGAGCAAGAGCTCCTTCAGTCTGCGTGCATGGGCCAAAGAGCGCAGCCACCACACCTCCTCTGCCGGTGTTTGCTCCCTCTGGGTCACTGGGGGGTTGATTCATACCCACGGTGGGAGAAGATGAGCCTGGGACAGCAATGCTCTTAAAACTCGCAGTTTCAAACCCATTTGCTTTCAGGACACTGATGCACTGCAGCCCCGATGAAGAGGTCTGAGGGACATCAGTAGATGACACCACCACCTGTTTAGAGACACAAACCTGCAGCACGAGCATTTTGCAACAAGGGCAGGAGCATTTTGCTCCACTGGAAAGCCACTGCGTGTCGGCACCCAGGCAGGGGAGCCACCCGGGGGGTGGCAGCACGCGGGTACGGGTGGATGGAAGCGAGCAGCAGCGACCCATCCTGCATCCCGGCGGCAGGAGGACCTGGGGCTGCAGAGCAGCGGCCACAGGAGATGGGCTGCCAGCGGGAAAGCCAGCCCCACACTGGAGCCCACGATAATCCCCCAGATCCGAGATCCAAATAAGCCCACAAATTAAACAAGGAGGTAGGGGCTGGTTTCCCCTGGGAAGAATCTACCTTCCAGTGAGACCCTGCAAAGAATATACTGTATCTCAGGGGGATTTCCATTTAAATGCTCTTTGGCAAAACACCCTTAAAAAGCTGCTGACGCCTGGTGGAAAGCTTTGAAAAACATGCTAATTAATTAGAAACAATGCAGCATCTCTACCGGCTATAGGAGCCCCTATGTTTCCCTCCCTCACATTCCCTGTCACCACCAGAGACATTTGCATGAGAAGGGCAGCTTTGTTTCTCCGGACTCTCATCTGCTGTTCCTGCTGCCTATTCCTCCACCTGAAGTCAGGCTCCAAAGTGTGGGACCCCCCAAGGCATCTCCACAGCAGCCCCCCCGCCCCGTCCGGGCCATGGGGCAGAGGCAACCAGGGTTCAGAGGGAAGAGCCAGTTTGACAGCACTGAGCAGGGCTTGGGACAGTGAGTACATGTAACCCCCGGGGCCGGGACCAGTTAGGGAAGGGGGAATTCATTAGCGTTATTACTATGCACTGCATGTGCTGCAGTAGCATCCCAAAGCTCCCGTCAAGATCAGGTATCCTGTATGCTGGGAATGTATAAAATTGCTATAAAACACAGTCCTTGCTTCTGTAAATTCAAATTTACCGCAGGCTCCCCTAAAAGATGGAGTATTTCAGCAAGTGGTGAGAACCCCCTTATTTCTCTTTGCTGCTGGGGGCTGACAGCCACCTCCCACCGCTGCTCTGCCCCCCGCCAAGGGCTGTATTAAAATGTGAGTGTCAGCTCTGAAAACGACCACCTGCACTGTGAAAAAAACCCCACGGCACTTCTTGTGGCTTCATTTCTATCTTGTTTGTTTTGCTGCTGTAAAATGGGGGCGGGGGGAGACGCTGGGGTTTCATCACTTATCGCAGGCAACAGCGACCTTTTGGTCGGTGATGAAATATCACTGAACTTCCCCAGCAGGCAGTAAAAGTAATGCTGAAAGTGTCAAAGAGCAACTTTCCGCTCCTCAGACAATCTTGCAAGGACTAATTTTCCCTCCTAGTGAGAGGCAGCCAGGAGGGGAAGGGGCAGATGCCACTGGTGTTAAACATAACAGAAATACCTGTAAAGCAAACCTTAATTCAGGGTGGCTGTGCCCCGGCAATCCCTCTGCTCCCTGCATGCTGGTGTCAGAGCCCTTCTTCGCTCAGGGTTTTGGAGAGTGTGTGTCTGCTGCCCCATGAATCTCCGTTTGAAACCTAAATAATTCATCAGGGTAGGCATGTACGGAGAGATTCTGGGTTTGCTCAGGAGCAGTTGGATATTCTCCTATTGCTCAGGGGGACAGCGACAAAGCGATGAAAGAGGAGGAACGCTATGAAGGGAGAGAGCGGCAGGGCTGAGCGGCACTGCTGGGATGTGGAGCGTTCCCACCCGGCCAGGGGAAAACAAGCAAACAAACACAGCAACTACAAGTTGACAACGAAGCAGAGGGATGGCAGCAGCTACAGTCCCCGAGTTGGCATCAATCAACCAACCTTGGCAGAAACATCCCTGCTGCAGGTGCGGCGACACGCGTGTCTGCGTATGGGGAGCGGGGATGTGCCCGAGACATTCGGTACCCAGGTCAGGAGAGGTTTTAAGAGGAAACAACCCCATGAACGCTTACTTGCCCAAGCCTAAATTCCTCCTTTTTCCTGGAGAGGCAAGACCAACATGGTTCTTTGCATTGCTTTGCATCTGAACAAGGGATTAAATGTCCACGCTGACTCAATGCACGCTGGAACACTTCCAGAAAGTCAGCGAATTTGCACTCCCTCTCCCTTTAAATGCTTTCGCTTCCTGCAGGAAAATGAAATCCATTAACAAGTTCCACCCCTGCTCCGAATTCAAGGCTAGAACTGTCAATGCTTTAGGAACGAGCTAAATGGGGGGATTTCCATAACAATCAACAGCTACAGCATTAATCTATAGTCATATTAGCCTGGGATGACAAGGACACGTCTGTCTGTTCTCTCTAATGTAATCTACCATTATACTCGGACTCCATTGAAGTCTGCTTTGTACCATGCATTTGGCTGTGATCAGCTAATCTCTCTGGCTTTAAGCACGGCTCAGAAAAGAGAGAGGGGGAGACAGACAGAGAAAAGTGATTAATATGCGCGCGCGTGTGTGTGCTTAGCATGTGTCTGCCGATAGATAATGTATGTGTGAGCATGTGCATGTGCACCAGTCAGCTGGGGGCTACGCATCTGCGCGTGCGAGCGCGCTGCGTGGATGTGCTGGTGCTCGCGGTGTGCCTTTGCGACGTGTCCACACGCACCCGGCAAACGGAGAGAAACAGGCAGGAATTTCAGCGTGCAGGTCAGGGCTCTGTGAACGAACGTGCGGACGTGAACATGAGGCACGCGTGTTGGCGTGTTTAGCGTACGTGGCTGTGGTTTGCACGTGTCTTCCGTCCGCCCGTCTCGTGGCAGCGTGCAGTTCCCATGCTGGTGGGGAAGGCGGTTTTCGTTCTGTCCCTGCAGATCTGCCGGCGCGGGGATGCTGCTGCGCCAGGTCCTCGCAGGCAGCGCTGGGGACGAGCCCCGTGGTGCCAGGGCAGCTCAGCGGGACAGCGAAGGTGGCCGGCCCCTCTGGCGCTTTACAACGGCTGGCAGCATGTCCTCTATGGGGATGTGCAGCCCCGACTGTCCCTTCTCTTTCTCTCTTAATCTTCCTTGAAGAGGCACCTTCTCTGAGCGTGCAAGATGCCCTGAGCCTGCTTTTGGATTAGGAGACGATTACAGAGCTGCAGCGGCGCACACCGGGATGCCCCGCACCAAATGAGCTTATGGGGTCAATCACATTCCCAGCACCGACTGCAGCCACTTCAGAAGATGCCGTGATATCAGCTCCCACCTTCTGCGAGGAGCCTGTTCCCGGGCAGGAATTAAAGCCTCTGTGGCTGCTGCGTGGCCGTCCGCAGGCACGCCGCTTTGCCTGCTTCGCCACCTTTCCTTTTTTATCGGTGGAGAGCAGGAAGCAAATTGCTCTGTGGCAAACTCATCCCGTGTGCTCACTGTCGGGCTGGTTACAGCCTCACCGCTCCTGCGGCCGCTGGGAGCCAGCCACCCCATCCCACCCCCGGAGGTAAATCCCACACGACTGCTGCGGGTTCGCCAGGCAGAGAGCAAACGTGCCCGGGAGCTGTGGGATGCTGCCTTCCCTCTGGCCATCCCTGGGGAGGCGTGCAGAGAAATCTCGAATCATCCCACAGAGTGATAGCAAGGCAGGGAGAATGGCAAGAAAAGCCCAGACCAAACCATGTTCCTCTGCCCTGTCTGCTTGCCCGGTGACAACCCGAGCTGGGCAGGGAGTCGTGGCTGTCGGTGTGCTCCCCAGGCTCCTGGCAGATTTCCTCCCTGCCCAGATCACCCCGACTCATTTCAGATTTGAAAAGCTCTAAGAAGTTGCATCCCGGCTCTGCCTTTGCTTTGGTCCGTCCCCGAGGAGAGTGGAGCAAGGCTGGACCGTGGTGCCAGCCCGGCAGGGTGGGAGCTGGGGATGCTCCTCCGGCAGCCTGGCCCTTTGCCGTGCAGCCCCTTCCCGGAGCGCAGCATCTCCGCTGTACCTGCTCGGGGCGAACAGCCGTTAACCCTCTTCTCCCAAGCAGTTGGCTGCTGAGACTGTCCAGGAGACACTGGCAGGAGCCCTCCGAAGACCACAAAGGCTGCAAGGTCTGGCGTTACACCCAACCTGTCCCAAGGGGCTGATAAATTCTCCGTTACCACCATCCTGTACTCGCAACTCAGGTTTCAGAGCTGAAAAGTGCCGCTTCGGCCGTTCTGGGCATTACTGCAAATAGGAAGCTGGGGGTGGGAGTACAAACTAACGGGGTGTAAAGATTCAGAGGAGATAAGCATTGCAAAATGTTCTTCTGCTCCTGGCAAAGACAAAACCCGCCACAGACCTGTGCTGCTGCCGCCACCGTCCCCCGTTTCCTTGCACCCCCACTCCCCGCATCCAGACCTTACGGTTCCCTCAGTTCTGGCCCTCTCTTTTAAAAAAATTTCTGATCCAGTCCATGATTTCTGTGTTACTGTTTAGTCATATTGTAAAGGGGGTGGAAATCGGAAACTCTGATTCACCAGGATCTTTGCACAGAAACTTTACACACTGGAACAATTAATTATCCATTAAAACCTTTGTCTGTGTGCATCTTATTGTTCCAGACTCTTATTGAAGCCACTCAGCGAAACAATCGGTCTGCCAGCATTCGAGTGTGGTTAATCAACTAACAAGCTTATAAATACAATAGATACAGCAACATGTTGCTCTCCGAGAGCGCTGTTGCCGAACGGTCTCGAGCCACTTCAGAAAATGTCGAATTAGCCATGGCTCTCGCCACTCTGCGGGTCGGTGAAGCGGCGGCGGCTCTCCTTCCTGCAGCTGGGAAGCTGGGCCAGACCGTGATGTTTGGGGATGTGCCATTAAAACGCTTCCTCCGCCGAGCTCCGAGCATCCCGGCTGCAAAGTGCGATGGAGGACACGTGGGTGCCCAGGTGACTCCGGGCAGATGGGGAGCGCAGCCTGCTCCGACACGGAGGATGCTTCGGGGCAACACAGCGGTACGAGGCGGATTTAATGGGGCAAAGCCCTGCCGAGGAACTGGGGAAATTTCAACTTTTTTGAGGTTAGAGGTGACGCTTGTGTCTTGGAAATTTTTTTCTGCATCTGCTGCGTGGACAAAGTCTGGGAAAGCGGTGTTTTAAGGGAAGCAGGTGGAGGCATGAGATCTTTGAGGATATGTTTAATGATAGAAATTTTCTCTCAGTTGTATTTAGGCCATAATTACAGAGGCCAGAAAGGCATTTATTTCCTGACGATTAATGGCAGGCCAAGGAGAAAACTCTCTCATCAACACTGTTATAAGTTTCAATTACTTTTTAAATTATGTTTAAGTTTTCCTTGCAGCTTTCAGGAACTGCACGCGGGCACACGCACTCGGCCTCCTGAGCACCCTTTGCTGTTCGCATGAGGATGGAGAAGGTCAGGAGACAAAGCCACAGAAGCTGGAGAGCTTAGGCTAAGATCAGAGCTGACGAAGAACAAAATATTTAATTGCAAGGGTGGATGAAGGGGCCTTTCAGTGACCATCAGCCAAACTTTGAGCTTTCATTGCAGTTTTTTTAGTCATGTCTCTAATTGGCCTTACTGTGCCAATCGCCTTACGGCCTTCATGTGCCCAGGGACCACTTTTCTGCCCTGGCTGGGACGTGAGTGAGCGTGTCCCATGATGGGCAAAGGCTGCTGGAGCAAGGGCTCCGCTCCCGTGCCCATATAACACAGAAATGGCCACAAGTTCCTTGAAGGCTCTGGGCCGACAGGGTTGAACAACAAAGAACGAGAGATAAAGACCCAGAAACCCACCTCAGGCTTAGGCTCCCAAACCCAAAACTTTTTCCTTGCATCTATGCCACACACTCCCCAGCCTCTGCAGCACTCAGGGAGCAGCAGCGATAAGAGCATCTGTCAACTTGAAGAGGCTCAAACAGATAAGCATCTCGCTTTGAACTAGCAGATAAACGTACAAGCTCGGAAGAATGTATCACCAGAGCATCTGAGCAAGCCTGGCCCGGAGCCTGGGCACACAGATGGCTCCTTGGGGAAGCGCACATGGGCTGTCCCGCAGCGTCCCGCGCAGATGACCCACGCAAGCCATCTTCCCTCGTGCTGCACCGTCCTTCCCCCTGCTTCCCCTGGCTGGGGTGCGGGGCACAGCCCTGAGCACGGCAAGGGTGTCACGGCTCTCCTCGCTTGTCCCGTCCTGTCCCTCCTCTGGCTGTCACCTCCCTCCCCTCTCCCAGCACGTGCTCTGTGTGTAAAAGGCAAAGGTTATATTTAGGAGAAAAAGAAAACTACAGTGCTGATATCATTTGTGTCCTCCTCTGTTCGGAGCTGCTCAGTCTGGGACGTTATCAGCCGAAAGAAGCACTGATCCTGCAGCAGAAGGCTCTGCCCCCCCCCCCTCCTTTTGAAAGCTGCTGGGAAAAAAAAACACTAAAAAAATCCTTCCTTTTGCCCTGCACACTGGCAAAGGGGGGGCCGTGGTGCGGTGAGGGGTGGGCTGCTGAGACCCCAGCCAAGCCACGGGAATGCAACACGGACAGAGAGGGAAAAACTGGCATTGCCCTGTGCTCCTCTGCCCTCCAGCCCCGGCAGAGCCGCGGCCGTCACCTCCGCACCGGCTCCTTCGGCTGACGGGGGATTTCTGTGCTGGGGGCAGGTTTGCAGGTCTTGCTAGCTGTATAAATGAGCAACTAAAATGAACATTAACAACTTCAGCGCAGTTATCGCAGTTTCCTGTCCCAGATAATTACTGCGGTTTGAGTGTGGCAATGGTTATTTGCTGTGTTTATACAGCAGAAAAGGTGAGTGGCACCGCGCAGTCAAAAATTACTGCCGGGACATAAAAATGTCTTCAGCTATTAAAGCGGTGACGTTTCTATTTAAGTTTGCCGTTCTGCCCAGGCCAGAGGGAAGGCTTTGGGGTTTAGCACCACAAATCCCCTCTCGCCCGGGCAGCTCAGCCCCCAGCCCCGGGGACGGTGACTCCTGTCCCCGGGTCCCCGAGGCCGGAGCACACAGACCTGCGAGGGCTCGCGGGAGGAGGCTGGAACAGATTTGCTGACTCTGGGAGCGTTTTGTGTCGATGTCTCAGCTCTGTTCATTAAAGAGGGAAGAAACGCTTCTCCCTGAACCACCCTCCCCCCATTTCCAGGCCAGGTGTAGACATGATTTATTGCATTGTTTAGTCATTATTCTCAGTTACCCAATTATGTTTTTTAAAGTTAAAAATGCAAGAACTTTGTTGTGGCTGCATCTGGGAATTCTGCAGCATCTGGAAGATGGTAAGAAAAAAAAACAGAGGAAACCAAGAACAACAACACCAGCAGCTTCTTGTGTGCTACCTTTCAGCGTATCTCACCACTGGATTGCAGTCGGGGGGATGATAGTGCTCCCCTTGCCTTGACCCCACGCATTTCCCCGGTGGGTGCCAGAAGCCCGGGCTGACGGCAGTCTGCAGCGGGGCTGCGAGAATCTGGTGCATTTGGTACTACTTAGCAAAAAGCTTCTGTTATTGCATAAAGCCAGAACAATCACCAGGGAGGTTTCAGCACGAGACAGATAACACTTTGGCTCTGCTGACTCTAACACTTCCCAATGCTAACTTTTCTAACTCTGCCATAGTGGGTCGTAGACACTGAGTTTTACCAGCAAGGATGGCTTACTTTGGGACGGCTGAAGACAGCAGAGCCTCCAGCTTCCCACCGTGTCCCTCCATTTACAGAGCACAGCCTTAGAGTAGCCCGTTCCCAAAGGAGGATGACCTTGGAAAGCCGTGCTGTAAGCTCAGCCCTTGAGCAGTTGGCTCCTGGGAGGCTCAGATGTCCGTAACCTCAGGACAGCATCCTTGCCCCAAGTTATTCTGCCCCTGGTTGACATCAGGTCTCTAAGTTTTCACAGGGCTGGGGCTGGAAGGGATTAGCAGTCTCCCCACATGCAGCACGGGCAGCAGCGTGATACCCGGTTGCTCTCCAAGCCTGTTCCCTTGTGCGTTCGGATGACAGGGCTCCATCACGGAGCCTGCCGTGCTGTAATGAACTCCTCCTGGACTGAAATCTTCCTCTGAGGTCCTGGCTGAGGGCCTTAAAACTTTTTTGGAAGATTTCTAATTCCCAAAGCTAAAGCAACTGCTAGGTCCACGTTTAGTTAGACAGGGAATTGCAGCTGGATTCCAGCTCTTGCACATCCAGATCCCAACTCCAAAGAAGCAGGTATGCCTCTGCATGCCTCCCGCCCAGGCTGCAATCCGTGGGTTCTCACTGGGATGCGAGTGCCTCATCCCGCTGTGCAGGGGATGCCTGGAGAACCAGCTCCATGGGCTCACTGCAAAAGGTTTTGTTTTCTCCCATGGTAAAAGCACCAGGAGCTCGGGGTCTGCTTGCATGGAAGGTGGAATTACAGAACAGATTAAAACAGATCCCTAAAGTCTGTCCAACTGGGAGAAAGCCTCTGGTTGCTCTAACTAGCAATGGTAAGGATGTTGGCACTTAGATCTACACTTTATATTTAAAATCCAGCAGAGAAAGGAACTAATAAAACTATTGCAAGTGTGCACCGCGGGTCAGAGGCTGACACCAGCGTTTCAGAGGTACCCGAAGGCCCTGGACCCGCATCTTGGCCCCAGCAGCGGTGGCCGAGCATCGCCCCGGCTCTCCTGCAGACCCTTGGGGCACAGAGCCGTGGGTCAGACGAGCCGCACCGGCCAAGCAGATGCACAGCAGAAGAGCCGTCCAGAGCTGCCCACGCCACGGCTCGCCTGCCAGCTGCCCGGCTCTGCCTGCTTCAGCCTGCGATGCCGCTCGCACAGACTGATGGATGAGAGGATCTCTATATCCTGCTTTTAAAAGCAAGTGAATTAACTAAAGATGCACGGGCGATGGTCAGATAGTCTGGAGGGCAGAATAATGGAACTGACTTGCTCGTGTTGGTGTTTTTGCCTCTAATCTTCCCATGTGAAGCACATTGCATTCTTGCTGCTCAGGCGTTCCTTGGGCGCAGGATTATTTTTGCCTGTTTGCTGATGCACAGATTCCTCCCTGCCTGTTTCCAGGTCAGGTCCCAGCGCACGCTGGAGCTCTCCACCCCTTCCCTGCGCTTTCATTTTCCCAGCCCAGTCCCTACCTGCCTCCTCTTCTGATTTTTCCCCCTTGGCTGCCCCTCAGCGTGACGGCAAGCACTCGGAGGGCTGCAAGGGGAGCGGGAGCCCTGGCCGGCCAGCTCCCATCGCCTCCGCCACCTTCTCTGACACCTCCACGTTAGCTACTGTCCAGAGCCCTGGTGCTTTCCATGCCAGCAATCAGGTGAAAGGCTGGCTGCTGCTAACACCCGGAGGTTTCGACAGGGTTCCTTGCCAGCGCGAGGCTCCGGTTAAATAGCGTCTTAGATTAACACGTTTGGGGTGGCATGGAAACGTGGGTTTTTTTCCGATTCTGTGCCTCCCCCAGCTCTCGGCATGCTCTGCTTCCCCTGTCATCATCCTGGTGAGCTGAAAATGTCACCCCTGCCACCGAAAACACGTGTGCCTGCAGAGCCAAATGAAGCACCTAATTAGGAGGGGAAAAAGATGGTTTTTTCCTGCCTAACCACCTCATACCCCCAGAAGTCGGCAATTGATCAGCTCTGTCGATAAGTGCAGAGACCAGCGTCTTGGTTCACAGCCTCTTTACAATTGTAAATGGGCTAAAACTGAATAAAAGGACCCTAAATCATCTAAATTAAAGCTCTGAGGACAGTGCAGTGCCACAGTCTCACAGCAAATAATCATAATACCACAGCTTTTTTTTTCAGCCCTGATGCTGAATTTCGGCCGGGACCCATTTCCCTTGGGTTAGCTGGGAAGTGAGGGGGTCTGGGGAGCTGCAGAGATCTCCTTGGACATTGTACCCCGGCGGCTTAGCAACGGAGGCTGGTGGCAGCCTGAGCTGGGTTCAACGTTGTCCTTGTCACGCTCCGAGTGGCAGGAGTCCTCTGGCCTTGTCTCATTTGGTGAGCCACAACAAGATCCTTCACCTGCCTGCACTTCTCTGCCTGCATTTGCCTACCACTAGCAACTGCGATAAGGCTGAGCTTTTTACTCTGGGTGCATTGGACATCCTTTACCCTGCAGAAGGGTGAAATACCCTTGCCGTCACCCGCACCACACTGAAATGACCCTATGGCAGGGCGGGGGGGTGTGTGTCTGTCTGTCTGTGTCCTTTTGCTTTACGTGTGGCTGCTCCTGTGAGACGAGCACAAGGCAACGGGCAGCTTCGAGCCAGCTCCCCCACGTCACCAGGGGACGAGCTGGTGAGCACCAGGTCATACATGGGAAGAAGAGAAATGGCAAAACAACGAACTCAGCACATGGTCCCCTGGAGATACAACCATCAGAAGAACAGTCTGCTCTGGGGAACCACAGTCAGCAGCCGCCCTTTGCGGCTGTCTTTTCCTTCCAGCGTCCCAGATCCATCCCTCCTCTGGCAGCGAGGGGAGAAATAGCTTCAATAATGTCAAATCTAACCTTCCTTTAAACTTATTTCAAATCCAGGAGTATTTATTTCCCTCCTCGCTGAGGGACAAGCCGTACCCACGTCTGAATGTTCACGCAGACTTTGTGAATGGCAGCAGAAACTCTGACCCTAAATTGAAAATATTCCCATCTATGCAATCCAGAGCTCCCCCAAGGAACTGATGCAACCATTTCTTACTCATTCCCCAATTACCTTATTACTCCTGCAAGAGCTGGAAAGCCTGTCCTTTCAGGAACGTTGGCCAATCCCCATCCTGAGGGAAAGTCCTAAGGGGATTCTCAGTGTCAGGCATTTTCCCTCAATTTGGTAATTCTCTACTAAATGGGGTTTCTTTCAGGTGCTACTTATGCAGGAACAAAAATGTTCATTATGCTGATCACTGAGATGAGAGATAAAATATTACCTAGGAAACACAGATTTTGCAATGACAGATCAGACGTTCAAGCTCACGTTTCTGCAGAGAAACAGGGACCGTGCACATGGAACGTGCATGGAGGTGGCAACACCTCTGAAACCAATTTCTTCTGTCTTTCCGCGGTAAGACACACTCCTGCACCAAGTGCCAGTTCACAAACCAAAAAAAAATTTAAATACCTCCAGCTTGGACTGTTTTTTGCTTAATTTGTAATACAGGGTTTGATTTGTTAGGTACGGAGCCATTGGCTGTGCTGAGCTACTGTGAGGTGTAGCTGCCCTGGAGGTGTCCTGGCTGGGAAGAGCCTCTGCGGGCGGGCGGAGGGAGGCGCGGGGGGACAAGGGGTTTGCAGTTGCCCGAGAACATCTGATGACACGGAGTGAGAAAGGAGAAGCGTTGCTCAAGGGGCTTGGAGAGGAGTGGCGAAATTAAATCCAGCAAAAGCGAATTAGGAATGAATGTCGGGGGGAAAAAAAAATAAAATCCTTCCAACGATTCTTGTTGAACTGGAATTGTTTCCCAAATGAATCGGGGACAAACTGTGCCATGGGCTGCCTTGGACAATAGGGAACAATTTAACAGTGGCTTCAGGCTTGCCTGGTCAAAGCCGAGAGACCCTGTGCCGTTTGCAACCTGCAGATCTCTTCAGGAAGAGGGTGGGATGGCTCTGGTGTCCCTGGGTCTGCCCCTGCCAGCATGGCTCGGCTCGGCTCGGCTTGGCTCGGCTTGGCGCAGCCCGGGGATGCTCAGAAGCAGCAGCAGCAGGACAGATCTCTCATGCCGTAAAATGCCCCAGCTGCTGGGGAGGCATCCCCGGCACGCAGCCCCCTCCAGAGCCCAGCACCCAGCCCAACCTACCCAACTCCCAACGTCTTCAAGGCGTCGCTGCTTGGGATTTCAGGCTTCCAACACCGCGGCTACTACTCAGCAAGGGAGACTAGGGCTCACTAGCTGACTTTGGTGACATAGCAGTTTTGCTAGAGGGGGCATGCGATGACTTTTACCAAGGTGAATAGACAGACAGATGTGTAAGGGGTTTCTTTTCCTTTTTTTTCTGCTGCTCTAACTGATTTTTGAAGGCCTTTTCACAATTGCAACAGAGCAGCCCCAGGAGACAGCCAAGGCTGGTCACAGCCCCGGGGCCAAGGAAAAGCTCTGCCTGCATCGACCCAAGCTGAACGCAGAAAGCTGTGCACTTTTCCAGCTTTCCTTAGGCTTGTCCCCCCACCCCTTCTGTTTTTGAGGAAAAAGAGGCGGGTGAAAGGAGAAATGGTTTAAAAAAAAAAAGACAAGGAAACGAGGTGGGAGAAAAATAGAAGCTAGTCACTTGTTAGGAGAAATCCAAAATAAATGGGACGCCATCCAGACTCTTCAAACCAGAAATGTGACCTAATTTTCCTTTCCAGCGACGTGCAGGCTGCCTCCCTCAGCAAGAGCTCTCTGCTCAGCAGCGACTGCTTGGCCACCGGTCCTGGGGACCCTCAGCTGCTGCAAGCCTGATCCTGCACCCTGCAGCACCCAGCAGCCGGGTGCATGGGCAAGCCTGCAGCAAAGCAGCCCCCGATGCCCGGCGAGAGCATGGCCAAATACCACTGTAGCCAACAGGGCAGCAAAAAAACCCCAACCCCAATAAAAAAAAAGATAAATTGAACTATGCTGAGTCGCTTCATGGCAAATACAGGGGAAGGAGCGGCCGTGAGTCGCAGGTGAATGATTTCGGCTCTTGGCTCTGTTGTTGGGGGTGCAGAGGGGGAGCAAAGAGGAGGCAATTTCCCCGTCACCCCAGGACTGCTTGCTCTTGGCATCTGAACACGGGAGCTCAGAGGCCGGCACGACCCTGCTGCCGGCAGGTGAGAGCGGGTCTGGCAAAGGGCTCCCACCCCTCCGCACTGAAAGACAGCACGCGGAATAGCTGTGCTTTATTTTTCTTAAGAACAAGAAGTGCAAATAGTAATTGTATTGCATTGTGCAAATAGCAGAACAAACAAAATCCTCAACTTGATAGGAGTACGGGTTGTTGTAACTAGGAAAAAAAAAGATCAAAAACATGTCACACAGGAAAAAGGGTTTCCATTCACAAAGAAATCATTATGGTTAATTTAATTCATTGTAGCATTTAATATAGAAAAGCTTTTCTACAGAGACTGGGAAAAAAGCCAACATTTATATATAAATGGGTTTTATTTTAAAAGCTAATGCAGTGGGCAGGATGCTTCAGGGTTATTTTCTCTCCCTCTTTCTTTCAGCGCATATGCAAAGCTGGTATTGTATCCAAAAAACAAGGAATTTGCTGCTATCTAAAGTTTACAAATTGCTTTTTTTCAAAAGCACAATTTCATATTCCTTAGAAATGTAAATGATGGGGTTTTTATCTCCTCACTTTCCATTCTTTCTATTTTTTTAAAGTTACTTATATTAGTATCCAAGGCACTGATTTGCAGAATGGGCTTTAAATATCCTCCCACTGTAATCAGCGCAGGCATCGGCTGCCATTCATGCAAACGCTTGACAGCCCCAGCTCTTAAAAAGAGATGCATTTTCCGAAATGGCTGAAACGCAGTTAACCTGAGCATGTTCCTGGAGCGCGCCGGAGAAGGGCATTCGCCGTCAGAGAGTTGTAACCAGAATCAGCTGTATTTGTGCAAGGGACAGATGGTTAGTGAATAACTGGTCTGATCAAATACCTTCAGCCATAAAATTGCAGGGGAAGGAAACATATGGCATTACCCACTTGTGCCTTACCGTGTGCTGGACGGGCAGATACGTCCAGCGCTGTAAGTGCTTAGGCATGTGCTTGGGCTTACTCCTGTGAGTAGCGCCTTTGGTTCGCATGCAGAAAGCAGCAAGTGCTGGGAACCGGGGTCAGGTCGCGCAGGTTTCATCCACCCAACGCGCAGGCAGAGAGAGCCTCCCCCCCCCGCACTGCCTGCCGTCCCCACGGCTCAGCCGCCCCGGCGCTGCCTCGCAGGCTCTGTGCCCCTGGCAGTCCTCGGCCGAGCCGCTGCGGCTGGCCGTCAGTGCGTGGTCTAACCGCTGCTTCGTGGTTATTCTCGGAGGCAGACCTGCGCTTGAGGTGGAGCCAGGCTGGAACGCCTCGCTGAGCCAGCTCTGCTCTCTCGCACCGGAGAAGCACGGGGCGAAGCCCTCCCGAGCGGCAGCTCCTCCACGTCCCCAGGCCGTCATCTCTGTGCTTGGCTAGCCTTCTTGGCTTTCCCAGTTTCTACCCTGATTTTCCCTTGCTGCCATTTAAGCCCATTATTTCCAGGTCCATAATGGATAGAACGATTCACCTCCTCTCTTCTTCAGCCTCCTTTTACGTATTTGAAGACCAGCATCTCATCGCCCCTCGGATCTATCCTCTCTAGACTAAATAGACGCAAAGCTTTCAGCACAGGTCATCTTTCTGAGACCTCCTGATGGCTCTCACTGCTTGACACTACCTGCATCCTCCTCACCCCAGCAGGCAACTGGTGCCGGTGGCAAATCAGCCCTTAAAGGTCCTTGCCACCTCTGCATCTCCTGCCAGGGCAGGATCCCAGCTGGATCTTTATTTTCCTTCCCTTCCTCTAAGATATTCCATTAGGGGATGTCAAGCTATTCACAAATATCAACAAATGCAGCCACATCACATCTGTGGAGCAGGGAAAATTATCCCACAGAGGAAGCAGCTCAGCAGAAAACCAAGCAACAGCAAGGTGAAACAACTTGACCAAGGTCACCTAAAGTGGGGAATGCCAGCCAGCGCACTCCTAAAAAACCCCACGCTTTAATATATACCTCTAATCATCCCTTTGCAGAAATAGCTATTTTCTTTGTAAAATGCCAACTGCTATTAAATCCCTCCCTGGACTTCTTAGCCCTGAAATTGCATACGTTACCCTCTACTGGTGCTCGGGGCTTTGTTCTGGTTGTATCAGCTGGCAAGACAATTCTCCTCATTTGGAAGCATTTGCATAAAGCCAGCGCTGATTGCTGATGAGTTTCGTCTCCACTGCGACTCCGACTTGAGCACCTGTTCTTCAGGCCTGGGCTTGTTTCTGCTGCAGTCAAAGGCAGCTTGGCCATTAACTTCAAAGCACGCGGGATAGGGCCCTCTATCAAAGCAAATGAAATGCAAAGTTTGGAAAGCATGCTGGAACCGCTACGTTTTTACCCAGATCCCTGATTTATTACCCCCGATGTCTGTAACTGTTCAGGACCGGAGTTCCTGTTCAGACCTATACTTTTCTATGCCAGTAGCTTTGGCTTTTCAGCAAGAAAGCTTTCTCACTGGATTATGCAAATACACGGCGCATTGTCATTCTCTGTTTGCGTTAAGTTCACCTCCCCTCTGGTTTGATTAATACGCCCTCTCCCCCACATGCTTGCTCTAATATGTTTGTTTTAGGGATGGGCAAATGAGCTGGGAATGAGAAAAATGAAATTGAACCTTCACCCAAAACTTGAAGTGGGTGGTTTGGAAAAAAAAAAAACCCACAACAGAATGAATAAGTCTTTAAACCACACAAATAGTTCCCTTGTTGGTGCAGGAGAGAGAGTCTGGGCCCCAAAAATGATGAAATACCATGTCCTTTTCTGTTTCCAGAAGCACTCCATTCGGCTCGCCACAGCTCCTACCCCCAGGCCAGTCTCCTGCAGCAGGATCAGTGTTGGCGGGGGGGATGCAACCGGCCCTGGATGCTGCCAGTGGTTCGAGCCCAAAGCGATGCAGACCTGCACTGAGCACAGCGCACCAGCTCGTGCTTCGGCTGCAGCGGCCGCTCCAGCCCCGGCCCTGGGGACGCGGTTTCAAGGCGCGCAGAGCCGGCGACACAGGCGGCTCAGGAAATGCCAAAAAACTGCTCTGGAGAGCCCGGTCTCTTGGGATTGATGCCAGGCAATCCCAAGTGCCCAAATCAGCTTGGAGAAACGCCTCTGAAGCCCTGTGTAGCTCAGGACTGCAGAGAAGCAGAGTGCTGCAGCAGGGATTGGGGGCTCTGGCAGGACCGTGCCGGGATAGCCGGGTACCGGTGCTGGCCTGGAGGCACCGCAGGATGGGCAGTTCGGGGTGCTGCAGAGCACAGCGGGCTGGTTTCCCCGAGCATGGCCGCCTTGCAAAGGCAGGCAGGCCTTGGGAGGTGACCGTGGGGCTTCACCGCGAGCTGCAAAAGGCCGGTGCCTGGTCTGAAAAGGCTTTGTCCCATCCGGGGCTGAGCGCGGAGCCCGCGGCACAGGCCAGTGCCGTCCCGGCCAAAACTGGGCACTGCTGGAGGGATCGCGCCGAGATGAGCGCGCCGCGGGCGCCTGGCGGCTTGCCAAATCGCTGGTCACATCTCCCGTTTTAAATCGCACTGCGATTTGTTTGGAAGAACCTGTCAGAGGCTGGCAGGTTTCCCACCGCTGATGAAAGGAGCTAAGGATGTCTGAGAGCTTCACGAGGTGATACAGCCATTAAGGCATCATGACAGACTCAGCACAGAGGCACTAAAAACACACCGAGATTGGCAGCTCTGGTGCCTGAAACTAAACAAGAAACGCAAAATAAACTGAAGGCTGTGCGACGGTGTGTGTGAGCACGCTCGCGTGTGTGCATGTGCATGCTCGGGAAGTCAGCGTCCCTTCTCACTTCCCCTGACAGCTTTGAACTTGAAGTAAGATGTAAGCAAACAGAAAGGGTGCAAGCCTTCGTTCGCGGTCCCGTTCATGAATTATAAAGGGCCATTCATAGACGCGCTTTTATTCTCTTTAAAATGAATTTTGCGCTGCTGAAAGGCGGGCTGACAGCCGCGGAGACGGAAGCCCTCTGTTTATCCTTGGCGCAGGTACAGCCCAGGTGAAGGGGTTGCAACCTCCCCGCCGCACCTCCTGCCTGTCACAGCAGCGGCGTCCCGGCAGGGCACCAGCACCTGCCTGTGCCCTGGGACCCGAACTCATCCGCACGGTGC
The DNA here is from genome assembly GCF_018139145.2 of Gymnogyps californianus. Lineage (NCBI taxonomy): Eukaryota > Metazoa > Chordata > Aves > Accipitriformes > Cathartidae > Gymnogyps > Gymnogyps californianus. The sequence continues at coordinate 1,075,448 of NC_059479.1, forward strand.
AGGGTGCTGCGCAGGGTGCAGCGCGGAGGTGCAGGGTGCAGCGCAGGGGTGCAGGGTGCAGTGCAGGGGTGCAGAGTGCGGTGCAGGGTGCAGCGCAGGGTGCAGCGCAGGGATGCAGGCTGTAGTGCAGGGGTGCAGAGTGCAGTGCAGGGTGCAGCACAGGGTGCAGCGCAGGGATGCAGGCTGTAGTGCAGGGATGCAGGACACAGCTCAAGCTAGCTGCTTGGGAGATCTTTTCCCAGCCCAGACAGGCAGCAGCAGCGGCCAAGAAACAGGCTCAGGAGCTTTGGCACATGTTACGAATGAGGGACATGAGGTCTTCAGCCGCTTTCTGTGCTGGCTAGGCAGGGGCTCCCACCACACTCTTGCTTTGCTGCGAAAGGCACCTCCGAAGACCGGAGGAAGGAGCGAAGCCCACAGGTTACTCTCTTTCCCCTCATCACATCTCAGATCTGCGCTCAAGAGCCCTCTCTTGCAGCACAGAGCAGAGCTTTGCTCCCTGGCCATTGTCACTGCAGAGGTGTGAGGTCCCCGGAGAGGCTGTGCGCTGTGAGGAGCATCCCGGCCCTGGAGAAGTCAGCAAGAGAGAGGAGGAGGTTTGGGGGAAATCCAGTGCCGCTGATCTCCAGCATCCCGAATGAGGCCACTATGACAGTGGCTTGGCAATTAGCTCGTTATAGCTTGTTTAAGGAGATAAATTAATCCCTTTTCTTTCCATTCTGGCTTTCCAGCCTGTAGAGAGGGCACTTAGTGTTTTGGCTTTTGTCTGTACTTTTGCAGCCTAAACACTTCCTAAGGGCAGAAAGAAAGAAGTGGAGCCTATCTGGTCATCTTTCTTCTCCTGGGGAGCGAGACAGCTCAGAAAAGCACCGGGGATGCTGAGCATCGAACTCACCTTCCCATCCAGGCCCACACCAAGGCTGTCCAGGCGGAGCAGCTCTGTCCCCAGCCCCAGGTCCCTGTGCCGTGCCATGGGTGATGGGCAATGCCTCCTCCTCCCCGTGCCCCTGCGGGGAGCAGGCACACGGAGGGGACCGAGAGCTCATGTCACTTTTATACCTTGGCTAAACATCTCCCTGCGGGCGATGTTTGTCATCGGAGCAGCTCATCCTTATTCACTTCAACAAAGTCTTTGCTTAAGCAATATCCCGCAATGGTAAACTTCCTATGTGTTGTTAAAATACCAGGTCCTTCATCTGCCTGAAGTGGCTTCCCTTTTAATTTCACTGAGTGCTCCCTCACTGTTGAATTAGATGAAAAGTGAAGTGAAACCCGGCTGACGTCCTTAGCCTCATTTATCTTTTATACTCGCAGCACATTCGCTCTTGCACCTTCTCCCTTCGGGAGGTCTCTGCTTTTAACTTCTGCTGCTCTGGCTCCTGCACCTCCAGACTGCGCCGTGAGCTGCCAGGCTGGGGTGAGCCCGTGGCCTGTCCAGGCTGAAAGCTCCTGAAGAGCTCATCTTGGCGGCTCCTGGGAGACAGGGGGAAGAAATCCCGTCTCCACAAAACAAACCAACCTGTTGCTCTCACGAGACTTTTGCCGTTCAAATGAATTATGAATGCAGATCCTAACTGTTGCAGGTGGGGTTTGAATAAAACTCTGCTCCATGCCCTGTGTAGGGTTGTGCTGGTAGTGCCCGGTGCTGGATCTGGAGCATCTCTCGGCTCACCCAGGCTTGGGGGATGCGTGTGGCTGCATCTGCTTTCTCCAGGGACCCAGCCTGAGGCACACCAACCTGATGCTCTGATTAAATGGTTTGAGTCACGTTTCCCGAGCCTCCCGCAAAGCGGTCGCTTTGTGCGAGTGAAGACAGCAGGAAACACAGGGCGAGACGGTGGGAGCGATGCAGGGAGATGGGCGCAGGGCTCACAGGCAGGAAAGGGAAAAAAGAGGTTCCACCCCCCGTCTCCCTGCAGCCAGGGCTGGCTCCGCAAAGCATTAGCTAAACATTCCTGGCCCCGGCCCCCCAGCCATAATTAATAAACTCAAAGGAAATTAAACCACAAGAAGAAAAAAATCAAAACAACAAAACAAACAGAACCAACCCAAACTGCATCACGTGAGGCGGGGGGGAAGCAGGCACCCACAGCCCAGCAAGACTGTCAGAGGTAATTGCAGTCACAGGACGAGAGGCTAAAACAGCATGAAATGAATCAGTTTAACAGATATTAAATTTGCAAGCCCCGGGCGACAGGACTCCATTCAGTTTATTTGCATTAATCAGGTCAGGGGAGTAACCTTGGTTTTTTCTTCCAGGAGTTATCGTCAGCCTTTATTTGTTTCTCATGTGAAAGTATCACCAGGGATAAACACAACCTGGGAGAGGGCTGTGAAGCCCGTGCCACATCTCACCCTTGCCGGGAAGACCAGCTCAGCCTCTGCCTAAGCCGTGGCTTGCCGGTGGCATGGGCACGGTCTGGCGTGGGCTCAGGAAGGTGGGCTGGCCACCCTCCCTGCCCTGGTAGACACCTGTGCTGGTTTGGGCCGGGATAGAGTTAATTTTCTTCACAGTAGCTAGTATGGGGCTGTGTTTTGGATTCGTGCTGGGAACAGTGTGGATAACACCGGGATGCTTGACACTTGCAGCAAGTTTTCCAGTGGCAGGCAGGCAGTTTGACTCTGTCCGTCCCCCACATACGTATTTTGATCCAGAAATGCACAAGCCTGTGTTATATGGGCATGCACGTGCGTGCATGTGCTGTCTGGGCATGCAGGGGAATTGATAGTATCTGAGATGCTTCAGCCTTTCTCGGGAATACACTAAGGGTAAATTTAGCTCTGCGTGTGTGTGTACATGTGTCAGGGAGACAGTATGTGATGGTGTGTGCCTCCATGCTTATATCCACTGCTTCATAAGCTGATATGAAGTTGACATCTACCCTGAGGGGTATATTTGAAGAAATAAGAATATCATTTTTCAAGTGTTATGGATTTGAGAGTCACAAAGAGGAGCTGAGGGCTCTGGCATACGGACCAAAAGCAAAGGGAGCTCCAGCGTGGGAAGATGCACTGTGTGTTGGTGGCAGGGAGGATGGATTTGTTATGTGTCATGTAGAAGTCCTCTTCAGTGCAGCATTTGAAATGCCTGTCAGCCACGCACTGCTAGCCCTGTGGGTCCGCCATGGAGATCGCACACGTTCATGAGTGGCAATGAGGATTGTGGGTCTGTTTTGGGATCTGCCTGCCCTTTTTTGGGGAGCGGTCCTGTCCACTCTCGGCCCTCCCCTGGACAGGGAGCAAGAAATGGATTTCTCAGATGCTGCCGCTTCACATTTTTGCCCCTTTGCATGACCCACAGTAGCTGCCACAGCCCTTAACCAGCAGGATGCTCGTGGGTACAGGCAGAGGAGTGAAGCGGTGCTGCGATAAGGAGCCCCTGAACAGCGAGGGACCCCTCTTCCCACAGAGTTCCTCCAGCATCCAGATGCTGCATCCCCAGCCTGGCCACCAGCACCGGCGAGGGCGAGTCTATCTCCAGTTTGCTTTTCAGCGCTTGGGGTACGGAGGTGAAGGCAGGGCACCTGTGTCATCAGGTAGCAGCTCTTCCCACCCCCTGCGCACGCCCCGTTCTGTGAGCAGGAGGCCGGGGATGCTGCGGGGAGGAGGGAGCGCTGGATCTGCCGTCTCAGCCCCTCCAGCCCGGCAGCTGCTTCCTCGCGCTTCTGCCAGCTGCTGAGCTCCCTGCCGCAGAGCTTTGTCTCCAAACAGGGGATTATAATACATCTAATTTAGGCACTCCAGTATAATCTACTTGGCTTCTGCACATCAATACATCCTGCATTAGGTTCCCCACTCATTTTATTATTTTACAAACAGTCCTTTCTCCTATGTAGACTGTTATGCAGCTAGGAGGGCTTTTGTATTTGGGTGGAAGAAGATGGTGGCCTTAGTTTAGGCTATCAGTGAAACGGGTCAGGGCTCATCATCACCTTTATCTGTACATTTAAGCAATAATGACTTGGTAAGCAGGCGGGTGCCTGGTCCGGAGGAGCGGATGCCACAGGCACAGGCAGCGGCCCAGCTGTGATGTAGTGAGGATGTTAGGAAGCAGGCTCGGGCTGCTTTTTGCACTAAGATACTTTTAACCACTACTGCTCCCACCCGAATTTCACAAAATAACTGGTTGTCTCCTTCAAAGAACAAGAAAGAAAGAAAAAAAAGAATTCATTCTTCCCAGTTGCAAAGAAGGCTCTAGGGACTTAATCTAGATTTCCATTTGTATGCGCTATTATTTCAGTCATTGCCTTCCATTTCCTACAATTTGATGGTAAACTTCCCTGGTTTTAGTGACCTAGAATTGGCTGGCAACCTAAACCTTCCTGAACCACCACGGGAAGTGTTTGCCAACGCCGCACACAGCTCTTCTCCCCGGACACAGACTGGCACTGCTGCCCAGCACGGACAAACATGAACGCCACGTCCAAACGTGCCGAAGCACGTGGAGCCCCGTGCTCGGTGACTTGTAGGTGACACGGTGGGATGCACCCTGAGGTTTTCAGCAGTGCCCAGAGCACCGAATTGGCACTTGGGTGAGAAATGCTTCTGAGGCACTGAGCAAGGTGCCCACAGAGCTGAGTGATGGATGACTACGCTTTGGAGGTGAGGAAAAGAACTCCTGCAACAACTCGTGTCCTCCAGGGCCTGGAAAGAACCTTCCTGACCTTATAACCTGCACATGAAAATCTTCATCTGGTCAACCACAAGACCTTTTCCACATGTCTCCGACAGCAAAGGAGGGGAAAACCCCAAGAAGGGTTTGCAGGGGGAGGATGACAGTGGCTCCAGTAGGGACCAGCGAGGCAAAGGTGGGGCTGGGAAGAAGGTGCAGCTGGGTGGGCAACCCGCTGCCCCTGGCCTCAGCAGCACCTTGCTTCCCTCCGCAGGCAGGACCAGCCCTGCCTGCACAGCCTTGACGGCAGTTCGGGGATGTAGCTCCAGCCAGCGTTTAAATACCTTGCAATCTGAACAGGCACTTGCTGTTCAATTGATTTGGCTCAGAAAGGGATTTGCATGAAGCCCTTGCAAGATGGATCATTCCTGCAAAGCCTTATTTAAATCCAAACAAGCAAAACAACCCTGCCTATTCAGGGCTGGTGATGCTTGTTTATTTATCACCTGTGAAATGCATACATTTGGGACATATGTGCATGCATGTCTCTGTGTCGTGGTTCAACCCCAGCCGGCAACTCAGCACCACGCAGCCCTTGCTCACTCCCCCCACCCAGTGAGATGGGGGAGAGAATCAGAAAAAAAAAACCTCGTGGGCTGAGGTAAAGACAGTTTAATAGGACAGAAAGGAAGGAAAAATAATGATAATAATAATAATAATAATATGACAATAATACTGCTAAAAGAATTAGAATATACAAAACAAGTGATGCACAATGCAATTGCTCACCACTCACCGACTGATGCCCAGTCAGTTCCCGAGCAGCGATCCGCCCCTCCCAGCCAGCTCCCCCCAGTTTATATACTGGGCATGAAGTCATATGGTATGGAATATCCCTTTGGCCAGTTTGGGTCAGCTGTCCTGGCTGTGTCCCCTCCCAGCTCCTTGTGCCCCTCCAGCCTTCTCGCTGGCTGGGCATGAGAAGCTGAAAAATCCTTGACTCAGTATAAACACTACTTAGCAACAACTAAAAACATCAGCGTGTTATCAACAGTATTCTCACAGTAAATCCAAAACACAGCACTATACCAGCTACTAGGAAGAAAATTAACTCTATCCCAGCCGAAACCAGGACACTCTGTAAAGGAAAAAACAAGAATTCATGTTCCTAAACAGAAGCTGGTCTCTACGGAAAAGGAGTGCTTGTGATGGGCTATGCAAGTGGTCACAGCCTGTAGCTCTGGGGGTGCTAGTTCCAGTATGAGAGCTTAAAATAGCTCATAAAGTGGGGGGACAGCATGCTAGTTTATATGTGGAGAAACTGAAATGCATAAGCGTGAATGCTGTCTTCAAAGCATGCCATGAGTCATGCTAGATGGAAGAAGAGAAAAACACAATTTTGACTCCCAGTCCCCTACTCTAAGCTCTGAACTCCGGTTTTTAGCTTGGGTTCCCATGAGAAGAAGGCTTAGGCAATCACGCTCTCTGCCATGATATCATCTACTGCCTCCCACCCTGTTTCTTTCCCCAGCAATTTTGGAAGGTATTGGCCAATCTCAAAAAAAAAAAAAAAAAAAGATGATGGAACCCCAAACTGCAGAAAATCAGCCTTCCACAGTTCCCGCGGACCTGCATGTTTCCTTCCAGTGTCAGGTGCGCCTTTCCAAACAGGAGAAACCAGCACATTGCCTTGGTACCAAGGCTAGTGGGTACTCGTATCGCAGATATTGCATTTATGCAATTATCAGGATCTCTGGCGCTTTATACAAAATTAAAATTACTCCCAGCCAGCAACATGATCTGCACATCCCAGGTCAAGCTGTGGGAACTGCAGGGTCTCCCAGCTAACACAGATTTGACTTAGTGGGTTTTCCACTATGAGGAGAACCTATTCTCATCGATGCCAGTGGAAATCGGAGAGACGTCTTCCAGAAGAGAGCCCGATCCAGGAGAAGGTGAAGGAGAACAGAGCCTGTGCCCGTCCTCTCTCCAGCTGCCCTTCCCTCTGACTTTGCAGCACTTTCCTAACTTGAAATCTTTCTTCCTGATGCTCTTCCTCAATTCTGGCAGCGCTGCAGCCTCCCTGTCTCTCGACCTCTCCTCCCCACTGCTAAAAAGTATCCTGGCCCTACTGAGCCTTGGTCCTGACTATCCTGACTCGACTTGTTGGGCTAACACAAAGGCACGGGGTCTACTTGGGACCGCGGCGCTGCGCAGCATCCCTGCCCGGTGAACTGGCCTCCCGCCGCTGCGGCAGCTGCTCTGCCTCTCAACCGTCGGGATTGCAGGCAAGGGCATTTTGGTTTCGTGCCCAGACTCTTCACACCAGCGCACTCCTAATGATGAGCAAAAAAAAAAAAAGAAGACGAGTGCAGCCACCCTGGGCCTAAGTATCAAAGAAAAAAAGTGGTTTGAATCCGATCCACGCCAGCAAAGACTAGAAAGCGGCCAGACAAGCAGGTTCAGACCTTGATGCTAACTTTTCAAGGTTTGAGAGTTACTGTAAGTCAGAACTAGTGGGAAAATGAGAAATGGAGCCACGCTTGTCCAGACCTCATCGGCGTTCATGTCTGAAGGTTAAGCTCGGCTCAAACCGGGTAGTTAGCAAAAACTGCCCAGTCCAGCACGCGATGTTTGAGAAAACACGTGTCTGTGCCGTGCAGCTCTGTCGATTAGGAAATGAACGGGGTCTGCAAATATAGGTAGGCGAATCAAGAGGCTATTTGGTGCATTGGTGTATGTATGCTCCCGGGTAGGGAGTTTTTTGGACCGTACGTTTTGTCCGGGTCCGTGGGGGTGGCTCCGCACCCACCGCGGGGTTAAAGAGGGACCTCCCTTTCCCAGGATCGGGCAATTTTATCCAGCTGCTAAAACTCACTGAAGGACTGAACTCTCCTTTCAAGCTACTAAATAAATAAAAGCCGAGGCCAGGCAGCCGCAGAGGGGCATGCCGGGTAAGGGCTGGCTGCCTCTGCTCTGGCCTGGCAGATTGCTGCCTGCTGCATAGACGAAAGCCATCTTCCAGCCGGTGATTTAACATTCCAAGGGAGCAGATTAATGCCTGCAAACTTCTCAGTGGAAGCATTCAGACGCTAATTGGTAGTTGCAAGTAATTAAAGTAATTTACTCAGATTATAAAGAAATTTCTTAACAGTGATTAAGCAACTCTGGGACGTGTGTAGTTGTTTGTAATCACTCCCCCAGGGGGATTAAAGCTCTTGGCTGCATGTAATATGTCTTGTAACACCCTATGGGTCCTGTTGGCTCATGATAGCAGAGAACAGCTTGTTGGAAGAGATATAAATCAGGTCTGCATGCACATAAAGTACATCACATAGGGAAGAGCTCTCCTTCATGGTCCAAGCCTGGGGAGCACAAGCTCCACGGTGAAGGCAGACATCCCATTAGCTGGGTTTTGCTTCACAGACAGAGTCCATATCATCCAGTCATAAACATTAACGAAGGAAAAGGCAGAACGAAGGACAGGGCTGCAGGCAAACACAGCCCTCAGCACGGGGACAGGCTCGTGGGGTAACTGTGGTCACTTCTGCTCACTGTTTTCTGCTTGCTAACCCATAAAATAGGAATAAATCCACTAAACCAGTTGGTTTAGTGCTCCAAAAGTAACGGAGGAAAAGTGCCAGGTATCTGTTAAGTTGACACGTAACAGATTATATTTCGCCGGTACTAATCAGCAGATTATCACTTAGATTATGTCATGTCCTTGTTATCCTGGCCAAGCCTCGAGACCTTGCTCAGCCTGGATTTAGGCTCAGGGAGACAATACCCACTTTGAGACATGGGGAGGAGGAAGCCCACATTGCTCATCTGTGACATAAGGATTTTTCTTGCTTACATTTTGCTTTCTAGTTAAGATGTTACACAGTGATATATTCCCTTTCTAGCCCAGAAATGTGCACACATGGCTTAGCGAGACTCGGCGGAGTCACGTCACAGGTAAACATCCCGCGTTTGATGTACTTCCCACCGACTGGGAGGCACCTTTTATGTTAGAAGGGAATATCTGGAGGAGCCAAGGCTCCTGCGGTATTGCCACGACTCCCGTCGCCCTGTCCCGCTGCCTCCGGCAAGGCTGGTTGCCACTTTGACGCCTGGCCATCAGCTGGAGTGTGGCCCCCGAGGAGCAGAGGCCTCCCCGCTGCAGCCGTGGTCCAGGTCTGCGACTCGCAGTGTCCTGCCCCAAAGCACGACCCTGACAGCTTTGCCCTGCACCAGAATTAGGATTTCTTCCAGGGAAAGACTGCTCGTGCCCCGCTGAGCGTGCAGGGCTGGGGAACCTCCCTGGGGCTGCAGGCACCGTCTCGTGTGGCTTCTGATGGCCAAAGCAGTGCTTCCCATGTCTTGGAGTCACAGGGAGGACCCTCTGCCTTGCCTTGAGCAGATTCCCTTTTGCTATAGGGCTCTTGCAACTTGAGTAAGATGCTTTTAACATGTATGCCCAGGAAATCAGGCAATTACCAGGAAAACATTCTGCGTGTGTTGCAACCTTCTCCTCTCACAACCCGATGGCTGGGGTGTAACTATTCTTCAGCATTACTAGAATTTATTTTTAGAGTGTTTTTTGCTATGTTGGGAATAAAGAATTGTAAATATTGCATGAATGCTGACTGCAGAAGGATGCAAGTTTACCTGTGCAAACAAGTGTTGAGCAAACTGGGAGCTCATTTCCTGCAATTACTTTGGCACATCATTTTGGTATTTGCTTTCTGCAATTTTTTGGCCAAACGAAACCAATTGTTCAATTGTGTTTTTCTTTCTCTCTAAAGGCAACACAGAAAGGACGGAGCAAATTCCCATTTTGTTTGTTTGCCTGTCTGAAGCGCGTGCCGGGGAAGAAGGCATTGTTCCGCCAGCTCCGCCGAAGGACAGAAATACACCACAACCTTCAGCGACGCCAAGGGGCAAACCCTCAGTGTTAGCATTCAGGGTCTGCACTGTGGCCGTTGTAACATTGTGCTGCACGGGACATGCTTTCCAGACTCAAACATAAATAGCTTTTTTTCTGCGTTCTGTTTACTGTGCGTAGAAATCTGATTTTCCCTAATGGTCCTTTATAAATAGTTTCCACCCACCCTCTGCTTGAAAGCTTCTCTGACTCACATTGGAAATTAGGTTCTTCCCCTCCTCGCTATTGAGAACAATTATAGCTCTTTGTTCAATGGGAATTAAGAAGCATGAGGGCTGAATCCATCCACAGGAAAATTGTCACTCTCTTTTGTTTTCCGCCTGCAATAATTATCCTGCCAACCGCTCACTCTGACATCCTTAAACCCTCTATGCCTCCACCAAGCATCCACCATCCCTCCCAGCGCCAGCCTGCCCGCGTGCTTTGTGCTGATTCATTTTTTATTGGCTTCTGTAAGCCACATCCTTGTTTTACTCTTCCCATTTCCCACCGAGCCGTGCCTTCCCGTTGGGAAGGAGGCTCCCCAGGAAGGCAGGACTGGCCGGGACAGGAGAGGAAAAGGGGGAGCCGCTGGTCCTTCGGCAAGACCCCAGGGGTTTGGTTATTTCTCATAAAAGGTTGCGGCTCCCTTGCCCACAGGGACCACAGCTTTGTGACACCCCCAGGAGATGCCCTGGCTAAGGTGCCAGGGTACGATGCTTTGGGGTGACAAAAAGAGAGCAAAACACAGCAAGGAAAGAAGACGACCAGAAGAGCTGACTGGTGAATAAATGCTTTTCTCTTGCCGCAAGTCTGCTCCAGTGTGAAAACCCCTGTTTAAAAGAACACAACCAAATCCTACCCCATTTTTTTTAAGGATCCAAAATAACTAACCATTGACCCCTCCAGCCACACACTCATTTTTCATTAAACCGTTCCTTGGATCTTATAAGCAGAGAGAGAGAGAACAAGTGGGCGAATGCACGAAAACAACCAAGAGTGCCCTGGGGCTATAATAACCGAGGTAGGAACATTTTAAATTATACCTTGGGTCAAAATGATTTTAGATTGATCAGAAACCAAAATTACCCCTGAGTTCCAGTTGATTGTCTGTGTCTTGAGTTCATCTGGAGGCTGCGTTTCTCCAGCAGCCCCCATTATCATTATTATGAGAAGTGTGTATACATTGACCCTGTTATTTTAAGCGGCAAAGGAGAAAAGAAAGAGCCTTTGAACCTTAAAAACCCACCAGTTGAAGGCAGCGCACCAGCGGGAGAAATGTGCACTAATTGTTTCTACCCTCCAACTAAGGACCAGGACCCTCACGGACCCCAGAGCAGAGCCCCGGTCCCCCGCAGAGGGACCGCAGGGGTCCCCCGGGCGGCGGTGGCTGCTCTGCTCCTCTCCCGGGCATCCCAGCAGGGAATTTGGTGGCAGATGTGTCAGGCCGTGCTGACGTACACCATAAGGCATAAGGCATGCTTAAGAGAGCAGTGGTGTACAAAACAAGGATAGTATTGGTTTTTCATTATCAAGACAGTACTAACAAGACAAGACCATTTAGTAGCTGTGAGCTGGCAAACAAAAGAGGCCATTACCTTGTAAAGTTGCTCCCATCTCTTCGGCACCTTCTCACTGCCACCCTAAATGGCCACGTCTGGGTCTCTGTGCCCTTGGGGGTAGCTTGTGAAATCCCCACCAAGGGCTACGGCACAGGCACACCGAGGCACACCATCTCCTCAGTGTGTTTAAGCATTAGTTAAAAAAATACGTATTTCATTTTATATATACATTCATTTTATATATACATTCATTTTATATATAGATACAAATATAAATCTGTTGCATGTTGTAACCCATTGTTACATGTTGCAACTTGACATGCATTGCTGCCACTTTCCATAGATAGACATTTTTTTAACTAACGCTTAAAGGTGCTGCAGGGGACCTCGTGCATTCACGCTTATGCTCAGCGTACCCCTCGGTGGGGATCACACCCCCTACTCCTAAGCTTGCAGACATGTGGCAGCTCAGGCTGAGCACGGAAAAGGGCTGGCAGGAGGGTACTACAAGGTCCAGTGCAAGGTGATGGCTGTTTTTACAGTTTTCTAGTGTATAAAATCTAAATATTATCATCTTCTTGGTCTAATGCACAAAACCTAAATGTTATCATCTTGTTGGTATTGTCTTGACGATGAATAATCTACACTGACCGGCCAAGATAAGAGCTTGTTGGCATCAGACTGAAGGAGTGATCAGTTTGAAACCTTCCCGAGAAGGAATGTCAGTCCACAGCCCTGCGGAGGATGTCCGAGGATGTTCCTCTCTCCGCGTTTCACTGCAAGTGGCTGAAGACGGCTCCGCTCTAGCTATCCCCGTGAAGGCTACGATGTCTAATCAGGCGCAAAGAAGTGGAGTTTTTCCCTGTCTCGGTCTCCCAAGGATGCGCCTTCCTCTGTTTAAGTCATTCCTCTGGCATTCAGCTCGAGCGCCGCTCCCTCGTCGAGAGGCGCGAGGCGCCCGTGGGACTGCCATGGGACTGCCATGGGACTGCCGTGGGACTGCCGTGGGACTGCTGTGGGACTGCCGTGGGACTGCCGTGGGACTGCCACGTGCCCAGGCGATGCAACCGGCTGCCACCCGCAGCCCGGGGCAGAGCCAGCCCATCGCCTGCCCACGGCTGCCCGCCTCCGAGCTGCTTGCTGCGGGGTATGGGGGGACCTGGGCTTACGTCCCCCTCTGTTCCCACAAAAGCGGAGGCTTGTCCTAACTGCTGTGGCTAACCTTGCTGTGTTTTGTTTAGCTCTTAAGGGGAGTGCACGGCAGGGTCCAGCCGCGTGCTGGGAACTTCAGGCGAGGAGCTTTTCGCAGAGCACACGGCACTTGAGCATCTTCTGAGTGCGGAAGGGAGCCGCAGAGCCCTGCCTGCCCCACCGGGCTCTTATAACTGCCTCATTCTCTCTCCTCCTGGTCTCCTCTTTTCCTGGTGGGGTTTTTTTTTTTTGATTTCTCCAAACCTGAGGGGACCTCAGGGGCTGCCTGGCACTTGAAAGAAGGAAGGATAAAAATGGCTAAACTTAAAAAAAACCCCAAATTATTTAATTCAAAAAAGTTCAAGCTCTTCTTTTAAGGCAAGCACTAACTATTGTTGCTGACGCCATCCCGCTGGAGCCTTGTTGGGCTCCCTCCCTCTCCTGGATCTCCCCCTGGGCGAGGGGAGCAGCGGCTCTCCCCGGCGAGGGAGCCGTTATTCCCATTCAGCCCGTGTCGCTGGACTCGGGGAGACACATAATGAAGTCACTGTGCTCTCGATGCCTCCCCGGGCTGTGACATGTTCAATACCATCACAAATTACCGCTTGGGTAAATGCATGATTAATCCAGCACAAAGTACCTGCCAGTCGGCGGGGTGCGGCAGAAAGCCTTGCCAGCAGTTACCGTGGCACACGGACGAGAGGAGACGGCAGGAGAATCGCCGGCCAGGTGTGGGAATGGGGCCACCGCTCTCCCGGGACAGACAAAAGAGGTGTGCAGGGGGAACGGGTTACACGGGGTCCCCCTGCGCGCAGGCCTTTGCTGCGGCACCTCTCCAGCAGTGCTGATTTTTTGCTGAGCGAGCGAGACCGACCGTGAGAACCGCTGCAGAGACATCGTGGTGGAAAGCGATACGGGCTCTGAGTGACGGGACACGCTAAGCCTCTGCCTGAATATAAGCAAAACCCCTGAGCTTGCAGCTATCAGCTCATGATTTACTCCGACATCTATTTCTGATTGACTCTTTTGAGCCGGTGCCATGCTAGTCCTACACAAGGACCGTCGCTGTTGGACCGCAGGTCTCGGTCTAGTTGCGCTGAAGGCACCAGTTGATGCTGATCGCCAAATACTCTCGCTGTAGCAGATCCCAAACTGAGCAGGCAAGGGTTATTTAACCGCAATCACGTTTTGAGGAGAATGTTGAAGATTTTTCCCATCCTCAAGCTGGATGAAAAAGCAGAAATCTTAACCAACCACAAAGTTTGGACCTAATAATTCCCAAACTATTTCTTGGACCTGAAACAACTGTTTCTTCGACTTCTCAGAAGAAACCATCTCAATGCATTTTTAAGCCGTTCAGGAATGGCAGCCTTTTACTTCTGTTTTGTCACAACATTCCGGGTTTTCCTAGCATTTTTGGTGCTGACTCTTTGTGTTTTTCCCCAGGACAGGTTTGTAAAAAATTGTAAATAAAAAGTTTATTTTCAAGTGGTACAAAGGAGCAAGTAAGCTAACTGGGAAAAAAGTGCTGAAACCGGTATGTTTTCCCAGACAGTTTTGTTCTTGATTAATCTTGTCCAAAAATCAAACAACTCGATCCACTTCCTAGAGAAGGATAATTCCGTGGCCAGCCGCAGGCAGCGGGCGAAGCCAGGCTTCAGCCCCCGCCGCTGCCGGGTGCTCCAAAGCATTGCTCAGATCCAGGGGAAGCTGCCGGGGGTTCTGTGGAAAGCCAGCCCCCGTCCGTGGTGAGCGTGGCTCAGCCACCCAAAGCATTTCGTGCCATCGCCGGCCCCTGACGAGCCGTCAGACTGCAACAGCCTTTGGTCTTGACTGAGCTGCTTGGTTTTAAGCAAATGACCCCGAGGTGAAAGCTTCTGTATCCTATTACCAGTCCCAACCATCGAGGACCCGGACATTTATTTGTGCTGAGACAGAAGAAAACATCCCATGGACCAGCAGTCCACAAAGGGAAAGAAAAAAGTTTCTAGAAAAAGCAAACAAATTGTAGGTACGCTTGTGTTACATGAGTTTTAACTAAAGCCTCTCCTCTCCGCAGAGCAACAGCAAACGCAGTGGGAAATAAAAACAAAATTACCACTGCAAAGCCTATAATTGCATTTCAAAACCTACAGCCATTAATTCCCACAAGCGCCAGGATCAGAACTGCAAATAAAAGCAGCCGCTGATGTGTTCTGCATTCGGGGAGATGCTCCGCGAGTGCAACGGAAACGCTTTCTCTGCTTGTAGGATTCTTTTCACATGTGCCTTTTACCCCAAATAAAGTAATTACTTTTACAAAGCTGCCTGAGATCCCGTATCATTAGCAGAACGCAGGAGTGGATTCACAAACAGCTATATTTGTTTGCAAGGAGAACTGAGAGGCCTTTTTCCCCCACTAAGACCCAGAGCTCACGCAGCTGCTCGTGGCACCGCGAACGTGTGACCCCGTGGCTGGGGTGCCCGTGATGCCTGGGTGGGGGCAGCACCCAGCACTGCCCGGGGATCAGACCTGGGCAGGCGAGGAGGGCAGGTTGTGGCTTCTTGCCACCGCCCCATCCACGCTAGCAAAAGCCTATTTCAAAGCTTGCCATTTTTTATGTCTCTTTGGGCCTGAGTACCTTATCAGGGATCTTCTTTCTTTCTTTGTTTTTCCTTTCCCTTTCCCTTTCCCTTTCCCTTTCCCTTTCCCTTTCCCTTTCCCTTTCCCTTTCCCTTTCTCTTTCCCTTTCCCTTTCCCTTTCCCTTTTTTTTTTTTGCACCAGGGTGACAACAGTTTCTTGGGCACTGTCTGGGACTGAGCACAAATGTTATCAAAGATAAGGACCATCAACTCTGCCTCTCCAACAGATGAGCAAAGCTAGAAATCTTTATGCATCCCCATGCATGTGGTGCTGCCATGTGCCCTTAAGTACCGTAGGCCTTTAGGCTCTACCTATAGCCCATCCAGAAATGCTCTGTAGGGGCAGCGAGAACACCAGCCGCCTCCTCTGAGCACAAAATCCCCGGAGTGAGCCGCTGGTGTGGGACCAAGAGGGGACAGACAGGAGCCGAGGGGGACACTGCGCCCGTCCCCCTGCCCCGTCGCTCCGGAGCTGCCCCTGCGACACGACACAGACCGGGCTCACCCCTCTGCAGAGGGTGCATCGGTCAGCCGTAACGCATAGAAAATGCAAATGGGGTTTTTGTAGTCATTACCTCCACTTTCAAATAACCTGTGTTTTAATTCAGCTTTAATTAAAAGGGGGAAAAATATGCCCAGGTAAACAATTTCCAAGCAGATGATGGGCCAGAGCAACAGAGAATTCCTTTGACCCAACAGGCCCAACTTTTTGAAACTTTTAATTAAAAACACTGAAAATTTTGCCATAGTAAATTGCCCAGAGACCCAGGCCTTTGAAGAGATATAATTAAGGCTATTTGGCCCGACGCGGGATGCTCCCTGTGAATAAGCTCCACAAGTGAAAAGGGCTCCTGTTTCGCGGCGGGAGCCGGGGTGGTCTGTGCGCAGGCGGTGCGGGAGCCACCTCGCAGCGGAGCCCCGCGTCCCTGGGGACACCCTCCCCTTGTGAGGGTCAGTCAGGCACTTTCTGGGGCTCCCGGGCCACCTCCTGAAGCCGTGGCTTCCTCTGCTGCAGAAAGATGGAGGAAGCAAAACCTAAATACGGGGTTTCTGACACGATCTGAAATTATTTTGCATGCAACTTATTAGCTCTGAGAATTGATTTGGATTGAGTGGATGACCTCTATTGATTGTCTAACTCAGTAGGACCTCCGTCACACAGTCACTGCTGCCCCTTGACGGCCTCCATAAGAAAGACACAGGAACCGAGGAACCTTGCAACTGGTCCTTTGGCTCAGGGTGGGGATGCCCAGTGCTCGATTGCCATGGTTAGGAACTAAACCTGGTTATTCAAGGTTCGTAGCTGTGGCCAAGTTTCCCAAAGTGCTCAGCAGCTTCTCTTTCTGCCATTTTTCTTTAAAAAAAAAAAAAAAGACCCGTGGGCTCCCTGCAGCAACGGATATTTCCTGGGACTTTTTCCTGGACATCCCCTGCTTCCATCTCTCTCCTCCGATGCCAGCTTTGTGTACCGCTGCATCCCTCCTGCCGCAGGTCCCACAGCTCCTCCCCGTCCAAGAGGGACTTCAGGGGTGGGCTTTTTATTGCTGCATGGGAGTTAAATACCACAGCACTAAATTCGCTTGGAGAAGAAAATATTTCACAGTTTCTACCAGAATTTCTGTTGCAGCTTCAAAGAGGGCACGCTGCTTTCAGAGTTCACGGACCAGAATTCAATAGAGTTTCCCCTGAGCACAGGCAGGCTCCTGCTGCCATTGGGTAGGAAGTTAGAAAGAGAAAATATTTTGAAGAAATCGGAACAAGGAGGCAGAAAAACATAAGTGGCTGCACAATAAAATTAAAATTAAAAAAAAAAAGAAGAAAAAAGAAGAAAAAAGAAGTACGTGTTAGAGATGGAGCCGCTCGAGGAATGAAAGAGCTGTGACGGGCATGTGTTGATGCCACCAGGCATAACAGAAAAGAAAGAAAAATCAGGAGAGTGGTTTTTTTAGCGTTTACTCCAAAAACACTTGCTGAACACAGTGCAATCTCTTTGATATGAAGGTTAATTGAAAGAAATGGTACAGACTCCTTGCAACTCAGTCTTAAATAGCTCCAAAGAAGAAAAGTTTTGGGCGAATAAAGGAAGACAAAGAAAGCGCAGTAGGAGCAGAAAAACAGAAGATTTAAGAAAGATTTGGGAGAACGAACAGGAACCGCACACCCAGCTCGCACAACGCTCTCGCCACAGCAGAGTTCGTGTCCTGCCTGTATTGGTCTGTGCCCCGTTGCACCGGAGCAGTACGCGGTGTAAACCCAGGACATTATCCCAGAAACACCAAGTGCAAAATATTATAGGCTTTTTCCTGAATGGTGATGCAAACCAGAAAGTAAAGGAAAAAGGACAGAAAATTACAGTCAGACTCATAACTTCCTCCCCAGGCCTTAACTTGAGCCATTGCTTAGGTCACGAACCTCCACTCGAGGACGTTTTTAGACGTCTGTAGATCCTGTTTAATATTCTTCCCCCAGGCCTCTTTGTTCCTCCAGGTTTTGGCCAGAATGAAAAATGAAAACTCTGAGCTGGGAAAGCCAGGAACAATTCCTGGGGTCTGCAAATCCAACAAAAAACACCATGGGGTGCAAACGTCATGGGAGGACTTCTGGGCAATAGTTTCAGAGCGAGTTCAAGATGAAAAGGGTTCAAGATAGCCATCTGAACTGCTGGATGCTTCTCTGAAAATTTTCGCCTTCTCTCTTTAGTCAGCACTTCTCCAAGCCTGGCTGTCAGCATTTCTAAAGCCCCTGCCACGGCGCTATCTGCTCATAGGACATGAACGAACTCCAACTCACAGCACTTTGAGACTTCTTTGTGCTCCTCTTCTTGGCAGTGTGCACCCCCTCAGCCAGCTCCGTCCCCGACACAGCCCCCCCGAGCCATCCGAGTCCCGCCAGCCCCGGGAACACGCCCCACCGCATCAGCTCAAGGCATCTGTGGCTCCCATCTATCGGGTGAACGTCTGCTGGAGAATTTCTAACCCTTGGCTCCATCGCCAATATTTGAGCTATGCTGTAATTGGCCATAAAAGTCTCATGGTATTGTTTGTGCGCCTTGATTAGCTGAACGTGAAAAGCACTTACAATGCAAATTTCCCTTTAAAATTCTGTTTCCTGCAAATCCTCAATGAATCAGCTGTTGAAATCTCCCACTGAGAGCACTCTTGCCAGCAAAAGTTGATAGTGCTAATGTTTGTGGAGTGGGAACACAAAAGGGAGAAGAAGCAGCTAAAGCAAACTAATCTGAACCGTCAAATATTTGCAGAAAAATACGTACATTATCTGCCCCAATCTGTCCCTGATGTTTCACCCCACGCCCAGCCGAGATTGATAGCCACATACCCAACCTCTTTCCTTTCATGAATGAAGATGCAGCTGTGTTTTCTTTGTTCATACTCCCTTTTTCAAATGCTGCTGTTGCCTTATTGAAGTCTTTGAAAAATATTCTGTACAGACACAATTCTGCCGACACATCAGTTTTCTCTGTGCTTTCCTCTCCCCGCTCCTTCTTTACCGCTGAGGACATTTGCATGCAAATGACCGCAATATTTCTGAAGCCATCACCTGGCGTCTCGGTTCCTGCTGCTGTCCTCCCTATGAGGTCATTTCCTCTGCGCCATGATGTCATTGGCCTCAGGGGCACGTTCCTGATGTCAGGAGAGGATGGCGGGGGAGCCAGGGCGGGCAGCGCGACTCCCGGCAGCTCCTTAGGACCGCAGGGCAGGGATGGCACGTGGATGCACAGGGATGGCACAGGGATGGCACCAGCTCCTTCCTTCCCGGCTCACTCCATCCCAGCCCATCTCCAGCCACCCCCCGCCCTCTCCCTGGCATGAGAAGGGAAGAACGGGGAGGGACTTCTCCGAGAGAGGGGTATTTTATCGCCGCAAACACTTTCTGCTCTGCCTAACTGAAGAGCCCAGCAGTCCCCCCGCTGCCTTGCATACCCAGGAACGGGTCCAGGTCTCGTCTCAAAACTTGGCCTCAGGCTCTTGGCTGGGAGGCAGCACTGCTGGAGGCTCAGTCCTGCATCGCAGAAGATGCTGTTGAAATGGGTTTAAAGATCTGAGGCAGGTTTTAGGAAAGATAGTCACGGGTCTTACTGGGCAGGAAGGACTACTTTGATCAGCTAGTCTGCCTTACTGCAAGACTTCCCAGTTTCACTGAGATTCTGGCTAAAGCATGCTGCCGTTCCCAGATACTCCTATAGGTCCCACCAGCTGCAGCAACGTGTCATTCCCAGCACTTGTCTCATCCCACTGAACCCTCCTGGGAGGCCAAGGTGTGTGCCTGCACCACGGGTCAACAAGCTCCACTAAACCCAAGCATTCACGCAGTGCACCATCTGCACAGCAACGATTTGCAGAAAACGCTGCCTGAGAAAATTTCTACCCTGCCTTTCTAGGAATCCAAACCATTCTGGGACAAAATAAGAGGTACAGAAACATCTCACAAGATTGCCTGGTGCAAAGAGACCATCTAAAATACAGATGCTAAGATATAAAGCTGCTCCATATCTTTCAGCATCCGTAGGTATGTTCTTTCTCAGTTTCTGCTGCAGAGCTCTCCTGCCTCTGCCCGCTGCTTCTCCTTCCTTCACGGCAGCACTTGACCCAGCCATTTTTTAGTCTCAAGTCCCCATCCCGAGTCCGGGACAGGCTGTCTGATACCACATCTCACCATGAACTTGCTGCTCAGAAGGAGAATAAACCCAAAGCTGGAGCCAGTATAAACCAGACTGTCTTCTCCCTCCCTCAGCATTCATGCAGGGGACATAACTGGGGAGCAAAGGCTAAAGCAGACCGGAGGCAGGCACGGCACAGTGCTGGGACCCCCCCTCCAAACAGCACATGAGGAAACTCTCTGCGTCCCATGTGATGGGCAGAGATCCCAGGTACGATCCCAGATCAATCTGACTTAGATTACGTAATTTTTTAAATCTCCCATTACTGTCATGGTCTCAACCTTTCCTTCCTTTATTTTCCGGATGGTATTTTTTCCATCTTATCTTCTTTCATCAAAATCTTGTTTCCCTCTGCTGGAAACACCACATTCCTGATCTATATGCAGATTAAACCCTGGGAACAGATGCTATTGTCAACTTTTATTAGTTTATTGCATTAGGAAAGGAAGATATCTTTGCAGTCATTGATATGAAATAAGACTCCCTACTTCCACCAAAAGCCTCATCTCCTGGAAGTGACAGCAAGAAAACAAAGGCTCTTCTGAACCGGAGCCACAGTCACAAATCAGGGCCCGTGTATCGGCTGTAGGCAACACCCGCGACTTCTGGGACAGGCAGAGCGATCCCCCCACGCGTGCAGAAACTGTGCGATGCCCTTACGCAGAAGGCAAATGATTTCTGAGTTCAGCAGTGAGCCTCATGAGGTGAATTTTATTCCCCAGGATAAGCAAATGACGAGGCCACTTTAGATATTTGTATTACTCTCTCTATTTGTATTCAACTTAAAAGGACGCTCTCCCCTCCCGTCTGCTGAACACCATCTTTGCAATTATGGGGAGGTTTCTTCCATGGCCTCACGCTTTGCTCCTTCGCTGTTTATGCATTTATTATTTACACAGAGGCCTCCAGCTGCAACTCTCACGCTGGAAAAAAATCATTCGGCGCTCTGTTCGGCGAAAGATAAGAGAGGCAGGAGAGCTGCCAGCTCCGCGAGAAGGGAAAGGAAGAAAAAATACCCGCTGCTTTTTTTCCCTCCGCACTTGTTGGGAACTTGAACTTGGCTCCCACGGGCCGAAGGAAAACGCTGCTAATCAATGGACCATTTCATATTTCAGAGGCAGTTGGACTAGATGATCATTGTAGGTCCCTTCCAACTGAAAATATTCTATTCTATTCTATGCTATGCTATGCTATGCTATGCTATGCCATGCTATGCTATGCTACTCTATTCTATTCTACGCTACTTCTATTCTGTTCTAGTCTAGTCTAGTCTAGTCTAGTCTATATCCTTGCTGGAGTGAGGTATGTAAGGTAACCTGAAAGCAATTTAGCAATGCTTTGTTCCAGCCACGGCGGCACAGCCCGGGCACGCGTGTGCCCCGCCGCAGTGCTGGCTCCCTCCCGGCGCGCTCCCGGCGCCCTTTGGCTCTCCTGACAGCTCCCCGCTCCTCTTGACGAGGTCTGACAAGCCGCGGTGGTTGAAAAGGAGAAGGGGCTCTAAAAAATGCACACGTGGGGTGCAGGAGAGGGGAGCAGGGGCAGGCTCGGCGTTGGACACTCTTGCAGAGGTGGCTGCCCTCCTGGAAACCATTTCTTTTGCCGGCTCGCCATGTGCAGCGCTGGGGGAGCAGCCGGGACGTGCCGGGTGTCAGGAGAAACCGCTCCATCGCAGGTCACGTTTCGAAGCCCTGCAGCCCCGGAGGTCTCTGTCTCCCCCCTCGTGCCCCGAGGCCTGGTGATGGGCACGCTGGACAAATCCCCATCAGACCCTACAGCTCCAACCTGGAGAGTTTAAACAAATGCCAAAGAAGCAGATTGCTGCTGCTGGTAGGGAGAAAAAACAAGTGAAAGCACAGAAAAGGAAATGTAGGAGAAACCGGGCTAAGCTGCGCTTTTAGGGAGCAAGCTTTGGTTTACATTTTATGATGTTTTCCTGGCAGACATCCCAGAGCGCTGTGCATTTTCTGTGCGAGTGCTTCTGGGGAGGGGGAGCAGGGGGGCACGGGGGAACATCGCTGCTGAGGGGAATTGAGGCAAATTGCTGCTCCCTCTCACTGCTGGGCATGTAACTGGGTTAATGGGGCATGTATTTTTAGCGCTGACTGGCCAAGCCTGCACTGCTGCTGTTGCTTAACCTGAAGGCCACAAAACCAGGTGAAGCAGAGCTCTTCAGAAAATGAGATTTGCTGCAAAACGCTTGTCTCTCCGCTCGCTTTCCCCCGGCTGCAGCACCCCAGCCCACAGCGGAGCTGCTGGCTGCCCGTGGGAGCCTTGTGCAGAGAGTTGGGCACCCACCCGAGCGGGCACCCACCCGAGCAGGCACCCACCCGAGCTCACTCTTTTATTCTCATGCTTTGCCAGGTCACAGCAACTCACCGCAAAGAGAAAGTATGCTGCAATCGCAGAAAGAGATTGATTTCTTTCCCAGCCTAGCTGCAGTTGGCTCGCTTGCACGGTGCCTCTCCACCCTGCCCCGTAAGCTAACCTCCTCCCATCGTCTGCGGCAGGGGATCGCTTCTGGGGGATTATTTAACTCCTGCATCTGCCCAGGCATTGCAGTTCCAGCGCTGGTGCTGTCAGTGACCACACTGCGCAGCAGCTACTGCAGGTACAGCTCCAGCTCCCTCGGATAGATGGAAACACTTAACTCTATTAACCAGCCACTTCCACGCTTGCTGACTTGCATTTGAACCAAAGCAGGTTCAGCAGGGAAGCACCAAAGGCAACTTCTTGTCAATGCAATTTAAACTGACGCCGTCATTCCCGGCAGTCCTGAAAGACCTCAACGCTCTCTGCAGTTCTGGTTTGGTCCTTATGTTTTATCTCCCGAAATTCCCTCTTGCAGCAGAGCTGGTAGGCGTGATTAAACGTTTCCTTAGTTCTAGCGGCGTTACAGTGGCAGGTAAAAAAAAAATAATAAAGGAACAAAGCGGATATAGCAATCACTGTCAACAGTTGCACGTGGTTGTCTTTGCAAGCGGCTGATGTCTTCAGGCCCCGCAAGACTTCAGTGGTGGCCCTTGGCGAGGGAAGCCGTCACGCTGGGCCGGACGGCGTGGAGCAGAGCCTGTGCCCGGCGGGCAGCAGCACGGCCGGGGCTGGGGGGCTCTGCCGCCGGCCTCCGTCTCGTCCCCTGCCGTTAGGTGCAGGGCGAGCGAGGCTGCTTCCCCATCCCCACCTCTGCTGGAGCCTTCTCTTCAGGGATCACCTCCTGCGTATGCAATCGGTTTGCATGTGTAACCTGTAATCCGGGGGTGTTTAAATAAATACTGATTAGAATCTACATTCCAGCATGGCCTGGAGATTTCCCCCGCACCCAAAACTTTTGGTTTCCTTTTTCTTTCTCCTTTCTTTTTTGTTTTTTTTCTCCCCCCCCCCCCCTTGTTCAACTCCATCCTGATCTCTCCAGCCTGCGGGTTGGCAGAAATGAGCCGTCCTGCGCTGCACGAGGGACCAGGAGTGAGCCTGCGTGTGTAAGAGGGAACCTGTAGCAGGGCTGGGAACGGCACGCTTGGCTCGTGGTCTTAGCTGTGATGTGAGCTGGCTTCCCCTTTATTGATTGCAGTAATGCAGGGGATTTGGAACGAGCTGGATTGGGTAATGGGCTATAATTTGGTCCAGGTTTTGCAAATACATTGTTGAATATCCAAAAGAGAAAAAAGGAACAAAACTCTGAGGAGATTTCTGGGAGGAGGCAGAGACCAGGGCTGAGTATCTGCGTGTTCTCAGAGGCGGCTTTTCTCACGGGGCAGCGCCTTGCATCATCCACCAGCTCAGCAAATTACAACTTAATCCTTTGTGGTGGCTTTGGGAAGGGGTGAGGCTGGGAAGGGAGAGGGGTGGGAATAAGGAGCCATGTGAGTTTTTTGCACCTATCATCAGCCAACTGGCACGCCAAACTCCCGGCTGCTTTTGAGCTTTCCTGGCTTTTCTAGAGCCGTGCTTCATGCTTGATCCTGACACACCAGCGGACACTTGTTTCCCTTCCTAAAAGAAGTTCCCATAGGCAGACCCCAAGCTGGCCCCAAGCAGCCCCAACACACCCGTCCTCCCCTCCCTTCCTATTTTCCCTGTGGTTTTGCCCTCTTCTGCACCCTCCGGGAGCCCTCCATCCAGCAAAACAGTGAGATCGCAAGCAGAGAGCCAGCGCCGGGCTGGTTTGGGGTGTCCGGTTTTGCAGCAGGAGCGGTGGGTGCGGAGGTGGGCTGGAGATGCTCGGGTGCGGCGAGGACAAGGACCGCCGCAGAGGGACCCCCAGCCCCGCTCCCTCCAGGGAGGGGTGCCGGCTGTGTGCTTGCTGCTGCCTGATGGGCTGGGGGAGGGAGGGTTTCAAAGGAGCTCATCCCAAGGCCACATCTGCTGCATGTGTTTAAAACAACTCATTAAAGTTCCTGAAAGGCCTAAAAAATGAGTAATTCTCTAAATGAGTGAGTCTATAATAGCCCTCTAATAAGCTATAATAGGAGACTTGTGTGCCGCTGAGCGTGCCTCCGGAGCTCGCCGGGCTGTGCGGGGGGCCCCCCCGCCCCCAAAAACACGGGGGCTGGAGTGCGGGGGCCACACGGGTGGACGCGGGCACGGGGCAGGATGGGTGCCTGGCCGGCAAACACGGGGCAAAGGGAAATGAGCAGCCGGGAATAAGCAGATTTCAAGGCTCTGTGAAGTAGCAAAGCCTCCAGGAGACGTATGTGGGGGAACCGGGCTCCGGGTTGGAGCGGGGAGGGGGCCACGCCACCACGAAGGGCTGAGTTTGTCGTGCTGCTTTGGGCAGGAGGGGATCTTTTTCTTTTCCTTCCAGCAGTGTACGCCGAGGCACAGGAGCCCAGCAGGGAGGAGGATGTAAAATACCCCAGTAAAAATATTGGGGTGTTCTCTGCTCTCTGCACATGCCTGTGCTTCCCCGCGGCTCCTGGGGACTTGAACTTGGGGGACCTCCTCACACCCCCCCGCTGCCTCTCCATAGGAAGATCCCACTGCCAGGACGGAGGCCAGGGCACGATCCCGCTGCGGCGGCGGGAAGGGGGGCACTCCTCCGGTGGGGTGCTGCAGTTTTCTTCCAGCTGGATCTGGTGCTTTGAAAATTGTCGGGATTGCTTTTCCTTTTCCACCAAGCCAACATGTCAACACATGCCACCTTTTCACAAAACACCTACCATTGCTGCAACATCCTCCCAAACATCGGCTGTGGGATGGATCTACCAGCTTTCACCAGGGCTGGGGTTGGCTTCCATTCAGCAATGTCCCACTCCATTGCAAGCGAGCAGATGACATTTTACTGGGCTTCCAAAGAACTGGAACATATTGGAAACTTCAGGATTCAAGATGTTCTGCTCTTGTCGTGAACAGCTCACGCTGCTATATTGGTGAGATGATGTACCAGTCTCTTGGCATTTCTCCGTGCTGTGACATCATGGTGGGACATAACTCATCGAGCTGTGCCTCCACGTGCAACCTGAGCTGCGCGTCCCACCCGCTCCGCTGCGACTTGGGACAGCTTCGTCCTTGGGGTGAGGATGTTTCTCACTGGCAGGAACAGCAAACAGACCAGCAGCGCGTGGGGGATTTTGGATGGGAAGTAGAGGTCCAGCACAGCCTCCGCTTGCCCAGAGTTGATGTGCCGCCTCGGGAACAGTACGAGGAGCCACCGGGATGTGCAGCAGCAGGAGATCCAAAGGACAGTCAGAACTGTGCACGTGTAATGTCTTGAGATACTTCGCAGGTTTTGCTTTGTTTCTTAAAGCGCTAGGTCCTGGGCAAAGCAGGGGCCTGAAATGAAGGCTTTCGTTTAAAAACATCCTTGTGGCCACAGGGAAAGAAAACTTGAGAAATAGGAGCAAAGTTCAGCCAAAACGCCCTGAAAGGCAAGGGAAGAAACCCCAGCATCCTTGCTCCATCTCATGAGTTGCAAGTTAAGATTTCTTTCAAATTGTTTTTAGGTTAGCCTTGACTTCTAAACTCTTGCATTGTCATTGTGATGTTATTAAATAAAATCATTTAACCCAAACCAGGGCCTCCCTGCTTCCTCAGGAGTGTTATTGCAGGCTGGGCCAGCCACTGGATTTCCTCCTTCTGAGGTCACCTGTGCTGGAAATGGGACCCCCAAGTGAGTCAGATGTTTCTCAGCAAACTTCAGGGCTGCTAAGTTTGTGAGCTTCTCAATTAATAAGCCTGCAGCATTTTTTCCTTCTTCCGGAGTAGGCACGGTGTTCGGATGCGGTCCTCAGAGCCGCCCCCGGACATTGCCCGGTGCTTGGGAGGCACAGTCACGTTACACCCTGATGTCAGTGCTGCAATCTGGGCTGGTGTTTATTTATTCAATTATCTTCATTAAATTCCAGTTAGTCATACAGGTGTCCTGTCCAAGAGGAAGGTCAGGGAGAGGAAAGGAAATGGAAGAGAAACAAAAGAGAGCCTGTGAGATACGCAGATGCATCCTTTGCCGAGCCCAGGGATGCAAACACGCTTCTCCTGGTTACACACAGGCTTGGAGAATGCAGTTTGTGTGTGTGTGTGTGTGTGTGTATAAGTGTGCGTGTGTTCTGTCAAGACCATGACCAGCACTGGAAAAGGACAGTGACGGGAGCCTGCTGGCCCCTTTGGGGCTGGAGCACATGGCTGACATCCCTGCACACCCAGGACGTCGTCCCTCTCGCCCCTCGGCTCCTCTCGGCATCCCCCGGCACAGGGGCCGGGGCTCGGCGCCGGCTCATCCCGGCTGAGCCCCAGCATAGCGGCACACGCTGAGCGGCTGCCCAGCTTGCCAAGAACGGGATCTCTCAATAACCAAATCCGACTGGCACAGCCCTGCCAACCCGCGGCTCCCCGTCGTGTTGCTTAATGCTGCGAAGAGCTCCTGATGCCACTGAAGACAAAATGCGGCCATTGTCTTGTCTTTATTAGGGACTTGAGATGAAATGTTACAGCCTTGCTGGTTGCAAGAGGATACCCCTCCCGAGACTGGCATGCAAAAGCTGCTGGAAGCAGGCAGCCTACCAGCCTCAGCTGCTGGATGCATTTACAGGCTGAAATAGGTATTTGCTCAGTTAAAGGGAACGGCACCTTCCCACGCCGCTCTGGAGGCAGCGGGGCAGGCAGAGGTGCTGTGCTGGGCCGTGGGGAGGGAGGGAAAAAGGAAGGAAGGAAGGAAGGAAGGAAGGAAGGAAGGAAGGAAGGAAGGCAGGCAGGCAGGCAGGCAGGCAGGCAGGCTGGATTTCTTTGCCCTCCTTTGCCCTCACGTTGGATGGGGTGCATGCCCCAGGAGGTGTGAACGGGGCTGGAGGGTATAGAGAAGAGGTGGTGCCCAGGGTCTAGAAATACAGGGAGGACCCATCTGGGGACACCACGGAGGGCTCACAGTGATGGACACGGCCTGTCCATGGTACCGTGATCTTGGTATTTCCAAGCACTTGGGAATGTTAGCACTGATGCTAACTAGAGCCTGGGACCTCCTCATCTCTACCCAGAGGCAAGTTTCTCGGGAAACCAGGGAACAGGGGAAAATCCTCCCACCTCCCAGCTGCCTGCATGGCTCATGGCTACAGAGCTGCCTTCCTCCCCCTCTCTCACACCTCCCTCCATTTCTGCAAGTCCCTGGGAGATGTTAGATCATTTTTCCAGCTCCTCCAGGTGTCCATAAAACTAGCTGCAGATTCCTCTGTGGAGCAGGGAGCGGTGGTGAGGAGGAAACCCGAAGCCACAGCAGTGCCCCCTCCCCACGGCTTTTCCTGGGGAAGGGGAGAAGCTCGGCAGAGGGCAGGGGCACCCAGCACTGTGCCAGGGGCTCTCTCGAGCAGAAGACCCTCCGGATGGGCAACAGGCTCCCACCTTCATCCCATGAACACCATGAACACGTCCAGTGTGCCCCGGTTCGGCTCTTGCTCCCATTTCACTGGGAGCCACCCCTCTTTGAGGAGGGTGGGGAGAAGCGAGGATGGGGAAACCTTCAGCTTACAGCAGGAAGGTGCAGTGCTGCCCGAGACCACCGGAGCCCTGAGGTATAACTGCCAGGCACCCTCGCAAAGCCCCTGCCCTGGCAGGACATCACCCCAGGGAGGATGCCAGCAGTCTGGCCATGCTGGCTCCGTGCAACGTGGAGCGTGAAGCCACCCGGGCTGGCCCGCAGCAGGGAGGCGAGAGCAAACAGCTCCGTCGGGCGCAGGGAGAGGGATGGTTTGAGGATGAGGTGGCGGTGAGCAGCAGGTCTGCCGTGGATCTTCATCATGTCTGGAAAGTCAAAAAGCTGCCCGCTGGGGGAGAGGGATGGGGCTGGGGTAGGTGGAGACGATGGGGTAGGGTAGGAAGGGGGTGCAGAAGAGAGAGGCAATTTCTTCTTTTCTTCTGTTTCCTTTTTTTGCAGGCAGAAATGATCTCATGTTTTGTCTAATCTAAATTCTGTCAAGCAAGCAGGGAGAAGAAAAAAAGAGAGACGGAAAGCGAGCAAGGGAAGGCTACACAGTTAATAAAAATCTGCTAGACACATGTTCCCTGAGCTCAGAGAGCAGGAGGGGGGAGCCAAGCCGTACGGAGCCTTAGGAAAAGGCGTGCTGGGGTCTCTGAACCCCCTGTGCGAGTTTCATCCTCTTCCTCACCTGACAGGGAGCATTGCATTCAGGGCCAGGGTGCAACCGTCCTTGGGCTGTGGGACCTCCTCGTCACAAGCCGGCTGTGGTCACTGGTGGATGCCAATGAGCCTGGGTTAGCGGCCAGACCAAGACCCCCATGTCCCTTTACCTGTGTCTCTGATTCCTCCCAAGGTTATTAGGAAGGAAGGAATGCTAAACGCGCCAACGGCTTTCCCTCCTTCGTGTGGCACGTTTGCTTCTCCCATCTCACTCGCTAAATCATACGGAGCGGGACAGATGCTCCCTTGGCCATGCGTGTGGAGGGAGGCTGAGGGGAGGCTGAGAAAAGCCTTTTCTTTCCATTCTCATCCTCCAAAAAGGTTTTGTCACCTGATACATTTCATTGGCTTTTATTCTTCTTCCCACAGCATCCACATGTGGAGGAGAGCAGGGCTGTGTGAAGCACGGCCAGGAGGACCAGCCTGCCGCTTGGTGCACGTTTGGAGCCAGCAGAAACCAGTCAAAAGAAGCAGTGGTGGCTTTTGTTTAAAACGTGGCTTTTCTCAGCCAGATCTATTCATCGCTTGGCTACAAAAACATTTGTGCCAGCAAAAGGCGGGAGGTGTTATGGGGGTAGAAGGGGGAGGCTGGAGAGCTGGAGAGGAGTCCCTGCCGGTGTCCCTGCCTGCACAGCGCATCATCCCTGCTGAAGTCTGCTTTAGCTGCCGCTCTTCGACTGCAGCATGTTGTTTTCTGGTTTGTCTATGTTGCCTCATCGACAGAGTTCAGATGGGTCCATTGTGCCCCGAAGAAGGCAGCAAAATCACCAGCAGGACAGCCTCAAAAGTGGCTTCTCCATTGATGCCTACAGGCGATCTCTGGGTGATAACTGCTGCGAGGTTTGCTGGTACCCAGCTGTTGCTCCCAGCATCGCCCTGATCCACAGGTAATTTTAACAAATGAATCACTGCGGTAGGTGAGCAGGTGAGATGTGGGTTTGGCGTTGTGCTCCGAAGAAGCCTTTTTTCACCTCGTCAGAGCAGGGGCTGCTGTGAAGGCGAGCAGCAGCATGGCTCTGCTCGGCACCTCCTGCAGGTGCTCACCCCAGAGGTGGCCAGGGATGCTCAGTGTCACCCGGCGAGTGCCCTCCATCCTCCTCCCAGTGACAGGGTCCCACGAGGTCCTTGCGAGGGGATGGTGTGTGAAGCTGGCCCACAGAGAGCGGTTCGGTCGCAGGCAGCACGGGGGGAGAAGCGATGGAGAGCAAGGAGGGCGATGGGAGAGTTTTGATCGAGGTCGGCAAATGAGGATCCTGAAATACATTCCCAGGCCACAGAAACCACACTGGAAAATTCGCTTCGAATTGCGTGCTGTCAGGGATGGAGATAGGGCTTGGAAGAGCAAGGCTGAGCAGCGCAAGCCCAGACGGGGCCTCTTGGTGTCGATTAACAAAACAAACAAAACAAACAAATAGCGTTGCCCATAATGAGCTCCGGCTTTGAGCGGGGAGGAGGGGTGATTAAAACAGGATGCCACCGCTGCCATGTGCTGTCGGGTTTGGGGCGAGGGCCCCGTGCCCAGCAGTCAGGCAGTGCCCACGGCCCCTTCCCAGATCCCCGGGGCAGATTCCTCTGAGCTCTGCAGCACGGTTTGCGGGCGCCAGGGGATGCCGCTGGCATCTTCCCACGTGTCCCCAGATGTTTTGGTCTCTCGCATTCCCATTGTTTTACCGCAGGGCAAAACGTTCAAATCCAGCCTGTGTCCCTCTGGGATGGATCTTGTAAGAGCAGATTTCAAGAGGGGGCAAAGGATTGTCTCCGGTGCCGGCAGCGGGGTCCTCGGTGGCTCTGCCTGGGGCGGCTGCCCCAGGTCTGGCAGCAGGAGCAGACCCCAGGGATGGGCTCCGTGCCACTCCGGGTGCGGAGGGCAGCCCCACTCCCAACCCCTACCCTTCCACCACAGATCGACACAGAAATCACACCATTACTAGACTGCTTGTAATAAAATCCCATTGCTTGTAAAAACTCTTTCAAGTGAGACCCCAGATGGCATTTTTTCCCTGTTCAGCCTGCCCGCAGCACAGTGATGGAGCGAGACCTGCTGTAATCGAGCTGTGGCTCTGGCTCCGGGGGCTCCAAGGACAGGGCTCCGTGGCCTTTCCCCACTCCCCCTTCACCTCCCTCCATGCCTCTGGGGTCCATCGAAGCTCCCCATCAACTGGTGGTGCTGGGAGAGCCACCACCCCCGGCTGGGACCCTCTGCTCCTGCCTGCCGGAGAGCAGGGGGGTGAGCACAAAACATGCCGTTTGCCTGGCCCTCAGCACCTCCCAAGCTGCGGTGAAGTCCTCAGCGATTTCTCATCTCCAACAAGGCTTTCATGTGGTTTGTGTGCGCCCGAGACCCAAACGTGTGAAACTAGAGGCACAAAAGCACAGGAGAGAGATGGATGCTAGTGCAAAGATTCATCCCATTTTCCATCATGTATTTATTTACAGCACCCCGGGTGTATCTCTGGAGCCCACTCATGCTCTGAAGGTCCCGGCTTTCCTGCCATTGTCCTGAAACACAAAGTGGTTTCAGGGCCCCGGTGTGTCAGGGCAGTAATGAAACCCGTCTGGGAGCCGATTGCTTCTTTATCTCCCCAGCTCTGTGTTCCTGAGGACCACGTTTTTTAATTTGTGTTGGATAAACAATATGGGATTGTGTACGCAAAGAAGCTCTAATTATCCCCTCGGGTTGTGTTTCCTTAAAGGAAATGAACTGGGCACGGCATTCCCGCTGGAGAGGCGCACCAGTGCAATAGCTTCCAGATTTCTCCCCGTGCCACGACAATCCGGCAGCTCCGGTGGCCCCAGAAAGAGGAGAGAGGTGCAGCGTGCTCGCTCTCGGGGGCTGGCTTCAAAGCACGCAGGGGTCCCTCCTGCCTGAAACGTAGATGCTTCCAGCACGGTGGGTCCGGGAAGGAGACCCGAGCCTCACGCAGCAACGGGGTCGCTCTGGGTGGTGAGGGCTGCCCATCCCACCAGCCTGGGGCACACGAGAGCCCCGGCGGGGTCCCTTGTGCTGTGCAGCTTTGCCCCCCGGCCCCCAGCCCTTCAGCCTCCCTTTCTCCCCCGGCCCATTTCTGCTCCCCACCCAGCTCTGCCCCGTGTCCTTCGCTCCTGGCCGGGTGCTTTAGCATCGCTGCTCGCAGGCGCAGCGCGCGGGGCTCTCTTCGCCCATCGCATCTGCACGGCCGTCTCCCCCCGCCGCGGCCACCCTACCCGCAGTGTCCTGTTTTAGGCAGGATCATGGGCAACCGGCTGCAACCAGCAGGATTTTCTCCCGGAGCCCTTTCCCCACCCTGGGCGGGAGGTGCTGTGACAGCAGATCCATTTGCCTCATTAAACAGGAAAGCGCAGCAAGTGGATGCAGACTGGAAACCAACCTCTCACCAGGGCAATCTGCTAAGGGTAGTCTTGACTCAGATCTTTAATCCTTCCTACCAGGAGCTTAAGCTGCATGATCTCACCCTGCTGCCCAGGGAAATATTCCCTGCAGAAAGTGCTTGGAGGCCGCCAGGGAAATTATCTGCCAGAGATTACTTAGCGTTTGCATGGGCCCAGACCGGGTTTGGAGCCATTCTTAGATAAGCTATTACTTACAAGAATTGCCTGGTTATTCACTGAAGCTGCGAGCTGCTGTAGAAATGCCACCTCATGCCTTCCCAGGGGGCAGGCAGAGCCCAGGTCTCTGGACAGCTCGCCGAAGTCGCAGATGCTCCTAGATAACACCCCCCACCCCCCCCACCCCCCCTCCCCGTAGGCATGATCATCTGCCCATGCGAGAGAGATGAACCGTGAATCTTCTGTATTTGTCCCTGCTCCACAACACTCACCGATCTTTATTTACACTGCTGACAATTGCTTGGGGCTATTTTTAGGCTTTATTGCTGATTGTATCTTTAATGTTATGGGCAGTTAACTTGGCAGCAGGGGAGTTAATGCGGGAGGCTTTCACCTCTCGGGAGACCTGACATCAAACCCTGTTTACGGCAAGTGAAAACGAGCATGGTGGATCCTCCTCTTAGTCCATTGACCTCCACGGATCATCACGTAATTGGAGCTGATGGGCAGCCCGGGGCAGGGATGGCACCGGTGCCCGGGGAGGACCACAGAGACCTCCCAAGGAGGACGGCTCCTCCGAGACGGCTCTGAGATGGGCGGCTGCTCCGGAGGGGCCAGCCCCGAGCCCCCCGAGCCCAGTGCCCCTTCCCAAGGGTTTGCTTTTATCTTTCCTGCACCGGGAGGGTGAGCTGCTCTATTGAAGGCAACAAAGCCAGGCAGGGCGAGAGCTGGGCTTCTGCGAGGGGCTGCTTGCGAAATGGCCCAGGGGGTCCTGGACTTGGGATGAACCGAAGTGGGGGGGGGGGGGGGGCGGCGACCCAGAGTTTTGGGGTTTTGGGCAGGAGCTGCAGGGGCCAGGGGGAAGGATTGATTGCCTGGCAGCGTTTCCAGATTCCTCCGAGGTGTGAGGAAGACGAAGGGGGACACGCGCGGATCCAGAGCATGTGAGTGTGGATGTGAAGTGGGGCGACTGCCGGCCCCTCGCTGCCCGCCCCCCCCCCCCCCCCAGCCTCGGGCAGCAGCGCCAGCCCCCCCCGCGCCCCTGCGCCCTCATTAGCAAACTGCAGCGAGAGGCCACACGGTTGTACAAGTGTAACATAAACCGTCCATTCCCCGTGCTTACTCGCTGGGAACCGGCTTTACCGAAGGATTTAAATTCAATTTGTTTTATTGAAGTTTCTTTTTTTTCCCCCGACCAATGCATCAAACTATCATTTTACTGAGATCAGCTGCTCCCAGCCTCCTCTTATGCCCTCCCTCTCTGCTCCCCCCCCCGGCTCTCCTTCACCCCCCACATCCCACTGTCTGGATGAGCCCTCTAATTCTTTCTCCTCTTTCAAGCCCACCAACGCTTCCTGCGGTATTAGCCGTAGAAATGCCATGAATTTCCTTTGTGTTCCTGGTTGAAAAAGGCAGGGGGGGGCGGAGGAGGAGAAAAAGCACAGCGCGTGGCAGTGCTAGGGCTGACAATAATCTCTGCGGTTTTTCTCCCAGCCCCAAGTTTATCCCTGTGCAATTCAGCGTAGGAAAGCTAATAACGATGTGTCAGGAAGACCTGATGTATATTTGCAGAGTTGAATGGCTGGGCCAGCAATGCCTCCTGCGCTCCCACCCAGGGCTTATTTGTGTCTGAAGACCCCAGCCTTTTCATGCTGTTTTAATATTAGTGATTTATAGGGGCGGTCTCTTTTATTTTTTAGCCTTCTTTCATTCTCTCTCCTGCCCACCCCCTCCAAAAAAAAAAAAAAAAAGACGATCCCTGCCTTGATTGCACCTCTGCAGCTTTGTCCTGCTGGAGTCTGCAGGGGTGCAGGGAGCTGCCAGCTCGTTCCCCCAGCCCTGCCGCAGAGGGACAGAGCCGAGCACCGGTCAGCAAGCCCCCGCAGTCTGGCGTAGCAGCACTGGGGCATCTCACCCAGCCGAATGAGCGCTGGGGCTCGTCTGATTTACAGCTTGATTAATGAAACAGCGGTGACATCAAATAACCGGGCATTACCCACAGCAAGCCAGCCAGCGCGTTATCAGCTGGTCCCTTCCCTCTGCCTTCGCTGTATCTTGCATTCCTGTGCATGGGTGGGCTCTCAATTAGACCATGACCCTGCCCAGATTTATGCCCCTGTTTATCTGTCAGCATTGGAAACCATCTGCGGGGAGGATGCCTTTGAAGCAGCAGGAAGGTCGCTGCAGGAGGACGGACACTCTCACTCGCCCTCTCTCACCCGCAGTTCCCCGTGCGAGAGGGGGACAGCCTGAGGATGCGGCACGAACGCCGTGCTGGCAGCGCAGCATGCCCAGGCGTGGGGACATCGCTGGCCTGTGGTGCACTTGGAGGTGGAAAGACCTGCGAGGGGTGGTCCCTCCCCGAGAGGTGCTGGATCAGCCTCCTACTGCAGAAGGGATGGAAGCTGCTACGTCCTTTCCAGAGGGAACGAGATCTCCAGAGACAGGAACTGTCTAGAGAAGATAACCCAAGAGCTTACCTTGTCCCAGACCTCGCTTCCCACAGTGGCCAATGCACCGTGGCAACTATTCGGAGCCTCGGACAGGACGGGACTTTCCTCCAGCAGCTGCTCCTGCCGGGAAGGGGAGGGTGCTGGGGGCTGCATGCTCCACGGGACTTTGCACTTGATGCCAGCAGCTCCTAAACGGATCACTGGAGCTTCAGTGGGAACCACAGTCTGGCTTGTGAGGTTTCCAGACCAGTTCCTAGTTTCTAATATTTTAAAGCATTTGTCCGCAACGCTTACTTATTTGGGTTCCTTAAATCTGGGGAGGGAATCGCCTCGGGCTCACAAGAGTTCCCAGAGATCCTGGTTAGCATCAGACAAGGGTAATGAAAAATACAAACCTATTATAGCAGAAAAAAATAAAAAAAGGATTAAATTCTTGCTTACGCTACCTGTGACCTCAGAGTCACAAATAAAGGGAAGGCAGTAATGAAATGCAGTTCTGCTTCACACCAAGCTGCTTCAGTATTTTGGCTACCTTGCTATACCAGCAGCAACACAGGCCTTACACCTCACAGATGGTTTGTTCTGGGGAGATTCCCAAGTTACATCTTCCCTCTCTGCCTTTTCATACAAAATGGGACCATCTGTCTCTTCCTCGCTCCTGTTTTTTCTCTCTGCACAAGTCACGCTGCCGTTCAGCGCAAATGCAGGGTCCTTCTTCCCCTTAGTCTTCCTCGGAGAGCACAAGTGGGCTCTGGTCTTCCCCAGCTCCTTCTGGCCACGGTGACCTCTGGGCTGCTCCCCCATGTTTGCAGCGGTTGCAGTATTTTCTAAATCATCAATCATGAGAAATAATCTCAACATAAACTGTATTAAATCAGCAGGGTTTTTTTCTGTTTGGTCTCTATAGAGACCTCATATGACATACAAACCATGCAGATGATAATTTGTTTCTTGGTTTGGGGGTTTGCCATTACACCCACTGTTTGCAACGTAACTTCTTTTCCCATTTATTTGTACCACGGCTGCTGCGAGACATGTTCCTGGGCGCTGACGTGCGCAGCTCCTTTTGAGACAGTTGAGTGCTAAGGGTTATGCTTGCATTCACGTACAGAATTGCAAACTATCCATAGCCTGGCTTGTGTGTGTGTGCATCGATGTGCATTTACGCCTGAGAAGGCTCAGAGGTGTGCCCCCGTTTTATCACACACGCACCCCTACGTGGGATCACAGAGCATGGGATGCACGCACCCTACACGGGATGCCTGATGGAGCTGCAAGGTGAGCAAATATGAAAAACTACCCCTGCTCTGTGGCTGCAGGTTTTTGTGGGGAGGGACTGAAGGCGAGATGGCACGAGTGACCAGGACGAGGGGAGCAGGATTGCCCTACATCAGGCAGCCAGCCCATCTCTCCACGGCAGCACCTTGCACAGCAGTGGCTTTTCTTTCCCTGCTCTTCCCCAGTACCAGCCGTGCCCTGGCAAGGCGATAACGTGTTTATTTCCTAAGGGGGAGAACAAATAACTTCCTGAGTTCTGGGCTCTTCTGTGGTTTATTATCCTGCTCCCTAGCACCCGCCACTTGCAGTGGAGAGTCCCTGCATTGTAACTGCAGAAACAATTATGTTTTCATTACGAAAGCAAATTAAGGCGCTTGCTTAATCGAGTTTATTAAATACCAATGAAATCCCTGGGTAAATGAATGGCAAAGAGGCTTTCTGTGCTCAAGTCAGGAAGGAAAGAGAGAAGTGTAATCAAGGCGATGGGCTCGCAGGCACACGTGGCTGGGGTGGGCAGGGAGCTCGGCGGGCATCAGCCCAGTCTCTGCCCCTGCCCCTGCCCCTGCCCCGGGGAGAGGCCTGGCCCACGGCACACGGCCCAGCTCTGACACCGTATTTGAGGTCTCTGCCACGGCCCCGAAGCCCGGTGCCCCCTCCAGCCCTCTCCCCTCCGGGCTCGCTGGGGCACCCCGCCAAAGCTGAGGGGCTCAGCAGGAGCACGCACGGGGGAAGACTGCAATGTAATCCCATTTCTCCTTCGGATCAGCACTTCTTCTCTCTCCCATTGCAGCCTTTGAATGCTTATTTTTAGCTCCCGTTATTTCCCTCAGGCCAACTTTTCTGTCACATTTCATCCCCTTCTCAGTGTTTCTGGTTGTTACTTTCTTCCTTCAAGATGCCTTCTCTTCCAGATCTTCTCTCCATCTGCCTTCCCCCACGCTCCCAGCCTCTCGGGGATGGAGGGGCGAGAGCTCAGCGTGGGTGTGGGGATGGAGAACAGGCAGAGGCTGGCTGCACTGCTGCCAGCCCCGGGCTGAGCTGGGCTGCCAGCGGGGAAGGGCTCCTCGGGCAGGATTTTGGGAAGCTCTCCCAACATCGCCGAGGGGACTCTGCGCTGGGGTCAGGCGGGAGGAGCTGGAAATCCCCTGGCAGCACCCCAGAGAGCGGGTTTGCTCTGGCAGCTCTGCTGCCCCGGGGCCAGGTAGGAGCCGGGAGGAGCGAGGGAGGCTGAAGGCACCCCAAGTCTGCTGCTGCTTCCCCGCGCCCTTCGCCCACCTGGCTCGACAGCAGTGGTCCCCGGCTGTGACGATGGGCTTTGCTCCATCCCAAGACCTTCAGCGAGAAGGTGGAGGCTGCGGAGAGGAGCCCTGAGCTGCATGTCTCTCCTGGGGCTTGCCCGTCCATGCCGGCCAGCAGCGTGGTGGTGGGTGAGGCCGGCGGCTGGATGTCCTCCAGCGGCTCCCCTGCCTCCATTCCTGCGCCCGCTGATGGGCTTCTTTCTCCCCAGATGTTATTTTTCTTTGAAACTGGTTGTGACACTCGGATGAATGGATTTTAAAGACCAAACCTGGCTTATTAAAAAAAAAGTAACCAAATTGTCAGGGCTGATTTGAAATGGAAAACAGGGTTGGGGGGGGGGAAGACAAGACTGTTTTCTATTGAAATGCATCAGGGGACAGCCTTTTCTCAGCTTCTCTTTGTCCTTCCCTCCTTTTCCCCCAAAGCACTTCTAATGTCTTCATCCTGCTACTGCTCCTTGCGCAGGTCCGTCCCTTCCCCGCAGCAGCGAGGGCCAGGGTAGGGCTCTCTGACGGGGGCTTTATCCCGGCTTCGTGCCGAAGGGTGCGCAGGCACAGGGGGATGCCTGTGCCAGCCCCCCCCTCCTCCCCCCCCAGGTAGCAGAAAGCACGTGAGCTCTGGGAGCAGCAGCAACGGGGTGCCTTTGCATGGCAGCGTGCCCAAGTGCATCAGCCCAGGCAACGAACAGGGTGTATTTGCTCTGTCACAACATCCCTACCTTCCTTTGTCCCCGTGGTGAAAGGAAAGCCCAGACTTTCTTCTTTTGAACTCATTTCTTTTCCCTCTGTCAGGGCTGCTGGACCTCAGAGGACACACAGGCAGCTCTTTGGGCCTCTTCACTTGCTATCCCGAGGGCCGATGCTCCTGCGCCGGCGGCACCAGCCATCGAGCACCAGCCGGCAGCGGTGGCTTTGCTCAGCTCCCCTTCGGTGCTGCAACCCTCCTGGGATGCTGCCACGAGGTGCCGATGGGGCGGGATGGGAACCGCTGCATGGCCCAGGCAGCCTGGCACCCTGCAGGGCCCTTGGTGCTTTAAGATGATGCTTTGGGAAATCTGGACTCTCAAAAAGATGGAGAGAAAGCTTCCAGCTGAGTTCCCAATATAGTAACAGCGTTTCTGCTTGTCCTATTTCGTGGTGACTCTCATGCACCTCGCTCAGCAGCACGGACTGTTCCCTGGGCTGCTCCCGGGGCACGGGTGTCTGCTACTGGGTTTTGGGTTTTTTGTTTTGTAAATCTCTGCATTGCGCTTGGCCCTAACACTCAGGTATTACTAGTATAAGATCCTGACAGGTCTGCGTTAACGCAGCCTGGTGCCCTGCACTGGACTCTGCACAAAGGGGCCGGGCAGGTGAAAGCTGCCACTGAGGTGCGTGGCCACGGCTCTCTGCTGGCAGAGACACGGGCTCCTGCTGGCACAGGGACGTGAGCTTTGGGTACTGACACGGCACGGGGGAAGGTCACGGGCAGGGAAATGCCCAGGACCGTGCCTGAGATGCTGCTGTGCTGTGCCGCATCCTGCACAGCAGGCTGGAGCGCTGGCACCGATGCCCACTCGGAGCAGCCCGGTCTGCACCACGCAGGAGCCGTCACTGCTTTGGGGCCTCTGTACATCGCGCCGAGGCTCTGGGCAGGTGCAGAAGCACTTGGGGTTTCAGAAAATGTGCCCAGGCCAGACGGGTCTATTTTAGCCCAGAAAAGCACGGGACATTTCCATAAATAATGAGAAAGCCACGGTGGCACTAGGCAGGAATAAACACCTCCTGCGCGCGAGCCCTCCTGCTCCAGGACATAAGCCAACCACTGACCTATGGGGTTAAGATGAAACAGTGCTTAAGGGCTTCACGTAATATTTCCTTGAAGTGCTTTTTAGTACTCCTTGCAGCTGATTGCTAACGGAGACAGGAGGCTGTCCCAGAGAGGAGGCTGCGGCGAGCTGCGAGAGCAGGCTGGCCCAGTCTGGGACAGCAACTGGTGTGGGTAGTGTGACCACAGTGTGCACAGCGGCCCCGAGCATCTCCTGCGCCCTGCTCTCTCGGTCGAGCCCGGGCTCACAGCTACCTTTCCTTCTTCTCTCACCGGGCGTCCTCTTACGGTTTCTCTGAATCGTGGGTAGAGACCTGAAGTTTGAAATGCTGCACACGTCTGCGGAAACCTAACGGGTAAAAGCCTGGGTGTTTTGGGGCAGCAGTCATTGCAGAAGGGTCAGCTGGAAAATCCGGCCCCGGTCTGACCCACTGCGAATCGGTCCTCGCAATCCACGCTTCGCTCCGGTCCTGGTCCCGACGCAGATGTCCTCCAGCACATGCTGCATAATCGGTTACGTGACACCGCTCCTGCTCCTTTGCTGGGGAACTGAAGCATCTTGTGAAACAGCTGAACATCGAACACCAGATAACGCGCTTCCTCCTGCGAGCGCTCAAGATGGCGAAATCATCCAGCCTAAAATTCATAAAACTGCAGGAACCGCTGAGCGTTCCCCTCCCGGGCCACGTGCCTGAGCACCGGTGATTGCTCCCAGTGCCTCCGCTGCCCTGGCATCAGCCGGCGGAGCCTCAGCAGCGCCTCTTCGCAGCCCTTCTGCGGGCGGTGATGAGGAGAGGAGGTGGACTGGTGTGTGCAGCTGCTCCCCGCTGCTTCCCACCTCCTCCTCCCCTGCTGACCGAGCACCTGGGACCTGGGGCCTCACCTCACTTCTTCTGAAGTTCAGGTTTATTAAGTTGTGTATTACAGACTATTTGTAGCAAATCACCACAGAGAAAACTTAAGAGATTGCAATGGCTTGGACCAAGCAGCAAGCCCAGGTTATTTATATTTTATAATGTGAAATCTATGCTTGCTCTGCAAGGGCTTGGGAGTTAGATGCCTTTCAAGCTCCTGAATAGCAAAATAAGGCTTGAAAGCAAACACCGCTGGGGTATTTCCCACCATTTAAAGCAGGGGGTTTTAAGTCTTTCTGTTTCCGTCTCCCTCTCCTTGCCCCTTCCCTCCCTCTCCTTTCTTCCTTCTGTCGCCAGCGAGGATGCCCCGCAGCCGGCAGGAGCCCTTCCCGCAGGGCCCGTTCCCGTGGCCGCTGCAGGAGCACATGCGGTGCCGGGGAGCTGGTCTGGGGGGCTGTTGCCTGCAAGCCCGGGGCCCGGCTTCCCCGCTGGCGGGGGTCACGGCGAAACTGTGAGCAGCACAGCTGAAACAGGAAATTTCTGGGATATTAGCTGTGTGTTACTGCATGGTTATTCCCGGTTCGTTTTGCTTGGGCCAACTCTGCCCAGGGCCTTGGTCTCCAGTCATGTTCTTGCTGACATCCCCGCCAGTCCCAGCACAGGGGCACAGTGGGGTGGGATGAAGCTCCAGCCCCAGAAGCTGCTTGAATTGCTGCGTTGTGGGTCACGGCTAGGTCTGAGCAAGTCCCCGGGTGTCACACACACCTCTAGCAGAAGGTCTTTGAGAGCTCCGCACAAAGGTTGCTGTGAAACCTGGGGGCCATCAGCTCCAGGTCTGCCTTCCCCAGGCCGGGGTGGTAGGGGCTGCACCGCATGGTGCGTGCTCTGAAGATGCATCTTCACGGCTGGAAGTCGCTCGTGGGGCGAAAGACCCGTGGTGGCTCTTTGCACAGGGAAAAAGCAAAAATGCCAGCAAGCCAGCTGCTTTCCCATCAGGTTTCACCAGCCGCTCACGCAGCCTGACATCTCCGAACCACGCTGGGTGAGAACCCAGGGCAGAGCGGAGCGGAGCAGAGCGTACCGGCAGGGCGGAGGAGGGCAGGGATCGGGGAGAGGCTCATGCCCACCGCGCTGGGGGGACGCCCCGGGGTCTTTCTCCTCCCTAAGCCCCTCGGCCGCCGCCGCTGCTGCCGCTTCATGCGATGCAAGCGCTGAGCGCGCATCCCCCCGCCGGCCCGGCGGCAGCGATCTCCGGCGGGGCCGGCCGGGGGGTCGGGGGGGCCGGGGGGGGGGGGCCCTGCCGCCGGCTGCCGCTAGGGGTAGATCTCGCCTAAGGAGAGCCGGCATCCCGCCTGCGGGGAGGGCAGGGAGGAGCGGGAAGGGAAGCGGTGGGAAAAGAGGGGAGGGAAAGAGGCAAGAAAAGAAGAGGGGAAGGAGGAAGGGAAGGGGAAAGGGGAAAGGGGAAAGGGGAAGGGAAGGGAAGGGGGAAAGGAAAGGAAAGGAAAGGAAAGGAAAGGAAAGGAAAGGAAAGGAAAGGAAAGGAAAGGAAAGGGAAGGGAAGGGAAGGGAAGGGAAGGGAAGGGAAGGGAAGGGAAGGGAAGGGAAGGGAAGGGAAGGGAAAGGGAAGGGAAGGGAAGGGAAGGGAAGGGAAGGGAAGGGAAGGGAAGGGAAGGGAAGGGAAGGAAAGGAAAGGAAAGGAAAGGAAAGGAAAGGAAAGGAAAGGAAAGGAAAGGAAAGGAAAGGAAAGGGAAAAGAGGGCAGGGCAACGTAGAGGAAGGAAGGAAGGAAGGAAAAGGAAGGACGGACGGACGGACAGACCTAGTGCTTCATCATTATGGGTACTTTATTTTCAGTCAGGATAAAGTACACGCAGAGTAGATCTCCACCCTCCAGTCTTCATAAGGGTTTTCTGCCCGAGCCAAACCCCAGCTGCTGTAAGCAACTCAAGTGATGTGGGGAAGCAACCAGTTTGCTCCCCAAGTGGGTGGTGACAGCAGCAGGGAGAGCAGGAGCTGGCTGGAGGGCCCTCTGCCAGCCGGCCGGAGGGACGGGCTGGCAAGGCAGGGCTGCTGGAAGCCCGTCGGGACAGGGAACGGCACTGCTCGCTGCTCCGGGGGTGCAGAGTTGTGTCCCCCTTTGTGCCAGCCAGCCCTGCTTGAGCTGTGCCCACCCCAGACTGCTCCTCCCGCACATGGGAGCCTCCCACCCCGCTTCAGTGACATCAAGAAAGAAAGAGGGAAAATTTTTCCCCCCCTGCACCAAAATTTAGGTTTCAGAAGGCTCCTTCCACATGCATTCGTTGAAAGTGTAAGAAATCATAGGGCTGGGGGGAAGATTTCCCCCCTTTATTCCCCCACTTATTTACAGTACTGGACCAGCAGGAAGAAAAGGCAACAGGCAGGAGAGGAGACGCAAAGCCTCAGAGGGAACCGAAGATGGTTGGGGTTCCTGGAAACCCATCCTACCGAGTGCTTTTCTTTGCTGTCTCAGTGGTACCAGAGGCCTGAGAATGGGGATTTGCTACGTAAAGCACATTCAGGCGAAGCATTTTGCATGTGTCATCGTTCACCAGCTCCCTAAACCATAGCGACTGAGTCATCAGTAGATGACTAAGGTCAGCCCTGCTCTGGAGACAAGGAAAGCGACGCACCGAGCAGGGCGGCGAGGTTATGTGAGGGCGATTCTCCCTGAACGGTCA
Source organism: Gymnogyps californianus (assembly GCF_018139145.2). Classification (NCBI taxonomy): domain Eukaryota; kingdom Metazoa; phylum Chordata; class Aves; order Accipitriformes; family Cathartidae; genus Gymnogyps; species Gymnogyps californianus. The sequence continues at coordinate 1,117,574 of NC_059479.1, forward strand.
TGCCAAAATTGGCTGGAGAGCTTGGTGAGGCTCGGGAGCCCTTTGGGACACTCTCCAGCTCGGCACACGGAGAGAAGAGGGGCAGCTGGACGGTTGCTCAGGAACTGTAGGGCAGGAGAAATACCGACAGCAGAGAGAGCCTCGCTTTTACAGGTCTCAAAGCTGGAAAGTCTGTTCTGCTTTGATGTCCATCACCGTCCGTGCTGCTCGCCCAGACCCACCACCCCCAGGACCTCCTTCGTGCGCCTGGGAACCGCAGCCGCGCTGGGTGGGAGGCAGCAGCCATCCCACAGCTGCTGGGCTGCTCCGGGTGGGAAGCGGGAATCACAACAGAGGCAATGGAAATCAAAGCGGGGGAACTGGGAAATGACCTGTTCTGGCATTCAGCCAAGGCTCGGGACAAAGCTGGGCTCCAGAATGATCCTTCTGGGTCAGCGGCTCCGGCATCCGCACTTCAGGTTTTGTTTGCACCTTTCCAAGCGGGCGAAGGAGTGCGGGACCCCGACCTGCCGGGTGGCTGGAGACCTGCACGCAGGGGCACGGCTCACCTCGCCGGCTCTCGGAGCCCAGGAGCAGTGGGAAGGGAGGGAAGGGAAGCTGACAGGGTATTAAATGACTTTCAAGTCAGGTTTGTTTAGAATTTTTTGGTTTGAAGGAGTATATATATTTTTTTTTGAGAAAGGGTTGAATTTCAGCTCAAATCCCATTAATAAACGTCTCCTTGGTTCTTACATTGAGCTGATTTGATTTGCAGAATGTACACGGAGGACTGGCCAGAGCGACACACACAAAAAAAGCCACCATCAGCTGAGCGCACTGAGGGCAGGGAGCCTGGCAAGGATTTGCTGGATGCTCCATGAGCGTCCGTCTATCACGATGCTGCTGGACGAGTCCAGACCCCTGTGACTTGAGATCACACTGGCTTTCCATGTGGGTGTCCCTGCTTTGCAAAAGAGAAATGAGAAGGATTCTGCCCTCCTGATGTGGGACCCTGCAGCCAGGGTGAAGTGAGAAGCATCTGCTCTCCCCATGGTCATGCATAAAAGAGATTTGCAAAGTTAGCTTAGCTTTTAAGTCAGTTCATCAGCGGAGTTGCAGGTGTCGAAATGGGTTAGCAGAAGAAAATCTCAAGAAAATAAGCAGATGGGTGATGAGCAGCCAGCAGAATAAAATCACCGGAGTGCTTTGTCTTGCTTTGCTGGAGCAGCTGATAAGCTCACAGAGCATTTGGGGGACAAATCCTGCTGCCCTATCATGAAGAGGAGAGGGCTGGCCCCCCAGAATGCAGGCTTCTCGGGAGTTTCCCCTCCGTAAGGTGGGAATGTATCACGGCACCTTGTCACAGCAGCACGACATTGTGCCTTGGCAAGAACATAACTGCGGTGAAGAGCCCATTGGCTCTTGGTTTCAAATCTAAGGGAATTCAGAAGTGTTTTTGAGGGTCTAAAGGGAAAAAGAAAAGAGAGAAAGAAAAAAGGAGGTGAATGTAAGAACTTGGGTGTTTCTATAGCAGCAGCAGCAACGCCCCGTGATCAATGCTGGGAGCAGGTGGGACCGCATCCACGTCACTCATCACAGCGTGATGACAGTGCTGTCAGCAGACAGATAAGAACCAGTTCCTTGTACGACTGATGTCCCACCACGCGCATCTGGGCTGAATCCCTTCCTCACGAAGCTGCTGATGGCAGGGGGAGGAAGAAAGCATCCGCTCAGGGAACCTGCGGGAGAGAGGGAGGAGGCAGAGCCAGGAGGGACTCCGAGGAGCCAAAATGCACCATGTTTCTGCTGGCACTTCCCACCTGAAGGACTTTTCTGGTGCAAGTGGCAGGTTCTCCCAAAGAGCCAAGTCCCACGAGACACTGGTGGGCACGAAGGCCATGGGGAAAGGGGGAGGCAGAGGGTCTGTGTTCCCCATGAGAGCTGACGTCTGCAGTGGAAGCAGCGTGAAAGGGGAGCTCCCGGGGGCAGCAGGAGGTGGGGGGGCAGAGCAGCGAGCACAAACCTTCCTGTGCCCACTGCTCGCAGCAGAAAGTGTCCCGAGGACAGGAACTGTGAGAGCTGGTGGAGAGTCAAGAGAGCAGCTGAGAAAACACATTAATGCACCATAAAGAATGTCTTTGCTTCCCAATGATCTTTTTTATTACTATTATTTATTCATTTATACGCTGCTGCCTTGCTTTTTTTCCTTTTCTTTTTTCTTTTTTTTTTTTCTTTTCCCCCTTCTACCAGGCCTTTCAATGCCTCATACCACCCTCTCCACCCCTGGAGACTGCATTTAAATACTGTCTGATCTTTAGGCAAAAAGCAAAGGGCTGGCTGGAAGGCGGGTGCAGGGGAGACCATCAGCATGCCTGACACACGCCGCAACTCAGCGAGCAGAGCAACGCCACGGCCAGCGCACTGGATCCGGCCACAGCTCCTCCGACGTCCAAATATTTAGATTCTAAAAAGGCTAGGACAGAAACACCAAGAAAAATAAATATTTTACAAACACGGTAACCGAAAACCTAAACAGGAACCCGCCGCTTCTCTCTGCCCAGTGCATGCTACTGAATCAGAGCGAGCTGTGCGTATATTTCACAGCTGTGGCACTGACACTTTATTTCCTTACAAAGGAATGCTATGCGGCTACAGCATAACATCAGGCAACTTTTATATAGTTTGGGGAATGAAACAAACTTATCTTGGGATGCTGGACAGCTCGTGGGCTGGTAACGTCATGCTGCTCCCTGCGGCGCTGCCTTGGCACGGCTCGGGAAATCAAAACCTTTCTCCTCCGCGCCCCAGGAAAGCACGTGGGGAGCCCAGACCTGGCCAAGCTCTGGGTCCGAAGCACAGTGGGTGAATGCGTTCGTGCACGGTCGGGCAGCGTGTGCTGGGCAGGCGCTGGCAGGGCAGGCTGAGAGCCCAGCGCTCGCTGGGAGCAACGGGACCACGAAGTCCTGAGCGAGCTGGGCAGGGGGATCGCGCAGGGCTCTGGGAGCCTCCCCATGCCTTGCTTTAAAAGCGCAGGAAGACGGGGACTCTGCAAACCCCTCTGTTCCCTGTGCTGGCCCAAAGGCACGTGCTGGTGACTGGCAGCATCTCGTGTGTGAGGCTGGCCTGTGCTCTGCTCTCCCAGCACAAGAAACGCGGTTCCTCCCGGGCTCAAACAGTCAACATCCCGTCTCTGACACTGCATGACTGCCGCCAGCTACGGGCATTCCCCTCTCTCCTCGGGAAGCTGCTGAGCTCTTTCGGTCAGCAGTTTTTCTGGCTCCTATTTGTGGTCTCTGCAGACCAAAGGAGACCTTCTCTTTTTGACTCGTTATTTAGGGGTCCCTCAGGAGCGTGCTAGCTGCCTCCCAGAGACACACATCCCTTTCTGGGAGAGAAGGAGGAGGGTAGATGGTCCCAGACCAAAGAGGAACAAGACGTTACAGCGCATGGTGCTGTGGTCACTGGCTCGGCTCACCTGGGGACCGGTTGCAAAGGGCGACCATCACCGCACAGCTCTTCCCCGGTCATGCCGAATCGCTCCCTTTGCGGAGCGGTGGAGGAGCGAACGAGCACAAGGTGCTTTATTGGCCTCTCAGCCCCAGGGACAGGATGGGACCGACCCTCAGGATCCTCCTCCTGCCCCCTCGCAGCCTCCCACCCGTGCACCAGGCATCTGGGCTCACGTCTGCCATGTGCCGCCCGCTCCCTCGCTCTGTCCTCGGGGGAGAGGTACGTGTGCGCTGGAGTGCTTTGTCTTGGTAGTTGAGCTTTTTTGTTGTTGTTGTTATTTTTAATCCGCGTATTGTTCTGGATTTGCGTCAGAGACAGCAGGTTGGAGAAATGTGCCTGGCTCTTTGAGCAAAACGTGTCAAGGTTGGAAATGCCCCCCCCAGCTCCCGGGGGAGAATGTGCTGCCTCCAGCATGGCTCCACTGCCCTGCAGCAGCGTCCACTGGGTCCGGCAGGGCAGCGGGACGAGCTGCCAGCTTTCATGCCATAGCTTTCAGCAGTTTTTATTCACTCGTCACTTTGAGCCCCAAAACCAAGGCCTTGGCATAAGACCCCGAGGAAGAGCAGAGTAGGGGGGAAGGGGCTCGCAGTGCCAGACCGAGCGGACGACTTGGTCCTGCACTGCTGCGCTGTGCCGGGATCCAGCTACCCCATGGGACAGGAGCTCAATCTACCCCAGGGCATGAGGGACCCCACAGCATCCCACCCTCCGGTCCAGAGGGAGCTGCCGAAGAGCCGGGCAAAGGCACGTCCCGCCCTGGAAGCCCAGAGGTCCTGGTCCAGGGAGCCTGGAGCATCCCATGTGCACCCGTCCCAGGAAGGTAAAATCCAACAGCCCTCAACCGCAGAAACGGCATGGTTGGGAACGCTTCGCCCTGGCTCCCGCTTGCCTGATGAATGGAAATAAACCCGAATGAAGTCAGCACGGGTGAAGCTGGCTTGCCTGTAACGCAGCGTGCCCCAAGAGGAACGGGGAGAGCGATGTACCCTCGGTGCAGCCCACGGGAAAGACACGAGGCTGGGACTCAGACGTGGCGACCTCCTTGTCGCTCGAGCCGTGCTCACCTTCTCCCTTCCCCTCCTTGCCCTGCTCCTTATCTCGCCGGCTGCTCCCGCCGCCCCGCGGCAAGCCGTGCCCCGTTCCGCTCGGGAACGGAGGGGCTGCTCTGGCCTCCTCCCCACCTGCGGGGAGAGACCCCTTCTTATCTGCCCTGCTCGGCATTTGCAATAACCTTTCTGCGTAGCGTTTGCGTGCCTCAAGGAATTAAAAAAAAAAACAAAAACGCGCCAGGATCTGACTGAAAGCAACCAACTGTTCTCCTCGCATGTAAATGTTGCTGCTCTTTTGATTTTAAATGGCTTTAACGCCGAGTTCATCTGCTAATTCCCCTCCTGCCCCTTGTGTATTGTATATTAGGAGAAATGTTGTTCTGTATCATGAGCAGTTTATTTTATCGAGTTTAAGAGAAAATCCCATACTGAGATGCTGCAGATAAATATTCATCGTCACATCTGTTTTGGTTTAAGATTGTTGCCTAAAATGTTAAAAATACAAACATATTTGGCGGGGGAGAGACTGGGGCGGGAGGGTTGGTGTGGGCTGCTGAAGTCTGGGCCTTTAGTGCAGCTTGTCAAACGTTTTATCGCCAGCAAGGAGACGAATCACAATGAGGGTAAACCTTGCTCAAGGGAAAGAAAAAGGGAACAACCACCCCGACAAGACCCAGACAACCCCAAAGCTGGGGCCCTGCTCACAAGTGGACCTGTCCTCGGCGGGAGCATCCCCCAGCCTTGCTCCGGGCTGCGGGGCTGGGGCACTGCCTTGGCATTCCTGGCAATACGGGAGGTTTCCCGTTCTCACCTGCTCAGAACATCCTCGAGGACCTGTTACAGCCCCTTACCACCCCACAATGATAAACAGATGAACAATGGCAAGACTGGGATGTTTTCCTGGTCTCTGCTGCCGTAAGGGATGCTGTGCCGCGGGCTGGCTGCTCCGGCACGCAAGGTGTGAGCTGCAGGGCCCCGGGGACCCAGCAGCACCGCAGGGAGTTGGCTGGTGGACGTGGCAAGCGTTTGGACCACGCACACCGGTTTCCAGCCCAGCTCTGCCTGGCGGTGGCACGGTGGCCTCTGCATGGAAGCAGTCCCATCCATCGCTGACAGACGTCCACATGATAAATGAGCGTCCCGAATGACTGGCACCAATTAACTCCGCTGGTAGCAATTTTCAGCAGGGAGGCCAAGAGCTGAACTGGGTCCTCCTGCCTCCGGGAAGAGTCTGTCCAGGCCAGACTTGAGACACACAGTGATGGGGCAGTGTGGGACAACGTCAAGGAGACTCAGTTTGACACAGTCTACGCTGTCCCTGCTCTGGAGGTGAACAGAGCCCTTCCCTCCCCGGGTCCGCCAGTCCATTACCTCTGCTCAGCACTAAAATTCTATTTTACATTTAAATAAACTAAACTAAACTCGCTTGACCTTATTTTTTTTCTTTTAAAGCTTTTGCAGCTCCACCGAATGCAGCCAGTGAATATGGGAAGGCATAATAATAAGGATAATGCTTTCCACTTACTGAGCACTTTATATTCTCCAAGCACTGTACAAACATTAACTAATTAAACAGAGCAAAGAAGCAGCCCTATGCTCTGTCCTAATGCTGGGAAATGGAAACAAGGAAACTCTGAACCAATATGTCAATAACTTCAAAGTCCTATTGTCCTGGCCTTGGCTTTGTTGCAAAGGAATCCAAAATTGTCTCAGAGTTTCCAACATGGCTTCGGGCTCTTCACACTTGGGAAACAAGTGTGAAAAAAATGTTTCGGAGTCAGAAGACAAACCCTGATCAAAGTTGGCAGAAGTGGCCAAGGAGACCCCGGGACTGCAGCCTCCGCCTTTGATGCCGCCTCATGTGGGAGCCATCCCGGCGGCTCTCGCACACAAACCCCAGAGCCCTTTCCGAGGGCTGGCATCTTCCTCGGGGCCCTCTCATGCGCATCTGGGGGATGTTTCCTATTAAGGATTCACACTCTGGTTGAGTTACATTCCTAATTGTGGAGACTTTAACGGCCCTAATAGGAAACACACCCGCAGCGGAGTCCCTGTGAGTCATTCTCCCATCGGAGCGGTCCTTGGGCCGGCTGCCACATGGCAGGGACGCGCTCCGCATGCTGCCTGCGTGCCCCGGGGGGGATGCAGGACAAGGGCCCCGCGGGGACCCCCGCTTCCAGCCTCTCGCCACGCCACCGCCGCTTGCCGGCCGGTCGTGCCTTGGTGGAACAGTGCCTTCAAGGAGACCCTCTGCGTTGGCCATGCCGTTCCCGCAGGAGCATCTGCATCTCTGGAGGCAGGAGGGGGTGTGGATCAGACCCTGGCACTCAGTGACACTGAGGAATGACCACGGACATGTTCTCCAGACCTTTGGTTTGGGTCGTCTACCCAAGCAGACCAGTGCATAGCTGCTCCCTGCCTGTCTGCTGGGAGAACGGAGTTAATAAATGGGGCCAGAGGGGTTCTGGCCAGCTCCAAAAAGGCCTGTTCTAGCCCGTGCCCAGAAAAGGGGGGTGCCTCAGTCCCACCTCCTGCGGCAGCTTGGGGATCCGGGCTCTTGCCCCGAAGGGCAGCTGCCCTCTTGTTTAGCAAACCGAGGTGACCTGCGGGTGATGCCCGTTTGTGCCAGCGCTCAGGTGTCCCGTTCATCATTGCGACAACCTGCACGGCTCCAGGAAAAGGTCACTTGAGCTGTACCAGCCTTTCCCTTTCACATTTGTGCTCATGCCAAATTAATTCTTCATCATAAAACCAAATGCCCCCCATTGCAATTATTTGATGTTTTCTGAATCAGCCTGGTTTAAGATGTCTCCCTTTCCTCCTTCCCATCAGTCTCTCCATTATTGAGAGACACCAAAGAGAAAACATCAGCCTGTGCATTTTTAGGACAAATTCCTTAATTCTAGGGATGTTCTGGCTGAATCTCAGCGCATTTTTCTGTGTCTGCTTGACAGCAATACCTGGTGATGTCAGACGAGCCTCTAGGGCCCTCAGCTCTCATTACCAGCCTGTCTAATTAAGGAGAGATGTTGTTGCTGACTGCTTTTGGTGAGCAATGGCAGGGATGCAACAAATGCTAATCTCCATCACGCAACAGAAAACACTAAGGTTTGTACTTTTAGGGTCTGGATCTTCAGAGCAAAGGCAGGTGGGCAGCCCTGACCGGTGCTTATGGCCATGTCACAGGCAGGGAGATGCCAGGTTCAGCATCAGGAGGCCCACAAGCAGGAGGAACCCCTCTGAGCCCCCAAAGAGTGCAGGGCTCAGGGGAGCCTGGAGCCTTATCTTATCTGAGCAGACTCACTCCAGTTGCTAATAATTAGCAAGGGGCTGGGTGATAATTAAGGGAAAATGAGTCATGCCCCATCCCTCCCACCCTGGATGGAGGTTTGGGTTGTGATAAATGAGGTTCCTTCCCATTAGGAACCTTTGCTGAGGCTCCTCCATGGCTCCTTGCTCGGGCACAGCCTTTCCCAGGGCGCTTTCTTGCAGGTTGGGGATGTTTGGCTTGGGATTGCGGCATGGGGGAAGAGGGAACTCTTGTTTTTATTCTTTTACAGTGGGAATGTTTTTCCTCCTGTTATTCATCAAATTCTGCTGGAATTTAATACTCACCAGCTCTAAATAGCCTATTGCACTAACAGTGATTGATGGTTTCCAATGAGTCCGTAAATGCTGCCCCTCCTCATCCCTGCACTTTCTCTCCCTTCTCTCCCTATCACTCCATCTCTCCTTTCCTCCCTTTCTCTCTCCCCCTCTCCCAGGCTGGAGAAAAGCTGATCATGCTGTTGTTATGTGGATTGATTTGTTTTCTGTTTCTGCTGTGTTTTGGGATAGGAAGACATCAGGGATTTTTGAAAGAGCAGTGAAATGCCATGGCCAATGAAGCCTGACTAGAAATTCCTCAGGTTATTATCTCTCAGATTAGGGAAATCTTGGTGAATTTCTGTACAGAAAGACTTCAGGAGAAGAAAATGGCAAAACTCAGCAGCAGCTGCCCAGTTCTCCCAGTATAGAGATGCCGGTCTGGAATGGGCATCTCTGCCCGCAGGAGGGGGATGTGTTTCTGCACACTCAGACCAGAGTGTACAAGCAGACCTCCTGGTCCTGGGATGGGGGGAATATACACAGGATTCACAGCCCAGGGGAAATGATGTGAGCTTCACCCGAGGTCGTAGCAGGCGTGGAGCTGCCTAGGACAAGACACCGAGAGTGGCCACCTGCCCACAGGCGCTTATTTAGCAGCAGCAATTGCTCAGCTCTTGCCTGGATGAGCAACTTCTACTTTCAAGGCACAAATCCCCAGGCGTTACGACTTTGTGGGTTAGAGATCGCTGGTCCCAGGGCACAACAAAGTCTGAGATTGAACTGAGCAAGGTGAAACCTGGGGAAGTCACCCTTTGGCCTCTCTGAACTCCGGACCTGGGGGGAACAACAGCCTTCAGCAAAATCTGCTCGCAGGGAGGGCGCTGCAGGATGCACGGAAGAAGCTGGCGACGGTGAGTGTGCAAACCGGGCACCCGCAGGCACGCGATCGCTGCGGGGCGGCGAAGCTCGCCCCGAAACGCAGCTGCCCGCTCCTTGCAGAGCCTCAGCTCCCCTCCAAACAGCAGGCTGGGCTGGAGCTGCTCCCGGGCCGTCTCCTCTGCAGTCCTGGGGACTCAGGGACTCCTGACTGTTTACTGGACCTTCCCACAAGACACAATAAATTATCCCTGCCGTTCCCCTTCCCTTCTGCTAGCTTTCCCGAGCAAAGCTTGCTTCTACCTGGTGGGGGCTGCCCTTCCCTCGGTAAGCATGACGAACTCCGAGGAGCCCATGCTACCCTGTTTGAATTAAGCTACCTGAGATAAAATCTGGGGAGCTCTTAGAGGGAAACAACTTAAAGAGATGTAAAACGGTAACTTGATTTACTCATTTGTTACTGAACGTTTGATTCCTCCCTGAACTGCCACCCAGCCAGCTGGGTTATGTGTCAAAGGGAAAAAAAAAAAAAATCCAATACAGGCAGATCCCTTATCAGATTCCCTGCATTAAAAGGATTTGGGGAATGCTAATGCAGACACAGGGAGTGGGAGACGGGGCTGGCTGGCTACGGGTGGCCGAGCACAACACAGCACCTTGGCTACCCGCCTCCCGAGACAGCCCCGGGGCACCGCGGGGCCCTGGCTCCTGTTTTCCCCAGGGATGTGGTAGCAGGGCTCTTCTCACTGCAAATGCTGAACGAGGGTAATCTCCACCGCATGCCAAAGGTGGGCTCCCAGCCTACGCCCAGCCTCCATGAAGAACATCTCTTGCCCAGGTTTGCTGGCTAAAGTCAGTTATCTCTTGGTGTGTGGGTTAGAGGCAGCTGCCTGAGCCTGCAGCACAGCCCTTCTATAGCACGGATTCAGGCGAAATCATTCCGTGGCTGATGGGCATCCTGTGGTTTCCCACGCATGAGGACAGGAACGCTGTCCCCAGATTGATTCAGAAGACCCAGCCCAAGGGAGGTCTCTCGGCACCGTTCCCCAAACAGCCCTGATCCCATGCGGACAGAGCCCGCACAGCCGGGGATGGGGATTCAAGTTCCAGCAATGAAAATACCCCCGGGATTAGGACCTGAGTCACACTAATGACTGGGAGAATTGTTTTGCAAATTAACAAATGCAATTTGTTTCCCAAACAAACGCAATCAGAAAAGGGCAAGGTTAGGACAGCAGGAAACACACTTCGCTCATTCATTTTGACAACTGCAGTTTTGTTTCAATTACTGATGTGCATCCTCTGTAATGTCCTCGTGAGCACGCTCTAGTCACCCTTGCCAAAACGATGAAGTCTCGGTAATAGGAGACCTTCAGTGTGATGGCTCTGCTATTAAACCTGTGCTGAGATGCGGAGAGAGCCATTTTTGTGTGTCCAAATGATGAAGGGCAGATTAGTAAGGCCCTGCTGTATTATACTGTGAATATATTTAGCTACTCAATGTGATATAGATTAAGAGCAGCGGGAAGCCTGGCAGTTACACTTCAGAGGGCTGGGAGGGAACATTTCCATTTAGCTGAGTTGACATTCGCTTTGCACGCACCTGTTTGACGGGCGCCTCGGCCCCAGCACCAGCCCCATCTCGGGGCTGCCTCCCTCTTTCCCCGGGGCTGCTTTACACCTTTTGCCCTTGGGCAGGATCCTTCCCCTCCGAGCTGCCATTTTGGCTGCTGCAAAGCAGCTTCTGCGTGAGTCAGACTCAAGCCGTGACGGTTTGAAGGGTTTTAAGGGCTCTTTCAGGGTTCTTTGTTGTCCTTTTCTGTGCTATGCAATTCCCTTGCCTCCAGCCAGTCCCTGTCCTTGGGGTGGGACAGCCCTCATCCAGCCCCACGGGAGCCAGCCCTGGGGCTGCATTCACGTTTCAGGGCATGTTACCCTCTTGCTGCCCCTGTGCTCAGCTCTGCTCCCCTCCCGTGATGCTCAGAGCAACAGCTTTCCCTCCGGGATAGCTCCCCTGCCCGCCGTGCCTGAGAGCATCAGACCCGGTTATCTCTACGCACGCGTGCATGGCCCGTTTATAAATTATATGGAAATATAAGTGGCCCCTTCCCCCCCCCAGGGTGCCCTGCTCCTGTATCTTCAGGGAGATGCTCGTGGGTGCAGCCAGCAGCACCAGGTTAGATCAGATTTTTGTTTTTCCCGTACTGATATCCTGGGAGAAAAGCCTGCTTTCATCACATTTGCAACTGAGCTTTTCCAAAAAGTCCTCTCTGCAGAGATCCCAGAACCAGAGAGCCCCGGAGCATTCCCCTCCTGCCCCAACGGAGCCCTTCCCAGCACCGTGCCCTTTCAGGATAATCCCCTATTACTTAGGCTGGAAATTCCCGAGAGCTGGAGAACTCGTCTGATTATTTGCAGGCACACGGCCATTCTAGGGACTATATGATTTTAATAACCATCCCAGCGCTGAGGCATGTGGCTTTAACAGCCCTCGGCAGCCCATCTTTCCACAGGGAGACATTGGCAAAAAACAAGCTTGCACTCATCAAAATGAAAAACAAAATAAAAAATCCCCCTCCAAAACCTGTTTCAAGTCAACCAAAATGTTTTGTTCAATCATAAAACAAACAGTCCGTTTGCTTTCGCAAGCTTTCCTTTTTTTAAGCTTCTTAAGTGGGTTTGAATTAAACATAGGCAAATTTTGCTGAAAACATCATTTCAGAGCGAAACAAAAAAATTCAGAAAGGTTCCCTGGAAAACCATCGTAACAAAATGTTTCAACCTTGTTGATTTTATCTGATTTTTTTTTTCTTTTTTTTTTTAGGTACAATATCATTGCCATTCAGTGAATCGTCTCGGTTGACCTGCAACTGCACTTTTTGGCAAACAAACTACGTGGCAGAAAAGTCTCGCCCAGCGTTGCAGCCCGCGTCTTTATTCGATGGCTGCTAACGAGGACTGCGCCCGCTGACGAAGCCGCCTTCGCCCGGCTCCCTTTTAAACCCACGGGTGCTGCAAGTTGGTGAGCAACGCCATGTCGAGCACACAGAAAAGCCAGAATTTCTGGTTTCCATAAAGGAATATGGAGAATATTATCCAGTGAGATTTGAAACTTAGGTGGGAAAGTTGCCAGCGTGCAGCGTTTTCAAAGAAACTCCTGTATCTCATATTGCTGAAAACTGGGAAGTCCCGTGGGCTTAGGGAAGGGGAGCCGGGAGGGGTGGGGGGTCCCCGTAATGGACATGGGGACAGAGGCAAAGCAGGGGGGAACTTTCTGAAGGGTTTCTTTTATATTAGAATAAGTCATAATTAATGCTATCAAGTGGCGGAAAAGCAGCTTCGGGTAACGTGAGAAGAGCCTTATCTCTCCCCGCGTCCTGTGGCCCGTCTGTGGCTCTGGTCCCAGGGATAAGCAGGATACATAAAAAAAAGTGTCGGGAGCGGGCTGGCGTGGAGGGATCAGGGTGCTGCTTCTGCCCCCTCCTCTCGTTGCCGAGGAGCCCGGCTCCGATCCCGCTTAGCTCGGGGTAGCGGGGTGAGCCAGCCCCGGGACAGGGGGGGAAAACTAATCCCCACGGATCAATTTTCAGCCAGATTGGCTTCTGGATTGGGCTGAATATGGCCACAAAGTGAGCAGTGGTGTAGGAACAAGCAGCCTGCCGGAGGGAGCGGTGCCGGGGTGCCGGGTGCGGTGGCCGGGGTGGGCACCCACCAGGTCCCCGGAGCGGCGCAGCCCGGCAGGGCGGGTTTCGGGTGCCCCGGCCCGCGGTGCCGCCAGCATCTGCAAAGGCTCGCAGGTCTTTTTGTGGTTTTATTAGTGCCTCAGTCAGCCTTGAGGGGCTGGGCCAGTTACCGTGTCTCTGAGGCATGAGCTCATAGTGTTAGTTAGGCAATTTGTTAAATAGAAGCTGATTAGAGGTTTCCCTGCCTGGGTCCCGCGAACCATATGGCGTTGTTTATTTACACTTTTTGGCCAAGCTCGCTTTCTTTTTCTCTCCTCCGGCAGTCGGATCGCAAGCCACACGACGCCACTTTAATCGGTGGCTTTGATGCGTCCCCGCTGATGGGGGGCTGTGGCACAGGCTGTGAACCCCAGTCACCTGGGTTAGCACATCCCTGGTTGTCCGGGGAAAGGCTGGGCAGGAGGGAACGGGGGCCATAAAACTCTGGTTTGGGGGAAACTCTTTTGCCATATAGCAAAAAAAAAATTGGAAAATAAAGTACTTAAAACTGGAGGATCAAAAAATATTCATCAAAATGCCTGTGCGGGGAAAAAGCCTCTGTGATCTCAATTACCTTCTTCTGTAAGGATCCTTGCATAGCTGAAATTGTTTAGTTTCTGAACAGCAATGATAAAAAAACACTTTAGGTTTTATTTCCCTACTTTGGCTTCCCTTGGGAAAAAAGCCGGGAGCGAGAGATTCCACGCATGCACATATGCACATGCGCATTCATGCGCACACAAAAGCCATAACAATACCCGAACAAACAAAAGCCTCAAAACTTGTTTGCTTTAATTTTTTTTTTCCGCTGAAAAAATGTGAACTTCTCAGAGAAAAGAAAATGCGACTTGCTTGTTTTGTCTTTGTGGCCTGCCCTATTTTGGGGGAATTTGTTTTCCAGTTTGCAGCCATCCTTAGTCTTACATTTCTCCTATTAAGGATAATACTAGAAGCTGCCCTAAGCCATTGCCCCTTGGAGGAAATATGAAGCGGGATGGAAGTGCTAAACAGGAGGCGGCAGGTCTGTTCACCTTCGGTCCTGGCAGGAACAGCCCGGTCCAGGCTCACCAGCCTTTCTCTTCCCTCTGCACCTTGCGAGGCTGCCCTGGTGCTGTGCGGCGTGACGGATGGGTCCCTCAGCCTGGCCCCGCGCTTTCATCCCCCCGCTCATCTCTCCCCAGCGCAAAGCAAATTGTCAAAAGCAAAGATGCTTAAAGACCGAACCAAAATAAATATAGGTATAACGCGTGATGAATGGTCCCTCCTCTGAAATTCATCTTCCTGAGAGACGTAAGCTCACAAGCAAGTCGGCAGCCGCCGGGAGCTCCAGCTCCAGCCTGTCCTCGGCAGCGGAGGGAAATGCCACAGCAGGAGCGTGCCACCGTGTCACCTCGGGCGAGAGATGCTTCCTCTGCGGAGCGGTGGGGCTTCGCGGGAACCCTTGCTGCAGCGGAAAAATGGGTCTGGCTGAGAAAATGCATGTATAGGCTCTCCGGAGAGCTCGCTGTGCTCCTGCCGGTGCAGACTGTGGGGCTGGGGGAGCGATCCCCGTTGCTCCTCTCCTGCCGCAGCAGCTCTCTTCTACCTCCGCAGCCAAATGTCACCGTGTCCCCACAGACCCCTGCAGCCAAGGGGTAGAGGTGGCAGTTGCAGGAAAGGTACTGGGACAGTTCGATTCCCAACCAGAAGTCCAGTGCCTGAGGCACCCTGCGTGGCTCCTGCCCAGGCATCTCGCGCCGGTGCATCAAGGATGCGGCTTTTAGAGTCAGGGGCTGCATGTCAGCCCTGAGATACGGCCCTGGCTCAGCCCTTCCTGGAGCCCTCAGCTGCCTTTGTGCACCTTCACAGCACAGTCTTGCAGGAGGATGACTGGTGAGCTCCCAATATCGGGGAAAACCTGATCCTCCCCTCTGAACCGCCCCCCCCAAGCAGCAGCCGCTCAGCAGGGCTCGCTGCCACGTCTCCAGCACCCATCACCTCGCGTGGACCCATGCAGAAAGGTGCACGTCCTGGGCTGTGGTGGGGCAGCTTTCACAGCAGCTTCTTCTTGTGCTAGCCTTGCTATACCATTGGCAAAAAATCAATAGCATTGCCTTTAATCTCTGGTGTGGATCAGAGAAGAGCCTCTCTGACCTGTCCGGTTGTGCAGGCAGCACGAGCATGGCCCAGGGCAGCTGACGGACCGGCTTTCCCGTGCTGCCCCTTGCAGACGCCCTCCTCACTCCAGTTGCTCTCACTCTTATTCCGTCTGTGATATCCATAGGAAATGAGCTGGTAATGTAAACCATGGTTAAAAAGTCCCGTGTTACCGCTGTTCTGAGTCCCCAGCATGTCTTGCCGCTGTGTACCTCTCCTTTCAGAGCACAGGGTCCCCTGAGGCCAGAACTGACTTTATTTTCCTGTCTCATGTGGCAACAAACAGACTGTGGATGCAGGACGAATAATAAATGGCATGTAGATAAGCCAGCTGTCTGGGGGAGTCACAGCACGAGGCACCGAAAGAGGGAAAGGCGGTGGTGGAGGGAGGATGCAGAAGTTAGCAATGTCCAAACTGGATTAACTTGACAAATTTCATTGGGGGCTGCAACCTAGGCAGCGCAGCCTGCAGCGGTGGTGGAACACGCGTCCTTCCCCAGCGCAGAGCCCTCGCTGCGTGCCTTCCCCCGGGAGCCAGACCTGCCCTTGTTCAACCGAGGACTCTGGTCACGCACTGCAAAAAAGCAAGCCGATGCCGAAGAATTTGGCCGTTGGGCATGAGGGAGAGAGGACAGGTAGAGGGAAGGCAGAGAGCCCCAGGAGCATTGCATGAGGAGGGTTGGAGAGGAGGAGGAGGAAGAGGATGACCATCTGGATGGTTTGGCAGATGTTCTCACCTGCGGGGATTGTCTGCAGACATCTCAGAGTGACTGCTGTCCCCCTTGCTGGGAAACCTCCGCTCTGTGGGGACGAGCAATCCATATCATGGCTTTTTTGGTTCGTGCCTGTCAGCTGGGTGCTGGGAGGACCAGCCATGAAACCAGGAGGGAAAAACCAGTTTTATAGCGGGGAACACACCGCGGGGAAAGTCTGAAGACTGCAACCTATGCATGTTGGGGTGGTGGAGGCAGAAAAGCAAGGGAGAAGTGTCATGCCATTGACCCTCAACTAGTTTAAAGGGTGTCAGCAAGCAGAAGGGAGGAGAATGATTTAGAAAGGTAGAGGAATGTGTAATTGGGAAGATGGGATTGAGGAAAGGAAAACAGGTGATAAATTTCAGGGAAATAATCCAACAGAGAGAGGCAGAGGAGCGAGAAACTCATCTGTGGGAAGAGATGAGACCATTTTTCTGTGGCACTGAGAGATAATTTTAAGTTGCAAAAAGCATACAGTGAAGGTGCAGCCCTTCAGTGGTCGTGGGGGTGGTGGCACAGGGGAGAGGGTACGGCACGGCTCCATTTCAGCAAAGCCAGTTGTGAAACACCAAATTCCTCCCTAGCAGGGATGAAGCCTAATTCTCGTTCTGCTTCTTCTGCTTGCTGACACTGAGCAGGCGATGGGACCCAACCCAGTCCTTAGGAGGGTGTTAGTCATTTTTCATCTGTCTCAGTAACAAGTAAATCTTGGAGCGGTTTTCCTTGTGCCGGCTGGGATCGGACGCTGACCATGTACTTTGGCAGCCAGCGTTGGCCGCGGTGGGTCACGGGAGACAAGTTTTGTTTTGGGTAGTCCGGTACTTTTTTAGCTTGATGTGGTCACCTTTACAAGAATCCAGGCTGGCCTGCTTCCTGACAACTGTACAGGGAGAACAGGGATGCACAGAAACGCTTTATGGCCTCTGCAGCTCCAGGTAATGTTTGATAGGATTAAAATGAGCTGAGGAAAGCTTAGAGCCTACGAGCCTGACGCTTCCCACAATTGCTCCAGCGTAAACGGGAATAACTCCACCACACACATTGGGCTTACTGTACTATCAAGCTGGGGCAAGTAAAGTCAGATTTGGGCAGAAATTAGAGACAGAAAAGGCTGATTAGGTCACTTATTTCATCCTCTTACCAATTAGACAGGAAATTATTTAACTGCTTTATTTATTTATTTAGGAATGTACCTCAGCAGGAAAAATTCCCCAACGGCAAGCTCCGTATTTTTGCAAAGGAAAGGGTGGAAGTCCAACTCCTCATTCATTAAACACATACCTCAAAAAAGCATCTTAGAAAGGAAAATCTGGGAAATAAGCATCTCCTTACAAGCCTTCGAGGGTGTGTGGGCTCCACGGCCATAGGAGGGAAGCGGGGTCTGCTAAGGGTCCCAGATAACGTTGCTTTTCTGGAAGACACCTATTGCATTTACCTCCGTCGCTAGAGCCGTCTTTCAATTACAGAGGGGCCGCAGCGACCCTCGAGCCCCTCTTGGGCTTGGGGCTGTGGATGCAGAGAACCACCGGTCTGGTCCGAGGGGGCAGCTCCAGCCCCCCTGTCACCCCTCGCCCCACCCGGCTCTCAGCCCCAGCTCGCCCCTTTCTGGGAAATGCTTCAGCCGATGAGGAATTTGCAATACAGCTTCTCCAGCGGGACGGGAATGTTATCGTGTTGGACAGCACTTCAGCTGAGAAGATTTATGGGGTCCATAACAGAAGCTCTCTGGAGAGAGCCCAGGAATGGCTCGAGATCTGCCCCGGGTCCTGCATCTGCTGGAGACACAGGACCGGCCACAGGGCTCGTACCCCACGGCGGCGTGCATGGCCACGGCCACGAGCAGCCGGGGAGAGCAGTGCCAGCGGCTCCCTTTCTGGCTTGTAGTCATCAACAGTTCGCTCTCTCTTCAAAATGATGATGAAAACCAATTTCCAAACCTCAGGTTTTCTTTTTTCTCTAAATGGAATTCTTGCTTCCCAGCCAGCCCTGGCTTGAAGCTTGTGAAGTAGAAGGATAGGCATGCTGCAGGAGGCTCTCCCTTGGCGGAGGCAGTGGTGGAAAGGGCTCGGACTGCGCCTCGGAAATTGCAGCAGAGAAAGTCCGTGGCGGGGGCCGCAGCACACAGCAATGGGAGAGGAGGGAGGGCAGCTCCCGAAGGCAAACCGGGGCCATGGCACGTGTGCCCGAGCCAGGCAGAGGAGCAGATTGTACCGGGGAGGGATGTCCCCGCCTGCACGCTGGCCTGGAGAAGGACCGGAGGATGCTGTGTGCGGAGCACTCCCCGGGGACTGCGCGCCTGAAGCCCTGCTCGGCGGGGGGCTCACGCTCAGGCTGGCGTGTGCAATATTAGGTGTGCTTAAATACTCATCTGTCAAGGCTGCTCGGGGTCTGTGAAGCAGCTCCTGGCCAGCAAACCTCACAACCATGTACGGCACAGCAGGTGGATGTGTCTCCGTGAGGGAGGAGAGAAGATGCCGGGGCTGTGTTTCCTCTCCTTGCTCTCCTCTTCCCCTGCTCTGGGACGACGTGGCATGGCTGGGGTCTGTCCCGCTGGGCAATGCGAGAGGCAGCTGAGCAGCACTCCTGCAAACAAGCCCTCTGCAAGGATCCCCTGGTTAAGGGACGCAGCTGCTCTCCCATTATCAGACGACAGCAGAGGCAAGGCAACCTAGTTATTGAGGAAAGACAGGTTTCTTTTCCCTGCCATTCCCTCCGCTCCCCCCACTCTTTTCCATGATCATTCTTGTTATTCGTTTCCCCTCTCTTCTCTTCTCCTCTCCACGCAGACGGTTTCGCTGGGCAAATCCAAACGAAAGGCTTGCAAAGAGGATGCTCATAAAATATTTATGGAGAACTGTGGTGAACACAAGTAGGATAATGAGGGTCTGTGGGATATGGGATGTGTCCAAACTAGCACAGTGAAGACCTCGTAAGAGACAGAGGCACGTGGTGGAAGCCATTAGTGAGTCCTGTAGGGTCTTTACTCATTTCCTTCGCACACAGCTGCCGCGCTGCCACACACTGCTTTTGTTTGGGTTTCCCTTGTTCGCCTGGTACTGTGTATTTTTCTCCGTGGCAGCTGCCGCCCAGCACTACCTCGGGAGCTGTGCCGTCTGGGTCGCACCGGTGGCCGGGCAGCCCCGTGCGAGTCCCATGGCTGCGCTCCCCCGGGAAGCAGGGCAGAGCCACTGTGCCACCGCCGTGGGCTGCGGCATCCCGACCCGCGCTGAGCACCGCAGCCGCGCTGGTGCAGCATGCTGCCCGACCTCCTGCCCTCCTCTCGCAACCACCTTTCCCCGGTGTTCCTGCCCCGTGACTGTCCTGCACGCTCCGACACGGCCATGCAAAGGGACGGGCAGCGGTTTGCTTCACCGGTGTTTATTTATAAAATGCAAGGGCACAGGTCTGAGCGCCTCCCTC
The DNA here is from genome assembly GCF_018139145.2 of Gymnogyps californianus. Taxonomy (NCBI): domain Eukaryota; kingdom Metazoa; phylum Chordata; class Aves; order Accipitriformes; family Cathartidae; genus Gymnogyps; species Gymnogyps californianus. The sequence continues at coordinate 1,136,609 of NC_059479.1, forward strand.
CCTCGCATCACTTACAGTGCTTGTCTGCCGAGGCTCTACTCGTATAAACACACACATGCTCAGCTTTAAAGCACATGAAGGGCTGAGCGCTGCCAATGCCAAGAAGGGGCTCTGAGGCTCTGTGCAAGCTCCGGTAATGTGCAAGCTTATCCCGTCCTGAGAGCAGAACCAATAAACATATAGCGGCCTACCTAATGCAGGGGCAGAAATACCGTTAAATCTGTGTCTTACAACAGCTTAGCTAACTCCTTCTCAAGTTACCCAGGCAGCGGGTGTCACACATCTCCCGCGGTTGGGATGCTGCTGACCTTTGGACAGTCTCTCTGGGGTCTGACCCGTCTTCATCCGAAGCTGCTCTTCCTACGTGGCCGGCCAAGAGGAGCTGAGGAGCACCTCTGTTCGGAGGCGAAGCCCTGCCTTACGCACTCCTGTTTCTCCCTCTGCTCTCTTTCAGCAAGCTCCAAAAAAGACCTTGAACTCCTGTTGGAGCTTTTATCCCACTGGGAGCCATACCGCTGGCAGATGTTTGCTGTGATACAGGACACGACAGCTTTTATTAGTTGTCAGCTGGAACACAATATTTTAGGGTCTTTAGGTTAAAATGGAAAAGCAAAGCTTGCACGCATGCCTGTGCCGACAGCACAACCCGCTGCACAGCCCAGCACCTCCAGAACCCTTTTTGCACAGGAACCCAGGCTCCTCTCCCCATCACACCTCGGCTCCTCACCCCGGCCAGGCTGCTTTCACCAGTCTCATGTCCTGGGACGTGCACTGTGTCCCTGCGGTGACACCATCCGTATGGTTGGTATGTTCTTAACACTCAACCCAGACTGCCCGGGTCTGGGCACCTTTCTTTTCTGCCCCTCTTGCTGGACATGCTTCAAAGCCATCAGCCCCAACAGATAGTGACACGAAGGAAAAAGCAAGCAAGGTCACGCGTACTTTTCTTATGAAGACTAAAGGGAGTTTCTCACCTCTTCCAGGCTGGGAAACCACCACAGCTTTTCAGGCTATCGCACATCAATGTTACCAAATCCTAGAGAATTATAAGAGAAAACCTACAGGTCTGCAGTGCTTCGCTCACACTACTGGTGGAAGTAGCTTTATTTACCCCCAGCATCTGAGAGGATTCCTCACCTTCCCAGAGCTGCCTGGTGGAAGCCAGAGAGCAGAACGCGGTCAATTGTGCTGTCCCCTGTGCGGGAGCAGGCAGGGACGGTTCATGCCTGGTTTGATGCTACTGCAGAACCTGGAAAGCTCACATGAGATGGGTTTGCTAATTAGCCAGCTAAATAATTCATCTCTGTCACGACATGGACCTCTGGGATGACAAGGCACAACATGATGGGATGGAGGCAGAGAAGCTGCTTCCTTGAGGCTCCTGCACGAGCAGTGTCTCACCTTGTAAACCAGCATGGGACACTGGGCAAGCGCTTGCTTTGCTGGTGCACGTGCTGGTGCACGTGCTGGTGCCTGCCTGGCTGACAGATCCCCACCTTGCCCTCTCCCCCTCCATTTCCATTGCCCTGCAAGTATCAAAGTTCAGGTCTCTCAGAACGGGGAAGAGTGCTCCAGACCTGAAAGGTATTTCTGGGCATCAGAGGAAGAAGTGATTAATCTCCATTACATGGTTGAACACTGAATAATCTGGAGCAGCAGATTGGGTTACGCTTCCTCCTTTCTGTGGCTATTGGAGGGGGTTTTCCAGCCTGAGGAGACATTTGAAAGATGTTTTGACTACTGAAGTGCCAAACTTAACCCCAGTGTAATTGGACTTGTGGTGAAACATGTATGTTGTTTTTTGCTTCCTGAGCCCTCCGGACAGCCTGACGTTTACGCAGCTGCCACCTCTTTACCATTTGCCGTGCATGACAGATCTCACCCCAGCACGCTCTTCCCAAGGTCATTGCTCAATATATAAAAAAAAAAAAAAGAAAAAAAAAAAAGCCAACAGGGGTCGATGCTTGCAAAACCCAGAGGCAGCACGGCAGCCTGGGCAGAGGTGGAAAGGAACCGCTCCCCACCCAGCTGCCAGGCTTCCCGCTGCCGGGCCGTGGTCTTCCTCCTCCCAGCCCAGACCCCCGAGTCCTGCCGGGCTCTGCAGGGCTCCCGCTGCCCCTGCCTGCAGCTCTGCGGCAGGGCAACCCAGCATCCCCCGGACCTGGGGTTTTACCGAGGTCCAAGTGCATCCAAACCTCTCCTCCTCTAAGCGCTGCTGTGCTGTCGGGGTGGATCCGACCCAGCGCGAGCTGTAACATAAGCAGGATTTGAGCATCGGTCCCCGGAGGAAAGCAGTGGCTGTGGAGCGCAGTGATGAGTGTGGTGTATGAGCCCAGACAGACAGATTGATAGATTTCATCCAACAAGCCTCTCAGATCCTCCTCATTATTTAATAGCGTCTTTTCCCCAGACTAGAAAGCTGTTACTGATACTCTGTGGGGACTAATAATAACCTAATCTCAATTTTTGATGGACTAAACATACACAGTGTGTTCTGCGGTTCACTCCGGAGAGATCCCTCATCCCACCCTCTGCTGCGATGCCACAGTGCCCTTTGGGGTGCAACGCAGCACGCGGTTTTCAGTGACGCTATTAGACAGTTTTGGATAGGAAGTTAAAAATAAATATAATCCCAGGGGAAGCTGCAGAGGGATTGAGTGAGGCCAGGGTGTAATTACCTGAGCTGGAACAGAGCCAGGATCTAACTTGTATTGCAAATTCTTTGCATTACTTTAGATACCTGCTAACGAAGTGATTATAAAAACCATATTTATAGAAGATTAGGAGGTGTGTAATAGATACACATACATAATTAGCCATAATAGATCTGCATTGATTACATTGCTGTTAATCCTCCTCTAAATATGTGCACATTAATTAGTTGGCATTTAACACATATACAATTATTTTAAGAACTGAAACAGTTTGGTGGGTGCAGCAGACAACAGGGTATTTATTCATATTTTAGTATTTATTTTTCCCTTTGCAGCAGCACCTACATCAGGTTGGGCCTCGTACAAAGACCAAAAAGCATCCGAGTCCAAAGGCCTACAGCATCCAGCTTCCCGCACGGAGATGAGCACTGACAAGGGCGTATGAAGGATCTTGCCAAAATATTGTTTTTGATGCATAAAATATTTTCCCGTTACTATGTAACAAAGCGACATGCCAGACTCTGAGTGTGACACTGTTCCTTTTCCCTTAATAGCTGCGGGGGTGTTCAGCTCCGGCACCCGCAGCACCAGCACCGCGCGTGCCTCGCCGTGCCCGCCTGCAGCGGGGCGAGCTCCCCGGTCCCGGTGCTCCTGCCGGGAGCCAACAGCAGCGGGTGGCTGGAGGGTTGTGGCTGAGCACGGGATGGGAATGACTCGCCGGGCATGAAATCTCGGTGGCCTCATGAGGGGAGCCTGCAGGACACCTGCTGACCGATGCTCAGCTAGGTCTCACTTTCAGGAGCCTTGAAATTTGCTCATCAGTTTCCCAGCTGGAAGACATGGGGCAGCAAGCGTGCAAATGCAGGCTCTGAAATGCTTTCCCCATCATGATGGTCCGACTCCCACCAGGACTCGAAGACGACCATCTGCATTCGTGATGCTGAAGCAATAGCCCCCAAGAGCCACCGGGCAGCGGGGTCTGCTTCTCATGAGCTGTTTACGTGTGAGATGCCCTGCAGCCTCCCAAAATGAAGTCCGTTCAGCCATCAGGCAAGTGGAAAACACCTCTCCTGTCTTCATCCTTTTCTGCCCTTCATCTTCCTTTAATTCCTTCTGTCTCTCTCTTCAAACAGAAACAGCAGTAAATACGCTGTCAACCTCCTTCCCCAAGCCGTGCTGCTCCCCGGAGCCCCGTGTCCCCTCTCCTCTCCATCGCCCTTCCTATGGAGACACCTCCCGCAAGGCAGCAGCAGAGGAGGCAATCCCACCTCTGGCATTCCCACCTCTGGCAATCCCACCTCTGGCAATCCCACCTCCGGCAGCCCCCGCCAAGCTGGAGCATCCCCTCCGGTGGTGAAGACATTCGGTCACCTTTGGGCGACAAGTGTCCCCGAGTATCCTGCCGCCCCAGAAACCCCAACCTGCAAGGTGGCAAAAAAGCGCTGGGGTGAAAGGGCAGAAAGCGGTGCAGGGAGAACCGGGGCGAGGGGCTGGAGGCACCGAGGGAAGCTGCAGGACCATGAGGTGCTCCAGCCTAGCGCTGGGTGGGCTTGCACCCATGGCCATGGGACGTGGTCCTTCTCCAGCGACAGAGAGGTGGAGCCGGCCGGCCCCCTTCCCACCCAGCCTCCAGCACGCTTCTGGTGCCGGGGCAATGCACCGCCTCAGAAATCATTGTCATTAGCAACCCCAGTGACGCTTGATTGCTAAAGCAGCTTGCCTCCTGAAGTTGCTCGCTTGGTGCACAGAACGCATGAATCATAACAAAGATCCTGTTTCATACAACGTAAAAACCCCTCTACAAATCCAACAATTAGCCTCCAATTTGCTTTCTCCATTAATGGGAAATGGGGTCTCTCCGGGACGCTCTGACGAGACCCTGTTTTCTTCATCAGTTCAAAACCTTTCCCTCTTATTTATTTTTTCACCCTGCCCCGGAATGTATTTCCCACCGCAAAAACATTTTTCAGATCTTTACATTTATTTATTCCACCTTTTTCTGTCACATCTTTGCAGAAATAAACATTTCTGTTGGGAGCGGGGAGGGAGGTGAGCGGCGAGGCAGGGGCTGGCAGCGGCCCCAGCCTCTCCTCCCGCAGCCGATGCACCGGGGCGGGCGGCGGGGTCCCGTCGGGCCGTGCAGGGTCAGTGGTCCGGGGGGGCCCCGAGGCACCCACAGAGCTCAGACCAATTAGGAACTTCTGACTTGGGGGGAAAAAGGGAAAAAGAAAGAGCTGAGATGGCTGGGCTCGTCTTTTTTCTTCTCCCCTCGTTCCTCATCTTCCTTTTAATGGCAAGCCCCCGGGGTCTCATCGGCATCCTTCAAAATGGAAATCCTTCCCTGCCCCTTATGGCAACGCGTGAATGTCACAGAGCGGATGAAAGGGAGCAAAAGGCAACACCGTTCCCGACGGCGCAGGGCATCGCAGGGGGTACCGAGCTAATGGGAGGATGGAGACATCAAGGAGGGAAGTGTTCAGGGGTATCCTAATGGGTTTTCCCTCCTCCTCACTGGGGAGCGGCTGGAAAGAACAGAAGTGAAGGAGAGATGCCAGAACCGTGACATTTTGAAGGACTCATAGGCAGCGTCACCCATGTAGGCACAAGGCTTTGCAAACTCGGGAGAGAGCGTGCCGGCTAGAGCCGGGGCTGCTGCTCAGCACCAAACCGAAAGGATGCATTAACAGTTTCGGTGACCTTTAAATCTTTGCTTAAAACAAGCCTGCGCTTGCCTGCCTTTGTCAGCGGCGCACCCCGCCAGAGACCTGTCTCCCCCACAGCTCCGCTACAGCCCACCGGCAGCTCGACGCTGGGGGCCTCCTCCCGCCGCGATGGTTAAGCACGCTGCTCACAAGGAAATTTGGGACCATCCCGGACAAGGGACAATCCCTGCGCTTTAGCAAAGCCCCCTGATTTCACGTGCTGGGGACGCTGCCACGTCGTGGGGCTCTGCAGGCACATCCAGTTATGGTAAAAGATGATGTGCCTGTTTTTAGGCTGGGCCAAACCCCAGGGGAAATAGCTTAGCTTCATACCCGCTGAACAATGCTATGGAAAATGGAAACAGCTTTTTAAAGAAATCTTCTTCTGTTTTCCTTCTTTGTTCTGCTGCTCTGCGGGGGGTTCCGGGGAGGGAGGGGGGCGATGCGTTTCAGCCTCGATGGTCAGTTTGGCATTGCATTTGCAATCAGGTTCACTTCTTCTGGCTGATTGTATGTTACGGCGGTCGGCTGGTGCCGCAGCACCGCAGGACGAGCACCGCTCTGAATGCTGCTCAGAAAGAAAGAAAAAATCCTTCAGTAAAGGAATTACTTGCAAGCAGTAAGGGGCAACCGGGCCCGCCGGTATCTTTTGTGTGTATGACATTCTCCCCTGGAAATGTTATTAGAATATCACAGTTTAAAGGGTTTGGGAAATCAAACTATTTGTGGGTAATTCTGGGAGCAGACAGACGCTTTTGTCAGAAGCTCGACTCCTGCACAGTTTAAAATCTGTTGGTCACACATTCCTGCCCCCGGCCGGAGGTCTGAGTGCCGGCAGGGGCTGCAGGACCCGGGCTTAGCCGAGCCCCGTGCGCGAGCGAGGGTGGTTTGGAGCAGCGGAGGGGACGGAGGGCTGCCGGGCTTGCTCCCAGCGCTGGGCTCCTCCAGCTAACGCCGGGGTGGGGATGCGCTTGGAAAGAAAATGCCAGATCATTGAAACTGAAATATTTCATTAAAATATTTTGGGTTTGGGAAGCTTCTGCCAGCGGGCTCCCACCTGCACCTCACAACCTGCTTGCTTTTTCCTTGGTGCCTTGCAAGCCGATGTCCCTGCCCAGGGCTCCGGAGGGACGGCTCCTCGGCTGTCCCAGTGCCCTCCCGTGCACACAGCTCCGGCACTGGAGCCAAGGGGCTGAGGGCTTGTCTGGGAGCCCGACACCTCCAGGTACACCTGCTCAAGGGTATTCTTTCTGCTGGCCATTTCAGAAAGGGCTGATTTCAGCCTGGCATCCATGGCAAGAAGCTCAGTTCTGGCTTGCATCATTTCTCTGTATTACCTTCCAGCCAGGAGCTACCCCAGGAGCTCTGCGCTCTTCCCAGCCCCAGGACTGCTCCTTGTTTCTACAGCCGGTGCCAGAAATGCCTCTTCAGGAGCTCTGCTGACTCCTGTATCCCAGCCCTGCAATTCCTTGGGTAGCCGTTGGTGGCTGGCATGAAGGGCTGGTGCACAGCCGAGCAGAATTTCTGTGTGGAGCTCAGCTGCCTCGCTGGGAGTCATCCTGCAGGCATGGCACAGCATGGCACGGCACGGCACGGCACAGCCCTCCTGCCGGGTAGCTGCCTGTGCACCCCGAGGAATTCACCAAAATTAGAGAGCCTGCCATCTCCTAAGGGGTTCAAGCGTGTGCAGCAATTATCTCCCAAACCACCCATCCCACCTTCCACTTAAAATGCCCGGAGGCACTGGTCCGCAGTGAAGGCTAACGAGTGGATTATTGCAGCATTTTAAAACTCAGCTGCTTTGTAAATTGGGATTATCCAGTGGAAGCAAGAAGACTTTTTCAAAAAGAAAAAGCCCTTCACCCCCTCCTCCATCTCTCAGCCATCTCCCTAATAGCTAGCACAGCCATGTTTAAGGTCTCATTTTTCAAATTCTCGTATCTCAAAGACATCGCTCTCAATTAACATCAAGCCTCTCCCTCCTGTTCCAGTCCTCCAGTGCCAAGGAGCTACACACCCCGAGTCACACCGGAGCGCAGAGCTGGGCTGTCAGTGCTGCCCTTACAGAAACCGCTGGGCAGGAGGAGCGGCGGGGGTCAGAGGGGAGCACCGGGCACCGATTTCTCCCCAGTGCAGGCACCATGGCTCCACGGCCTGGGCTGGCTCTGGCTCTGTGCCCTTGGTGGTCCCAATTCAGCAAAACGCTGGAAACAGGAGCATGGATGGAGTGCCAGGCGGATGCCTCCCCATCCATACGCTTTTCCCTGTCCTGATCTCCCACAGAAAGCGTGGCAAATCCAGGCATTTCTGAACGGCTAGAAATCCTTGTGTGCAGCCCTGTTTTCCTTTCACCTGCTCCTTGGACCTGCTCAGGCTGAGCAATTTTGCTGGAGAGTGGCAGCATGGGAGGCTGGAGGAGCGTGGAGACACCGGGCTGGCCCCGTGCACACCCCAAACCTCGCTCTGCTGCCGCAGGGACGGGCAAACCGGCCCTCGGCTCTCCTGCAAGCTCCAAAGCAAGCACCCAAGAGCACAGCTGGGTTAATGCTTCCTTCCAGCATCTTCTCCTCCCTCTTAAATCATTGCTCCCTTTAAGGTCAGACAGCGATCCCCTTCTTCTCCCAGAGCAGCCCGTGAGCACCCACTGCAGAGGATCAGCCTGGGACAAGGAGGCAAGAGTGGGGTTAAGGGCTGAGCCTGACCCCCACTCCCGGCCAGCTGTGCCCCCCCGAGCTCCCACCCCACCGGCATCAGCAGTGCCTGCTTTTCCTCCTGCACACCCCGGTCTGGCCCCGGGGCTTGCAAAGAGCTGCAGAATGTGGTGGCCCAGACCCCATCACAAACCCTTCACCCCCCCCCCCAGCACGTGTGCTGGGATTTCACCCCTGGCCCTGCTCGGCCAAAGGGCCTCTTGGAGAGAAGTGCAAAACCCCACACCGTATATATGGATTTGTCCTGGCCAGTTTTTCCAGTTGTCTTTTGCTGGAAATGGGAATGGAAAAGCTCAAGCATCTTCCCCCAAAGTGAGCCACTGCCTTCTCCTACATTCTCATTTTTCTTTCTGCTGTTGCATTCAATGCCCAAGTATTTCTAGCTATCATAATCCCCCGAGGCCGTGCAGCCTGCCCTTTTCTTTCTAGACAGCTCTCGGTAGAAGGTGGTATGGCTTTACTGCTGCATACCTCCACCCAGACACAGGCCTGGGAAGGGCCAGCTTCCATGGTCACCAGTTCCCAAGACCAGCAGAGTCCTTGCAGATCCCTGCACCCCATCCAGAAGCATCTTCCATGGTGGGGGTTCCCTACGAGATTGCCCCAAAACTTTCCATGGCCCAGGTGAAACCCCATTATTTAATGCACGGGGCTCGAGCATTCATAAAAGCAACCAACACAGGTTCTCTGAGCAGAGCCCTGTTGCAGGGAAGGTTATGGAGACTAGGTTGTCTGCTGCTGGCAGTGTTTCTCTCCCTCTCCATCCTCCCAGCGCCGAGGTGCAGGTGGGTCCCCCCCCTCCCCGTGCTGTGGGGAGCATCCCTGCAGGAAGCATCCATGCCTGGGGCTGGGCACCCCCGGCCACCGCTCCCGTGAGCCTTCGGCCTCGGCAGCACCTCGTCCCAGACTTCCTCTGCTGGGACAGTGCTTCCGACACGCTTCCCCAGGGAGTGCCACCTCTTCTTCTTGTCCTGGTGGCTGTCTAGGTAAACAGGCAGACTTGATAAATATTTTGGGGCTTATTAAAAAAAAAATAAACCCAAGGGCAGTTTTGGTTTTATCAACATTACTTTTTTTTTCTTTTGGTAACCAAAATCACATTCTGAAAATTAATTTTTTAAATTTCTTGCTCTTTGCAATGCAACTTGTGAAACAGAAAAACACCTCCATCCCTAATGCACTAGCAGGTTTGGGGTTTTTTCCAGTCTACTCTGTTTTTCCAGACCAAGGGTGCAGGAGGCGTGAGTAGAGGAGCTGAAGAGCTGGCAAGAAAAGAGCAGAAGAGGGACCTGACTGTCGGAAAAGTGGAGTCGACACAGCTCAGCCTTGAAGGACCTTAAAATTTCGGGCAAGCAGGTTGCTGTTACACAGGAAAAATATTAAAAGGCAAGACGGGTTCGAATAGCTGACACTTCTTAGCCAATTACTATTAAACTGCGCGTTGGCACCGGTGACGGGTGAGCTGATGGAAACACGCTGCTCTGGTCGGTACCTCCTGGCCGCGCCGAGTAACCGGAGCCCCGTCGCTCTTCCCGCGGCAAACCTCCTCAACAAGCTCCAGTGAAAAGAACCGATTATTTTCCTCCCTAAATTCTCGTGACTGTACTTTTCTTTGCCTCCTGCCCAAAGCGGTTCCCGCGCGGTGTTAACTTGATGGACGGCAGCTGTATTTCACCCGGCTCGCCTTGTTTGCGAGGGCCCAGGGTTTGTCAGGTCTGTCGCACGCTTTGAAATACAATCCTCGGGAACCAAACTAGGAAAGCTTACGGTTGTTTCCCATTCCTTTTCTCACCCAAATATGTACAATCTCATCAACATTACGCTGCAGCTGGTTGAGAAATTTCCAAGAGCGCCTTGTTTTGTTTTGGTTTTTGTCAGAAAATGTTGAGCTGTCAAAACTGAGCATTTGTGTCGAAATGTAATCGTTTTGACGAAACTGTCATCGGGGGAAGTCTCTCAGCTCCGGGACGGAAAGCCTGATCAAAACCAGACAGATCGAGGAAGACAACTTGACCCTGAGACAGCTCGCAGCGCAGCACGGAGATGCAGGCACAGGGCAGACGGCGATGCTGCAGCCCGGGGACCGGGGGCATCCCCCGGCGGAGGGCAGGGCGCTCCTCCCCTCCTGCCCCTCTGCCTCCCCTTCACATAAATGTTGTCGGGAATAGCCTGAAACGGGAGTGCACCGCAAAGCTGAGCCCCCCCGGGTGTTGCAGCGGACACACCGAGAGCAATTGAAGATTTCTCTTGCTCTTCTGTTTCCAGTCCTGTCTCTAGCCAGGAAGACCTAAAATGTTACTCGGGAAGGAAACCTGCCCTTCCCTCCAGCAGGTTCTTTAAGGCAGGGCCTGGGCGAGTCTTGCTCATCTCCTTCTGCTCCTGGCTCCATCCACAGCCCTTTGGGGACAGCAGGGCTCGCAGGGGTGATGTGCTGGGGACGGGGCACCGGTGCGCTGCCGGCAGCAGGCGCTTCGCCGAGCATCAGCGCCGGGACGGCTGCTGCTGGGGCTTTGCCACATTGCACTGGTCTGCTGCTCTTTCAGGAAGTGAATTGCAAAATATTTTATAAACAATAACATTTGCTGTTCAAACTAGCACCTGCGTAAACAGAAACGAAGCGAGTGCATCCTCTGTTACCCGTTGGCAGGGCATCCAGAGCCTGGGAAGGACAGAGGCGAATGCCAAGCACCAGCTGCCTGTAGCCCAAGTTCAGGAGGGAAGTTAGCCGGTTGTCCCTGCTCCCTTGGCACAGGAATACCAGGGATGCTTGGGGGGGAATGCTGCATGGGTTTGAGTTTCAGGATCACTCTGCTCCAGTCCTGGGAACCTCCCACCTCTGGAGGCTTCCCGGAGCAAACTGGGCCGGGCAACATCTCTGTCCCTCCACTGCTCCTCTCCCTCCGGGAAAGGAAAGGAAAGGAAAGGGGAAAGGAAAGGGGAAAGGAAAGGGGAAAGGAAAGGGGAAAGGAAAGGGGAAAGGAAAGGGGAAAGGAAAGGGGAAAGGAAAGGGGAAAGGAAAGGGGAAAGGAAAGGGGAAAGGAAAGGGGAAAGGAAAGGGGAAAGGAAAGGGGAAAGGAAAGGAAAGGAAAGGAAAGGAAAGGAAAGGAAAGGAAAGGAAAGGAAAGGAAAGGAAAGGAAAGGAAAGGAAAGGAAAGGAAAGGAAAGGAAAGGAAAGGAAAGGAAAGGAAAGGAAAGGGGCCCATTAAGCTGCTCTACAGTCTGGGGGAGGGGGGGGGAGAAAAGGAGCAAAGAGAATAACCTGTTTGTCCCTCCAGATCTCTGGTTTCTTTGTGCCAGACCCGGGCTCACCCGCAGCCCATGTCAGCTCCTCGGTCCCGTGAAGCCGAGAGGGTGCAGGGAGCGAGGAACACGTTTTGTCTAATACTCAGAACAGCCAGTGCGTAACGGCTTCGCTCTCACAAACACTCCCAAAAGGAATGTGAATGGAAGTAAATTCCAATCCAACCCAAAATATTTTCATCTCGCCTCTGAAATTCCTGCTGAGATGGTGAGCGCGGGGGCTCCCAGGGTGCTACGCTCAGCCGTCTGCCTGGATGAAGACTGCGGATCTCCTTCAGCACTGCCCACCCCTCTGTCCGCCCGAGTCCCATCCCCAGGCGGGACACTGGGACAGCAGAGCTCCATCCAGCCCCGCGGGCTCCGGGCATCTCTCCGGACATGGCACCTCTGCTCTTCCCCTGCCATCTCAGTGCCATCCTTTTACCTCTCGTTCTGGAGCCTTGGTCAGGGTGATACCGGCAGTCACTCTCTGACGGCGGGGATAACCACGCGCCAGAGCAAAGGGTGAATATCCACGGAGGGGTGTTGGTTCAGCTCGGCACACGCCGGATCCTCCCCGTGGCAGCAGGACCTGCCGATTGTGTATTCCGGTGCACGATGCCCCGTCTGAGCGACCTGCCAGACAAGGACATTAGCAATGAAAGAGGCAATTGGCTTTACATTTGCTCTGTCTCAGTTTCACCATCTGTAACCTGGGGTTAATGATGTCTGCTTCAGGGAAGTGCTTTAAGATCTTTGGATGAAAAAATGTGTGCAAATGCAAATTATTCTGCTTATGACACGAGGAGGTTTATGGCCTGCACGGCTCTTAATAATACATTAATTATGCTTACAGTATTAAAAGTGTTCTGTGATTAAGCAAATAATTACAGAAATAGATGAGTAAATGGGGCACTGGGTGCAATGCCGGTTACTGAGCTTATCCCGTTCCACACATTACAAGATTGTGTTTTCAGTTGCTCACAGCTTTGCCAAACTTTAATTGTTTGAGATGAAATTTTCCATGCCGGTGTCTGCCTCAAGCTAAATCGTTCTGGGGAGTTTCAGCCAAAATGGTTAATCTGTTCCCAAGAATGAAGCTCGTGAATAAATATGCTGAATTCTGGCAACCGTTTCTTTACGATGCTCTTGTTCTTCATCAGGTCTCTTTACAGCAGGAGCTTCAAAACTGGGAGGGCATCTTTGTGCCTGGGATGTGCCCTTCATGTCCTCCTGCCTGGAAAACACAGCCGAGCTTGGCTACGTGCTGAGCCTCGAGCAATGACAGCTTGCACTTCGCCCATCAAAATTTGCTGTATCTTTGCCATTAAAATGCTGTATCCTGATCAGGACGGAGGTTGTGAAGCAGGAAAAGGAAGGACGGGTTTGGGATTCAGGCACTCGAGCACTCCTTTGGGGACTGGTCCATGGCTCGGACCATGATGCTGGCTGGTCTCCCCAGCCATGATTTTCACCGGTGCACATAACATCGCACATGTGCCTTATTTCTTGGATATTCAAATCTGAGATCACGGGGGCTGATCTCAGAAGTGCTAAACATTCATGGCTCCAAAGGAAGCCTTCAGGAGCTGTGCTTTGAACGTACAGAGTATTATATAAAAGGCCAAGTACCATCAAAAAAATCAGCTGCCTCAAACTGGGCACTCAAAATTGCTGATTGTTTTAATCTTGTGATATCTGTGCTTCAGCTCTTGGTAAGCAAGTGGGAGTGCTGGCAGGCACTCACGTCGGTTGTGGAAATGATCGTGGTTCAGAGAAGTGAAGGCAGTGGTAGGGCAGGAGCAGGCACCGGAGGAAAGCCCAGGGAGGAGTGACTGAACACAGCTTCAGAGCAGGTTTAGGTTTTGCTGTTGCTTTGCTGGGATGCAGCAAATACGTCCACGCATGAGCACGGACAAGCCAAAGTGGGAAAGAGCAGCTTGTCGGTGGAGCTGCGTGCATGCCCTGCCCTGAACGAGAGACGTCGCGTAAACCCCCCCCACCTGCGTGATCCTGTTACTACAGCTTGGGACTTACTCTACGCCTGCAAGGAGGGTGGGGAAGAGAGGATCTTACATAAAAGACAACTTCCGTCCGTCTTTTCCTAACTTTTGAGTTCTTGCCACCATAATGATTCTCCTGCGGTGTTGCTCATGTGTGAGAAGTGCTGCATAATTTACCTTGCCAAGGCATGGCATGCGTTCAGCACTCTTCCCAGCCCACTTATCTCTGGCTCGTCCTGCTGTCGAAGGACACTTTGACGCTTGCTTTCCGTGGTATTTAATGGTCAGACACTCCTGCGTACGTAAGAGCATTTCTCGTGCCCTGCCACTGAACGTGTTATCAGTTTCGAGAGCTCTCCATGCCAGGAAGCTGTCAGCACGGTTGTAATCGCTGTGTTCACGAAATATCCTCCCAGGCATCCGCCTACATTTTAACTCATCTTTTTTTTTTCAGCAGTGTTTTCTTTTTGACCAGAAAGTCATGTTTTGGACAAAAATATGGCAATTGCATTATCTGTCTCTCCTAGCAGTTTGGTTCTTCCCTCTCTCCAGGCGGCTCCGTTTTCTCTGCTGTGGCACATCAGAGCACGAACGCCCAGCTAATGTTTAATGTTTGTCACACAGGCGCTCTGGAATTGTTTGTGACACTGTTTATGACATGACATCCTGAATGTAACACACATTCGTTACCTGTCCTCTCGCTGTCTCGCTGGGAGCAACCAACCAGAGCGGCAAACGAAGGGACGCGGTTCAAGATGTCCGGCCGGGGACACGGGCAGGAGGCTCCCACCCATCCGCTCCTCCAGCCTGGGAAGCCGCCTCCCGAGGATGCTGCGAGGGATGTCCGACACCTTCTGCATCCCCCCAGCTCTGTTTCGCTCACGCCTGGAAAAACTGGACCCAGCGCTTTGGAAATGGGTAATCAAACTCCATCGCGTAACGCCGTGGTCCCACTCAGCCTTTCGAAGGCGGTCAGCTGCGGACTTGCAATTTCTACTGGAACAATTCCATCCCATCCTGGCAACGTTTTGCCATTTTCTTAGTATATCTTTTTTTTTGAATGCTTATTTTAAAGAAACAAAGTAATAACGACAACTCATTAAAACAGCATAAGTTTCTGCCAGCATGTGGAGTGCTGTATTTGCAAGTAGGAAAGCATGGGCCACAGCTGACTCCATGAATATGGCCCTATACTTCACATACGAGGTATCCACAAATGCAGTTGGGGCTTCATGGTCAGTATTTAATTTCTTGAGATGGTTCTGCTGCTTTATGTTGTTATATTGCAACCAGCTTGCACATTAGTCCCTTTAGTGGTATCTGTGACTTGCCTCCCTTTGTGCTTTGGTCACCACAGTCTCATGCTATTATTTTGGCCACCAAAGGGAATACTTTCCTACAAAGTGGGAAGTGGGAGCAATTTGGGATTAACTGACTAGTTCTGGAGAGCGTTTCTGGTCAAGTGTATCGCACCAGCAATCTGCAAAGTTCATCTTCCACCAAAAATTCCAGTTAACAACCCCCCCCCAATTACTCATGAGAATATTTGCGGAACACAAAACAAAATAAAAGCCTCCTAAATGCTTTCAGGGGGCCTGATCCGATGCTCAAGGAAGTCATGGAGAGTCTTTCTTTTGACTTCAAATGAATTTGTTCAGCTCCAGCAAGAACTTGAGAGTTTTATTCATTAAATAATTTTTGAAGGATTCTCCCAGCTTTAGCCACGCACAAATGGCTTCAGCATCTGCGATGATCAAGTCAGCAGTTGTATTTTTTTTTTTTAAGCATTCAGGTCAGCCATTAAAATACCAATTGAGAATATTTTTGCAAGGTTTTATTCTCACACCAAGCTAGCAGTCAAGCTGGTGCTTCTCCTTTCATCTTCACCCCCCTATTACCTCAATATAGTGTGTCCATCAGTTTGCTTTTATTTATTTTTTCCAGGCTATTTTAGAAAATCTGCTGAAGAAATCTCACTCAGCAATGAGTGCTGACCTTGAGCCGCTCCTTTTCTCTCTCTCTCTCCTTTATTTAAGAATGTGCAATGAATTAAGACATCACTTATATCCGCACTCTTTGCAGGCAACAACGGCTCTCCAATCGAGCATGAATGGCAGGTCTGCGGGCAGCACTGTCCTGGAAATGTGATATTATGGAAACGAGAGGTGACCTGCTTACAGACAAAACAATGTGACGGGAAGAATCCTGCCTCCGAAATGGGACATGACTGCCGCCTCCCCGAGGGGCCGCGCCGCTCGCTTCTCATCAGAGGCCCTTGACAGGCGGAGAGGGAGGACACCGGAGCACACAGGTCCCAGCAGAAGTGACTGTGCAAGCGTCCCGCCGAGCCGTGCGGGGACTCGTGCCCGAGCCGGGGCTGCCCTGCACGCCGGGGCGTTGCCGGGACGTGCCGAGCAGCCTCCATGCTGCAGGGCACCGCAGCATTGTCCTGCCGGCGCCGTAGCACGTGCATTCGGGGAGAGCCGTCGGGGTGGGTGCAGACCACTCTGCCTTTGCTTGGCCAGGCTAACTGCAGCTTGTCCCCTGCTTGTCTCCCCAGGACCCGAGTCCTGCGTTTCCCTGCCTCCCTCCCAAGGTGCGTGCCGGCAAGCCAGCCGGTGACCATAAGCTGTGAAACCTTTAATTGCCTCGAAAACCTTCTCACGTCATTGAAACCCGGGCGGAGAGGTGTAACATCACTCACGATGCTCCATCCCAGACAGCAACTGAGCCATAGCAGACAGTGTGGCGGGACGGCTGCGTGGGACCTCGTCACCGCCGGCACGTCCCACGCCATTAATGGCCAGGAGTTACCGGGAACAGCTCGGGAATGAGCCTGGGATCGTGGGAAGCGGCTCAGCCGCGGCGCAGACCTGCGAGCCCGGCCGGCCACCCCAGCGCCGCGTTGCCAGCCACCGCCACGGCACGTTGCAGCCCTGCACCGAGGGGAGGGGAGATTTGGATTTAATCACATTTGGAAGGAGGAGGAAGGGAAATTCCTCAAATCTCTTGCTTTTTTCAAACCTTTCTATACCCAACTCTCAGAGGTAACAAGGAATTAGTACAAAACCATACCAAACAATAATAACCGCATTCAATGTGCTTAGAAACTCATGGGAACTTGAGAAACAAAAGGAATCCATGGTATTACGCTCAGAAAGGCTCGTGCTGTCAGAGACTTGCTGCATTTCTTCTCTCTCCTTCCAGTCCTCGGCAGTAGGGGCTGTGGAGGGCCAGGGCTGTGGAGCAGCGGGGAGGGAAGAAATGCGTCCCCGGGGATCCAGCCCGCAGTTTGCCGCAGCCCCGTCCCAGCCCCGGCGGAGCCCGGCAGCCCAGATGTGATCAATAAAGCGCATAGCTGCGGACCCGGCTATCGGATTGCTCGGCTTTGATTTAAGGAGTTTCCCCGCCACCAGGGACAGAACACTTGGGATGTTTGCATGGAAACAGGATCTGTGTTTAAGTCATTAGGCCAAATTCACTGCAGGTGGAGGCAGAGGCAGCCCCACGGACCGGGCTGGGGTTGTGCCCACGCGGTCGCTGCATCTGCTCCGTGCTGTGCTCCTGCACCCCAAGGCAGAGCCCTTTGGGGCTCCCTCCCTGCCTCCAGACCACGCAGGGCTTGCCGGCTCCGCTCCATCTCACTCCAGCCTTAGGAGATGGCTACGCTTTAGGCTGTTCAGTGGAGGTGGCCTGCTGTGGTGTCCCCACTCCCCTCCGTCCCAGCCACCACCTATTGCCTACACCTTCCGTACTTAACCGCAACTCTACCCAACAGCACCTAAGCGGTGTCTCTCCCTCCATCTTCCCCCCTTCCCTCGTTATATGCAAATTGCAAGAAAACCTTGGTGTAACTCAAACCAAACCCTCGCGGGAGAAGCTACGGTTGCCCAAGGCTGCAACAAGCTTAACGGCGTGCGCCCGCTGCATTTGCTGGCTGCATCAATGAGCTGATGCTCCACGTCGCACCCCGCTCCCCATGTTATAGCTGGAGGGGGTTTAGCACCTCCAACGCCACGTGCGGGGCTGGAAGCGGCACGGGGGCCTCGGCATGTGGCTGCAGCTCCTGTCACTCCCCGAACCCTCACGCCTTGTCATCTGCCTCTGTCCTCCGCCACCGCCATCCCGTCTTCCGAGTGGCCTTGAGCCTTCAAAGAGAAGGGGAGAACGGGGGAGAAAAATCCACACAGATTACTTCTAAAAAATTTAAACAAAAATATCTGGTCTTAGCTGATGTTAAAATCGGAGCATTTCATTAAAAGGCTGCAGGGCTTTTAAAGACAAACTATAAGCAGAGCCATGAATAATGCAGTTTCCATTCAGAACATGAAGATTTTAGCGCATCCATAATACATGGGGTCAACCTGGGAAGACGCTGCTAATGCACAGAAATGCAGGAGGCAGCGGCCTTGGCTCTCCTCCGAAAGGAAAACAAACGGAGAAGTTTTAGGAGCTCTCCCACCGACTGGGCGCTCTGGGGTACGGCTAGACTCCGAGGGATTTTTAAATCCTTTTTATTGGTGTCTTTCTCAACTAAAATAAACTTGGTAATCTCATTATGAGATTGGGGGCTGATCCAAGAGTGCTGGATATGGCCCATATAACTCTGTAAATAACTGTCATTAAAGCTGGCTCTGCACACTTAAGGCTATTAGTTGTCGGGGCAGAGGCAGCTCTGGATGTCCCGGCGTGCTGTGCAAGCTGCTGGCTTTGCTGCGCGACCCGACTGCACGGCAAAGCCCCGTTTGCAGGGGAAAGCCGCGCAGGGCTCGGCTCGGGCGGCCAACGCCGGCTCCACGGCGCTGGCTCATCCGTGTGACGAGTTGGCGGCGCCTCTGCGGGTGCTGCGGCCGCTGGGTGGGATGCGTTTCGCCGGACGAGCGAGACCCGTGTGCGTGGCGTAGGACGGCAAGTTTTAAGCGAGGCTTCCCCTGCTCCTGTGCTGAACTCGCCCCGAGCCTCTCCAGCCCCTGCAACGAGCGCTGGATGGGGCCCTGCATGAGAGTTTAATGTGCCTGTGTTGTGGGAAAGGAGCCAACGTATAAACATCACACTCAGGAAAACACAATCTCTGCAGTAAGGAAAATTGATTCTTCTAACAGTTTTATTTGCATAATGTTTGGTGGCTTTACCAGGGTTCCCAAGTTATCTCCCTCCTCCGCTATTTAACGCTGCAGAGAGTATGTTCTCCAAATATCTTATCTCTTTAATAGCCCTTCCTTTTTAGAGTGTATATATCACTGGAATCTTCTGCGGCTTCGGTTACCTTAAACACGGGTTGCTGTTAAAAAAATGTTACCCTTTCAGAAAAAAGGCCGTGTAGAAGTTACTCACGCCCATAAAATGAAACTAGAGGAAAAAAGGGTTTTCAGTGGCTTTTGTGGGACTAATGGGGAACAATCCATCCTCCGGATCAGGGTTTTATAAATCTGTTTTGGCCGAAAACCTGAATTACTATTTGCATAGCACAAAAGAAAGGAAGAAAATTAAGTGAAAAACCCCCATGATTTTGGTTCGGTGCCTGTGCAATCTGTCAACAAGGACAAATTCCCCACACTTAATCCAATTACACAAAAATTCTCTCTGCAGAATTATTTGGGGATGAAATTGGCAAAAAAGTCACTGGGGACTTTTTCTCCCCTGTTTTGCATCAAACCACTAGCTACTCCTCCTGCACGGTGTCAGCTGGTGGGGACCCCGCGGTGGCTGGAAATGCAGCCTCAGCACAGACGCACGCAGAGGGGATCCGCTCGGGAACCGCCAGAGCAGCCGCGCTGCACGGATAACTCGGGATGTTTTACGGACTTCCCAACCCCTTGGCACGAAAACCCTCTCTGGGAAGCCGCGGCGGGTCCGGATGGCTGCGAGGGGTCTCTGGCTGTCGGGAGACGCGGTGGGACCAGGTAGCTGGAGATGGCCAGAGTCCAGCTCCGGCTCCGCACCGTGGGAAAATGAGCTGAAAGGCATGGATCCTCCTTTACTCCATGGAGGGGAACAAAAGGATGCTCATCCCAGTCCGGCTGCTCACAGCCAGCGCGGGACCTGGCGGGCTTTGGTCTGCTCTAACCTGAATCTCCCTTTCCTCCCCAAAGACGCGGGGCTCTTCCCTGTTTCCGTGAAGGCAATCGCTCAGTCTGACACCTCGCTCTGCTCGGAAGAATTTCCTGATGCGATGCTCATGTTTCCTCTTCCCTGTTGCCTTCCTCACACTTCACGTCTGCAGCTCTGCCTCCATCTGCTTTCCCTTCTTCCTTTCTCCCTCTTGGGCAGGTGGGGAAAACAGAAAGTGCCTGTGGACCGAGAGAAAATTTGCTATGGCAGACGTGGAGCTGATTTCATTCCTGGGGTAAACTCGGGAAAGGCTCCAGGGCTTTCCTGGGGAGGGATTTGGCCCGCGGGGAAGAGGAGGCATGGGGAATACATTAGGAGGGTCACCCCACTGGCTACAAACAGGCTTCGTATTGTTACCAAATGTTCGTTAATCCAAAAATAGAATTTAAGAAATGTAGCAACTTTGCAAGAGGAATTCAGACAATCCAGGAAATCCAAAGGTAGCCCTGTGACCCTGAGAAAGTCCCAGGGTAGCCCGCGAGCCCCGAGTCCTCAGACTGACGGAGCAGCTTCAAGGAATAGAAACGCGCGACTATTCATATATCACCCGCTCCAGGGAAAGCGGAGGGGCAAAAGCCAGGAATAAATATCAAGTTGCCTCGAGAGCCTGACGTTTTTGGTAGGAACACAAAAGCAGAGGTGGCCGCTGCGATTAGCTCCGTGCTGGACAGCCGGGGCAGGTGAGGAGGAGAGGACTATGCTGCTTTGGGGTCTGGTGGAGCTTTCTCTTGCCCCTGAGCGAGTCCCCTCATCCTTTCGTGAGTGCAGCAACCCCGTTCCCCTTTCTGGAGCCTCCAGGACGGCCACTGCCGCCCGTAATCACACCAAGACATCACCTGAAGGGTATGCTGCAACCCACACGCAGTCCTGGTCACGCTGGCTGGGAAGCGTCTGTGATGCTAAATGACTCCAGACAGGAACACGTTGCATTGCATGAGCTCTGGGGACTTTATTTCTTGTCAAAAACGGGTTTCTTAAACCTGCCTGCGCTTGGGCTGCTGGGGAGAGCTCTCGGCTCTGCAGGCTGGCTGGCACGAGGGTCCCTGCGTCCCACGTCGCACCCCGCGCGGGGTTCGCCTCGGTTCACAGGCGCTGCTCGCCGCGTCACCAGACAAAGCCTTAATGCGGACGAGGTATTTGTCCTCTAAAAGCAAAGATGAAAGCAGCTCTCCGTGGAGAGGAGAAACCACGCTCTCTGGGGGAAGAGAGCTGGGAGAGCCGCTCTGCCGGCCGCTGGGAAGGGGGGGGAGGCCTGTGGTCTGGGCTCCGAGGTTTCCCACTGCCTTTGCTCAGACATCGCCCTGCCTTATGGTTCACATCAGCAATTATTTTTTCCCCTGATGCCGCAGCTGGAACTGGACCAAGGCAGGTCCCGGGGACCCTGGTGCAAGGGAGCCTCCGAAGGGCAGGAAAGGCAGAGGCATCGACGGCAGCACCAAGAAAAGGGTGATCTCAGCATGGAGAGCCTGCAGAAGACGGGGTCAATGTGGCTGCGCTCATCTGCCATCAGGAAAACCTATCTCCCATCGCGCAGAAGGCTGGCACTAAGTGCTGTGATAGGGACCGCTGGCACTGGGGTCTGGGAGAGACTTTAGATGGTGTCCTGAGGTTACCGCTGTCCAAATGACAGGGTAAGAGGACACGGTGGCCCCAGCTGGATTACTGGGACATTTCCACCCTGCCAGAAAACCAGTGCCGGACAGACGGACACACGAGCTGTCGGCTCATGGCCGTAACCTCACCTGGGAGCCGATCTAATGAGCGTGCATCTGTGTGTCCAGCCAGGAGGAGCACCGGCTCCAGGAACGGTGCTTGGACTGTCAGTCCCCGGCAAAGATTCAGGCTTAAGCTAGATTTGGGATTTCATCCCTTTACCGGGATGGGGCAGCCACAGCTGCAACAAGAGCGGTCGTGGCCAGGGCTTTTCCCCTGATCTGTGGGATTTAAACCTGGGGAACAGCATCAAGGTGGGATGCCATGGGAGAGCTGCCTGCCGCAGAGGCCTTGGGGGGTCAGCAGCCGGCGTTGCCCATGCAGCCATGGGTTGATGGAGAGCTCCTGAGTCCCGGGCACCAGGGAGCTGCGTAACAGCGAGACCCCTGAGATTATTTTCAGTGGAAAATGCCAGGCATCTAAATTTAGCACTGTATGGGGGGGGGGGGGGGGGGGGGAGGGAGAAGGAAAAAACCCAACTCTCCCTCATTACAGCTGAGCATCTGCAGAGTATACTGAAAGCAGAACAAATGGGAATGAAAATCTCCCCTGCCACAAGGGCAGGGCCTGGCTTGTCGATGCTTATTTTAGATTGGAGCTGTGCTTTGGCAGGCGTGCCGGCGCAGAGCCCCGAAGCACTGGGGAGGGGAGGGAGCAGCGAGCCGCTGGGACTCGGTGTGCAGGGGGCCGCCCCGCTGCCCGCAGGGACCCTGCTGCGGGGACAGGCGGTCCCCGAGGGCTGGCAGGAGAGCGGACGCTGCCTGGATCTGGGAGTGGTTGACGGGGAGCAAGACCACCCCCCGAGCAGCCCTCCGCAGAGCCAGCTTTTCCCACTTCCCTGTACAACCCTACGTGTGAGCACCGTTGCACACCTATTCCCCACCCGACCCGCTCTCCCGTACGCGCAAAGGCAAAGCTCATTGCACGTGAACCCCACCAGCTAGAAAGTCAAACCAGACCCTCTGCCTTCCCCCCTCCCCGCCCCCGGGAAAATCCACAGAAGTGGCCAAAATGAATGAAGAGGGAGTGAATGTGTAACAATTTGGAGAAGAATTACTCCGAGAGACTAAAATATCACTGGCACCCTGGTGGCTTTAATGCATTCTGCCTCTTGGCCCTGAATAAATAACAATGGAAAAGCAACCCCAGAGAAATATCAACCAGACAAAGTACATCAGCAGACCAGAGCGGGAGCTGAGGAATGTATTTAAACAGAGAAAACACTGAGAACACAAAAGCCACGCTGGATGCTGAAAGGGCAACCGATGGTAGGTTAGGCGGGTTATAAGCTCTGCATTTCCATACTTTTGTCTTGTTTTCCCTAACACCCAATGGCCAGAAGCATCATAGTTGCTGCTTCCCTGGTGTTAATTGCATGCAGCAGGTAAGTACTGTTTGAGAGGCATGGGCCACAACTTATTAACGGATATCGTAGCAATTGGAGTTGGCCAAAATACATCCATCAGCAGTTTATGAGAGGTGCAAAATCCAGATTTGAAAAAAAAAAAACTGGCATGTTCCATCTATTTGTGTATTTTTTTCTTTATTTTGAACTCCCGTGCCCCTAAAGTAAAGCAATTGGACTGAACTAACACATTTCATTTTAATATTTCCTCCAAGAGAACGCCTCTGACTTTTCAATATGAAATTATTTTCATTTTAAAATTACATTCATCTAAATTTGTACAGGGGTCTTTTGAAGAAAGGCTTGCAAATCTTCCCTGTCTGCCGTAAAGCACTGCAGCTGTGGGGCTACAAGGCAGCAGGACTGAGCCCTGGCAGGGACTTCCAGAGTCAGCACCTCCGTGGTTTACCATCGTCCGTCCTTCCTGGCAAGCTACTGCTTCAAGCACGGGGAGTCGCTGACGAGGTACAACCTCCCCCCTTCCCCAGCTCGCAGCTGAAAGCCCACGCTTGCCCGGCTGTAACGGGAAGGAGCGGCGTTGGGAATATCCACCACTTAACCCTGACAAGGTGCTTGGCAAACTGCAAAGCATATCGATATCATTATGGTGCAGGAGTACTGGAGTGACCTCTAAGGTCCACGAAGTGATGTTATTTTGGCAAGCTGTACTCCAGGACCTTGCTTTCTTGGCTCCCACTGTTCTGCCAAACAGTTCCCCGCAGCTGGCTGAGCTCACGGCTTGCAAACCGTGTTCAGGCTCAGATATCTTAATGAACAGTATATATGCCCTTAGTGCTGCTGGTTGTTCCTTCCCGTTTTATAGGGAAGGCTCTCCCGAATGGAGAGGACCTGCCAGGCATCCTTCTCTCATGCTGACTGGCAAATAAATCCAGAAAGTAGATGGGGAAAACTTGCAGAAAGTAAGTGTTCACAGCAGTCATGCCGCAGGGTGGGAAGGGGTAGGTGGCTGATCGCATGGTGGCATTTCTGTTGCGTGGACATGTCTGTACCGTGTCCATGCTGTGACCTGACACTGCCATCCAGAGGTGAGGATTGCTCCCCACCAGCTCACCTCTCAATAAAAGCCCTCAGCCTAGAGCCTGGGGAGGAACAAGCTCCTCCGAGAACCGCTGCAGACAGCTGGGTGTGCTGCGCCTCCTCCATAAATGATGGATCCCCATTATCTGGGACAAGGAAAAACGCAAGTGAGCCAGCCATCCCTCAGTAAGGGTCAGGGGCTCAGGTGCCTCCAGAGCTCTGTGTTTGTCATGGCTTCATCTGTCTTGAGAAGGAGCTGGAAGCCACCCAACACAGGAACGCTTGTCCTGCCTAGATTTTCCTTGTTTTCCACTAAAACGCAGTTGAAGAGCGCGAGCAGAGATCTTTTCCAGTGACCATCCAGTGCAGCCTTTGACTGCAGCCGAGCAGACGAGGGGCTGCTCCCTTTCTTTCCCAGCAGTGGGAGCATCGGGGTCACCAGAGAAAGCCACCCGCGGTCTCTTCCCCGTTCCCACCAGTGGACCCTGGTGACTTCACTAGGTGGGAAGGTGGAGGTAGGGTTGAGTTGAGGCTCCCTGTGGCTACCGGGCGAAACCTCCCAGCGTGGCTGCCTGCAGAAAGAGGAGAGGCGGCTCCGGGGTTTTCGGCTGAGCGGTGTCGCAGAAGTTGAGGTTTCACAGGACAGTGACAACTGTGAAACGGGGAAATAGATCTGGGAAACCCGCTGAGCCGCAGCTGGGCTTTCTGACCTGAAGAATTATCAGACACTCTTAATGATTTGTATCAATTCCGTGCCACCAATTTTCTCCCTGTTTCATTACTAATAAAAAAGTAATAGCCACTGGGTCTCTGTAATGATCTCCTGACGGGCGACACCAGTGACGGGCAATGCCAGTGACAAATTTAATGAGAAGCGGAGACTGCCCTTTGACAGACGCAGCCCTGTGATGACATGCAAAAGTGAGGTATGTCAAAGTGCATCACTTTTTATCTAATAATTCTCATTTTCTTTTGGATATGGTTGTTTCTTAGTTGTTTCTTAGGATTCCTAGTGTAACACAAGGAGCTCTTATTAATCCATTTCAGTGATTCCTCAGGACGAACAAACTCTTTCCGCCTAATTTCAAACCCACTTGAACATTATGGATTTGAAAGTTTGTCTAAAGGATCAAATGTTACGGAGTTCCTGTTCCAGGAGAGACTGTGAAAAAGGGCACAGAGAAAAACATGCTACAGCTAAAATAATTCAGTACACATTATACCACACCCTCTGCTAGCTAAGCTCCAGCAGAAATCCTATCCCCCCCAGCATATAGCAAATGCTATCTATCACATGTTTTGGTTGTTTTTTTTTAAATCCAATTTGTGGAGGAATGGCTTGAAGTCTTAGGGAAGGTTATTGTTCCAAAATATTAGCGATTCGGGCAAACTTCTAAAAACATTTCAAGATAGTCACAAGTCCTTTTGGCCCCTTCTGATCACCCTACCCAAACCAACAGATTGGAGACACATCTGAGACTTTTAAATCTTTGTGGGCAGCTGTTGACAAGCAGAACATCAGGAAATTACATTCAGTGGCGCTCTGCTGGCACGGACCTGGCGCGAGACGAGAACCGAGCTGCAGATGAAGGGTTCGAGGCTGAGGCACCCAGCCCGCATCCAGCCCAGCAACGCTGGGGGTGCCGAGCGTCTCAGATAAGGGCCTCCTCTCCCGACATGTCATCTGTGAGCAACGGAGAGACGTGACAACCTCCTGGAGACAATTCTGGTCTAGCAGGCTGAACGCGAGCATCTGCCCTTTGCGTCTGGGCATGTCCGTTGGACGTGTGGATGGGACCCACCTGGCTTGTGCACGTAGGTGAGTCAAGCACAAAGGGAAAAAGCAGAGGAATCCATTCTGGACATGGGAATAGAGTTCGTGCTAGCATGAGTTACATAAAATCCCCCTTTAAAAGAAGATGGAAAACTTCTTAATGGATCGGAAAGCAACTTCTTAATGGATTGGAAAGCCACCGGTGGAAGCAATGGTGTAACAGAACAGACCGAGAGATGCCAGAACAGGCCTGGAAAAGTGTTTCCGGACTTCACATGCAAGATGCTGCTTGTGTGATTGTGGCGTGTGTTTGGTCACTGGGGAGAGGAGGACAATTATGGAGGGTGGAAAAGCCGGGAGAAGTGCATTTTTCGTCTTGATCTTTGCTGTAGAAGACAATGAGGGGAAACATTTCCATTTCAAAGGCATTGTGTATAGGAAATCAGAATGTGACCTTAACAGTGAGGGAAGTCCCTAAGGAGGAAATCAGGGAGCAACTGGAGAAAGTGTAGTAAATCACCAAGACTGGATGGTATTTATCCAAGAGTTCAGAAAGAAATAAAGTGTGAACTACTGGGAAGGCAATGACACGGATACACAGTATATTCTGGGGGTGAGGGGAAAGGAGTCACGATTACTCCTGTGGAACAGTCGTCAAAGATGATACCAAAATAAGAGTAATATGAGAGTCAGGCACAGATGTTTCCAAAATTCTCCAGAAAAAGAAAAAAATTAAAGCACAGTTTGGGAAGAGTTTTCTGTCACTCCTTGGTCAGCCGTAGATCACCTGATGGTATTTTAATCTGACGATATTCTGCTACTTGCAGGGCTTTGCAGTCGCACCTTGCTCCCCTGCTTGTTCCTGTAGGTAATGTCTGCAGACAGCTCTTCTCCCGCCTACCCAGGACACGGGGACAGTCCCCGCGGCCCCGCGATGGGTCCCCCCCATTCAGGTTGCAAACTCCAAACTGCGGCACAGCTGCCAGGAAGCGTTTTCCCGACGTTAGGCACGAACTCCTCGACAACCGATACCACAAGCCCCATAAAACGAGACGCACTCAGAGACATGCCAAAAGCACATTGCAGCGTGCTCTGCAGCCCCCAGTAACACAGTCCAGCAGGTATCACGTTGTGCTATCCAGCAGGGTACAATGCAGGGGCCGGATCCATCACCAACACTCAGATCCGAGAATGGCTGGATGGAAACCGGACCACTACGTGCTCTAATTCCTGCGTCGTGAGTCATGCAACAGCAGTGACCAGGTGACAAAATCTCCATCGCTCCTACCCCAAGAAGTGCCAGTGACGAAGGAAGAGCGGTTCCCAAAGCGAGGGTCCCTACCCCCTTCGCTGAGAGTTGGTTGCCTGTAAAATTATACACCGAAACATCACAGCCGGGGGATTTGAGTGCACGCAGCGCCTCATTCTCCCACTTCTTCTGGTTCCCATCCAAAGGAATAAAGCCGCCTTGTGCAGGAGGACGACCGCCTCCATTCAGGGCCATAATGGGAGCTGACAGCTCCGGCGGGCAGCCTGGCGCAGGCAGCCGGCGTGGGCATGCAGGCAGCTCTGCTCCTGTCCCCCTGACAACGGCCAGCCCAGACTCACCCTGCTGCCTGCAAAAGGTTAAACACGAGCCACTTCCCTTCCTTTTATTATCATTTTTTTTAATAACATTGTCTCCATTGTGTCACAGAGGGGGGAAATAATGCAGATTTGTGCTCAGAAGCCCTCCCGGCGGCGCGAGGACGCGACGAGAACAAGAAACCCCAGAAGTGCTGCAGACAGAAATGCGAAATGCCATGGCAATGTTTAAGTCATTATCCCAGCACGGGAGGCAGCCACCGCGAGAGGAGCCAGTACGCATGGGAGGGATGCGGCGAGCGAGGGGGGGGGCGAAAGGGAGAGTGCGAAGGCTGGGAGATAACGGCCGGAGGTGGGCCCACATCCCTGCCCCGTGCTCCTCGTTAGGGACCCCTCACACTCCATGGGAAAGGAAAAAGCGCTTCTTTCCAGGCACAAATGCTGCCGGTGACTTGTCATCACTAAGCCGCAGCCGCAGCGGGGCTGGCGAGGACCAGTGGGCACCTGCCTGGAGGGAGAGGCTGCCGGCACCCCTTGGCGGTGCAGCCCCCAGGGACCCTGGCAGGTCCCTCCCCGGCGAGGGGTCCTGTGCCCCTGCCCGGGTACCGAGGGGTGAAGTCCCCCGGGAGCCGCCTGGTGAAGGAGCGGGGCTGCTGCGGTGCCATGGCAACGGACCTCCTCTCCATCACACAGATAATTTCTGCGCGGGGAAGCTGTTTGCTGGAGTGGTTTTGAGGGCTTTGAATGCAACTTAGAATTTAAAAAGAGGAGGAAGAGGGTTAACTGCCTGAAAAGGCTGGAAGGGGGGAGGTTGGGGACACGCAGGAAAGCCCTTTTCACAAATATTATCCTTGGGTGTGGGAGAAAGGTCCATCCATCAGGTGCCTTGAACATACCTAGGACCTGTCCTGCCACCCTCACTGAGCACACCTCAGCTTTCAGATATGCCTGTCATGGTGGGCTTTTTTTGTTGTTTTTCATTTCAGTTTGGGAGAAAAGAAAGGAAAAAAAGACACCATCACCCTCCCCCACTTCTGTATCTACTGAGGAGAGGAGAGGAGAGGAGAGGAGAGGAGAGGAGAGGAGAGGAGAGGAGAGGAGAGGAGAGGAGAGGAGAGGAGAGAGGAGAGGAGAGGAGAGGAGAGGAGAGGAGAGATGGGGCAGTAAATTCTAGCTCAGTACCAACTCCCTAGACATGCACCACGAAATCCCATACTCTGCCAGATGTCCAGCCGTTAGGGAATGGCTGACCAGCGTTTCTAGTCCCTGAGGATATTTCAGTGTGACAGACCCTATGTGTGGCACCGCTCCAGGCACTGGGACCCGTGGCCCACACCGCAGAGCACAGCGTATCTGCTCTTGCCCTCCAGAGCTGTTTTTATTCTGACCATGTGCGGTTCAGAATAGTGGCTGTCCCACAGATGCTGTTGGTTTCTTTTTGTTTGTTTGCTTTCCCGGCAACAGCCATCGTGGGGAGGGGACTTCTGTGGTTCAACAAGTGTCCTGGGACCACAAATCCAAACCCTGCAAATCCACGAGTGGAAGAGAAGAAACGCAAGAGATGTGAGAACAGTCCTTTCTTCTCAGTTTGTACGTTTTCCAGATGCCAGAACAAGCCCGGTTGACTTCGGTCTACTAGTGGCATTAATTGACGAGATCCCTGCGGGATGCGAGGGAAGGGTCGTTATTTCCCTTTGGTGAGGCTCCACCGACAGCAGCGAAGGTGTGCCAGGGAGGTGGCACTCCTCTGTCTCTGCTCCTAAGCAGAGGCAGCCCCAGGTAACAGCAGTCCAAGCTTCCCAGGCAAATCCGAGAGCACTTAGTCCTCCTCCTCAGCAGAGGCCATCTCACTGAAGGATAAACTTCATCTCAACAGCTCATTCAGGCTTTTGCTTTGTTGCCAAAACAGCCCACAAGCAGGACTGGGAAAGGGGGAAGTGGTGGGACAGGGACAATTAGAGCCAACTGCGGTGGAGGGATTTTGAGTTG
Organism: Gymnogyps californianus; assembly: GCF_018139145.2. Taxonomy (NCBI): domain Eukaryota; kingdom Metazoa; phylum Chordata; class Aves; order Accipitriformes; family Cathartidae; genus Gymnogyps; species Gymnogyps californianus. The sequence continues at coordinate 1,165,572 of NC_059479.1, forward strand.
ATCTCTTTTTTCCCCTTTTAATAGCGCTGTATTATAAATATCACAAAACCACATGTTATCAGACAGAATGAAACAATTATGCTCAACTTCACAACTATGGGGATATGTGCCTTCGATGGGGCCTTGCGCTCTCTGATGTGGACACCTGCTCTCTAGAAATTTGATGGGTGAGCAGCAACTTGACCAGGATGTGGGCCCCCAGAAAACCCCGTAAGTCAGAGCAAATTTTAGCCATGACCAATTGGGTGCTACTGAAGGAAGAACTCATCCCAGTTGCTGAGTCATTTTAATCACACGCCGCTAATGACCTTCTGGGCTGGGGGAGCGGAGAGCCCGCGCGCGCTCTTGCAGACGGTTCTGATTTCTTCAGAGGACGCAGCGAGCCCTGGTAGGTATAATGGATATCCAGGCAACTGGGACTTAACTCCGACTCTCCTGAGCAGGTTCTGCTAGAAATAATGTCAGTGATTTTTCTGCCCCATTTGCTTTGTGCAGTTGTGGTTTTGCGTTCATTTACTGACCAAGCCCACGTTGGGTCCCCCCACCCCACCGCACGTGCATACTTTCTCTTCCCTTCCGATGTCAGGAAAGTTTTCCTGGAGCAGGGCTGTTCGCAGGCATCCCCCCATCCTTGGCCCGTTATTTATAGGGTACCTCTCTGCAGAGCACAATGCTGGGAGGTGAGTGAGTTATTGTTCCGGGTGACATCATGGAGTGGACTTTCATAAGGGGGCTCAGCGGATGGTCTCTGAAGACAGCTGCAAAAAAGGCAGCCCTGAAGGATATGATGGAGTGGGTGAGACATAAATTTCTTAGGACAGGCAGTGAAAAAACGTTTACAGCCCTTCTTTCCTGAGTCTGGTTTCAATCAGAGTCCCAGCCGTTTCATTGATGCTTCGCACTAAGCACTCACTCAGACATACGCTTTATGCGCTCAACCTGCCTTATTTATTTTATTTTATTCCCTTTTTTACTGTTTTTAAAATGCACTGGTACAGGATGGCTTACAGATCCTCAGGCAGCCAGCTCCCATGTAAAGTAGCCACAGACAAAGGCTATCTGCCTGGATATGAATCTGGCTTGCAGACGGGAATCAACTAAGAATAATATTGATAAAGGTAATGAAGGAATGGGTTTATAAAACCATCACATTGCAGTCTCAGTCTATAACAAACGTGGTATTAACTTTGACATTCATTAAGGCAGCTTGCCATTTCTTCCAGGCTTAATGGAAAATCTGTCTGTTTAGAAGTGTTTGTTGCAACTGCAGAGGTTAGGGGAATGGATAGGTTACTGATTAGAAAAGCCCTGAGCGCTTCGCTACCCCAAAGGGCATTTTAAGTTCATTCTTGGGCTGCTTGTTCCTATTTTTATTTTATCTCATGTCTTGGGGCAACTGTTCTCTAGGTTTGCTGGGTCCACCCTCAGGCGTGCAACAGGATGGGCTGTCCCCATGTCTGTCCGAACTGCTCCTGGAGACTGTCGGGACGGAGCCTCCACCACTGCCCTGGTGGGGAGTCACCTTCCCAGTCTGGATAAAATCTTGCTCATTGTGAACCCAAATCTCCTTTGCTACAGCTTCAGGCCATGACTTCTTGTCTTCCTCCATCACAGATATGGACAACAGGCTACTTCTGTATTCCTGCTGCCCAGTTTTATAGACCTGAAGACTCTATCGAGCCTGTCTCTCCCCAGTCTGTGCTGCTGTTGATTAAACAAGCCAGTTCATTCAGCCTTTTCAGTGGGACTTGAATTTCCCCAGCGAGCGACTGCAAGTCCTACAGCTCAGGTAAAATTAAACACCAGGCACCTTCCCTCTCATCAGCAAGTCTCACGTTCCCCAGGTGCCCGGTTCCTCTCTCACAGGCTTGACAGTCAAAATAGCTGTGCCCGTTCTTTGTGTGAGGAGTCACGATTTTCACCCAAATCCTCGCTATACTCCCAGGCATCCTCCAGTACTATCAGTACAGGTTTACTGGGGGTGATGGGAAGCAGGGCTGTTGCTGAAGCCCCCCTTGCGTGGATGCCATGGGCCAGGTGATGCAGAGCCCTTCCACCTCCACTTACCTGAACCGTGGATGCTGCCCAGAAGTGACTGCTTTCGAGCAGGACCCCCCTGCTCCCTGCAGCAAGGTTAAACGGCCTTTTCATGATCCTGAGCTTTGCAAAGCTTCTGCCGCACCGATCCTGGAGCCCACGAGGGTGCGAGAGGAGGCGGCACCTTTCCCAATGCCACCTTGAAGGCAGACTCGGCGCTCTCCCAGGCTGTGCCATCTGGACGAGCCTTTTTGTATCTCTGCACATCTCAGAGCTCTCGATATTAATCGAAAGAATAGACTTTCAGCTAGTACAGTGAGTTAATCTCTATCTGCCTCTCCCTGTAACTAGCTGGTATTTATCAGCTTTCTGTATTTTACATATATGTGCGAGGCATTTAATAAAACCCAGACTGAGGAGATGAAAGATTTATCCGTTTGCCCTGAGAGATGTCCCTTGCGAGGGCAACTTGGGACTCAGGAGCGGAAACCTGGATTGTTTTTTATGGCAGCTGCGTGAAGAGATACAGAGCCTTTGAAGTCCTCCTGGCCTCGCTTCCTCCCGCCTGCCCCCCGTGCCACCAGCTCGGCGCAGCGGGGCTCCCCCCTTTCCCCCGGCCCCGGTACGGCGGGGTCACGTCCCAGCCAGGCGAGACGGCTCTGTGGTTAGAGCACGGTGGAGCCGGTGGGAAAGGCGCGGAGCAATGCACGGAGGAGGAGGAGGAGGCCAGGCTGGCCACCGTGCCATGCACCAGCCGGCCAGCACGGGCAGAGCTGGCTTAGCCTGCTCCACGCAGCCCCAAAAAGCTCTTAGCCAGCCCTTCTGTTAGAACAATTTTCAGCATAAAATCATAGCGTGGAAACAACTGACTGCCCAGAAGGTGACGGCAGTTAGAGGAGAAGAGCCAGCCCTCTGCCGCGCTGACACACCGCCTGAGCCCGAAGACTGTTTCGGCTGGCGTGGGACACCCCGGAACGGCACGGCTGGCGTGCACGGCCACCGGGTCATCTCCCTCCCGCCACCCGCTTGCTTGGCTCTCAAATCCTCTTCAGCACAGCATCTCAGGCCCCAGATGCTCTGCAGCACGGCAAGCCACCCCGGACCTGCCGGCGGTAACGCCAAGCTGCCTGCCAGCAGGCTGAGTGATTCAGGCTGTGGGAAGGAAAAAGATGCTTCCCGTTAGGAGTGAGGCAGTGACATTTCCCCCGTAGTCCCCCAGGTGCCCATCTGCAGAAGGGCAGGGAGGCGTCAGGCAGGTGCCAGCCCAAATAAATACGAGGCGAGTGGTCCCCAGGGAACCATCGGGGCTCTGCCAGCGATGCTGGCTGGGCCCCGAGGACGGAGTCGGGAGGAGGGGCACTGTTGGTGCCGTGGTTACTAATGAACAATTTTAATTTCTTCCATAAACAGCTAATAAAGCTCATCTCTCTCTCCTTCTCTCTAATGCACCATTTATTTCTCGCTTTGAAAGGTGATCAAGGAAAATCACACAGAAGAATGGGAGGGGGGATTTGATGCTAAATGTCAGCGCTGCCTGATGAAGCCTAATTCTCCCTCTGAGCAGCTGCAGCAGTATCTTCACGAATGGGGCTCTAAATAGAGAAAGAGCCCATGGCTTCTGGCAGCCGGGGGAGCTGACGGCATCAGAGCCTGCCCTGGGATGCTTCCAGAGCAGACGGTCCAGCCCGGGCAGCAATTTTCTTCACGGCAATTATTAGAAAGACTCTCAGGACGGGCATTACTCATTACTTTGGAGGGGGACGGGGGACTCATTACTCTATGGGGACAGGGGAGGAGCGAGGACCATCCTTTGCCCTTTCAGCAGCTCAGCAGCTCCTAGCCCTCGCGGGCTGTGTTTGCTCCCGACCAGCCCGGCGTGCCCATCACCCCCAGGGCTCGGGCTGGGCGCTTGGTGTGCCGTCCCTCTGCGCGAGTCAGCCACTTCCAGCCAACTATGAGCTTTGCAAATACCATTGAAAGACTCGGGAAAATTAGTTGCCCTCATGGATTATGATTATCTTTAAAGTTACTGAAGGATAATTATCATCATGTCAAGAGGCTGACGATAATCTCATGATACCATACTCACTAGTGGTGGAGAGGAAAAACACAGGGCTAATTACCCAGGAATAACTATACAGTGTTGAAATCGGTATCTCTCGTTGTGCAGGACAGAAAGAGGTTTCCGAAGCCTCTGAAGCTGTGTTTTGCAGGACCGAAACAAGGCAGTTTTGCGTGTAAGTGGCTGAACAGTGGACATAATGGAAATACAAATGTCCTGCTAAGAAACCTGTTAGGCCTGTGATCCATGTGTGAAACGCAGTGCTATATGCACATGGGATATTTCGAAATATCAAAGAGAGATCCCTTTTCATCTCTCAGGTCTGCTTGGGGAAGAGACATTAGACAAGTATTTGCACCATTTAATCTAGATTGTCAGTTCTTAGCACGAGCAGGACAGAGGAAGGAAACACGTTAAGAGGGCACGGGAGGAGATGCGGAGCTTCGGACCCACCCGGCATTTGAGCGTCCGGGAGGACACCAGTGCAATTAAAATGCAAACAATACAGCAATATGGGGGCTGTAACATCTGAAGCCCAGGGAGGTGTTACGGCTTAAAGGACTTGACAGGACTGTGCTTACAGTGTAAAAGTGGCTCATTTCTGGTCAGCACAGTGGAAGAGCGAGGTAGTTGCTGCGGGAAAGGGCCAACACCGAGCACGAGGCTTAAGCAGAGTCCAAGGAAAGGCTGAAAAAACAGCGAGTACTTAGCTGCCAGGGAGGGTGATTAAGAAGTATTTAAGCTAGCTAGGCGTTGTTATTATAAAGTTAAGTTTGAAGATCTACTCGCAGCTGCAGGCAGCGGGGGGAGCAGGCCCCCATCGCCGGCGGTGGGGACGCGGTGGGGGGGTCTGCTGGCGGCACTGCCGCGGGGCTGCAGGGGTTGCGGGTTTAACCGCCTGCCTCGCATCCGTTCGCTCGCGCCCAGCGTTCTGCAGCGTTTCTCTTCTGGGCTGAAGTTCTCACCGTTTGGGCTGCTTCTAAGACCATTTCAATTGTTTTACTGGGGAAAGGATGAAAAACGGTTTTCACTGGTGTTACAGCTCTCCCCTGAATCTTTTCATTTGTTGTTCGGTTGTTTATTCTCCAGTGTAAACCTCTGGATTTGGGAAGTGATGCTGATTGCCTACGGCTGAACATCCCTCCCTGTGATATTCACGCTGGATGTATCTAATATCCATCAAACATCATAAGTCTGGTCCTGATCATTCTATAGAAAGATCTATATATTAGATACAGATTTCTATAGATCTTTCTGTAGAAAGATCGAGGGCATTCACAGGACCTGATTTACTTGAATGGCCAAATTCTTGTTCTGCACAAGTGTGTAACCATTCCTTAAATCCATGAGGCCCCATCAAGCCTAATGCAAGTTAATTTAAAGATGTCAGAAAACTGTGGATCAGATCTGTGGCAGTTTTAAGTGGCCTTAGATTACACACAGTAAGCAACTGTCATTCACCAATCAGAGTTATTTCACAGTGCACGTACAGAAGAGCTGGGATGTACTTGCTTTGTAATATTCAAGACAGAAATGATAAAGCTGAGAGAAGACTAAATAATTTTCTGCTAGTATTAGCTCAAAAGTTTTAAATGGTTCCTCCAGCCGCACTTGAGCATTTCAGCTCCCTTTTGGGGAACTTTCAAGCTGCTTTCACTGGCATGGATATTAAAAAAATCCTAAGGTCTCCTACCAACGTTTTGTGTCTGAAACGCACACATATACACACACACGCGTGCACACATGCACACACAGAGCCAGGGTTCACAGCCTTTTATGTATGTCCCATCCGACCCAGCGCTGTTAATGGGTGCAGCCCAGGCGGGACCTGGGTAAATCCAAGGACAGAAAAGACCATCCCAAACACGCCTGCACCGTGCTCTCGTGGAAACAGCATTCTGCCTGCAGACATCTCATAGACCGAAAAGGAAGCAAAATTTGTCAGGTGAATTTGTCAAGCAGTGGTGATAATCATTCATTTAGCCTGTAATGACATGGCACTTACTAGGTAATAACCTGGATATTGCATGGAAATTACCATGTAATCCAATGCTCGGTAGTTGCCATATTGTCAGTGGCTGCATGGTAATTTGCACCCTCTCATTTAAGGCCCTGAAACTGCTATTATTATGGCAACAAAGCAGCAGATTCACAGTTTGCCAAAAGGAGAATCTCCAGAGGGATGTTGCGAATAATTAGGCAGCCACGGTGGTTTTGGATAACATCTTTACCGTAACTCCATTAACTAACAATTGATTGCTTTCCTAGCTCTGACATGCCTCCAGTCCTTCCTACCCACACCTCTGGCATCCCAACAGTAAAGATGCGGCTCTGCAAAGGCAAGCAGATCAACAGCAGGATAACTGCTCCAAGAGTATGAGCCTGAGGAGCAGCGTCCCTAAAGAGCCCAGCAGCTCAAGCAGGCCAACATTTACTGAAATGCAAAAACTTCTGTAGAAACGTGGGGTCACTGTTCAGTTGGTGTAGACTGGGGCTTTCCCCTGATTCTGAAGGAACACCTCCAGCAGATGCTGGTGGAGAACCTGGCACAAGGTTTGACTGGCATTAAGGACACCCAAGTGCAAATTGCATTGGCACAAGCATTACACATCAAGTGGGTTCAAAATCGAGGCAACCTTCTCCGGGCCAATAGCCAGGTTCAAATACCATCCTCAGATCTCTCTGTCCCCAAAAAGCTCTTTTATAACTTACAGGCGGTCACTGAGCATGGTCCAAAACTGGCCCTTGTCACCCTCAAATGCACATCCTCAACTTTGCCTTTGGTGTGATAAATTGTGGATCACTGTAGCCATCATTGCACTGATAACGTGTTATTTTTAGATGGCAAAAGTATGAGGTCAGAGTTAATGTTTTGCATTTGTCAGCGGGAGGAAGACATGGCCCGCGCTGCCCTCCTGCACTCTCACTCATCCCCTGCCCCTCATAATCCTCCTGACCCGCTGGTAACCCCCTCCCACGGCGGCCTCCCCCAGGCAGCTCGCCCTCCTCCCGGAGATGCTTCGCTGCCAAGGGGCTGGGCAGCAGCTCCGAGGTCTCCCCTCTGCCCGCTCCCCTGTCCGTTCCCGGCAGCGGGGCTCTCCGCGCTGGGTAGCTCAGAGCCTGCTCCTCTTCCTCGCCTCCGCTCGGGCTCCCGGAGCCAGCACACCAGGCTGGCCGGCATCGTCTTCCTCTGCTTTCCCTTGGAGGTTATGATATATGGAGGGAGCAGCTCCTCTTGTGTTGTTGTTTGCTATATAAACTTTTAAAACGGCCTGTGCCTGCGACGTGAGAGGGATGAATGTGTGTGGGAGGCTTGCAGTTTCTAGTGATTGAGATTCTTTGGTTGGAGAAGCCTAAACAAACACCATAACCTCAGGGGAAATTCTGTAAAGTTTTAGTTTTAAGTGTTTCCTCTAACAAAATAACTGTTCGACCTAGAAAGCTACCAGAGAGCATTCCTTTGGCTGGCGGAGGCTTTGTGAGCTGAGCCTGGAGATGGAACTCAGGCTTTAAAGTGTGAACGTAGCGAACTTTGTCCCTACTTTGAGCGCAAATCGGAAAGTGCTCCTCACTACAGACTCACCTCCGTTTTACTTTCCACCACGGTAAGTCAAAGAAAATTCATCTGGCATAATTTCCCCCATTGGAGGACATTGGATTCTATAGGATCACACCTATAACCATCCCAGGGTTAGTGTAAGGATGGGGTGAGCTGGCTTGAAAAGGGGAGAGCCTCGAATGTGAATGCTCGTCCATCATGCACCCGGACACTGTCTCACCTGGTGATGGAAGGGGTGTCCCCAAGCCCCGTCACTTCTCTCAGCCTTTTTTAATTTCTCTCATCCACGGTTTAATTTTTTTTTTTTCAGAAAAAAAACGTTGCTGACCTGCTTAAATATCTCTAAAACTACCGCTTTCAGAGCCAAAAAAAAAAAAGCTCTAGTGAGTAGCAGATGTGCCAAAACGGAGAAGTAAGCAAAAGTACGCTTTTTAACCTCAACGCTGTTTACTGTGTAAGACTAGAACGAAACCTCAAAGTGGGCTCTAGCTCCGCAGTCCAGCCCGTGCACCCACCGCTGCCCTTCCCAGCTGGTGCTGGGGAGGTCTCCCACCGCGGCTGAGCGGGGCTGAGCCTCGCAGCCGGGAGGCACCGACCACTCTCATGTCCAAGGAGCACCAGAAAACAAATATATCCCAGCTTGGGGAGTGGTGGCCATCGGATGCTGAGGCTAGTGAGCCGGGTCAGCACCAGCATTTCGTGCTGAGCGGCAGGATGCAGGAGCCATGCAGGAGAATTGCTCCTCAAGTGCCCAACAAAAGGTTGGTGTAGGAAAAGCCCCTGGTTCCTTCACTGGGGTTGGACCCAGGAATCACAACATCTCCACTCAGCCCTGTGGCTTTTTCAGCAAGAACAGAGTCTGCACCCAGACTGGCTGCTCTTATAGGAAGCTCTGCAACCAGCAGTAATTGTATTTTGTCAAGTGGTTTTAGAAAAGCAATCCACATTTATTAGCCATCTGGATTAGAGAAATTATGTTCTTGATTCTAACTGCCAGCTTAGCCAAGGCATTATCAAAGAACAGAATAACTTATCACATTCCTCCTTCCATGTCACGAAGCGTTCGTTTCCCTTGCACACTTTATTTACTTCTGTTTGTTGTATGTCTCTCAGACAAATCACTGCTGAATTCAGACTGGCCATTTGACTCCAGGTCACAGCATCAGATACGGATCTCTCCAGTGCTGTCCTTTTCTCATTCCTTACAGAAGGATGAAGAAACTGAGACATGCAGAGTCAACATGAATTTTACAAAATCACCTCAAGCTAATTGCGAAAGCTCATTAGAGAAAGGAAGGGAGGGGTGGATCCTGCCTATCGTACATCATCTCTCTGTCCTCCTCGCACACCTTTTCACGGTCCTAGTCCAGAGACAGGAATCTTCCTCTTTACTTTGATTGTATTAATCTACTTCATTTTTGTTCTGTCAAGCCATCCAGCAGGAACATGGAGACACAAAGAGCTCTGTGGACAACACGCGCAACGCAGACAAAATTATCCATGTTTTAGCTGGAGATTTTTCTTGTCGCAGCTACGTTACTCCGAAGTGGAGGGGCTCCTATGTCCCTCCCCACCCCTCTCATCGCTGCAATACCCAGAGCCTTCTTCCCCAAGCTTGGGAACCTGCTGCAGTGCTCACCCGGCCGTTCCCAGAGCCAGCTTCCTCGGCAGCTGGGTGCTGAGGGGTCCCATGAAGACACCGGCCTCCCTGAGTGCTTTCCAGGCACAAGGACCTGCGTTTGATCGCTCCGTGAGACAGGTCACTAGGGACCTGCTGTTCACTCCACCAAAAACCATACTTATTCCCATTCCCACAGGGTTTTCCCTTAATTGAGCTGCTGACTGCATTAACCTGGGGAATGGAGTATTGATTCAACAGCCCACTGAGACGAAGGAGCTGAGCTCAGGCCTTTGCTATTTACGGAGATGTGCATCGTGGTAGGAACTTTCCAAAACGAGGACACACATGAGCTCATTGGGATCGTTATTTTCTTGGAGGGAGAAGAGAAACACTTCCATCTTCCTGCCACACCTGGAATAAGACAGATCCCCTAACTGCCGTTCACGGCTTTGCCTCCCTCCTTCCACCTGCGTTCACATGCATTTCCAGCATCTAAGAGCGCTCGTAGCAGTGCCGCTGCAGCTGAGGGGAAGGGAAATGTTATTTCTCGCTGACATCCCTCGCAGTTGCCCGGTCCCTGACACCCAGAGGGCTGGGTCACATCTGGAGGAGCAGCTGCAGGACAGCTCAGACCTGGCAGCAGCCCTGCACCCGGCGCTGCCCGCTGTGCCAGACCCACCCGGAGGGAGCACCCATCTCTCCTGCTGTCTTTGCAGCTCAGTAGAGTTTTCCGCATCATTTCAATAAAACTCTTGAAATTATTAAGTCCAGGCAACTGCTAGAAACCAGCAGAGAACAGATGTGGGGAGGGAAATTTGAAAATGAATGAAGTCTTGCAAAGCTAAAAAAAATAACGCAGGCACATGCAAGGGCTCAAGCCAATGGGGATATTCCTACAAGTAAAGTTATTCTTAATCAGGCGCACCTTATAATGCTTCTAAAACAGCGTCTAATAGATCTGTTCTTCAGAAGCAGCAGCCTAGCATGGAAAACGTTGACATTTCCAGGTTGTCCAGCAGCGACCCTGGAGCCAGGAGTCCCACGGAGCAACCCCGTCCTCACCCATCAGAAAGGGAGACTTTGTCACAGCAAAGCAGCTGTACGAGACACCCCAGCTCCTACGCCGGACGGGACGGCTGGCGTGTTCAGACTGCAGCTCCCATGGGCTGCATTTCTAAATTAAACTATTGCCATGAGTAAGCTTTTCCCAGTACATCTTTCTTTCCAAGACGGGAGTGGGGGGAAGGAAGGAGAAAGCCGTGCACTTTGTAACCGGCCCTAATGGCCACGTGTCAGCATTTACCTCCTTGAGTACATTCACATACGCACACACGCAAACTCCCGCAGAGCTGCCCTCAGACCTGCTTCTTTCTCTCCTTAAGGCTGGGACCTGCTCTGAAAGCATCGCCCGGAGAGGTGACGGGTGAGCCACAGATCACCTGCAGCACCACTTCAGACACTTCAATCACTGCAGATTTTTGGAAGTCAGCTGAAGAGTCTTCTCTTTCCACAACCTCAGGCTCTGAAAACTTAGGCTAGAAATTTTGTTCTAGCTTTCTTTGGGAAAGTTAAAAGATTTCTCATTTATCTTCTGTTTGGAGGAAAATAAGACAAGACTATTAGAGCTGGCTGCAATACAAAATTCCCATTCAGCCAAAAATATCACTGTTTCAGAGTTTTCTTTCATCCCATATTTGAGCAACAGTGTTAGCAGCTCCAAATTTCCAATGAAATAAAAATTCCAAACTCCTACTATAAACACTGAAAAGCCTTCTCTAAATATTTTGCTTCAATGAGGCTAAAGTGTTTCGCTCAGCTTTATCATTTAACAAACTCCAGCGTATTATAAGACATTCAACGATCTAGCTGCTCAGTGACAAAGCCAGAACACGAGGCTCTGGCTGCGGGACCCGGTGTGCTCCCATGGGGTGTCACAGGGACCGTGAACGCTGCTGACACCCCCAGCGCTTTCTGACTTCTCCCTCGGTTTTTGATCCTTTACTTTTGAACTTTTAGACAGAGGTTTCGTTTCCTCCAGGGAGATGGAAAGGCACCTTTGGCTGGTGGTGGTGGGTGAACTAGATGCTCTGCAGGCCCCTCTAATTTAACACGCGTTGCAGGGCTGCATGCTGCCAAGGCAGTAGATCTAAAGACCCAGGAGCTCAACCCAGTCCTACAGCAACTGGGGGGAGAAAAGCATCCCACTGAAAATGCTCTGACTTCCTCTGGGAACAGCTTTTGCAAATGTCTGAATGAGTCATATTGTGAGGAATGGGGCAGGCAGAGAGAGCAGATAATTGGGAATGTTTCCCATGAGGCAGATGCCTGAAATGTGTGCAGAGTGCATGCACTGTGCAGATGCAGAATGTGTAGCAAAAATGAGAATGAAGTTGGCTGTATTATCTCGAAAACAGTTTCATTTCCATTTCAATTCCAGGTGAGGGAGGAAAGTCAGCACCTTTCTCATTTCAGCCGGTCTGGGTCTCATCTTACTTGTGAAAGTTAAAGTTCATCCATCACCCATGCCCTGAGGGCTGCGTGCCAGACCAATTATTCATACTTAGCAATGACTTACTCCTTGGAGAGCCCCAGCGAAATCAATGGGGTGGCTCAAAGAACAAGGTGCTACGCAAGCCGAGGGAGAGCAGCAGGCTCTGCCCTTCGGTTTACTGTACTAATTCCCACAGCTTTCCCATTGATTTACATGAGCATTTCTCCAGCCCGAGGATCTCGGGGTGAGGCTGCGCTCTGTGTGCATGTTTGTGTGTGCTGAGTTTTTACAGCTCTGTTTACACATCAGGCTTCCTATTCTCAATTTTTCAGTGCTATTGCTAATCCTGTTTAATTGAGTCTTCCTTTGATTAATGAGGACAAGCGTGGGGTGTCGGCAGAGTCAAAGGGCGGCCGCTCCTTCTGTGAGCACATGGAAACACGGGTCACAGCAGGAAGAGACAGATGCCAAACCACTTTAAGTGAAATAATTTGATAACAGAAAAAAATTTAGACACAAGAAAACTTCAGAAACTATAGAGCAGCAGGATAGCATCCAGGGAATGTCTGCACTGTCCCTGCTGCCCTTTGAAACACTACGTTTGGTATAAAGCCCGAGGAAAGGCATGGGAGAAAGCTGCATCACATCTAAAGCCACATTTCCAGCAAACTCCTGCCAGCCCTGACGGGCTCTCACAGGTTCCCAAACCAGCATAAACAATCTCCTCGGCAAAACGCCGTCCCGCCGTGTGCGCACCTGCCAGATGTGCTCTGCTCCGCCATTTCATTGCCTTTGCCTGGAGAGGCCGATGGAGAGGGGGTCCCTCTCCCCTGCACCGGGCAGAGCTGTCGTCGGCTGCGGGCACGCAGGAGCTGCTCCCGGGCACGGCTCCCGCCAGCGACCTCGGGGAAAGGCTCTGCTTTCTGCTTCAACCCCGTGGCCCTCACGCATGAGACTGTCACCCTGCATTTGCAAGGAGCTCTGACACGGGGCGGTCACTGTCACGCAGCACTACGAGGTGTAAAACTAAACCACCGCGGAGATGCTGAACTGGGCGACAGAACTCACACGGTCACATTTACCAAATAAATATCACCACAGTTGTGATTGCTTAACAGCCTGCTCTCGCTGTACAGTGTGGGTGACATTTCTGACTGCCTGTTCTGCTGTCTAAGAGGACATTATCCGAAACCCAAACCCTCACATTTATCCAAAGCACTGTAATTTCCCTGCACTTCCCCAGAATGTCATATTAATTATTATCGTTTTTATCATCTGCTTTATCATAGCAAGCAGCTACATCATGCACCAGGACAACATTGACCCACGGCCTGCCCAAAGCAAAAGATGGCTGATACCTTCAGATTATTCCACTCTAAGTACGAGGCAGGAGGGCATAGATGAGTAGAGAGAAAGGGAGCAAGGAGAGAGCATCGCTCCCCCGGCCAGGCAGCACTCACAGATATCTGCACCCATGTTTTGTACAGCCAGTGCAGCAGAGGAGCCCTTTAACGAGGCACCTGAAGAAGCACTATCAGATATCTCCGGGAACCTTCTCCATCTCAGGGAAGATGAAGAAATACAGGGGTTTTTTTTCAAAATGTAGGTAGTGAATGATAAGAGCTGGTTATCGCAGATTGGAAGAGGCAGAGCTGACCCTGCACTTCTGTCTGAGAGAGTGATGAGGGGGGAGTTGGCTCTAGGAGGGGCTGAGAGATGAAGACAAACACCTTTTTGGATGGGAGTGAAAAGGTGGAGCCGGAGAGGAAAAGGAAAGCTATGGTTGGCTGCAGGCCCAGTGAAGGGCCAGAAAAATTATCTTGGTAACAGCCTTCTGGATGGATATTAGCAGGCTACCCTCCCATTTGTTAAGGCTTGAGAAAAGGATGTGTCAAGAAACAAGTCATGAAAAGATAACAGCCTGGAAGCCTCAGCTGTGGATGGACAGGCAAGGTCATACCTTGGAGTTATGAAGTGAGACGCAGAGGTATGCTGGGTGCACAGACCTGAACCAGGGTCTGAGTCAGAGACGATGCCCAAGTAATGAGGGCGAGCGCTGGAAAAAAGGCTGAGGTAGTGCATACCTCCTGCTTCTGGGAGAAGAAAGGCAAAAAGTGCCTTTCTGGACTGCTGGGTCACCGGTAAGAAGGAAAACCCAGTATCATAGGCAAAATTTCAATCTGCTGAGAACATACGCAGGTCTTCACAGGTCATGTGCTGAATGCCTGAGTTCCTCTCGTTTTCCCCATTGTGCTCAGGTCTCCAGCCCGGTCCTTACCGTCTGTACTTCTCCAGCCCGCCTTCACCTCCGCATCTTCCCCATCCCACTGTCCCCGTGCTCCTCTCTCGACTGCTCTCCCTCCCCTTAAACCTTTCCTCGTGCCGCCGACCGTGCATGGAAGCTCCCTCCTTTCTTCTTTCCTGAAAACAACCATAGGCAAAACTGTGAGCCAGAGACAGCAGTTCAGGTTGCTTCCCACCGAGAAAAATACCTGTCCCAGCAGGAGCCTGACCCCTTCAAAGCGCCTGAAGATTCTTGCTTGGTGTGAAGCAGACTGAGAAGACACTGAGTGAGAATCCGGCTCCTCTGAAGTCGGTAGTAAAATCCGTTTTGACTTCAGCAGGGACGGATGTTTACCTGGAAGAAATATTCCTTCCTCAGTTTTGTACAGCACTCATCAACCCTGAAGTGCAGGGTAAATAACAAATAATAATCACCGGCAGTTTTTTTCTTTTTTTTTTTTTGAAAAGGAATCTCTGCTTGGCTTCATTGGGAGCTTTGCTATAGGCGCAGGGAAAACTAGACTAGTGCTAAAGGCAGGAGGTTTTGCTGTGCCGGTGGAAGGGCAAGACAACACCACCTCGGCTCCCCCCGCACCCCCCCACCCTGTGCTCTGACTCTCACCCTGCAACCCGGGACAGCAGAACAATTCTCTCTTAATCACTGATAGTTCATCAAAGGCTGGTGGCTTGTGTTTCCAGATGATAACGGGATTGCACGGAGTGCGGTTATGGGCAGCACAGCAACCGCACAGCCCCCCCCCTTGGCATCGTGGCTCCCTGTTGTCTCCGCCGGGTCTCGGGGACGCGGAGGAGCCAGCACAGAGGCGATCGCTTCCTGCATCGCCCGTGGCTGGCTTGGGCTGTCATCCCCAAATCTTTATCCCCCTTGACGGTGGGATGGCGTAGGAAGGGGAGTGAGGAACGACCTCGATCCTCAGCCATTGACCTGAGCCGGGGGCAGGCAGCAGACAGGGAAATCATGTTCCAGGTTGTAAGCAGAGCGCGTTTTCACCCACCAGCCACTGAGGAGGAAGCAATGTGGAACCAGGAGCTGTTATGGTGATGATAGTATGTCTTTTCCCCTTGCAGAATCACTTTCTTGACCGTAATCACACTTTAATGTTAAATTGGAGGTGGTGTGAGCTCTTGATTTCACAGCACTGCTGCATTAGTATGCGAGTACGAAGCACACAGCAGAAATGTTCTTGCTTGCAAAGAGCACTTGGATAGAAACATTAAGGAGGGGAGTGGTACAGCTCTATTAATTGAAATGTTTTTATTTATTTCCACTTTATTCTTGCTCAAAGCTGGGTTTACAGAAAAGTTTAAAAGCTGCTAAACCATCGAGCATTCAAACGCCTCTTGATGTGTACATAGCTGGCAAGAGCAAACACAGACTTATTATTGTTTCCTTTGTCTTCCCACCCTTCATTCTTTCTCCTTACTCTTATTTGTTGTGTCTGATCTCCTGCTAAAGGACTGTCTCTTGCTCCATATTGCTACAAAGCTGAACACAGGGAACGCTTTCAATCTTAAAGATGTCCTTGAATGTTGCCTTAGTAGAAATAATAAATAATAACTTTGAGAGTTTGTATTTAGCTAGGCTGAACATGTGTTTGCTTGTTTGTTTTTTAAAACAGAGCTTATTTTCATGCCCCATGGAGGTAGATTTCTTTTAAATGGCCCCAGAGCTTTTCCCTTCCACCCACTCATCCGCCTCCCTGGCTTGTCCCTCTCCCTGGCTGTGTCCTGCTCCCCCCGACTGCTCGCGGGGACCTTTCCAAAAGGCTTCTTTCCCCCTCAACCCCTCTCTCAGCTCAGATCTCATCTGTGACCACTTCTGTCCTTTGCCGACTGGGATCTCATAATTTCTCCCTCCCAGCACTCACCTTGCGCCCTGCGAGCTCCCATTTCTGTTGACTGTACCGTTTCAGTTCTTGGGGACTTTGGGAGGCGGCTGGAGGCTGCGCAAAGGCTGCTGCTGCCCCACCGAACCCCCATGGCTGGGGCTCACCCCTGAGCTGCACGTTAGCTCAGCCTCCACCTATGGTCCTGCCGCCCGGAGAAGGGGAGCCCGGCTGGGCTCCTCCAGGCTGGGCAGCTTTTAACTCACTCTTTCATTCCACGTTTCCTCCTATGTCCCACAGAGAGCACTGACATTTTTTCAGCTCGAGATGTTGCAAATCAGCTCAGCCCCCGAGAGGGCCAGGCTTTCCGCGGGGGTCGGTGTTTTGAAATGTGAGGACAGCCGGCCAAATACTTGGGTCCCTGCATCATCCTGCCCTCTTCCCTGCGGTGGGACACGGCCATTCTGCAGAGCAACCGCTGCCACTTCCCAGCTCTGCCCTGTGCCGGCCAAGGGTCCCTGGGAGACGTGCGCGACGGGGCAGCCCCTCCGTCCCCCCGTTACTCGGTAACTCAGAGCATCTCAAGACAAAGAGGATGCGGAGAGGCCACAGCATCCTCTTCTGCCAAGACCTTCACGGGTACCACGGCCTGAACATGCCGAAACAGCCAAACTGGTGTGCATCCTCTCGCCATCGGGCTTGATGGAGCTGCGGGGTGGTGGGTGTGTGGCATGCCGAGGGGGTGCCGGGAGGGGAGGAGGGGACGGGGATGCGGAGAACCCAGCTGTCTGCTGTTTCTTATAAGCAGCGGGTGAAAAAACCTCAGTTTTTCCTAAGTGGGAACATTTGCCTTTAATGAGCCTAAGAGGTTTTTTTTTTTCTCTTGCTCTTTCTTTTTTTTTCAGAGAAGCAGGGAATAGAAAAAGGTTCTTTTCTAATAAATAAAATATCAGACACATCTCTGGGTGTCGGATTAACACCCCTACCCCCGTGCAAGCACCGCCAGTGCTGCTCATTGCTGGCAGCGAGTGCAGACCCTTGCACTAGCTGCTAGTCTGGACCGAGCCCGCTTTCCCCCTCTCTGGTCGTGATGCCCCTTCTCCTCCCCAAGCTTCCTGAGCATCTTCCCCGTCCTCGACCCCTCGTCGGGTACCCTGCCTCTTCTGGGGGTCCCAACGACCTCCCCCTGCAGCCGGCGGTACCTCCGCCCCCGCTCCAGCCACGCCAGAGCATCCCTGAGATCGTGTGTACGCCCCAGCCTGCCTCTACGTCACACCAAAGGGACCCTCCGAAGCCAGGGAGGTTTTAAATACATGACAGAAATTAAACCAGTATGGTCCCGCTCAGATTGCTTTCCTGTAGCCAAAATGTATGGTGGATCTGTTTATTTTTGTGCTATATATTTGCCACATAAACTCAGGTCATTTTGGTTCATTCTGTAGCTATTTTAATGTATTTATGCATTAGATCTGACTGATGCTGCTGGTCAGTAGCATGGGAATATTATTCTGTATGGGAACAGATATGCTAGATCTGACCAGAAAGTAGATTTTTCAGTCTGCAGGCAATACCAATATTTATTCTGGATTTCCATAAAAAGCTAAAATTTCTAGCAAAATAAAAATTCCAATAAATTTCTTTCAACATGAACCAAAATTTTGTTTTAACAAGAGAAAAAGATTTGGTCTAGCTATGGGCAAAAGCTTAATTTCAGTGATGTCAGAGCACGCTAATCAGTACCGATAAAACAAGTACACAAAATAAAAAAAAATAATATTAGCTATTTTTCTGTCACATAAAATTGAGAGCGTGAACCAAGAAAACAACTCCAGCGGGATTCACACTGCAGACCAGGGGGATGCCGAGGAGGACAAACGTGTGGCGAGGAGCGAGTTGCTCCGGTGCAGCTCCAGGATCCAGCGGGATCAGCCGCGCCGGCTGGAGAGGAGGGTGGATGCTGCGGCGGGGTATGGCTTGCGTGATGGACTGTTTGTTTGAAAATCTCTGGGCCAATTCTGTTCACACTCTGCCAGCGGGTGTTGAGGTCCCCCATGCCCCTCTTAACGTTCCTCTGTCAACACCTCATCTCCCAGGGCTTCGGCCAGAGCATTTTCCCTTCAGCCTGAGGTCTGCTACCAGAGGAATCCAGACCCCAGATAGCAGCTGAGGACGGGGCAGTCCCGTCGGTGGGCTCCACGAGAGAATTTATTGGCACGGCCAGCGTGCATTTAGCAAACGGTAAGCTTCAAGGCTGAGCGCACAGCAACATATTTAAAGCGAGTGGTTAATGATTAAGCCTGACCTCCAAAGGAAGGGGCACGGTACATTTCAAAAATTGCATTAAATGAGACATACTGAAATATTGGCGTTATTTTCAGGAATGGATTGATTTATTTCAGACCAAAGTCGCAGCTCTTGGCTTACTGAAGTTTTCATTTGATGATAACAGACGTTTTGTCCAGGATGCTTCTCTGTTAGGGTTCGAGCCTTCTTTTGGATCAGGGTATAGACCAAAATCCATCTGTGTGCCCCCAGTTACAGCATCCAGCCTTTCACATTTCCTTTCATGGCCCTGCTAGGTCCCCATGACACTGTTATCCTACAAAGCAAGGACAAGTGTCCCACTTTTATATAAAAGAGATCTAAAAGTAAACCAAGACACAGCCTTTGAAACCCCTGGCTCTGGGGTGGTTCAGCTCTGGATTAAGTATAAACCTGGTGAATTCTAGACTGTCTCTTCCCAGCGTGGCTCTAGGGATGGTGAGGGAGTCCTTGGAGTGACATGAAGCATTTCCTTACCCTGCTCACTCTACAACCCTGTTCCTTGCTAGTCTATTTGATATTTTATCCGGTAATATATGTTAGCACAAATAGCACCTATTAAAATATATGCTAGCTAGATGTCTGCATTGGAGAGCCGAAGTCTAATTTTGGAGGTGCTAGGGTGAGAGGGCCACCCTGAGTGCTCAAAGCCCAGGTTTGAACTATCCGGAGTCACTGAAGATGCTGAAGGGTGCCAGGTTGTTTTTAACACTGCACAGCAGGTCTCCACCCTGTGAAGAAGCTGGTCCGGCGAAAGGGTTCAGTGAGCATCAGTGTGGTCCAGCCCACGTCCTCATCTCTGCCTGTGGGTAACAACCAGAGCATCACCTCCACATGAGTTAGGGGAGCCCGAACAGGTCATGTACCCTGTGTCAGAGCTGGTCCAGACTTCCAGACTACCATGTCTACGCAACTGGCTGGTATGCAGTTGCTCACACAGAGGAACGCGATACTGTGTTAGCTCCCAAGAGCAACAGCTCTTTGGGAAGGCTCATATGCATCTGAGGTTTCCAGTTGGACGTTATTTTTTATGTGCTTCCAGTCCTTGTTGCACAACAGCGATTTCTTGGGCTGGCGATGGCTGGTCAGCCCCCTCCCCGCTCCCACACCAGCCCCGAGGCACCAGAGACAATGCAGCCCACCGAGTTTTATCATCAAGGGAGAACACTGGACCACGTTCAAGCAACGCAGAGGCCTTTCTAAGAAACAATTATTATTATGGCCAACAGCTGGGCTCAGAGGAGAGCTTTGCCCGCAGAATTCCGAGGGAGTTGCTCTACCCGACTGCCATTATTTAAAGCCAGATCGATCTCTCAGTTGAAAATAGGAAGAGATGAAAGCTAGGCAGACAGTGTGGTGACATTCCCTGTAAAACAAGACCTCGGAGAGTAAAATATGCTGTTTAGTGGCCATCCTTATGCCTTCACACACAGAGACCACACCAGCTCGTGTCACGCTTTGGAGACAGACTGGGGGAGCGATGGCATCTTGTGCTCAGCAGACTTGCCTGTCTTTGGTTCAAACTGGTATTTGTCTTCCCATCACCCTACCCACGTGCTCGGCCCCATTTCCCAGACTATTTGTGGAATGAAATATTGTTGCTATCATGGTTTACATGCTAGGAGAGAGGGAATGAAAAAAAGCGAGGTAGGGAGGGAGGGAAGCGAGGAGGAAACAAAGACAGCATTGTTATCTCTTCCAAAAAACTGCAGACACTTATTCAAGGCAGAATGACTAGTTGGGGTTGTGGTTTGCTTTTACATATGTGTTTAACCTCGTGAAATAGTCAACAGCCTGGAAAGAAAACACCACACTCAAAGGCAGAGGCTGCCCAAGGCTCCCAAACCCTCGGTCTGATTTTCCAATTTGGGGCGCTTGGCTGGAGCCCAGCCTCGATCCCTGGGATGCGATGGCTTCTGGATTCAGTGGGGGGAAAGAGTCCCCCATCCCCAGACAAAGGCATCTTTCCACTGTCCAGCAGGAGCAGCACATTAGGCTTATCAGGCTCCTCTCTTATCAGTTCCGAGCAGATGCTACAAGACGATTTGTCATCCAAACCTTGGCATGCTTCACTCCAGCCAAGCAGCCGCAAGAGCCAAAAACTGGGGGGGGGGGAAGGAAGAAAGAAAGAAAAAAAGGAGCGGAACAACGCAGCGAAAAAACACAAATTCTGCAACTTCTAAATGTGAAAGAGAGAGTGAGCACGCTGTGCTGCCCTGCCAACTTTCCAGGGTTTAGAGCACAATCTTTTCTGTGGTACCACCGCTCGTGATTAAGTTTGCCTGACACTTCCCATCAGGAGGCTCTGCAGTCACTCGTGCAGAGCTTTGCCAGACTTGAATCAATTGGGCTGAAATTTCCCATGTTTGGTATCTGCCTGAGGCAGAAGCTGAGGAAACAATCCACTCCACACGGCACAGCCATTTCTGAGAACACGGGTACAGAAAAACACCATGTATTGCTATTACAAAAAAAAGAAACCAACTCAATTTCCAATTATATTTATTTTATCTTACTGAGAAGTTCTTGCTCTCCCATGACATGGAACAGATGCTCAGCGTTTTCCAAGAAGCGGCTCTGGTTGCAGAGATACGCCTTTTGCTTTTTCTGTGGAAATCTGCCCCAAATTTGATTGATTTGAAGTGCCTCTGAAAAAAAAAATCACAGTTTATGGCTCAGCCAAGAGTGTTTCCCTTCCCGTGGAGCCTGCTCCATCCTTTCCCACCTCTTAGCACCGCGCTGGCTGCAGGAGGGGACAGGAGCTGGATTTGGGGACGGGCAGAAGCCGGTGGGGACACGGAGTGGAGAGGGGAAGGTAGGGAAGAATGAACCCAGGACTGGGAGCATCCTATGAGGAACGTGTATTTTAGGGGCGAGAGCGGTGGGAGGAGGGTCTGAGACTGGGACCCCATCAGGGAAACACTACAGGAGGTGAAGGCTCTTGGAGCAGGACCCAGGCAGGCAGGAGACCCCGAAGAGAGGACCTGACCTGGGTGCTGGGGTGCCGACAGGATTGGTACAGACCCCTGCAAAGCATCCCGGGAGGAGGTAGAGCACGGGGAAATGGATAATGTTCCTTTAATCTTTTTGGGTGTAATCAGATTAACCAAAGTGACTGAGCATCATGCCTACTCATTTTTTTTTTCCTTTCTCTATCACGCAACCCATATAGTAAGAGCTATATTTAGCTTTCTCATTGCTAACTACAGGGTGTCAGTGGCTTCTTTTTTCCCCTCCAGTGATTCAGCCGAGTGCAATTGTTCATTCAAGTGGAAGTAGGAAAACGTAGACACAGCACAGAGGGGTGCTGGGCCCATCCCCTCCCGCAGCCCTGCCCGCACTCCTGCCTTGGAGAGGAGCCATTGCCTTTGCCTGGCTCCCGTTTCACCTCCCCCGGCTCCGGAGCCCCCCGCTTCGAGGCTGATGAGCACAGACTTGGCTCTGAGCCTCCTGCATGGACAGGCTGCCACGTGGCTGGTCCTTCTGCACCGGGCCACGGTGGGGACGACCGTGACAGCATCGGCTGGAGATGCTGAGAATTGGGCAGAGCAGGGCTTTGGAGTCATTCTCACTCATTTTGATGAGAAATTCCGTCCTGAACTCGAGGAAATCCTCACTAACTAAATTTTCGTTGCAATCATTATGTTTCCACAAAAGGTTTTGATTTCCATGCATCAGCATTTTTCAACAACAACACAAAAAAACCCCCAAACAACCCTCTTTGTTGAAAAATTCCTCCTCCATTGAAAGGAGATCGCGCAGCTCCACGGCGTGCCCTTCCCGGGCGGAAAGCCCCGGCTGAGCCACGACGGCCGGGCAATGGCGGGGCTGGGCTGGCACCTGCCCTTCCCATGCCCCACATTTCAGGGACCAGAGACCTAACGCCATCGCATCAGAGATCGCCTAATTGTGTTACCCTCATTAATATTTGCTGGGGATGCCTAGCAAACCCCTGAACCGCAGAAGCCCCGGTTTGCAGTGCTTGAGGGAAAGCTACTTCAGCTTGAATAAGCAGCTTATGTGCTGGGACCACTGACCATATGGGGTTGTGGCCATTTGCTCGTTTTAATCTGAATCCAGGAAAGCGAGAGGCGGGCAAAGGAATGACTCTGCGTCTTACACACACTGGGAAAATAAAAAGGGACAGAAATGCCTGCCCATCAGATTTTTCTTCCCCCCTTTCCTGCCCCTTCTGCAGCTGGGGAAACCGCTGCAGCTTCAGAGGCCATTTGGAGCCGGCTGTGCGGACGCAGGCTTTTGGAAACGTGCAATTACATCCACAGGCCTCTCCTTGTAGCTTAAGCAGGTTTAATATTACAGGCAGGCACAGGAAATCTTGGCCCTTTTTTCTTTTCTTTCTTAAATTATTTTTTAAACGCGCTCCCAGTAAAGTTAATGAATCACTCCCAAAAACGAGGCTTTTATTAGGGTCTGCAATTCGGCACAGATTTCTTTTCCTTTCCTGTGGCAGAAAGATGCCAATTAAATGAAAATCTTTTGTTTGAAACCTATTGCTATTGCTGTATTAGTGTTTTATCCCCACACAATTAAAAAAAAAAAAAGAACAAACACCATTTTCCTTTTGTTTAGGGTGGTCACAAACAACCACTCAACCAAAACCCACCCCAAAGTCCTATCCCACAGACAGACCACTGCTGTCAAGTTTATTCTCCTCTGCTGCGGTCCCATTAGTCTTCACCGGCTCCCACTTCTCCAACAACGCACTGCTCACGCTGGGCTGACCCCTCCCGCAGCATCCCATGGGCTTCCTCCTACCCACATCCCAGGATGGGGATCCCACCACTCAGACAGCCCCTCCTGGTCCCGTAGCCCCAATTCCCATGAGGGACATCATCCCTAATCTCTGTTATTTCACCCAGGTTTTGCTGTCTGCCCGCAGGGATAAACGGGACACAGCCCAGGCTTCTCATCTTTGGAGAGGTGGGAAAGCCATCGCTGATGGTTGCCACTACCTCCCGGTTTGCAATAACATGATTTCTTTTGAAAATCTGAATGAGGATCATGCTAGTTTTATTAAAAAGAAGGAAAAAAAAACCCAACAAACCAAGTTTCCCCTTTCCCCCTCTCCCCAGCTGCATACCAGCAGCCAGCAGGTGTGTGTCAATCGGCCGGCCTCGGAGATTTACAACCTGTTCCAGGATTTCTCGGCCGGGATTCGGTTGTGGAAGTATTTTCTGCTCACAAACAAAGGAGCTGTAGCGAGGGGGCCCCGAGGGACACAACAACCGGAGATGAAAAAACAAACGCATCCTTCCCTAATGCGATTAAAACAAAAAAAAAACCAAACCAAACCCATTGAAGCAACGGGCTCCGGCTGGCCAAGGGGATGACTTAGAGCTCTTTGCTGCTTCTTCCCCTTCCCCACCTGGCCCCCTCCCTCCCGGGCAGGAGCAGGAGGGGTGCAGGAGGGGATGGGGGGGGGTCACATCCCTGCCTGCCACTGCCTTTGGTGGCTGGAGGAGCCTGGCCGAGCCCCGCTCCCCCTTGGCCTCCCATCACCCGGCCGCTGCCAAGCGCCGCGCATGGCTAGTGACCCGATTCCCTGCATTTCAGCAGTTTTCGTTAAAAATAGATCAAAGCTGCGGCCGAGGAAAAGCCACAGGAAGCGGCTTGGACTGCCCTGGTCCCTCGCTCCTCCGCCCCACACTTCGGCACAGGCTGAAGACCAGAAGTTACTCCCAGGGTTGTTTTCCACAAGGGGAGGATGACTGTCTCCTTCCTCCGCACCCACTCGTGCCCAGCCCCATGCACCACATCCACACGGGGGGGTCCCCCGGCTTCGCTCTCCCGGTTTTGCTCTCCTGGCTTTGCTCTCGTTCAGCCAATTTTCAGGAGAAGACATGAGCAACGTCTTCGATGCTTCATTAGTGGGACCCTTCTGTTGGGAGCAATTTGAAGCAAGGAGAGAAAAAAAAAATCACTACCATTTGTTCCTCTGATACATGTATCTAACCTGCGTTCCTGTGCGTGGCAGGAGGAGCGTGTCCCGGGCACGGGCTCCTTCCCCAGCGCGCTGGAAAGCTGCTGTGGGAGATGTCGCAGAGAGAGCAGAGGTCTGGAGGGACCTGCAGATGAGTGCTGTGTTTGCTGGGGCAACAAAGTGCATCCAGATGACTCCCCGCCCTGCAGAATCCGGCCCTCAGAGATGCTCCACAGGAGCACGCCAGGACGGCTGCTCTGGAAGAGCCGTCTGCAACAGACACATCGTGTTAACGCTCCTGGTCCCCAGCAAGGGTGCTGCTTCCCAGTGTAATCTTGGTTTGTGTTGGGATTAATAGGAATGCTCGCTTGGAGCATCAGACTTGAAACACATATGGCAGCATAATCCTCGCAGGGTCAGGGATCCGGTAAGTGCACAACCACCCTAACTCTTGTGAACACGCCGGGGGAGAGGGGAGGTTGCTGGTACCTACAGGTGTCTGACGGAGGGAGAACGGTCACACACAAAGGCGCAGGGCAAAACCAGAAGCATGAGAGTGAGAATGAGTCAGGGAAATCTTAGCTTAGACAAACAGAAATGACGTAAGAGTGAGATAATTAGGCTGGAGGCTCCTCTGCCAAAGGAAATACTGGAAGTCCCACTCGCTGGACTTAGTCAGAACAAGGCAGGGCGAAGCCCCAGGGGGACGCGCTGGGGACGTGCCTGCTTTGGCAGGCACTGCCGACCGACAGCAGCTCCTGTCCCGACGGCCCCGCCACGTGTCACGAGGCGACACCGCGGCCTGACAGATGTGGACTCCGTCCCCTCGACCGGCTCCCCCCGCCTCCCCGCGCAGCCTGGCACACGGTGAGGCCGGCGCCGCGGAAGGAGCGGCAGTAGCGTGCACACAGCTGTGCACATCTGGAAGAGGCTCTTCCAGCGCGACTTCCTTGCCAGCAGCCAACCATTTTGGAAGAGCCCCACCACCAGCTGCTCCGACAGAAGGGAGAGGGAAAGCGCTGCCTGCAGGCTTTTGCAAGGGGCTGACGCGCGCCGGGAGCTGGAGCGACGGTGTGCATCAGCCCCTGCACAGCCAGTGCCCAGGAGCTGCCGGTTCAGCTCCGACCCCATCGTCGTGCACCAGCCAGCCGCTCCCCGAAGAGCAGAAATGACAGGGAAGTCTCCTGGCCCCCGGCGAGCCCCGCAGCCTCCCCGTGAGCCGCTCACCAGCCCTCTTCAGCAGCAGTCTCTGCCGGTGGTACTCAAGCGTGAAAGGAAATGCATGACTAAGAGCTGGAGGAACAGACTGGGAGAGCTACTGCAACTCAAGGAGCCAAAATTCATGTTTCCCATATGGGCTGTGAATGAATGCCCTGGTATATGGCTTGGGAGCATGAATTCCTGATGTCCTGAGCCTTAACTTGTCCAACAGTGCCAGAAGGGCCGCAAAAGGAGCAGGGTCTCAGCATCCCCAGGGTGTGATGATCTCTGGAGACGGTGGAAGAGGAGCCTGAGCCACCAATGCAGAAACGCTCTGCTCTCCTTCTTCCCACCCACGGCTGGACCCCATTATCTGACCCCCTGAAGCACCAGCCCTGGCCATCCCTGAACAAGCAGAGCTTTGTCCAATGTGTTTACTGCAGTCAAGAGATTAAACCAAAGGAAACAAAGCAGCTCAAAGGTTTAAGGCCGTGACTCACGCAGAGGGCTTCCCAGGCCGTCTTCACTCGGCACATTGCTCTGTCCCAAATGAAAAATGACTAAGTCAAAATAAATAAATAAAAGTCAATAAATCTCATGCAGCGGAGATGGTGAGTGACTGGGGAATAGAAAAACCTGTTCAAACAGAACGGCATATTCTAGGCAGAAAATTCAGCCTCACGTTCCTGAGCTGAGAGGGGACACTATGGAGGGAGGAAGAGAAATAAATATACATTTCCCAACTACGTGACACAGCTTCCAGAAAGCATCAGCTGGTGGTGGTGAGGTTTGCACTTAGGGCTGCCGTGCTTCGGGGCTGGGTTTGCAGGCCAAAGAGCGGGGAGCCAGGCAGGTAGCAAAGGTGTGCTCAGGTGCACTCGGATGAGCGTGTTCCCATCGCAGCTTGTGGGCAGGGTGTCAGGGCAGGCAAACTAGCTGTCACTGCAGAAGAGTCTCCATGGGCTTTCACCCTTCGTCTCCTGTGAGCCAGAAGATGGGGGAATATTTGGCGGCCTCTGTGCTGTGCTCGGAGCTGTTTCTACAGAGCAGCAGACTCACCAGGAATTGCAGGACACTACTCCGTCTCCCCTGGACCTTGGACCCACAAGGAACCACGCTCTCCAAACGGGAACGGCATCTGAGAGCTGGTCCAGCATAGATTGTTGCGCAGATGAAGGATGATGTGAAGTTGAAGATGAGCCTGCCTTGCAATCAAGGGTTAAACGGACAATAAACCTGCTGCCAGTATTCAGCACATCATGCCCACATATTCCCAAGGGAGGTCTCCCGCAGAGCCCATCTCCACTCCAGTTATCACCCCTGGACCCCACGCTGAGCATGAGAAACACATGGAGGGTGGCAGGAAGACCCACAGCAGAGCCCTGTGAACCTGAAGCTGTTATGCTGTAAAGCCTCTGAGCTGAAAGCTTCTTTTTGCCCAAGGTGACTTTATTTCTCCTAGGTCTTGGACCCAGCTGACAGTGAGAACTGCGGTGTCTGGAAGAGGGCTGGAGAGAGAAAGAAACTATCAGCAGAAGGAAGTGGTTGCAGCAATAGCAAGCATTAAGGCACTAATGAGACAGAGTAGAGCTGGCCTGTCTCGTACAGAAGGTTGGACTGAGTAATCTAATGGTCCCTTTGGCCTTACGATTTGTGAAACTGTTTCATTCTGGTAGATAGCTGGCTCTGGCTTTAAATCATCCTCTGCAATCCAACAGCAAAAAGCTGGGAAAAACAAAGACTTTTGGAACTGCACCAAAAAGCTGTTGGAGTCGTTTCTGATAGCGTCGTTGGGCCAAACCCTGCAGCCCTCCTCGCCCCGCTTGCTATTGGTGAGGTTTTGATTTCAGCCTGACTCCCTGGAGAGCAGGGGACTCTGCCCCTGCGTGCATGGACAGCACAGTCTGGGGGTCTTAAGAGAGGAATTTAGCAAGCAGCCCCTCGATGCCCTTGGTGTGCTGCATGTATTGACGGGTTTGGACGGAGGCGCTTTCCTCGCCTGAATCCGGCCCCATTTTCCTGACAGCTGGAGCAATAGAGTCCAACCCTTCGGGCCACGGGCCAGCGAAGTGTATTGTTTTAAGACGATCAACTGTTGCATGCTTCTTTCCCCCCGCTGACTGGCGTAACAAAGCCTCTGCGCGAGCACACAGGGCAGTGTGTGTGTGCGCGGGCTGAGAGGGAAGGAGAACTCGGAAGTGGGCTCTTGATCGTCTTTTCTGGTCTCAGGACTCCTTGTTTGGATGCCAAGACAAACAAATAAATCATATTCAAAGGCATCTGCCCACAATAGTGCTGAAGTCAGAAAAACATAAAAGAGGGGAGCTGAGATCAGGGGTCAGGATTCCTATTAGACACAACAGCTTTGCTCAGTGCTTTCATTTCGTTTTACTGCCTCTTCTGCTGCTGTTCAGGCGAGAGCGATTATTTATTTTGTAGCCTTTCTTTGGCCTGTTTTTCCAATAGGAATTTGTGATATGCTTACAAAATTCCCTGGCACAGCTCGCCGGTGTGGACTGTCTGCCGTGGGCAGCCTTTTCAGCCCTTTGAAGAGTGCTTACACGCTGTTAGTGAGTCAGCATGCACGAAAGCCGCCGCATCCTCGTTTCTCAAGCACCTTTCCTCCAGTTGCTTTCCGAATTGCTTTTCACGGGAGTCGATCTAGCCATCACAAGAAGGCAGTCACTTCTGTGACAGATATTTAAAAGCAACTGCGTTTAGCAGCCTGGAGCAGAATGGGAGTAAGAAAACAAAATGCAGAGACAGGGGCTTCTCTAGGGGATGCTATTTTTACCCCAGGTAAGATTTAATGAGGACAATGCTAAGTATCTTCTTCCTGGAGGAAGAAGAAACATCATAGTCTCTTTAAAAGCAATAAGTGACGATTTGATATTACCATCTCTGCACAAGGAGCCTGGTTTGCTGCTGATGGAGGGGGAAAGCGGCTGCCAGCGACTCCCTGCAGCTGACGGACCCTCCTCGGAGGTCTCCGATGCTCAGGCTGCTCCCACTCAGCCCTGAGGCCCCATTGATCCTGGCCGGTGGGGACCGGGGAGCCCAGCCTCGGGGTGCTGGCAGGGTTTCGGAAGGGCTCGCTGGGGTGTGGGACAAGGGGGGGGCTCAGGCTTGTCATTGCCAGGCGGGCGGCAGTGGCAGCAAAGAGAAACTCAGCACGTCAGCTCTCAGCCCCAGACTCCAAGTTTGCAAGAGCTTTTCTGTAAGGGGCTCGGGGAAATGCCTGAAATCAGCTAGGCCATTTCTCATCGCTCGGAGAGGCCAAAAGCACCTAATTGGGAACTGATCTCAGCTGTTTGTTTGCCAGGACTCAGACCAAAAAAAGCTCCATCTGAATTAAAAAAGAAAAAAAAAAAAAAGGAATTTCCTTCCCCTGATGGTTCGGATTGTTTCTTAATGTTATTTTAATGTAGGTCTGTTTGGTGTTTATTTGGAGCTTAAGGTGGTGGAAAATAAACTGTGGGTCAGCTCTGATGCTAGATGGAGCTGGGTATCCGTGGAAGATGAACGCTGTTAACGGCGAGCAAGGTGCCCATCAGGAGACGTGAAATGTTCGTTACCTGAGCTTGATTTCCTTCTAGTGGACCCAATAGTCCCATCCACCGAATAGCTGGGAGGAAAAACGCTCAGCCTCCGGGTTGCTTGCAAAGTGTTGGCTTTGGCTTTCTGCTGCTCCTCGTGCAGGGCTGGCCGGCCAAGGCACGTGCCCTCCTGCCGGCACCCTGCCTGGATGCCGGGAGCGTTCCCGGCGGCCGGGGTAATGAACAAGGAGTAGCAAGTAACTTGCCTTCTCCTCCAAATTTTCAGGCAAATTATTACTCATGCAAAAATCTGACAGAGTTTTGGGACTTGTGAATGTTTTAATAAATCCCCAGTGACTGTCTCGCTATTCACAAAGAGCAAGTAACAGGATCCCATAAATCACGGCAAAACAAACTCAGCACTTTGGGTCAGGAAAATATTGAGAAATCCGTGGGTTTTACTCTAATCCTCCCATGGCAGGGGCCCTGGAAATGCACTTTTTTTTTTGCATCCTTCTGGCTTTGACACTAACTTCCTATTCCAGCCGACGCCTTGCCAGGCTCAGCAGTGTGCGCGGGCATTCGAGGTCCAGCGCAGCACTGCGGGGAGCAGGGAAAACTCCCCTGGGATGCGATGAGCCTGGCACTCATCCCAGCCAGAGAGGAGTTTGCCCCATGGGCTGTATCTTCTGGGCTTACGCCTACCACTCACTGCTGCACAGCGACCCGCAGACCACTTCAGACTTTTATGGAGCTGGGAAGGGATAAGGGTTTGTCTGTGGTGCTGCTCCCTGCTTTGGACTCTGGATTTTGACCTCTGAGCATCCCGCCAGGACATCACCCGGCAGGGACCCTGCTGCTCCAGGGAGCGAGGCTTTCAATCTGCCTCCAGCAACAAGGCTTTTCATCTTCTGTTGCATCTTTGTTTTGCAGAGAGACGGGATTTGGTTTTTTGAGTTTTTTTTTTTTTCTTTTCTTTGCACCAGCAATACGTGTGAGCGCTGAACTCGCTGGGGTTTAGGGTGGCCGCAATCCTGTGGTGGCTCGTCAGGCCCCCGGCCAACGCAGGCTGTCCTTGGCAAGTGGAGAGGCAACACATGGCAGAGAGGCTGCCCTTCCCGCACGGAAGCAGTCAGGAGTCAGCCCTGATGTGTGGTCCTGACTTGTCAGCAAACCCACCCCAGACCTCCTACCTGCCCCGAACATCTGCTGGCCAGAGCAGCCCGGGTCCTGGCAGCGCTGCGAAGGGACGGTGCCATCCGGGCGGAGGGGAAAGCAGCCGAAAACAACGGCGAAGGAGGGATGGGACAGAACAGAGCACAACCGAAAAAGGGAAAGAAGAGACAGGAAAGGGGCAGAAACCCTGGTGCTCTGGATTTCGTGCTTGCAAAACCAAATTGCTGAGGGGTACTACGCAACGGATGAAATAACTGGCTGATGGAGATGCAGAGCCCAGGCAGATGCCTCCAGCATGCCTCTCCCGCCCTGCTCCTACCGCACTGGCACCCTCAGGGTGCGGGCAAGGGAGAGGGACACGGCTGGCCACCCTTCTCCTGGGACATGGCCACCCTTCTCCTGGGACACAGCCACCCTTCTCCTGGGATGGACCCAGCCCTGCGTACCCCACGCTCCGCCTGTCCAGCACCTCTGAGCAGACACACTCAGCAGAAGGGCCTGAGGGCTTTGCTGTGTGTGTGATGGGGCTGAAACACCATCACCAGCTTCATTTTTCTGGGCCAGATTTCTATTTAGGAAAGGCTGGATGACCCGTGGAGTCGGGATGCTGGTGTGCGCTCTGACCAGCTCCCCGCCACCCCCCAGGCTCCCTCCCCAAGCCATTTGGTCTCTCATCATGCACTAACCCATTGGTGACTTCAGCTGCAGTCTGGCATCAATAAACTGAAACATTTATTGCACAGTTTAAATCTAATACAGATTATAGCAACCCAGCTAGCTTTTAATGCCTGAGCCAGGAAGCAGCTCTATCAACTCCTGCTTCGCAGGCTGGAGGCTCTTCCCCACCGCTGGAGCTCCATCCCAGCCTTTGGTCTGAGTGTCTGGTCCCGACCTGCTGCCCCCACCTCCTCCATTGTCCATGCAATGTCCCCCCAGTTTGCTATGTCAGTTCTGGCCCCTCTCCATCCGTATCCTGTGCTCCGGGATGGCCAAGCCTTCCTCCCCATCCCCAGTCAGTCGGGGTCCATCTGTGGAAGGAAGGAGATTTCCTTAATACCTGTGACATCCAAACCCTGCTGCGGAGCAGCGGGTTAAAGGTCGGTCCTTATCTCGGGATCTGCAGTGAAATTACTGAGTTGTTCGCAACGTCTGCACCCGAGTCAGGAAATCTGATTTGCAATAATATAATGTTCCTTTAAGTAACATTTTCTTAAAAGACATCATTGAACTTTAAAGAAGGGGCCAGGGTGCAGGGGAGCTTTAATTTTAGATTTTGCAATTATTTTCCCCGACTACTGTTGTTTAACCCTTGCGAGGCTGAAACCCAGCTCCACGCGGCTGCCGGCCCTTAGCGGTCCCCACGGCAGGGCTGGCATCAGCACGGGCTTGCCCTTGCCGGGGGTGGCCTCCAAAGGCAGGCTTTGCAGCTCTCTCCTCTTTCTGCCCTGATGTTTGATTAAAGAAAGCCCGCCTGGGAAGACCTGCGCAGCCTTCCCCAGCATCTCGGATCTGGGTCCCGCCCTGCCCAGTATTTTTAAAAGAGCAGTGAGGTTAATCATGTGCACAGCATAAATGCAGTCGCCTGTTAATGAACCCAATGAGATATAAATGGCAAATGCCTCATTTTCTCCTGATGTCAATAATGTATTGGAGAGGCACTTCACTGGCATTTCAAGAACAAAAAACAAAAAAAGGGTAAAAAAAAGGGCTTGTCAGCCTTTGTCAGCCTCTGCCAGCGGCAGTCACCCAGCAGAGCCCACCCCACTCGGAGCAGCACGCGCGGGGGGCGAGGGCAGCGCTGCCGGGGGGCTGCCGGCCGGCCGGCCGGGGAAGGCACGCACAGCCCCGGGATGGATGGTGGCCAGGAAGAAAATGAATTGAAAACTATTGGGTTTCTCATGGACACCCACTTACTCTGCCACCGCTCCAGCGATTTCGGAGCTCCCCAGATCTGATTAGGCTCTCCATTACTGTCTGCCGCGCGCTCGCATGCCAGAAATCGCTTAACAGGGACCGGCTGGAGTGCCTCTGCGGAGGGAAGGGGGGGTGCCTTCGGTCCTCCCCCTCCGCCCCCTCCGCACCCCCGGCATGGTATTACTATCAGAAATATCAGACGTTTCGACTCAAATTAAAGTCAGGTTAAATAGCTCAAATGCAAAAATTCCACATGGTTCCAGATGGAAAGTGGTTCCTCAACTTCATACTGAACAAAATAAATAAGAAACCTTTCAGACCTGTGCCTGCCCCTCCGCCGGGGAGAGACGGGGAGCCCCCGCCGAATTTGAGAACTTTGAAGTTGTAATTTGGCTGGACTAATGCAAAGCATGACACACTCGATTGGAGTATAAATAGCATATTCGTGAAATGCACAGTGGTAAATACATTGTAATGATAGTAACCAAAGCAGAAACATGTGTGCGCGCGCACACGAAGTACACACAACGGCACACACACGGTGCACGGAGGCACACGCAAAGGCAACGCACGAACCCGGCCAATACCTACAGCCCCACGCAGCCGCTCAGCGCTGACCGCAGCACGCAGGCGCACATCTCGCACGCGTCCCCGCGCGCTGGACAGCAATGTGCTAGCAATTACATCGAGCAACACAATAGCGGGAGAAGAGCTTTAGCCAGAGGGAGGACGAGTTGATTTAGGGTGGGTTTCTTTGCCCGTTCTTTTTTCTCTGTCCAGACACATATTTAATGACACGAGAGTCAACATCTGAGCGAGGCTCTGGAGGGACCGCAGGGACGCTGCCACCGCCGATCGCTTTGGGGAATGCCAGCGGATCTGTCCCACGCAGCTACGGAGCAGGTGGATTTTGGCAGGATGCGCCCAGGACACTCAGCGAGCTGGTGGCCGTGCTGTGACAACTCGCGGGCTGCCCACCGAGGACCAGCAGCTCGAGGAGCCCAGCCCCAGGGTGCACCGCAGCCTGCCTGCGTGGAGACACCCCAGCGGGACGCCTCGGTGCAGGATCTGGCCCACTGCTCGATCCTGACCCACGTTCTCAGCCCATATACTCACAGCCGTGGCATGCCAAAAGCCATCTCTGCAGGGGACCCGTTCCTCTGCCCAGCGTGGCGTTAGGCTGCTCCCACGGCGTTTACGGGGTTGCCAGACCTGAGCTCTAAAAGGAAGGAGAGAACTTTGCTCACGGCAGTGCCGAACCCAAATCACACTCTGCGGCTTTACACAGCCTGAGCTGTGCCAGATCCCACGAAAGTGGATATTCCCTTATCTCCCGCAGCCTCTCATCTCTCCGTGTGTCGGGCCCAATCCCCAAAGTTCAGATCGGGTTCCTAATCCATCCCAACTGAGATGTATTTGCAGAGTTGGGGATTTGCCCTACCCCTACTGCTACGAGGCCGGGAGTCCCGCAGATGTCATTGCCATCCAGCCCAGCATCTTCACAGAAAGGTTTAGCATCCCCCTGCCACAACTTCTCGGCCAACCACCCCACTACAGCAGACGAAACGCCTGCATTTCCCTGGTATTTCCCTCCAGGAACTCTCACCCTGCTCCCCTTTTTGTCTCTGCTCTCTCATGTTGCTCCCCGCTCCTCTGGCTTTCCGTGGTCTTTCTAACCTTGCCCTTTGGTTGCCCCATGGCCTTCATCTCTGCATTTAAACCTCGCCGGAGCTGAGCCATCCCCATGCTCTGCTGTTGTTTGGGTTGGTGGTACTGACTTTTCTCTCTTGCTCTTCTGCTTTGATTTAGTGTCTGCCTATCTCTCCTCAGGTTAATCAGTGGATTAACTACAGCTCTCCCTCCCTTTCTCCTAAATCCTTATCCTTCATCACAAATCTAGGAAACAAAACAGACCAGGTACTTGCCCGTGGAGGCAGCCAAACTATTTGCTTTCCTATCAGCCAGCCTCTCCCACACCTTTCTCTGGGCCTTTCTGACCCCAGGGACACCCACTTCTCTGCAAACGCCTCTGCCTCCCCGGCTGCCCCCGTGCTCTGCCCAGCGCTGCGGGCAGGCAGACCTGCTGCCTGTCCCTCCTGGGCACACTGGCAGGGATGCCCCAGGACATGAAAAAGTCAGAACAGGACCCAAACTTCCCAGCTCTCACCTGGGTGCCACCTCATTTCGCCCCGGCTGTCACCCCGCGCCGCCTGCCCGCTCCCTGCCTGCGCTGCCTCTTCCTTCCTCCCAGGGCTGCTTGGGGATTCCCTCTCCCTGAGATCATCTTGGCCAGGGCAGCGATTGCATGGCAGCTGACATCCCCCTCCCGCAGACACACTCATCCTTGGCCTCTGCTCCCAAAGAGCCATCACTGTCCTGTTAACCCTTTGCTCCTACCCACCGGGGTCCCTCAGTTCTCGGGGCAACTCATCCCCCGCTTAATATCACCCCGCTCCGGGCTCGAGTTGTTCGGCTCTGCCCCGTGAATGACCCTGAGAGACACCCAATATCTCAGCCCAGCGGGATGCCGTCAGAGCGATCCATCCTCCCAACTCAAGAGAGGGAAGGGAGCAGCTGATAGCTGTGATGCACCTTAAGTTTTAAGACCCTTCATATTTTCTGCTTTAATCAGCAGCTTCCAGTGCTGACTGAAGCCAAGATAAACTCTGTCAACCCTTCTGCAGGTGGGCAACCGAAACGAGATTCTCTGAAATAAAAAATGGAGCCACTGTAGAAAGGCGTCTGGATCCCAGGAAATACCATTTCCTTGAGCAGCGGGGCCAAATGGAGGGAGCAAATGCTTCTGGCTCAGCTCTGCCCCAACACGCACTCAGTATCTGAACGACACGGATGCTAAAGAGCTGGTCCTAAGCGCTGGGGAACTCGTAGCCTCTGCAGAGCTCGGTAGGTTCACAGCAGGATGGCTGCAGTCTTTGCATTGGAAAGGAGTGGAGGGCCAGGCACTCACGGAGCCGCTCATCTACCTGCTTGTGGTCAGGCAGCCCGAGAGCCCCCTCCCACTGCACGGAGCCAGCCACGATGTCCAAGCTGCGGAGCAGAGCGGGCGAGAGGGGAGAGCCGAGCCGAGCCGAGCCGAGCCGAGCCGAGCCGAGCCGAGCCGAGGAGAGGGGTTGTCATGTGAAAAAGCGATTCCGGCAGCTCGCAGCTACGACCCAACTTTTCAGCTCAACCACTCCTGCCAAAGCAGTGTTTCCAAAGCTGCAGCTCCCTGATAAAACCTAATACCATTGCCCATAAATTGTATTAAATAAACAGCAGCTGCAGATCAAGGTATATTCATCAAGGGCTTTCTCTTTTTTTTTTATGAATGGCTGAAGACTCAGAGATGCCGTGTGCCAATAGTCTGTCAACGGAGCCTGCATTTAAAATCAATTTGGTAATTACAACTCCGACTCGGAGCCACAAATCAAAAAGGAAACTTCAGCCCTTCAGGATGTTTTGGACCATTAGGGAGCTGGTAATTATGCACCCCAGCCGGGCATTAATTTAAGGGCCCGGTGGAAAAGCGATGGTGTGAATTTGAGACAGGAAACTGACTGCGAGGAATTTCAAAGGTTGGGAGCCGTGCTGTCAGTCTGTTTACAACCACCTAACTTAACATGGTTAAAATCTGCTAGGAAACACTTGCTGAACTTGGGATTGCCGTTGTGTTGGTTTATTTTTCCTTGTGAAAGAGGCCGCTTTTCTGTCGGCGAGGAATAAATGAGGAAAATATATATAACCTCTGTTTACATAGGATCTACAGTGTTTGTACTGTGCTACTCCAGGTCACTTGGATTCTGGTGTGATGAACGGTGTGTATGTGTATAGAGCTAGATAGATAGATATATATATACGGACAGACAGGAGGGTTTGACAGAACTAGCCAAGGGAGCATAACTTTAATTCCGCTAGCAGCAAGTGAATTTGACTGCAAAACACCGTTACACTCCCTCCCCTTTAACAAGTAAGGAGAAGATCTGGAGGCTTAGCAGCCTTTCTCGTGGCACAGCAGAGCCCTGCTCTGCACAAGCTTGGTTTTCTGGCAGGACCCTTTGTTTCACATAGTGTGCATCATGTCCCCAGCAACTCCCGCTTCCGAGGAGCAGGTCAGCCAGGCTGTACCTGGCCAAATACCCAGTGTTACAACATGGGGAGCAAGAGGCTCCCCCTCAACTGCTCCAGCCAACCTCAGCCCTGCAGCATCAGGTCTTGCTATTCCTGTAAAACTGGATAAGGTTCAGTAGCTGCAAATGTTATTAATGGTCATAAAATGATCCGGTTCTTCAGAATATCCTGTTACGCTGGTTGTCTCAGAGATCTCCTGCAGGCTGGTCCCACAGCCCCATTTGTCTGGGCTCTCCGAAGTATCATGTCTCCGTCAGGAGAGCTGCAAAGATAGTTAAGCCCCAGGGACCAGCGGAAGGATAAGGCTGGATTTTGGATAACGGGGAAGGAGAAGCCCCCGGCCCTCCCTGCCCAGCCTGCTCTGCCCGGTCCCAGCCCAGCCGGGGCTGCAGAGGCTCCATCCCGTGTGATGAAACCCCCACCACAAAGCCGGTGCCCTCCCATGACCTGGGCGCTGAACAAGGGGTCCCAGCGCCCTGTGCAAGCATCAGGGAAGGTTCAGGAAATCTGACAATTAATGGGCGTCACAGGAGGTCAGAACCACTCTTCTTCCCTGCTCCTCCTCGGCAGACATCGCTTTTTCCCTCTGCATAGATGGTGCAAAAGTGCAGCCAGCTCCGACCACTGCAACGGCCTGACTCTGGGAAAAACAGAGCACCTGGGCGAATAAAAAAAAACAAAAAGTGGGAATTTCTCATTCAGGATTTAAATCCTTTCGTTTTAAATCTCTAAGCGCAATGACGGCTAATGGCTTCGTGATCCGGGGCTTTGGGGGTTCTTGTCCTGGTGTCTCTGGGGCTGCCCTCCCCTCAGCAGCTCCGCCAGCCTCCGAGGGGGACGCGGGCAGCCGGCGGCGCTGGGCTGCCGGCCCCGGCACGAAAGCCTCATCCTGTAAATAATGAAGTAATGAAGTAAGGATGTGTCTTATAGCAGTCCATTAAATGGATGCGTCCAGGCTGCCGGAGGAGCTTTGATGACTCGGGCGCTCGGCAGACGGAGCCACAGCGAACAGACTGATTAAATATAAACTGAGCCGCAGAGGAGCGGTGCTGCGCGACGTGCCTGCGAGGGGCTCAGGCAGGGCGAAGCTGCCATGCTAACCACGCTCCGGCTCGGGCACAGGGGGACAGGAGGTGGAGGGTGATGTTTTTAGGTGCTGTGTTTACAGCAGGCGTGATCCTGCAGAGCTGAGCTTGTGCCATGGGGTGCAGCCCAGTGCCACCCCAGTAAGCAGATACCCATGGGGTTGGCTGCTTATGGTCATGGAGGTAAACCAGTGTCCCCGAAAGCAGCCCGAGGGATGGCAGGGAAGGAGGGACCCCCAACATGAGGGTGCCGTTCCTGGGGTCAGGGCCCCTAGGTGAGAAGGAGGAGGTTTGCAGGTTTCCCTGTGATGGGAGCTCCTCCACACCAGGAAGCTTCTTCCCAGTTTTCCAGCCTGTTTTCCCTTTCCTGGGCATCACCCCCAGCCTCGCAAAGTGCCCCTGCTCCCTGCCTGGTGCTTGCACCCTCCACGCCGCACAGACCATCCTTTCATCTCCCCTTCCCTCACAGCTGTGGCTTGCCAAGCCAGAGAGATTTAGCTCTTTAAATCTTTCCTCGTGAGTCAATCTGTTGCAGCTTGATGGATGAGTGCTCCCCATTATTTTCCTGGGGTGAAGCAGGGCCACCCTAGCGAGGACCGACCCCAGGGCCAGGCACGGGGTGCGTGCAAGGGGCCAGGGCTGGGGCCGGTCCACGCTGCCCACCGAGGGTCCCTGGGCAGCAGCATCCCCGCGCAGCACGCAGCTTCCCAGAGACCCCGTACGCTCTCGGCTGCAGAGGCCCATGCCGCCCCGCTGGCCTCGCACAGAGAGAGGCAGCTGCCGCCACGCTGCCCCGAGCAAAAGTGCTGCCACAGGTTCCCTTCAGTTAAATGTCACTTTGGAAAATACCACGCACCTCACAGGAGAAGGAGGGAGCTATTTTCTATCACGGACATGTCAACGCTTGGCATTTCCTGTGACTTTCCCCACGTCCCCCCCCCAGACCAAACCCAAACTACATATAAATATATATTGGAAATGAAGACGTCGTCTTTATTACAAGCCTTGCGCTGAATGGCAATTTCTGCATTTGCTTTAAATACATCCATTTAAAGTGACAGGCGGAAAGCTGGCTGGGCAGACATCAAGGAGGCAGCAAGGGAAGCAGGGGGGTAAAATTTTGCTCTCTCTCCCTTTTCTGTCTGTCCTCAGCCCCCTGCATGAAGAGGCAGCACGGGGTCTGTCCGGGGGAGAGGGCTGGGGAAGGACGGTGCTTGGGATGCAGGGGACGGGGATGCAGGGGACGGGGATGCAGGGGACTGTCTCGCATTTCTCTAGTGCCAGGCTGAGGTGCCTGGGGGAAGGGTGGGGAGGGTATGCGGTAGGGATGGAAGACAAGAGAGGAAAAAGATATTAAAATGTTCAATCTGAAGTTACTGACATACCATCAGGCTTACGGACTGCACGCAGAACAAAGGTTTGCATTTGCAAATCAATAAAAATAAACGTGGAGAGAAGATGCAGGAATATTTTAACATAAATCTACATAAACCCGCACCCTGGAAATGCCTGCGAATGTGCTGTCTGCTGGCTGGACCCTGTGCCCAACACCGAGCAGTGGCGGGGCCCGAGGCGGGCGATTCCCCCGCAGACCCCCGCCAGGCCAGGAAGGGGTGCAGGGATGGGGGGAGCAGTGCTGGCCCCCCCAGCCTCCCAAACCCCATCTCTGTGCCCAACGCAGCCGCAGCCGCAAAAGGGGCACCGCAAAGAGGGTTGCTCTTGGCTGTCGTCATCTGAATGCTATCATTTCTCCACAGTGCAAAAGGCATTGCCATAAACGGGGGAAGGACCCGGGGAAGACACTCTGCTCTCCTCCAGAGGCATTGCCAAGCTGGGCATCTTCCCCCTCGCTGGGCTCAGTACCTTCACTGCATGTAACGGTGCTCTCTGAACACCAGCAAGGGATGCTAGTCCAGAAACGGGGTTCTTCCGTGCTAGGAAATGCCAATATTTCCCATTCTCTTTGTTCTGTTTTGGTTTGGTTTTTAATCCCACATCAGGACAAATAAACTTGAAATAGTTTGGAAAACAAAAAGCTCATCAAAGGTTTCTGTTCCTCACCTTGGAAAGGGTGAGACACTAGCAGAGCAAATCGGGAAAGCTAAAGCGACGTCTTCTATTTCCACTCTAAATAGCTCTGAAAATTTTCTGCTAAAACGCCAGCTATCAGCATACTCCCAGAAAACATTCCTGTTTCAGGCACAACTCTTTCTGCCAGACGTTAACTCTATTGACAACGTCATCTGAACACCAGTCTATTATCACCTGCAGTTCACGGCTGGGGAAACTGAGGCACGGCAGCACCGTCTCCTTCTGCTGCGACAGGTCCCGTCCACGGAGCTGGAGGGCGCAGGGGAGCACTGAGGACCAAGCAGAAATATCAGTACCTGTGCTGGAGGAGAAGGGATGGCCTTGAGCCCCCACGCCTGCCGGGACGATCCCTGGGGCTGTGGGGCACAGGGCTGCATCGTGGCGTGTCCCAACCCCTGTGAGGGCTCCCCTGCACTTGGGGACACGGTAACGCTCACTCACTGCGGTACTGCCTGTGCTCCCAGCTAATTAATTGCCTATTCTCTCCCGTGCTGGAGACAAAGGCATCTGGCAGAGATTTGCTCGTGCAGGGCCCTGGTCTTTAACTTTCTGCTTATTAGGGGGTTTAATAGCAAAACTGCCCCGAGACAGGCATCCTCCAACAGCCCGGCCGCAGGAGCTAAGACGTCCCTACAGGTGGGATCTTCGCCGGGTTTCTCTGGACACCCCACATCATCCAGCCCTGCTGTGAAGGTACGGGGAGACTTGGGCCGTGCCGCCTTGGTGGGAGGTTTGCAGCGGGGTGGGCTGGGGCAGAGCTCGCCCCTTCCCGCATCGCTGGGACACCCGCTCTTGCCTCGGCCCCGGCAAGGGAGACACAAACTCCCTGGAAAAAGCACCAAGCGAGAACGCCGAACCTTTTAATCAGGCTGCTAGCTCGCTTGTCCTCCGTTTTTTTTTGCTAGAAATGACCCAGAAGGGAATTGAAACATTTTGTTTCATTTTGAGCAAAGCATTTCGTTTGATCTGAAAAGAACATGGGGTTGGGGAGGGGGAGAGGGAGAATGGGTCATTTCAGCAGCCAGGAAACAGTTCATTTCAGCTCAAATAAAATTTAATTCTGTTATTGTTGTTGCAGTGTTTGCTGTCCGGGGGCCCGGGGAGGCAGCGGGAGAGCCGGCGAGGCGGGGAATGCCCGGCTGAAGCAGCCCAGGAGGAGGTGAGGACCTGAATGCCGTGGCCAGCTCACCCTGCCCCAGGATGGATGCACAGCTCTTCTTCCAGCCGACATCTACGCTTTGGGGGTGTCCCAGGCTTGGTGGGATGTGTCCTTCAGTGAAAGAAGAACCCAAACAGGATCCTCCAGTGCTGGGTCAAGCGTCTTTACCACCAGCGATGCTGCGTGCACCCCTGGGGCTCTTCTGCCAGGCCAAAGCTGTGTTTGGCAAACTCACAAACAGTTTCAGGACAGCCAAAGCCGCATTTCCCAGTGAGTTCAGCGGTTCTCCCTCTTCCGGGAGGTCCCCCGCATCGCGAGTCCTCTGTGCCTACTTCTCCACGTCCTCAAAACGGGGCAGCCCCGCAGCTGAGCGGCATCGGGGGCTGCGTGGGTGCAGCCGCAGCCATCCCTCCTCCGGAGCAGCCCGGCTCAGGGCCAGGCGTCTGTGACTAATTGGTAGCAAAGCACTTATCAGACAAACTTTAGCCTCTCTTCCGGTTCATGAATTGCTTATGAGCTATTTATGAATTTTTTGACTTTAATTGTTATCCTAAATTATTCATCAAATAATTTCAATAACTAGTTCTTGGGCCAGATTACATTCTAAATGAGCTGTTTCCGTGCGCGCTCCTGCCAGAGAACTCGCTGCCGAGCAGCCACAGAAAGCAAATGCAAAAAGGGACACGAAACACGGGGAAACAAACTGCAGGAAACACGAAGGGGACTTTTCACCCCGACCTGCTCACTGTTTAAGCAACACTTCGCCTGCAAGCAGCATGTGGTTGACCTGCCCAGCACCTCTCAGGCGTTGCTTATGTCAGAGCCATGGCTGCAGCGACGGCGGCTGATGAACGAGAGCAGTTTCCCTCCCCAGGTCACCAAGAGAGTCAGCAAACTGACGATAAACCCCAGCGCCGCTGGTTCCCAGCAAAGGCTCCGGCTGCCGGACTGCACCTCCCTCCAAGAGCTGGCGTTCCCAGACAGAAAGGAAAACCATCTCTCCCTCCAAATGCTCCTCCTGGACAGGGGCACACACCTCCTGAGCCCCCCCGAGCTGCCTGCGGTCCCACGGCACCCAGCGCAGCTCCCGCACCGTCTCTGCCAGGGCTGTGAGGTGGAGGAGACGGGGACACCCGGGCACAGGGCACGGCTCAAACCACTTCTGAGCAAAGCAGCCAGGAGAGGCTTTACACACAGAGCAATTAAAGAGCCAAGCGGAGCTTTTTCCCAGCCCAGCCCACATCCACTGGCCACGTCCCTGGCACGGGGAGCGTGCCCCGGCCGGAGGGAGTGGCGTTCCCGCATGCCGAGCTGGAACAATTTGTTCACGGCAAGTGGTTTAATTGTTTGCCGCTGCACACGGGAACAGCGCTCGCTGTCTCCTCGGCACAGCACGGCGGTGTCACCTTCCCCTGCCACAACCCAGCCCCGAAATCGCCAGCAGCTTTAACGAAGGCAGCGGAGATAATGCTGAGGCTGGGTCGTTGTTCAGCTGCGAGGCTGGAAGCATCGGGGACGGAGAGGGGCCGGGGCGGTGTTTTCCCCCGATGCCGCGTTATTGAGCAATCAGATGGATTCAAATAATCAGCTGATGTTTATTTTTCCTGCTCGCTCGACTGGGCGTAAGCATCACGGCTGCCCCAGGGCCACTGCCCAGTGCTGCGCAATGACAAAAGAAAAAAAATCATTGTTGTCCCTCAACTTGTTACCCTTTTTTCTGCCCAATCTCAGAGAGCCTTTCGGGCAAGGCTGTGCCTTGCTGCAGCACGGAAGGCACAGTGACGGGGTCAGCCATCATCTTGCTGTTGCAGGGCCCCAACACACCTCTGCTGCTGCAGCCTCAGCTAGACCACCTCTTTCCACTGACATCCCAGTACATCCCAGTTCAAAATGTCTCAGGCAAGCTTTGAGGGCTCATTTTGCACACTGGATGATCACAGCTACCTCTTCTGGTTTAAAAAAAACAGGAAAAAACTCTTCTGGTTTAGAAACCTCTGCTCCAACAGGCATAACTTGTACTAGACCTTCAGGGAGAGCATCCCTCTGCCCTCCCGAGGTAAAGCTGGGCGCCTGGAGTTGCAGCCCAGGCGCATCCCAAACCCGTCCGAGCACCCGGGTGCAGGCACACACTCAAGCGTGTGCAAGCGCAGACCGTGGCCGTAACAAAGACAAGGTGGGAATCAGGGAGGAGGCCAAGAACTGACCCTGTCTGCTCCTGAGATAATATATCTCGAAAAGCCAGCTCAGGTTTCCTGGCTTCAGCACTGCTATTGAAAATTTATGGTTTGAGAAAGTTCTTGGAGCCCAAATCCCTCGACCTATCACCTTTTCAACCTTGTGTTTATCAAGACACGAGTTCCTCTTCCTCCCGCCCTTTGTTTTTGGTTCTTGGAGCCCAAGAGGCTCAGTCCTGGTGCTGCCCAAGCCGGTGCTTACGGTCAAGCCACGTGAAGGTGCGATAAATCCTCCCAGTCCTCTCCTTGCCTCCACTCCTCTCCTTCTGTCCCTGTTCTCCTTTTTCTGGGGTGGAGAGCGGTGCTGACGTGCTGCTCTTTGCCAGCTCCACGTGTTCTCACGGGCATCAAATGCCGCAAGTTGCCACAGCGACCGGAAAAATCGCGGTGACCCTGGGGACGGGCGCTGGACCGGCATCCCACGGCACTGGCCTGAAAAAACGCATTGCCGATCAATCCCCAAGATGTTCCCAGGCTGTCGGCTTTCATACCGGGGCCGGGCACGGCGAGGGAGAGAGACAAGTCT
The DNA here is from genome assembly GCF_018139145.2 of Gymnogyps californianus. NCBI lineage: Eukaryota > Metazoa > Chordata > Aves > Accipitriformes > Cathartidae > Gymnogyps > Gymnogyps californianus. The sequence continues at coordinate 1,208,784 of NC_059479.1, forward strand.
CAGGCAGGGCATTCCCCGTGGCCCCCGCTGCAGGAGAGGAGCTTCTTTCTGTTGCATTTGTTATCATTGTCACTGGGGGGAAAAAAAAAAGTATACGCGGGTTTATTGCCAAAGAGTTTCCCTGTCTCACAGATTTTTGGTCACCTGTGGAGTAAAAGACAATTTAATGCTATCAGCAGGGGACCTTCCAGGCTTGTATTAGCAGGAAACAGAGGAGGGCAGCAAGGTCCCTGCCGGGAAAGGAGGCGGTTTCTGGGCTTGGATGAGGATTGCAGGGAAAGTCCAGCCCCGAGCGCGAAGGGACGGCAGGAGCCCAGGTGAGGGGGCGGAAGACACTCAAGTGCCAGGGATTTGTGAAGAAGGCTTATAAAATTGCTGGAAGTAATGAAAGGAGAGAAGAATGACCAGGAGAACAGAGCAGTTCATTCCAGGAGGAGCGAGATGGCTGCAGAGGAAAGAGAGGAGGAAATATGAGAGAGTTCAATAAAACCGTGGACAGTTGAGATGAGGTGAATAAGAAACAATTATTCCCATTTTCTCAGAACACAAAACCCCCAGGACATCCAATAAAGTTATGCAGCAGCAGATTTAAAACAAATCAAAGGAAGTCTTTTATCGTACGGAGCCCAGATGCGCGGCGGAGCGCACTGCCGCAGGATGCTGCCGAGGACAAAGCCGCCACCCGGGCGGCCAAAGCAAAGGGACAGAGGCGTGTGAAGGGCTCTTACAAACAACGACCCAGATAAAACCTCTGGCTCGGGAAATCCCTGGATTTGGTGACTGCCAGAATCTGGAAGGGTGTACGGGGGAGATGGATGGCTGTGCGCACCCGATTTCTGATGCTGCTCCCTTGGCAAACATTACTGGCTGCTGCTGGAGAGGAGACACCTTTGGTCCGAGCCGCGTGGTGGACCTTTGGTTCCGGCATTACCATGAGGGCGTTCAGAGAAGACCCAGTAACGCAGCCCTGCTGCTGCCCGGGGCAGCTCAGCGCTTTCAGCATCCTCAGAGCAGATTAAACCATGACGTGTCAGCTCAGCTTCCCTCCCGCACCTTCTGTCACGCCGGGCTTCCTATGGCACAGAAAGAACCAGTGAATCACCAAAAAAAAGAGAAAAAGTAGACAAACTCTAACCCCCAAAATGCTGACGGCTTTGTCAAACCAAGGGAGAGCCCAGACAATGCACGAGACAGACCAGTTCAGTGACTCCCGGGCTGGGACTGAGCACACGCACCCTGGGACATCTCCCTGATGCTCACCTGGGGACGCTGGGGCGAAACTGGCAGCTGGGGCAGAGGACCCGAAGTTTCTCCCTTCACAGAGAAGGAGAAGGCAACAAGATCCGGGAGCATGGGTCTGTAAAGGGGAAGACACATCTGCCTCGGATATTTGTTCTCCAGCTGGTCTCACAACAGACTTTCGCAGAGGACACACCAGGCAGCTCTCACCAGTTATTAAAATCTGATAAAAATTCCACTCCAGTTAATTCTGCTGGCAGAAAGCTCCAGATCGATGCACAAAAGGCTGTCCCTCCTGACTCGGCTCTGCCTGCTTGTTTATTTATTTACTGCTAACGTGCATCTCGGCTGCACAACAATGAAAATTGGGGTTTGCAAGCGAAGGAGAGGCTTGTCAGAGGGAAGGAGGTGGCTCAGGATGCAGAGGCAGGGGCTGGTGAGCATCCACGGTGGCACGGGACATGGACCACCCCTCTTGCCAGCGTTCAGTCTTCCCTCTCGGGACCAGCCAAGGACCGGTTTGTTGCTTTTTGTGGTCCCGATGGTATTTTTGCTTGGGAGAACATGGGACGCTTCACCGCACCCACCGCCAACCACACCGGCTGGTTTCCCACCCCAGCCTGGCCCCGAACACCGCCTTGCTCTTGCTCTCCCTGCACCCATCCACCACCATCCACAGCCACACCACGGCCATGCTTTCCAGACGGATGCACACAGACAGCCACGCTCGTCTCTCCTTCCCACACAGTTTAATAGCTACTTTGCCGGTGTTTCCTGAGTTTTATATAGCTTTTACAGTCTGTTTTTATGACATTTGAGTAATTGCTGTTTGTTTATCATGGATCGTATGTCAATGGCTGGGTCACACCCCATGCGCTTCGGCTTGAAAGGAGCCATTTGATATATTCAATTAAAATTTCTTCTTCTTATGCTATTTATTATACCTTTAGGAGTGCAGCTGGCAGACCTGCGGAGAAGGTGGATGGTAGCTCAGCCCACGCCACCAAAAGCGGCAAAGCTCAGTCCCACACCCCCGTCCTTGTGCACGGTCCCATCCAGCCCAGCCTGGAAACTCCTGGGTCCCCCTGCAATATTCCCATCCAGGAGGGCTTCAAGCAAACCCCACTGGTGACGGGAAAAGCAAAGAGAGTGCTTCAGCACAGACAGGACTCAGAGATGAAAAAAGCCCTTTCCCCACAGCTCCCCCCGGGCGCAGCTCACCCGACACCATCCCGGGCATCACCAGCTGCACGGCGGGAGCCAACAATAACTCCATCGCATAAACCTCAGCCGCCGCATTCGCACATTAGCCGGCCACGGTCTCCTTTTGATTGCTAAAGCAGCATCCAAGCAGAGCACTTCTTGGGAAGTGGCGAAATGAGAGATGAGTCCATCAGGGACCAGGTTTAGAAAAAAAGAGAAAGAAAACTCATTCTCCAGCCATTCGGCGGAGGGAGCAGCTGTCCCTCTGCTCCGGGGAAGCCAGGCACCAGCATCCATTCGCTGGCACATCCTGCCTGCTCAAGTCACTCATTTTAGCATTACCCACTGACAAGGACTGCGCAGCACCAGAGAAACAGATTGCTGTCGCCATTTCAGAGCTGAAAAAGGGGGAAAGCCATGTGGGGAGCGTGTTGGAAAAGAAAAAGCAATAAAAAAGAAATCTGCATACAACCAAAAAAAGCCTTCCCCTCAGCCAGGGCCCTGCATATGGGCTGTGGATGCTGGCGTGCAGAGGGGTGCAGGCAGGATGGGGAACAGACGGGTGCTGAGCAGAGGCTCTGGCAGAGGTGACGGGCAGATGGGTGCCCACGCAGAGCCACTCAGCAGGGACCCAGCACCAGCCTGGGCGAGCAGGAGCTAAAGCTTTTGCAGCTCAGGTTCACATCGCGTTGGGGTGCTGACCAACCTCACCTTGCACCCAGGCAGGGGGACCAAATCCCAACGGGCACATGGCAGGCAGGGTGAGGGCAGGAGCTGCCTCTCACCCATGCCCAGACTGAGGGGACCACAGGGAAAGCCATCACCATTACCTAAACAACCCACACCCTGCCCACCCTACACCCCTCCTGGTTACTGAAGTTTTTATTGCCTCCCTCGTGGAGAACCCAGCTGCTGTGAGATCCAGCTTCCTACCAGCTGGGAACTTAATTAGGTCAATTAATTAAGATCGTTATGCCACCTCCTCGTCAGGGCTGCATGGGAAATGTTGGGAATGAACTCGGGGCAGGGACCCTGCCCCTCTGCTCGTGTGGGTGCTGTGGAACATCCCCTGCAGCCCTGGTGCCCAGCAGTGCCTAAGGCAGCACCAAACCCAGTTTGGCACTGGGTTGGCACCTGGGTGCTGTAAGGGCTTGGTTTAGCCCTGACGAAGCTCAGAGCATCCCCTGGCCAAGCTGGGCAGGGACAAGGGGGTTGCAGGTGTCACCCCCCACCCGCAGCCCTTGCAGGAGGCAGCGGGGTGCCCCGGGGTGGCTGGGGTGCATCAGGGCCAAGAGGAGATGCTGCAACAGGCTGTGCACAGCCGCAGCCGCAAGCAGAGGCTCGGAGGAAGGCGAACAGCCCGAGGCAGGCGGCTTCTCAGAGAAGCTGACATAACTCCATCGCTACATTGCTTGCTCCCAGCTTTAAGCAGCACCCGGAGCCCCACGGAGCGAGACATGGGAGAGGCAGCGTCCAGCCTGGCTCGTGGCTCCAGCGAGGACTCGCACCCTACATCGCAGCTGCAAGCTGTGCTTGTTCAACAGCTTTGTTGAATTTTTGTGAATACTCAAATGCTGCAAACTACTGGGGTGCAAAAGGGGGCACGTTCACCCTTTGCAGTCAGAAGGGCTAAAGTCCAGGGAAAAACTGGCCCAGAAAAATAAAAGCAGCTTTTCTTAGGAGCTTACTGGGAGAGGGGACCCTGTTGCCAAGGTGGGCACTCAAACTTTGAGGAAGAGAGTGGGGAGCGGGATGGATGGAGGAGCGGCAAGCCTGCTGTTAGAAACTGGGCAGGCGGGAAGTGCCCCCCGGGCACGGTACCGGCTCGCATCCTGCAGGGAGCGATGGCAGGGTGCTGCTGTAGCGGGGGCACACGTCCCCTCAGCAGGGTGGCTCCGGGGGCACGGGGGACAAGGACCACATGATGCCTGGGCAGCGAGGAGCACAACCTGTCCTAAACATCTCTGGGAGTTTCCAGCCCCGGTTCATTCGCATTTCACGTGCCTCCCTCGCACGATGGGCAGGAAGATGTTGGAGAGGCAGAGTGTGTCTCCTACCAAAACTCAGGGCAAAGCTCTGGATGAGGCACAGGGAACCTGCCTGCCAGTCACGAAGGGACGAGCCTTCCCCAGGCTGCTGCTGGACGGCGTGTCTCTGGTGAAGGCCCCCTCCTGGGGTCCTGCTCCTGGGCAGATGTGAGGTCCGCTCAGCCCAGTCCCAGGCAGCTCATCCATGCAGTTCTCTTATCTATTTATCACAGGAACACAAAGACCAGCACCTCCACTCACCCCCACACCGCCTTGTTTGTACATGACAGCATAGATTTTGTTTACTGCTCAGATTACTTTACTCTTTTTTTCTCTCTAAAATCTGGGCCATTTATTTGAAATAAAACCAGTGATTTAACAGGGGGAAAAAACCCAACCCTTACGGTATTGCATTTCAAAACATTTTGGTTATTTGAACATTTCTGTCACTTCCAGCGGGGTAAGAACTGCTGGAATTTAACTCTCACTCACAAATGGTTTTATTTCTCTCCTCACATCACAGCTGTATTTCTTAGCAAATTTGGCATCGGGGAAGTAAAACCTGTCAAGCTCTATCTAACACTCTCCAATCCCGAAACTCCTGCGGGGTGGCCTGCCGGGATGGGGTGGGCACCCACCACCTCTGCAGGGAGAGGCGGACCCCGGCTGGCATCCCACGCAGGCGGCAGCATCTCTGCTCCCAGCCGGCACGGCTCAGCCTCCTCGGAAAGAGGGTGCCGGGATGAATAACCCCGGCCAGCCCGCGCCGTGCCCCGCGGCACGGCCGGTATCCCCAAGAGCGGGGGTTTATCATCTCCTCTGATACCTTCCCTCGGAAGGGTGGCTTAGTGCAAAGCGGCATCCAGATTTGGGATTAGGGGAGGGACAGAAAGGTCAGCCCGGCTCAATGGCGATCAGCTGACAAGGACCTGTAGAGCCCATTGTTTGCTCTGCATTAACGATCCCGCCGCCGAGCCAAGATTCCCTCGAACCACTTGAGAAATGAAAGGACAAACACGCCACGCTGGAGATTAAAGCCCTGGATCCCTACACCTGCGTGCAAGGCAGCGATGCCGTGCCGGCCCGTGGGCATCACGGACGGGGCCATCATTGGCTCTGTCTGTCACCAGGACAAGAGGGAAGCGAGAGCGAAGGAGGATCGACTGCAGGAAGGAAAAATGAGAACGAAGTCTGACAAAAATGTGCTGGCGGAGGGAAGGCAGAGATGGCAGCAGGGGTGCTGACATTTCCTCTGGAGGAAAACAGAAACACATCACGGAGGTTATTTTAATGTGGAGCATCTGAGGAGCATCTTGAACCCACCTTCCTGAGCGCGCGTGGCTGACGCCTGCCCCACCGCCGGACCTGCCGGAGCACACGGGGACGTGAGATGGAGGGGGTCATCACGGGGGGGCTCCCGCAAGGCTGAGCCCACAGGGCTGCCCCAGCTTTATGCCTTGCAACTCTACAGGGGGCTGCCGGGGCTGCACGGCCCGTTTTGGTCTGCTGCTGCTGGGAACAATTCCCAGCCAACAACATTCTTCCTGGAGCTGTATTGACACGACATCAAAAATTTGTCCCGAGCACAGGGTGAGGACTTCTTTCAAATACGTCGTTTTGATTTCAGCCCGTCGCCTGAGCTTCACTTGCTTGCATCTTCCCACCTCTCTTTCCAGATTTCCCGTAAAAGCTTCATTTAGATTGAAAATGATATTTTCAGCACGTTAATTAAGTACTAATTGCTGATTAGAAACATATTTACCAAGGTCTAACAACTATGTAACAAGTGATGTCTTACTACACCCTCATTCCCCCGGATTTAGACCTGCGGAAAGATTGTTCTAATAAGCAATTGGCATTTGGGTAATGTGCAGTTAGCAAGCCACGGAGCCGCTCTCCCAAATGGGAGAAGACAGCTATTTATGTTAATGAGATGCCAGCTGATTATTAGAAACACATTGATACAGGTTTGGGCTGTGGTGTAACTGATACATATCTACTGTGTTCAGTAGCTGTGAAACCTCAATCAATATGTTTCTCATAATCAGCCTGCATCTCATGCACATAAATAATATCCTTGATGCAGAGAAGAGCTCCAGTTCCCAGAAGTTAATAAGAAATCCCCACTTCCCACCCCTCGCTCCCCTCCTCGCCGCAGATGTAACACCAGGATGGGGCTTTGCTGCTCGCCCCACCGCCCACGTCTGGGTTCCAGGGCCCCCACGGAGACCTGTGGCCACATCCAGCGTCCTCCAGAGGAGAGGTCGGGACTGCTTAGGTTTCCCGGGTTCAATATTCAATGAACCCCTCACATCATTGTTATTTTTAGGTCTGAGAGCCAAAGGGCTCTTAAGACAGCTTAGCTGGAGGATGTCCATCTCTCCTGACCTTCAGCGATGCCTATCAAAGGTTTTCCATGGTGCAGAAGGCAGGGACGTGTCCAGCGCCTCGGTGGTGGAGAAATGGGGAGCTGACGGCTGCGAGGAGGGTCCCCACAGGGCAGGGGGACAGCCTGGGCTGGGACACGGCTGAGCCTCGTGAACATGTAGCAGCATCCCCCTTGGCCGCAGCTTTCCTCCTCTCCTGGCCAGGACTGCTCCGCCACCTCCACCCTGGGGCTGCCCCTCCACTGCTCCCGCGATGCGGGCGATGCTCCTGCTTCCCTGGCCCTGCTGTAGCAGCCTTTCTGTTTTACTCTGTGCTGCAGCTGGTAAGTGTCCGGGGAAAACCTCGCCGCTGCACAGACATGCGGAGTGGAGAAGGAGACCCCAAGAGATGGAGAGTCTGCCACCTTCCTCCATCCAGAAGGGAACATCCTTCACTAATATTCCCACCGTGACCTTGTCCAGGCTCAGCCTCTGCTCAGTGCTTCCATTACGCTTTCCTCCACTAGATAAATAGACTTTCAGTATCCCCTCTAATCTCCCTAAACCCACGCCGATGCACTAACACAGGCTTGCACAACAAAGGCATTTTTGTCTGCCATTTTTGTGGCTCTTTTCTGGACCCTTTCCATTTTTCAGCGGTTTTTAAAAACACAGGCAGCAGAACCGGAGGCAACACGCAGGATTGGGCCCACGCAAACACCACGTCCAAACGGCCAGTGCCCCCTCCGGCCCCCCAGCAGCTCCCCATGCCGCAGCCGCCTCCGGGCAGCTCCTGCTCGGATCCCTCCTCTGCCTCATCCCCACTGTTCTCCATCGCCCGGCCTCTGTTCCCACCCGAGAGGTTCAACGTGCAATGGAGCGGCGGGTGGCACAAATAGGTGGGGGTTTTCAAAAGGACCCCCACCTCCTCGCCAGCCCCTGGCGCAGCTGGCCAGGTCCAGGCGCTCCCCAGCACCTCGGCCACATCCTGCCACGCCGGCCAGACACCCGTGGGTCACATCTGCACAGCCACCTTTGCAACCGAAAGTCTAATCTCATTACAGAGCAAAATCAGGTTTGTTTGGCAAGATCTATTTCCATAAAGCCATGCTGACTGACACTAATTCCTCCTCAATTAAATCCCGTATCATTTTTTTCCCCCTCTTCTGCTGAGGCCAGGTCGCCCCTTTTCCTCTTTGCGTGGACAGAGGATGCAGCGCTCGCCCCGGACCCCGTCCCCAGTGCTGCCAGCGATGGAAAGGGGCTCTCCCCATGCGCGGGAGCCTCAGCTCTCGTGGGGCCGAGACCAAGCTGCTCCAAAACATTTGTTTTCTAGGACGTGCGGCAATCCTCGGTGGCTGCCATCGGACCGAGGCGCGCCTCGGCAGCCTTGCATGACAGCAGAGCATCGTCCCACCGCTCCAAGGGAGCGCAGAGATGCTGACTGAGCACTTCTGCCCTCCTCGTGCCACTGCCCGCACCGTCGCTGCTGTTAGCTAGTAATGAGCCTCTGTTACTGCCGCAGCACTCCCTCTGCCTAATATTGTTAACTACTACTTAGCGTCCACAGCCCAGCCAGCCACAGATTTCTCCTTCATGCCTTTACCTTCCCTCCCCAATTTCTAAACTTCAAAGTCTCCGTTCTATCTCCGTTATTATCAATTCCCCATCTCCCCTGTTGGCTGTTTCCTGTTCCTGGAGCTTTGTGCTCAGTTCCAATCTTCATTAAAAAAAAAAATAAAACAGATGGACGTTTGACCAAAATTATTGACGTAAGAAATAGCAGCTTTTTGGCCAATTCACAAATTTTGATTAAAGACTTTCCTGTTTTCATTCTCACTTTTCTGCCTGGTTTTTCCTCCACAGTGATTCTCAGCCACCTTGGGGACATCAGCCTTTCCAAAGCAACAAATACTTGTCTTCGTTAGCAATATACTTTGTTTAGCCTCATTGCATGCCATTTAGTCACAGCAGCTAAATCTTTAGGCAATGCTAACTTCTCTGCCAGAATTTAATTCTCAAAAAAAGTCCAGATGGCAATAACTCTTCCCCGGGTAACATACCCTTTGCTCACCGCGACAGGTACATGTGCAGAAGCAGGAGGGCTTGCGGGGACCGGGACAGGGGACAAGGGAGAGGACATCTGGGTGCAGCTGCAAGGCCAAGCTGTGAGCAGGCTTCTCCAGAAGTCAGTGCCGTTTATCTGCCCTGTGCAATTAGCTAACGAGGACCAGAGTGGGAAACACCGGGCTCGGCTCTGCACCAGCGGTTTCTCCTCCTTGCTTCCCGGATGCCTCCAGCCGCCCCCCTGCCCGGGCAGCCCCCCGGTGCCCCAGCAAGCGCCAAGGGACGACGCCAAAGGGGCTGGTACAAGCGTGACAGGATGGACAGACAGGAGAGATGCAGATGAGGATGAAGTCAGGTAGAAAGAGGAGATAAAAAAGACACTTGGGGGGGGGGAATCAGAAGGTATGAGAGCAAAGCAGCGGGGATGACGCAGGGCGCTCAGCCCGCACCTCGTGAATGCCAGAGAGGGGCAGGGAGGGAATTGTTTTATTATTATTTTTTCTTTCAGCTTTCTTCCTTCCTTTAATCTTTGATCAGGAAACAAGCTGATTTTAATTAAAAAGCCCTCCAATTAATGCTGCCGTGGAGTTTTCATTTCCTGGGCTTCGGTAATTTGCAAGCCCAGGTTATGGAGGCTTTGTGTCCCCTCTTGTTAAATAAGTAACAACAACCAGAATAAATCACGAAGACGAGCGGGCGCTGTCTGCGGGGCGGCGCGGGGGGGGCGGCCGTGCTGGGGGGAGCCCCTCGGCCCCGCGCCGGGGGCCGGGCGCTGCACAGGGGCAGGCGCGGGGGGGCTGCGGAGGGGATCGCTCTTGGCATGGCCTGAGGTCGCAGCCACACTTGGCACCGCCATGCAAAAGAGCTGCACGCCTTCGACGTGCTTTGCAGGCGTGAAAGGGCCCAGCCTTGCCCGCAGCCAAGGCAGCGGTTTCCCAACGGCTCCAGGGGAACGTGCCCACCGTTCATTAATTTCCCCCTCCCTGCCCAGGAGAGAGAAGCAGCAGGAATCATCCGGGCTTCAGCCAGGCTTTGGGGCTCCAGCACTTCCCTGGGGAGCGGCCGTCGTGCCCTCTTTGCTGACCACCCAGATGGCAAAGCTGAACCTCAAATATTTTGGACCATCATAGATACAGCGCAGGACGACGGCGTGCAGTGACTCCCGGGCAGGAGCGTGGGTGAGTCCTCCTTTTCCCTGGGATGCTCGGAGCCATGGAGGTGGCAGAGGAGTGAGCGCAGGCTGAGCTGTGTGGGCATCGGCGGAGTGGCCGGCGAGGACCCGGAGCTGCCGAGGAGCCGGGAGGGAGGCAGGACCCCCAGACACCCCCTCCGCCAGCGCCGTTCCCCTGCACACACCGACGGGCACGCTCCCTATCTCTCACACACATACACACAGCTGTACGTGTATGAAAGCCCCAGGAAAAAAAAGGAAAAAAAAGATTGTAAAAAGCCTTTATTATCCTCAATCCCATCTATTGTTAATGTGATCGTGAGTAGGGAGTGTTTGGAGAATTCATTTGTGATAAATATTTATGCCCTGTGTTTTTGGGCTGTTATCTGCAAAGTGTAGCTGTTTGATCTGATGTAGTGCTTTTTTTAGGTCATTTACATTCCCTTTCGTAGGAGCCCTTGTCCGATAGCAGCTATCACATAATTATGTTTCTTTTGCTTATCCCTAATCCTGTCAAACCACCTACTTATCTCTAATTTCCTGTCCATTACCCTTATTGTTTGAGCTTAGATCTCTAATGCAGGACAGAGACGCCTTCGGAGACGCTGCGGGGTGCAGGGGCATCTCAATATTGCCAGCTGCACCGGTGCAGTCCTCGGCCCTCGCTGTGCAGCGCCTGGACTGCCCCGGGGCACCGCGGGAGCCCCGAACCCCAGCGTGGGGGCTGGCGGGGGCTACCGGCACGGGGCCAAAGCTTGCAATGATGCACGGCGGGGTCCTGCGCTATCCTGGACATCCACACGCCTCGGGGGGCTGCAGGGAGGTGATATGCACACCCCAGAGGCAGCAATGCCTGGTAAGGAGCGGGATGATCCGCTTGCTGGGCGATGCCACTCAACAAGGAGCACAGGTCCCAGGCAATCGCCTGCCCCGGGGCTTAGCAGCACCCAGCAAGGCAGCAAAGACACCCTGCATGGCTGTGTCAGGGATGACAGACACCCTTGGAGGCGAGAGCTTGCACTCCTCTCGGAGCCACCGGGACTGATCACATCCCAGTGTCTCCAAGGCAACCTCGCATTTGGATGAGAGAGGCAGGAGCCAGGGCACTGCACGGCGAGGGTGTCACCTCGCACAGCCCGGCCAGCCCCGGCTCCCTGCCCAGACCCTCCTGCCAGCCTTCTGAGAGCAGCGTGTTGGAGGGGACCCTTCGCTGTGGTGGCCACTCGGGTTGGCTGCTCTTCAGCGGCGCCTCCAGGTACGTCGTGCTGTGGGTCTGATAAATATTAAACACTGTGTCTCCCACAGCGTCGATCGTGTGTCCTTCACCTCCCAGAAAGGGGAGACTGCTTGGAAGCATGCTTCCCATATTTACTGCTCCAGGAAGAGCTTCTCAGATGGCCCAGCGTTCGTGTCGGTCTGCGTCAGCCCCAGCTGGAGGACAAGCAGTGCTCCTCTCTGACATTGGGATGCTGTCCTCTTTACGTGCAACGAGGCAGAGGTAGTCAGGACGATAAAGTTCAGGCTCCGAAATCCAGATTTCCAAGTCACTGTGCAGAGCATCAGAAGGTGAGACATGGTCAGACAAACTCAATGGCTCCCTTGGATGTGACCTGGACTCTCAGCTCTGCTCCATCAGCTCCGTATTGCTGGGAGCAGGGAGCTCACCGCTCCGGCAGTGACTGCTGCTGCCACGTCATTAGTATTTGGAGCACATCCTCCCCCCATTAGTGCTGGCACACAGGACAGAGCCATTTGTCTCTCCCATCCTCTTCTGCTGTTTGCCATCGCTTCCCTCCGCTCTGTGAGCTTGGATGCGATGCCTGGTCCCCCCTTGCTAGAGCTCCATCCTGCAGTCACCGGTGGGAGATGTCTCCGCACCAGCTGGCCACCCCACTCGCTGCCACGGGCGGCTGCAGAGGTCGAAAGGAGAAGCCACTCGGGAGGGAGGGACGCAGGCTCACCCAGCACAGGGCCCTCGGCGGCTCATCCAGACACAGTTCAGACGCGAGGCAGTCCTCAGCTTCAGGTGGCTGCAAGCTGCAAGCGCGTCTCTCTCTGCACAGCGTGTTTGTCTGCTTCTTCCCCCGAGCATCCACTAATGGCCACGCCACGGTGGGACAGAAGGACACGTCCTCCGAGAGATATTCCGTTCCTCGGGGACAGCACACACAGGACTTGCAGACCGGGCAGGAATGCAACAGGGCCTGGATTGAAAAATCCAGTTGCTGTTTCTCTTCCTATCAAGGAGAACCAGAAACCCAAATCTGAACGCTGGAATCCCAGAGCTGTCTGAAATTCAAGGCTGAGGTTTGCACTTCAGTCCCTGAGGCTCAAGGTCACCTCTGGCCCAGAACGAGGAGGGCTTCTCAGTGCTGGGAGAGGCAAGGATGCTCTTCAGGAGGGGCTGGGGGCCCCAGGACAGCTGTAGATGAGAGCATGAGTGCAATATCCCACCAGGGCCAGCTGACCCCCGGTTCTGGGCGTCTCTGGTGTCAGGCCCCCAACCTGCAGCAGCCCAAACGGTGCTGACTTTCAGAGCATGGGTGCTTCACCAGATACGAAAAGTCTCCTCGGCCTGTGCCCCTGTACGACACGATACCCTTCTCACTTCTGACAGTGCATCTTAATCACACGCGGTTCATTTCTTAAACATAACTATTTACAGTGGCTTTCTGGTAGAGGAGCACCAGCTTTGTACCCACCACGACGGGTGGCAGAGCATCCCGCCCTCAAGCGCAGCCGGGCTGTGGCTAAGACCCAGTGCCACCGACCATGGGTTTTATACTGGAGTTTTAGTCCAAATAAAGAGCGCGCTGTTGGGGAATCTCTGTCTGCCACGGATGCCTCTGCCTGAGTGCAAATAAACCGCTCCGCCGTCTGACGAAGAGCGCGCATCACCTCCGCCGAAGGAACCGTAGGTGGCATGCAAGGCCGGGCTGCGGGACGGCTCTCCCCAGCTCCGCTCGCAGACCGCCGCTGCCTGCGTTGCAATTCTGGTTTGCCTCCGAACATCAGCAGCGCCCGTGTTTACGGGAGAGCGCTGCTGCCTGCTCGCTGCCTGCTGCCCCCCACTGTGGCTCCCCAGGAACGGCACCCTGCTGCCGGCAGCACCCCCTGATCGGCAGGACCAGGAATAAAAGGTTTCCTGTGGTTTGGGATCGGGTATGGGAAAGGATTGCCTTAACCCTTTTTTCCCACCGGGCATGGGTTCTGCTGCGTTTCGCATCTCTCCTTCAGCTCTCCGGATCCTGCTGCCTCTCTGTAAACCAGAGATGGAAACTGCAGGTCAGGCAGGGACAGGGGCCTGATCCTGCACCGGCAGCTCAGCTCTGCATCGCTGCTGCTTCCCTGCTCCGCTGGCTGCCGCCGCGGGAATCTTCTGTTGGCTGTGGGGTACCCGGTGCCGGCGGGGCAGAGGAGTTTGTAGCCCAGCGAGAAGCACCAAACCGGCATACCCTGACCCACGAGGCAGAAGGGGCAGCAACACCAACCTGGGCTGCAGCGTTGGCTCAGGACCAGACGGTTTCCTTCTGCCCCAGATTGCCATGGACGGGGCACTGCAGGAGGGCACAGGGCGGATTTCACCCAGAGAGGTTCGTCTGGCTCCAGGGCCAGCGGCCGCGGAGGGCAGGGAGGGAGCTCAGCACCGTCACATCGACCACCCCTCACTTTGGCTTCGGAAGCGCTCAGGCGCTGCCGGCTCCGAGCCCGGCGGTGTTTTTCAGGGCTTTCAAGTCTGACTCACGCTGGCTCCCCTTGATGCCGGGCTTCTGACGCACGCACGGTTTGCGGAGAACAGCGGCTCAGTAATTAGCAGAACCGGCTGGCCACAAGTGGAGAGCCGATACTGCGCGTCGTCACCAGCCCGAGCCCTCAGCATCTGAAGGGAGAGCTTCGTCTGCAGGACTTTGATTACCGAAGTGACACTGAAAGACAGCAGATCCCCATGTCCTCCAGCCCAGACATCCCTCCCAAAGGAGGAACTCCGATATGAAAGGCTGCATTTATTTTTTTATTACAAAAAATGTGTATAGGAGCTGGGTACTTGTCCCCGACACGGCTATTCTCAAAGGGAAAGTTGTGACTTTCCCCTTCCCTGCGTTTGCATGTCAGGTGCTGGCAGCACCCGAATCGGCTGTGACGAGACCTGATGGGGACACGTCCCGCGCTGGGGACAAGCTAGAGGCTGAGCCGCAGCCTGCAAAGCAGGACTGCACGGGGCTGTGCTGAACGGCTATTTTGGGATCACTTAAAAAACAAAAAGCCAGCTCGACTCCATAGCAAGAACTTGAATGAAAGCAATGCAAGGCGAGATGCAGCAAAGCCATGGCTTTTTTTAATCCTTCCTTGGTTTTATTTCCCTCCTCCCGGGACTGGCAGGGATGGGGCACACCTTGTTATTAACAAGGCCGCTGTTCCCATGCGGCTGCCCCAGCTGGAAATCTGATATCCTGCAAGTCTCACACCGCAGCCAGCTCCCAATAAATGCCTGTAAGACACGGGTCACGGTATAGGAACTGACACAGCAAAGCAACGCAGGCCTCTGTTCAGCCCAGTGAGCAGGACCAAATCTAATCTAAGCGAGAGGGACCACAGCAAGGGGACCTGCATGGTGAAGAATTTATTTTCTGTGCCCGTCAGGATCACTAACTTAGTACCCCCAAACTCGGCACCTGGCTGGTCCCAGCCTGCCTGAAGATGGGCAGACCTGCGCGCTTTTATCCCTCCTAACATCTGCTAAACAACTCCATAGCCTCTACCCACACAAGCAGCGAGGCTCTCCCATAAAAACCACGGCAGAGCGTGTCCCTAGCACCTGGAGGATGGAGCTGCCAGCCGAGCCCTGCCAAGTCCGGTGAGGAAAACAGCAGGAGGAGTTCAAAGGGTGCCCTGAAGAGCCGCAGCGCGGAGCACAGCCCCGTCTCGCCAGGCGAAACACCCTCAGCGCTGCCTTCAGCATCCTCTGCGGCGCAGGAGTCACCCTCCCGCGTGACCGAGACTTGGCAAGGCTGAAACCGAGCCCTTCCCCTCGCCCTTCCTAAAATCCGCTGCTTCCTGCCCGGGTTTTTTCCCAGCTATTTATAGAGCAGGGCTGACAAGGTGCCCCTGCTAAGAGCCTTCCCCTGGGAAAACAGCCGCCTCCGTGCACGCTTGCCAAAGCGCATCGGCAAGGCGTGTGGCTGCCCCGGCTCTCCCAGCGCCGCTGCCCACCCCTGCCCGTGCGTGTGAAGGGCAGCACGCCAGCCCCCGGCACTGCCCGCCCCGGCACTGCCCGCCCCGCGCTCGTCCCAGCCTTTGCACCCTTCAAGACTGGACCCAGTTCCAAACTTGCGGCAGAGGCTTGGGCAAGGCAGGTGCCACCAGGCTTTTGGACTTTCGGTGGTGAAACGTTGCTCAATGTGTCTGACCCTTCGGCACTTTACAAAGCTGGGTGAGAATCATCCCTGTCTCGTGGCGAGGGCAGAAGTCACCCAGCACGTGAGGGCAGGCACGTCCCTGCCGTCCGCCCGGCTGCCGGTGCCCGGCCGCCCCTGGGAAGGATGCAGCCGCTGCTCCTCTTTTGGGGATGCTGCTCCGTTCCCCTCCGCTCCCCTCCCCACCCAGCTCCGGCTTCCCTGGCAGCCCCGTCTGCTCTCCTCTGGCAAAGGCTTCCTTGGAGCTGGCCAAAGCGGATTTCTTACCATGAGCAGCAACTCCCCTCGATGCCTTTGCCGTGCCTCTTGCCCTGCTGCAGCCCCTGCCCGCTGCCTGCCCCTCCCCAGCCGCAGGCACAGTCCCTGCAGCAGGGATGGGACAGGTTGCTTGTCCCACCCTGCCCGGACCCGAAGGTGTTGCCCCCAGGGGCCCTTGGAGCATCTCCATGAAGTCAGGCAGGGGCCTGGCGGGGATCTCCAGGAGGGATGCAGACCCCTCGGCTCAGGTCCCAGCTGCGGAGGGGAAGGTCTCCATGTGTCGGGGCCGAATGTTTTCTCCCCGTGAGAGGAAAGCACGATGTCTGGATGAAGACGGGGATTAAGAGGGGATTCACTGCCTGTGCTGTACCTGGTCCGAGTAACAGACACCGTTCCCCAGAGCTGTCAATCTGGTACCTTTCACCAGCACTAAAACTCAATTAGTTAAAACAACAACAACAACTGTGGCTCCAGACAGCTTGTGCCTAACACATTTGATCCCTTTTATTACTCAGCACTGCTCAAAACCCAGCCAGCAACATCCTAGCTGACTCCCACTAGTTTCCCCGTTTTATTCTACCAGGATTAAGTCAACCCTACAGTCTCCAGCTGTTTTGTGGTTGGGCCTGGATACATCTTTATACTCAAGCTACATTATTAAGTGGATTGTGGCCAAATTGACAGAGCTGCTTCAGGGAGGACAAGGCCATTTAGGTCAATGATGGTCCTGCCAGCTGGAGAGACACTCGGGACTCATGATTTGCTAGCAAAGCTCTGGACTGTTGTCTTAGCCTCACTTGATGTCCCAGAGGGGGCTTCTGTGAAAGCCTTGACTCTAGCAGGAATGTTTGATTTCTTGGCAGAGAGATGTAACAATCTGTCTTGGAGTATTGCAGGAAGATTTCATGTTCGGCGCAGTTTGTCCATAGCATCACTTCATCGTCTGATGCATAATCCGCTCTTTGGCCTTCTCTGAATGGAGTCTCCGCTGGACGCTGGCAGCCCCCGCTGCCCCTGGCAGCTGGACAGCAGTTAAATCTGAAGACAAGAGCCGTATCCTTCAGCTCACGTGAGCTCACGCTGTTTGGAAACCAGGCGGTCGTGTTGCAACGCGCGGTGATGCCACGCTCCGAGCCCAGCTCTTCTTCCCACCAGGCTGCCGAAGGTGTGAGGACACGTGCTGCACTGCGGTGCGATGAGATGCGAGGCGACGCGACGCGACGCGATGCTCGCCCATCAGGCATGCCGATGTGTGCTGCGGGGGTGCTCGGGGAGCGCAGCCCCGGTGGGAGAGCCGGCAGCCTGCCTGGAGCGCGGTTTTGCCTGAGCCAAATGGGATGACTCAGGAGGAGAGTTAACTAAACAAACGAGATCCCGGTTTGCTCCCAGGTTAAAACACCCTTTGTGTTGTTAATGAATAGCAGCAGAAGGGTCACGCAAAGAAAGGGATGAAAGCTCCATCCATCAGTTCATTGGAAACAAGACTGACTGCGTGATTTATGAAACTCCCCCAACACAGGGGGTTGGTATGGGGCTCGCTCTTCTTCTCAGAAGCAAGCAGCATCTAGATGCAGGGTTGAAGTGAGCGAGCGATAACAGGTCACCGTTTGCTGCTGGTATGTGCTGGAGGGCGGGAGAAGACTCCCAGCCTGCGCATCGCCTGGGTGGCAGCAGCTGGTCTCCCCTGGCACCCTGAGGACCTGCCTGTGCCGAAACAACTCCTCGTGATCAACTCCTGGCATGGCGGCTCTTGTTCTGGAGTAAGAGCAGCTTATTTTGAAACGGCTAAATTCACGGGTGGAAGTGGATAATGCTTAATGTGGGCAGTCCCCCCCAACCCGGAGCAAGAACATCCCCACTGGGAGTTAACTGCACAACAGCTATTCGTCGTCGGGAGTCATCCCGCAGGAATCTCACGTCCTACCTAAGCACAATTTAGCTTCCCTGTGCAGGCACGTCCTAATGTCTCCTGGCCTCTTCCAGAGCTGCCGCTCGCCCGGTGGTGCTGGCAGCCAGGCAGGGTGAAGGCAGCGGCAAAGAGCCCTTCCCGGCAGCGAGGGAGGCTGATGTGCATTCACCTTTGGAAAGCTGCAAAGCTGATTCTCCTGCAGTACAATAACACCACTTCCATGTGTGACTCATATCTTTTCCCCCTGCCTTGGTCTTGTAGTTTTTCTAATTACTGCGAGCTTTGCAACTGTGAACATGTAATGTTCCAGAAATGTGTGTGTGATTCACCTAACGCAGGGAGCGGACTTCCAGCCAAAAGGGACTCGGAGATTTTTCTGGCATCAGCCTGCGACCTGGACAGCAGCCAGAAAAACTCACCAAGGTCATTTCTTTCTTTCTCTTCTTCCCTGTGCTCCTTTCTTTCCCTCAGCCCCTCCACTCCCTCCCCTCTTTCCTCCAAACAAGACTCAGGCAGCACCTTGTTTATTACTCATCAGCATTCCCTCTATAAAATCTCCCCAGAAATGCATACCACGCCGCAGCTGCGCTTCTGCCAGCGGCTCGCTCCAGCCCCTTCATGCGTGGCCCCCCGAGAGCCCCCCCCCGGCCTGGGGCCACCGGCGCAGCCACGGCCGGGGCTTCGGCTGGGACACACCGATCTTCCCTGGGACACGGTCAGATGTTCCCGTGTGATTTAGGAACTTCGTTTCCAAAGGGATTTATGCACTATGTTGCTTAGAAACTCCTATAAGAGTTGTGTGTGTGTCCGTCCATCCGTGCGTGTCCGTCCGTCCATCCCCCAGCTCTCACCACCCAGCTGCAGCAGCAGAGGCAAGCAGGGGGTACACCAGGGTGGGAGCCTGGCCCCCCCAGCCCACGGCTTGCCCACCTCGCTCCCGCACCCGGCCCAGCGGTGGCAATGGTGGGAGAGGCGAGGGAAGAAGCTCGTGCAGACGCAGCCTGCGGGCTCCTGTTGTGCACGGAAATAATCTGGCATCCTGCGAATTTTTATGAAAGCAGCAGCAGCAGCAGCGTTTGCGGCCGTTATCAGCTGTAACAGGTTAGCGTTAGACACAACAGCGTCTGCCAAAGGGAAGGGAGGAGGGCGACCAAAGCGCATCATTTGTCAATGCCTTGTTTCAGCCCAACGGGGCGGCGGGGTCCCGGAGGAGTGCTTCTCCTCACCCCGCATCCCCTCCGAGGAAAGGGCAGGATGCTCCCACCGCTCGTCTGTGTTCACGCAAGCTCCCCAAAGCGCCCGCGCAGCCGGAGGGTGCGGGGGGCCGGAGCCGGCTGCTCCCTGCATGTAGCTGGCAGGGACTGAGGAGCTGCTGGGGCACCTCCGCCAGCGTAAAGCTCCCATTTGCACAGTGACCGCAGCCCCTTGTCCTGCAGAGAGTGACCTGACGGTACAGACGGAGAAGATGAGGAGGCACCGGCCGGCAGAAACCTCACCTCAGACCTCCAGCCACCAGAGGTGGCACAGGCATGTGTCCCCCACCTTATACGAGGCTGGAGGGGTGGTGGGTCAACCAGTAAGCCCAACGGCTCTGGGGTATTTTCCCACTAAAGAACAGGCCACCTGCCTGCATCTGCACCGCACACAGCCATTTTGGAACAGCCACCAGAGCTTGGGAGTCCCAGCACACCCCAGCCTGGGAGATGTTCATGTGACTCAGAGACACCCACCCGATGGTCTCATCCGGGCTGGGGAGGACGAGCGATGGTGTTGCGGGGGTAGCTGGGATCGTTACACGCAATTTTGTGTCTCCTTCTGGCTGCATTACAAGCTTACATCTCCCCTACCAGCCAGCCCTCGCACCGCTCTGTGTCTTTCCACCCAGCACTGGCAGCTCTTCCCCGCGGTGCCTCCCCCGTGCCTTCCCTTCCCTCCCACCTTCCCATCCCACTCTCCCTCCCCGTGCAAGCCACGAGCACTGAGACTCATCCCCTCCGCTGCGCCAACTCTTCTCCTGCCGCAGGACTCTCAGCAGAGGTGATTTATCTGCAGGAGCTGCTAATCCCAGAGGCGCTCGGACCCGAAGCCATCCGGGGAAGGGCGGCTCTCCCCCAGCGTTGTGGGAACAGCCCTGATTACCTGCAACCTGCAAAGATGCCCCAGGGCAGATGCCCCTCAGCAGCACCCACCATTACCCTGGAAGTCCCAGAGAGCAGACGTGAGGGGCTTTCAGCTGCTTTCTTCACGTAGTCAGTAGCTGGCAGAAACAGGGTTCAGCTCTTCAGCGGAGGAGGGCACACACAGGTCTGAGGGCAATGCCGGGGCTGCCTTGCCTGCAGTCTCTGGAGAGAGCCTTTCATTCTGGGCAGGATGACGGTGCCTTGGGAGGAGAGGAGTCACAGGCACTAAGCCTCCAGGAAAGCCTTTCAGACCCCAAACATTGGCTCTCCCTCTTCCCAGCGCTCTCCTGCCTTCTCCCCTGCTTTGCACACAGATGATGCTCTCACGGTGCTCTATCAGCTTTCTCTGATCAAGCCACCCAGGCCCCTGCCAAGAGTCGGGGTTCATTAGCCTGATTGCACTGGCCAGGACATTGAGAAGCAGGATGGGACACACCAAAGGACACCACCACGAAGTTACAGGGGGTTGCACGGTCAGGCGTGATGCTTTTCCATCACGTAACACTGTATCCTGGGCTAGGCTAAGGGGAGGATTACGGCCCCCAGACCTTCCCTCCCAAAGCAGCTGGGCAGCATCATCTCCCCCCACGTCCTGCAGTGCTGAGGTGACAATTTTGCAGAAAATCACTGCATTTTGCAACACGTGCGCTTTCGGCCGGGCGGTGTGTGTCAGTGGGTAAGCGCACTGCGGCGTGAGCACAAGGGATACTTTGGACCTCTCCCCTAACGGCATTTTTCCGAATTCTTCATCTCTGAGATCACAGATCAAGGCAGAGTTTAAAGCAGTGGCCAGATCACTCTTTCACAGACCTAGAACAAATACACTAAAAGCTTCCCCTGTGTGTGCACAGATTAAGTCGTTAATGAATATTTTTGCTAAACATCAGAAATCTGGCTGGCTTTGGAGCAGAGCTCAGCCAAGACGTTGGAGATTTGGCTGAAAAGATTCGACAGCAACCAGCAACAGAGCCGGGGGCCTCCGCTTGCTGGAAGGACACACTGGTTAGTCCTGCAAAACTGCTCCGGCTCTGGGGCCGCCGGTACCTGACTACACAGGGGCAGGGGGAAAGCTTCGGCTCCCATCCGCTGTCCTGCCCCGGCACAGCCAGGAGCATGCCGGGGACAGCGGCATCCCATCTGCAGGCAGGGCTGCCTCCTCCAGAGAAAAGGGGGAGAACCTGCATGGATGCTCAGCCGAAGGGCAGATACCAGCCAGACACAGGCTCCCGCTCAGTCGTATGGAGAAAGGAAGGATTCAGGTCATTCCACCCCTGGCAGGTGATCCGAAGGCTGGGCTGCGATGAGGAGCTGTGAAGCATCCGTGGTGCTCCGGGTACACCTTTACCGCATGGTCCACCTACACGCCCAGTGCCAGAGCAATCTTCCTGCAGCGCCGTGGCACTTCACCAGCCTGATCCTACACCTGCCTTTCCAGAAGAATTAATTAGTCCAGGGCAGCCTCGCACTAATGAGGCCAGGGTGGCTGGGATTCTGCACTAGCCGGTTCGGGCAGCCAGCGCTGGCCGGGCGCTCGCCGTCTGCCCTGCCCTGCGCCCCGAAGAGCCGCTCCGAGGAGCAGCACGGCTGCACGAGGATGCCAGTCACAGGCTTCGCTGTTGTTGCCTGCAAACTGAGGGATTTACATTTGATTTGCGTCTAATTTCTCAGTTAGCAAGCAGACAGCAGCGAGGACTCCTGAGCTGTTTACTGAAATGGGTATAAGAAGACGTGTGCTTTCAGTGTGACTGCCCGCACGCACGCCATGCAAAAGCAAGTTTAAGCTATTTTACAGAGAAGGCAGAAGGCAATTTGTGAGGTTCTGCAAATCACTGGGACTGCAAACTATCGTTGGAAAACATTTGGATATCCAGTGAGCGTGTGCGCACACGTGAGTGTGTGTGTGTGTGCATGCACGAGTGAGCCCTGTGCAAACACACCCTGGGAAAAGCCATGAAAACTGGGAAAACCAGGTTTGGCAGGCTCTTTGCTAGCAGAGGTAATGCTGAAAAGCAAGCCCGCTGCGCATAGGTAGATGGAGGTCTGCATGTCCCCTGGGAAAAAGAAGGGGGTCTGCAAAAAAGGAAAAAAAAAGGAAGTTAAAGCCATCTTGATACGACAGTAACCTTCTCTGTCTCACATTTTCCAGGCATGGTGCTCAGGCAGCTTTACAGATGTTAATTAAGACTTGTGCCCTTCCCTAGGGATGCACTGAGGTATTACAAATAATAGTATTACCAGGAGCATCGGTACAGACAAATTAATTAAGGGTAATATTTTAAAGATGGAAAGCTGTTGGGTCACACTGCCAGCTGGGGAGACGGGCAGGAAGGGAGGCGGCGGGGCAGCCCCCCGGGGACGGGCGAAGCCTGCTCGCCCACTCAACGGCCCGCTTTGGCCAGGCAATGGCGGCACTTGCAAGGGCTTAGCCTGCCTCATTTGAGACCAAAAACCGACTTGCCCAAAGGCGTGGAGCTGGTCTGTGGAAAGGCTGGAAGTAAAAAAAAACAAAACAAAACAACTTCTTCCATTGCGAGGAGCCCGAAGACCATCTCTGCCGGCGGTGAGGAAGGGCTCTGGCTGGCCGGTTGGTAACACCAAGTGTTTGCTGCTACCGGCACCGAGCCCTGCTCCGGCGCGTGAGCACGGCGGCTGCTGCAGGCAGAGGGCTGCCGGTTGCTGCCAGGTGCTCGGGCCACTCTCTCCCTTCCCTGTGCCCTCACCGCAGAGCTGGCAGCTCGAGGCGGGCAGAGCTCGTGCCCTCGGGGGGCCGCGGTGTTTTGCTACCGTGCGAAGAAAGTGCTGGGAACCCCAAGCTCTGGCGACTGGTCCAAAGATGCAGCGCACATCCCACCTCTGCCCCGCTCAGTGATTTCAGGATGCCGCCGGGACCGGCACCAATGCAGACCCCTTCCCCGAAGTTGCCTGCTGAGACTCTCCAGTTTGAGGAGAGAACAGCAAAGTTTGAACTGGATCCCTTGGTAATTACGAGGTTTCCTTGCTCTGGGGATTTTGGGAGGAGAGGAAGAATTGCCATTTCCGAGCAGGAACGGGCAGTCTTGTTTTAATAATTCAGGCATGTTTGTGAGGAGAAATGGCAGGACAGGAGATATTCCCTCTGCCCTGCTCACTGCAAGGAGAGGAGGGGATCCCCGAGGCAGCCATCGCCACGCTGCACGCCACCGCCCTGGACATCAGATGTAAAGACCCGCCATGAGCCAGTGCTGCATGAATGCTCCCCACTTGGCCTGGGGAAAGAGCCAGCAGCTTTGCCAGATGTTTCACCCTGCTTTTTTTCGAACTGCCTGGTTTCAGCCTTTGTCAGGGGGAGGATACGGCCATAGGTAGACCATGAATCAGTCCGGCAATGATCGCATTCACAGTTATTTTGGGAGACCAACTGTTTGCATGTCACACCGTTCCTCGCGTCCAAAAAGAGCCAACAAGGACAGTGGGGAAAAAAAACAGTGCCCTGAGATGTGATGCAGTTAAAGGTCGGATATGATCCGTTCCGATTTCCTGCGATTCTCTCCTCTCGGCGAGCCCGCGTGGATCCCAGGACAATGCCGCCGGCCGCCAGCGGCATGGGCCAGCGCAGGAACAATGGCCGGTGCGCCCGTCCCGTGCCAGCAAAGAGCCCTATCAGATCTTGTGAGGAAAGAGGGGGCTGGCCGGGCTCCTGCGGCTCCCAGATACGGCCGTGCATTGTCTGGAGCATTTATTTCCATCCACTTCTGGCAGCCAAGGTCCTTGGGATACTTGGGTGAGGCAACTCCTGTTGTGTTAGACTTCCATTTTCCTTCCTCTTCTTCCTTTTAAACAAAGCCATTATCACTGCCCTGATCTTACTGCTGGAGAGGGTGAAGGGGGGGCTCACGCTGCCCACGAAAGCCCTTCCCTTCCCGGCACGCTCGGCCCCTCCGTTCATCACCTGAGAGCCGTGACAGCGAGGCGCGCGTCGAGCAGGCGGCTGCGAGGCCACTAGGCTGCATTCTTGGAGCACTTTTGGAAAAGTCTGTGGCTTCTCCAGAAAGATCAAAAAGAAGAAAATCATTCCAGCCCAGCAAAGCCCTAGCGAAGACCAGACGGACAACAGACCGATGGTCCGCACGGATTTGCGGTGGGGAGAAGGAGGAGAGGAATCATGGGTCTCCAGCCACCAAAGAGGGGATGAAATGGTCTGGCTGGGGGCACCTGGAGGATACTGCGCGGAAGAAAATTTAACGGGAGCACTGGGTCACCTCTCCAGCAGGCCAGCTTCTTCAGGAAGGAGCAGCAGCACATCGCTGGAGGTATTTGAGAACAGCCTTGGCCAAGGCCCAAGGCGAGAGACTTTCCAGACCCCTAATCCAGCATCAGAAGAGCATGAGCTAAATACCACTCAGAGAAACGACGCTTTCAGGAATGTGCTCTCGCACAGGTAATTGGTGCAGGCAGTTTCTCTGCCTGACTGTACCTCTGCCTGCTCCTGGGAGTGAAGATGCTCGTTAGCTAGAGCAGTCACCAGCATGATGTACACACACATGGTCGGAGAACACAGACCGACCCACTTTTTCCATCTTAAACTCCTCAGATGCTTTTGCTCATCTGGAGCTGCTGTTTTGTTCATCACTCCTCTTCCAGCATGTTCCCAGAGTGTGCTCAGCCCTTACTAATTAAAACAAGGGTAAGGAGAGGCAGTGATCTGTGCGCGGAGCAGACATGCAGAAGCATGGATGCTGTGAGTCAGGGAACGCTCCTTGCCAATTCTTCACATATGCTTTTGTACTCACTCATTGTTTGGCTGCTTTCTTTTTTTCCCAAAGAGTTAAGCAGATGGATGGGAGCACTCACTGGATGTGCCCACGAGTACACTGAGCCTTAGAAAATCCGCTCCGTGCCTCGGTGTGAAAGCTCGTCGAAGGAGAGCAGAGGTGGGAGGGTCTTGCTCTACTAGCAAGAAGTGTGGGGAGAGAACCGGGAGGCAGATGAACAGCTATGTGGGAGACTGGTGGTCTGCGTCTGATGCAAGGCACAAAGTCCAGGAAAACCAAAGGTATGTCACGGTTGGAACAAATCCTGTTGCCTGTGGTGAGAAGCTGCAGCAGCTTATGTCCTGGGAATTAAATAGTGTGGTAGGGAGTGCTGGCTGGAGAAGGGCTTTACACAGGAGTCCCTTGTGCTCCCAAGTATCATCATCAGCGAGGCAGAGGATGGTCTTCAGCACCCTCCAGAGCTTCTGGACATGGCTCATCACAGCCTCAGTCATCTTTCCTCGTGCCCTCCTTCTGCAAGAGCATCTTTGGATTCCCCTGACCTCATCCAATGCCAATCTCCACCCCAGCTGCAGCGATGCCCGAGTCACCACGCCAGCGAGAGCAGCCTCTGAGCCTCAGCCCCACGCTCACCGTGCAGCTTGGCCTCCCCCAGCGAAGTCTGCACACATTGCCGCAAGGGATCCCGGCGTCCCCTCCTCCTGGGAGGTGGCACCCGGGGCCACGGAGCGGGCCAGGGGTCTCTTGTCTCTGGCACGGAGCAGGACGTGTGCCCGTGCCCATCTGCAAAGCAGCCCTGATGGCGGGTGGGAAAGGGTCTGTGTCATTGAACCCACCCAGAGGAAGGTGAAATGAGGGAGAAGAGGCACACGGCATCCTGGAAGCCCGGAGAAATTTCACACGAAGGTCTTATTTGGGTACCTCATCTGCAAAAGGCATTGCAGCGTAATGCGAACCCCATGCGCACGATCCTCCGACTGGCCAACTCCGATGGTGCTTAAAATGCACACGCAGAGAGAAGAACGTAGGCAGATGCAGGAGGCATGACGGAAAGAAATTAAGACTGAGACGAGCTGTAACAGAACAGACACCTCAGATCGGATCAATGTCTGCTTTAATGCAGAATATTTCTGCCTCACAAATGTCTCATCGTTTCAGGCGGGCACCGGGTTTTGACGGCGGGATTGTTCAGCGAGGTTCATGTGAAGCAGCTGGACACAGGCAGCGCTCCTGGGTTACATTTGTGTAGAGCTCTGTAAAATGCTTTAACAGTCTAGAATAAAAAGCCCCATTTTCCTCAAAATGAGGGATTCATGGTGATATTAACACTCCCTTATCACTGTTGTCGCTGCAGAAGCACATGCACCTCATCATCTGCAGCTTGCCAGGGAGAGAACGAACCGTCTTCCCACACTTCATTCCAGAAAAGTGCCTGCTCACGTTATCTATACATGCATTAAACAGGTGGAGAGAGATGCCAACGTACAGATATGGCATTAAACTCGGCCAGAGGGAGGCGGGTGCTGTGCTCAGTTACAAGTGGGCGTGCGAAAGCCGAGCAATACACCTAAATAATATTCCACTGTCACTGGTTTTCTACCCATCCCATTTCTGGTTTCTCCCAGTGACCATGGGAAAAAGCTTCAGGCCACCCAGCATGCAAATGCAGCACACAAGGGCAGCTAGAGGGATCTCATCCAAGCTGGATGATTTTCTGAAAGTAGGTAGGAACCAAGCTTCTGGTTTTTTCCAAGCTGCTTGGAAAAAACAGGATTTGGCTCAGGCCCTTGCTCTGCAACTCAACTCAAACCTCAGCTGATAGAGGCTGAAAATGTTTGGTTTGCTCTCGCTTAGAAAGACACATCCAACAGCCTCTCTCCCGCTGAAGCTTTGTTTTCATCTCAAATAGCAAGGTGCAATGAGAAAAGCCTTTGTTCTGGCACTGCGGTTTTGGTTCAAGCAGAGCCAGGAAGCACACGAAATCTCAGGGGAAGGGAGATCTTTCAAAGTTTTCCAACCTAATCTTCAAACCGAAGATCTGTGCAATACGTCTAGATGAGCTGCCTGAACGGCTCAAAACTTGCAAACCTCCTGAGACTCATCGCCAGCTCTTCCGAAGCCTTGCCTGATACTCCGCGAGAAGTGGCAGTGAGGACCAGCTCCTGGCTGAGGAATATGGCATAGCTCCACCGACTCCATTTAAGCCACACCAGACGACCTCTTCAGAGTCATTAAGACTTTCTAAATACCACAGAAATGCCAGAACATGCATCCAACTGCAGCAAATAAATCAGCATTGGCCAAGCTCAGTGCAGCCTTGTGCATATGCTGCTCACGCACAGATGTTACACTAACATTATGCTTTCAAGGGTCGGCGGAGAGCTGCGCATTTTGGTACGGATGCAAAACTGCTGGCCGCAGCTACCAAAGAAAGAAATGTCAGGGACCCTTGCCACAGTCTGACACACAAACAAGGATAAAAAAACCCCTAACCGTACAGTTTGCCACAGAGCACGTGGCATTTATCCGTGAGGATGAGACCTTTGGTACAGCAGGGGACAAGACAAAAATTCTCCAACCAAATGAGCCACACGCAGACCTGGCCCTTTCCTTCCCAAACAGGCCAGTAATTGCACATGGCTTTAACATGCATGCCTGGGAGTCTGGGAAGTCCAGCAGCAGCGTGGTTCTTCTAGTAACACCTTGGTGCCAAGCTACGTGGCCCAGAAGAGACAAGACAGTAAATGATCCCAAATGTCCCAGTACTTCCCAGTTCTACCCGCTTCACACTGCTCCTGCCAAGAGATGCTCAGCCACTCGCTGCACAGATTATTCTGCGTGACCTCAGCATCCAAACTTAGCTACACAAGACCACTAGAAATTCAGACCTCTCCTTGGAGGCTATCGCACGACTGTTATCTCGCCTGCTCCCCACTCCTCCCCTGGCCTCAGCTCCTCCTTCCCAGCACACGCACGCCAACAGCACCGGGAGCAGCGAGGCTCCCACCTCTGCCAGGGAACTCTCTGTTGTTAGCTGTAAACAGTAAATCATAGTACTTGTCAGTGCAAAGTGAACAGAAATGCTCTTTAAAGCAAATAAAAATCTTAAACGGCACAGAATTCCCCGTACTAGCTTAGCTCTCTATATCCTGAGGCAGGAAGGATTTCAGTTTTCCTTCTGAAAGCTGGATACAATGGAAGAACCACTCGCTGGGCAACATTAGAGGCCACAGGAGCCCTGGGCACAATCTGTTTGCCCTGTGAGGTTGAGTCTGACTTGTCTTCGAAAGCATCCTGGCTGCACAGTGATACACAGGCGCTACGGACATCACCCAGCGCACAGCAAAGTCTGTGCTGCCCCAGGAGCCCGCACCTTGCCTCTGCACATTTCACTGGTAATACGGACCTCCAAGTCTCTCAGGCAAAAGCATGAACGATCTGAAACTAAACTAGTTTCAAAAAATCCCTAAAAAAACCCTAGGGAAAGGCAAAAGCCTTGGGAAAGGGCTGAGTGGGACAGCACTCCTCCTGCCCCAGGGAGGACGGATGAAATGGGACCTGGTGAGCCTGCTCCATCTGCAATTCCTCCACATGAATGAAAAAAACAGGAGAAAGAAAATGACTAAGAATGTGGGACACAGAAACAGAGCTGTTTCTAAACAGGATGCTTTTAAAGCCTTCCAGGAGGCATGTGCTGGTTCTTTAATCCCCATCAGTTCATTTATACCTAGTAACTTTTTACAGCTACCCTATTACATCAGGCCCTATAGGGACAGAAGATGGTGGTGGGAGAAACTCAGGAAGTTGGAAATTTCAGGGAGACGGAGTAGATGAGTTATATAGATCCTTTCTGTCACCAGCTCTACTAGAGTTCAACTTTGGGTAAAACACTCAGATGCTTGAGTACTTCTCCAAACTCGTGCAACCCCTCAAGCCAACAAAACTGGCTAGAAATCTGGCTGCAGGAGCTCGCCGGAGATCTCACCTCCCTTCTGCTTTCAGTCAGGCCAGAAATACCAACAGACGAGCTGGTCTGATCAACGGTGAAAACAGGGCACAAAGGCGAGAGAGACCTTCCTCAGCCGCCCAAAGGTTTGTCACTACTTTGGTTTGCAGCTGAGTATCTCTGGGGGCTCAGAAGAGGTTTCACGTCATCTGCTGCCCAGCAAGGCACAGCAGTTTCCGAGGTCCAGGAGCTCTGGTTTGCAGCCTCCGCTCTGCTCTTCTGCTCCAGGAATTTTGCACGATAACCGAGCCAGAGTCATGCTCAGCCAAACCTCTGGCACAATCAAAGAGTAAGGAGGGTTGCAAATGTTATTAATGCTGCGCACACGCACTAGACTTCGGAAACAAATTCCTCTGAGAAGTGCGTTCAGGGCTGTCAATTGGCCTAGCCCAGCGTGGAGTCCCGCTCTCGGCTCAGCAGCCCCGATGGGGTGAAGAACACCTCCGCCCAGGGCACAACGCACCAGGAGGACGTGAAGGAGGAAAACTCCCCTGTGAAATGCCATTCTTTTTGCCTTTTGTTTGAGTAACCGGTGTGATCAGGCCTGGCAGAGTGCAAGCAGAAGTCAGCCAGGAGGCTATTAGCAATATTTATTTCAAAAGAAGATCTTTGAGAAGCAGGTACCACCTGTCCTACAGGGAACAAGCCCTCTCAGCCCACTGGAGGGCCACGTGCAGAATATCCCTTGCAAAAACGGGTCAAATTCAAATTAGTGGCAATTTCCAGAATGTCTATTAATTTACCTAAATGCAGCAACGCTCAAACTCTGCCTATCCGCATTTCTGCACCTCACGAGGAAGAGCTGCGGGTAAGGATCAGCGCTGAGGCTCCATCCTGGAGAAAGGACAACCAGGGTACTAAGCCCCCAGGCTGCTGAGAAAGTGGGAATGGTCCCTGGGCACAGAAGTAAACACTATCTTTCTACTGTCAGGAACGATACAGAAAAAAGGGAGGAGTGTGGGAGAAGGATGCATACAAAAAAGCAGAGAGAATGTAGAAAGAAAGAGGGATGGGATAAAGTCAGCAGGGGAAGGAAAGACAAAGAGGAGGAAAAAATCAGAGGCAGAAGTGAACAGAAAAGAAAATGTGAGAAAGGCTGAGAGTCTTACAGGGAGCAGCTTTTCCCCCACAGCCCAGCAGTACTGCTCAGTTGTCTCCGTCCCCCTTGCAGAGCAGCAGGAATGCCTTTTCCCACTAGCACCATTTTGTTCTTGCTCTGGTTTTTCCTCGCCTGCTTTGTTCTTTCTCCTTACAAGCTCTTGCTGAGGGTAAGCGTTAATTCTTTCCAGGTGCTCGTGTCTCGCCATCCTGCCGTTCCCGTGCGGCTCCCCGCTCTCCCTGCCACGGCGGCTCCCGCTCAGCTTTCTCCAGGCAGACTCTGCTCCACCTCCCCATGGGGCAACACCCCGGGAGCCCTGAAAACAGCCGGCTCTTCCCAACCCTGAAAAAATCAGACCTACATATTGCTTTGGGTTGCAGCACTCGGCTTTGCTGCGATTGCTTTCCCATGGAGAGGTCTGTGTTCAGAGAGAGCACCCTTCCCACCCGCTGCAGGAGGGGAGCCTCCTGGCCACGGGGGTTACAAAGCCTGTCGGGTTTCGCTTACAGCCTGAAAGCAGCGTGGACCATTTCCCTTCTGCAGAGGTGAAGCCCAGCGCCGGGGGCAGCCTGGCAGATCCACGGGGAGATTTCTGAGAAACTCATCCAACAGCAAAACTCGTAACGCGCTGCAAAAACGGGCTGGAGATCTTGGGAGATGAGATCTCAGCTCCCCGCTCCAGGTGAACACACTCTTGTGGGAGCTCTGCAGCTTCTGGACAAAGCTCGGAAGAAGCAGAGAAGCGATGTCAGGCCAGGAAATAACATCAATTTCGGTTAAATGCTTTGGCATCTCAGTAGAAGTTTTTTGAGGAGAAGGAATGGTTGCTCAGGTTGTGGGCAGCAGTTCAGGACACTCACAAACGGGTTCACGTGACTCTAATAAAAAGAAGCCCAAGTCAAATCACAATAGGTGGTCCACGATATAAAATCCATGGAGCCAACAGGTAGGTGACGCACAGGCCCTCTTTCCACCAGCCCAAAAGGGCTCAGAAAGACTGGCTGGTGTGAAGGACAGGTCGGAGGAAGCTGCCCAGAGCTCAGCAGAGCCTCCTACCATTAGCGTATCTGGACGTTTGGAAAGGAAGCACAATAAAAAGACCACTTAAACAACCCATCGGCTGAACAGCTGACAAAGCCAGGCAAGAGGTCTGCCAGCAAGTTGGGGTCTTAATGTGTTTGCTATTCATCAGCCTCCTGCTTAGCTCCTAGCAAGCCGGCAAGGCCAGGATTCAAAGGTGAAATACCTGCATCTGCTCCCATCACGTCTGCTGCTTAGTCCAAACATTTATGTTTCTTGGCATATAAAATAAATGGGGCATGTTCCAGGGAAGCCTGTCAGTGCAACGGCAGGTACACTTTATGACGTGTGAGCATGACTCCCAGTGCACGGGTCCAGGACTGGGGGAAAAGGGAGCGGAGCCTCCTTGCAAAGCAGATGACCCCTTGCCGCTCACTTTATTCGCCTCTCCAACAGACAGACACAGTGCAAAGGAGAGGACATCTCCTCCTGCCCTCCTAGAAGGCAAATGCACGTGGGGTCAGTTGCTGTGTGGGAGAGAAAAGCCTTGATGTGCTTGGCTGCCAGGACGCACAGCGGCACCTTTCCCCATCTCCATGCATACACCCCTACCATACGAGCACCCCCAAAGCAGCAGTCACCCCGCAGCCTCAGTTGTACGTTCCCCCTCTAAGGGCCCATTCACAGCAAAAAGGAGATCCCACAGAAAACGTCTCCTGAGCCCGGAGAGGGAAGAGCTGTCTGCAACCGCCGGCAGCAAGGGCTGCTTCGCGCCGGCACTGCCCAGCCTGCACCGGCACCCAGGCTGGAAGAGCCGCCGTCGCCTAAACCACCCACCAGTGAAAGTGCCGGCGGGTGCTCTCCCCGTGATGTGAGCAGGTCCATGTCCTCCCGCACACCGAAACTCACTGGGACATTGCGGTTTTTCACGACTTGGGGGTTTCAGCGGGTTTTGAAAGACTGACCCAACAGTGAAGGTTGTGCACTGTGTTCCCAATGCCTTTTAACACCCAGCCAGACATCGCCACGGGCCTCTCCCTGCACGCCCGTGTGTTCTGAGGTTGTGAATCCTCCTCAGATGTTTGCTTCTCACTGACAAGCCATGGGCAGCTTGAGCAGCTTGGTGTTGAGATCCAGCTGCGGGGTCCCGAATCCCCTCCCAGGCAGTTTACAGCATTATTAGTGACCCCCCCATCACCGAGCAGTTGCTCTGCGATGGCTCTGCTCTCGGGCACCCACAGCCACGTATCATCAGCTCTCTTAGCTAATTTTTTAATGTGCGTGACCAAGGATGGGCAGTGCCATTGCTGGCTGGCTGTGCTGTGCCGCGGTGCCGCAGAGCCAGCCCCCCCGTGCCCCCTGCCCGCACGCAGTCCGGTGCAGGAGCGGAGCCTCCGTTCAGTGCAGGATGCAGGACAAGGCTGCCCGGAGAAGGGGATTCGGGAAAGCACGAGCAAGAGCAGCCGACGGCCGGTGAAATGCCACCTGCAGCTCGCATACAAACCAGCCGCGAGGATGGAGCCTGTTGGCATCTCCTCTGGCGTCGGATGGAGAGGGGCCGCCCCGGGCACCCACAGCCCGGTGGACTTCAGCTTCCAGTCCTGATCGAGAGCTTTTGCCACTTCTGGGGGACCAGGACAAAGAGTCATGTTGGAGAGGAGCACACAAATGCCCCAGATGCCTCGGTAATGACTGCTGGACTTCAATGATGTGCAATAGCCTCGCCCAGCTCTTGAGGACACTTTCAAAATGCACGTGTGATGGGCCAGCCATGGGCTGCTCCTCAGTGGCATCCAGGAGCCCTCCAGAGCTGCAGAGCAGCTGGGGCATCCTCTGCGAGGAGGGCAGAGCAGCTGCCCTCCCCTGGACCCCAGCCCATGGACCCTAGCACCCCAGCCCCCGGGCCCTAGCACCCCAGCCCCAGGCTGGCTCTGTGGCACAGCCCCTGCACCTTTCCCCCAGCCTCCTGGCAGCCCGCCCGATTCCTGACTGAACATGGTTAGCGGGCTGAAGCCATTTATTAATTAATTTTATATCAACAGCAGCAGCACTTTATGCAATCGCGCAACAGCGATGCGTATTAGTAAGTTGTAATGATGATGTTGACGCAGGCTCGTGCCTGGGAACAATGGCAACAATTACGGAGTCTGCTGTTGTTGTTTTAGCTGTTGTCCGTGCTGAAACCCCCAAGCCCCAGGCTCCTTGGCAAGGGATGCTGGTGGTACCAGCATGGTTACCTGCAGGAAAGTCCCCAGACATCTGCTGGCCGAGTGCTCCCAGACAGGTCAGCCCACCCAGTGGGCTGGTTGCTCCAGGCCATGGAGTTTTCAAGGGCTGTTCCCTCTGGAAACACTTTCCCATCCCTCTTGCACTGCAGAATTACATGGAAGAAATAGTTTTGAATCCCCCAGGCAGGGAACAAGGTGGTGCAGGGAGGGAGACAGGGTAACTGCCCCTAGTCCAGAGGGCACGATGTGACCGCATCTGGAAACAACTGGCAGGAGCCGCTAACATAGGAGCACGACAAAGTCAGACACCGTTTTGTGTCTTTGCAGTGCCACTGGCACAACCTCTGATGCATGCAAAGGACAATCTGGTGCGAGGACCAGCGGCAAGGAAACACTGGCTGTAGGTGAATCATCGGGGAAAGTGCTGGGAACTGCATCCCCGGGGCACCGCATGAGCCCAGCCACGGCCAGCGCAAGCAGCCACCCTGCCGTGCCAAAACCCCAATGGCCCTGAGCTCATGGAAACACAGGCTGAGCAAGGAAATCCCATCCGTACAGAGGGGAAGTCCTTGGCTGCCAATTAACTGTGCTTAGCGAAGGCATCCCATTGGCATGACACAAGCAGAAGTCAATTGGAAGCGCCGAGGACCACGGGGGGCTGCCTGCATCCCAGCCCGGCGCACCGTGCCGGCACAGAGCAGCTCCACCAGCAGTGCCGCGGGGGCTTGGTTATTCCTCCCACAACGGGAGATGCAAGGGACTGGCTCCCCCTGCTTCTCTCCGCCCAGAGTTATTTCTCTAGTTGCTGCCTCCAGTTTCCCAGGGCTTCAAAAGGAGAGGTGAAGATAAGAGACAAGAGAAGGAGAAATACACAGGACAATCCCGAGGAAATAAGGTTACTGGAAGCAGCGAGACAGGCTTCCTTCACAAACCTGTTTTCCATTTCCTCCCCCTCCTCTGAAATTATCGCCGAGATTTTTTTCCCCCCTCTTCACTGCCCAATATTTAATTGAAAACGCAGATCTGTAGCCCAGAGAGGTGTTATTCTCGGCACACGAAATAGAGATATCTCCTAGCAGCTGTCAATCCCAGTGACCTTAGCTTCTGTGCAGACTGCATGGGCCTTTTTTTTTTTCCCCTCTTTCCTTTTTTTTCCACTTTCTTTTTTCCTCCAGCCGAGTTACTGTTTCATTGCTCTCCGCTGGGACTCTGACAAGAGCCGAGTTCCTCGCAGATGACACAGAATAATTGAGATGTCCTTCTGCTGACCTTCAGTCCCTGGCAGCGCTCGCTTCCCTTCTGGTGATCAGGGCGAACGACAGCTGAGTGGCACACGCATGCTCTGCGCCCACGCAGACCTACGCAGGCACATGCGCAATGAGGGACTCTCCTTTCCTAGGGGGTAAAAAACAAAGAGGGGGGGAAAAAATACCCCCCAGGCACGCAGCGGTGCCCAGCGGTGCAGGCAGGTAATCCCGTACCAGAGACGCCCAACCTGGCACACGCACCCACGCTAGGATGGGCATCAGGCAGGGCAGCAGTCACAGGGCAACATGTGCCAGTGCCAGGCGCAAGTGTGGCCATACGTCTGTTAACGTACAGCTGCAGGGATGTCTTCCCACCGTAAGCGCAAGGAGGGAGACCCAAGCCCACGGGAAGCAGCACAAAGACCTCGTTGGCACGGATGCTGGAAAGGGATGGAGGCAGAGGAGTGGGGTGGAGCTGCAGGGATGCTCCATCCCTGCAGAGGCACCCACTGGCCCCTGCAAGGTCCCCAGCGGGTGGGAGGCAGAGCCTGCTTCCCAGTTGTACCTGGCCTGGCTTTCCAAGGCTGGAGCCTCACGTACTGCCGAGATGGAAACACGGCAGCCCCCGTGCCAGGACAGGGGAGACGCTGGGGGAGAGCGCGGTGCCTCCTCCCCGGGTAGGCTCCACTCCTGGGCACTCCTGATGTCAAAAGTTATATTGAACGAAAGACAGAGCAATTTTTTCTTCCACGGCCACTGCATTCGTACGGGAATCTTGCAGAAACATGGCATCAGTCTGACATTTCCCTCGTTGCCACAGGGGCTGCAGAAAACAAGTTGAAAGCGCAGGCAATAACCTTTCCGCGTGAGCTGGGCCCATTAGCGTTACATGGACCGGGTGCTTTTACACGGAGGAAGGAAGAGGAGATAGAAGCGCTGGTTTAGATTATGAAAACATTTAAAAGAGACGGTGATACAAGCAAAGAGGGTTGTTGGTTGTTGTTATCACTGTGCCTAGAGATAAGCCATGAGTGGGGACAGGGTTTCAAAACAAATGCAATGAGAGACAGACCCCGTCACGAAGAAGTTTATAGTGTGAATAAACACAGTGGGCAAGGGTTGGAGGAACGGCGATAAGGCAGGACGGCGAGCAGGGAGCGGCGGCAGCGGTCGTGCGGTGCAGGCGTGCGAGCTCGGGGCAGCGGCTGGGGGCCCGGCATCGCCCCGGCAAGCCGGGGACGGGCTTTCCAGCATGGGCTTTACCCTGGGGTTTTTGAGGCAAAGAGAGAAAAGGGAGGAAGGGCTCACTTCCACCGGCCCAACCGCCGCATCCAGCCCAGAGGAGAGCGGCTTGTTTGGCTGTCTCTTTAAATCTCAGCTCAAATTCAGGCAGATTTCTCAGTGTCCGTTCAAAACAAAAACAAATTCATTTCAGAAAATAGTATGACTAAAGGTTTTGACTTTTCCAGGGTTTTTTTTTTTTTTCCCCCTTAATTTTTTTTCCAGTCTACTCTATTCATCCAATTTGGCACTAATTCACCAATAGTTTTGATTGTCCCCAAAGCAGTATTTCTGGTAAATAAACTATTGTCCACCCCTTTCTCCCCAGCACTAGCTATGCCAACTTCCATTGTGCTGACAATTGATTCCAGGTGGTTTTTTTCTTTTTTTTTTTCCCCAGCATATGAAAATGCCTATACAAAATTAATCTTGGTGACTGTGGCAAAGAAACCACCTCTCAGAAACACGCCGGACAGCCGGAGCCAAGCGTGCTCCCAGGCGTGCTGAAGAGGAGGACAGATATATGGGAACCTTCCTAAATTCATTAGCTCCAAAACAAACTGCGAGAGATTGACAAGTACTGCTCCTAACTGGTAAAACCGTACCCTTTAAGCTGGAGACTGAAGCACAATGGAAAGACGCTTCCAGAAAAAAACCCACTGCCTAATCCCGGGGCTGAGGAGCGGGCGTAGAAATCCGCAGCGGGGCTGCCCCGAGTTGGGAACAGTCACAATTAATTTTAAAAGCAGTATCACTTAATAACTTTCTGATCGTAAATGCAGGTGCTGTACCTGTGTTCAGCTGAAAAACCTGAGGCAGGAGAAACACTTTGGCCAGTCAAGTTAATGGCTCAGGCTCTAAACTAGTGACTTTTAATTCCACTTGTGCACTGGATCTGGCCCTGAGATATTTCAAAGAATATTTGTAATGGTTTAAAGGCATTACAAGGTGCTGTAAGTTAAAATGGGAAATGTCTTAATTTTGGCTAGGGACCTTAAAAATACAATGAAAAGCTTAGGTGAGACTCATATGCGGAGTGGGAAACATGCTGCCTATAAAAAAGTCAAAAATGGAATCAACAGAGGTTAAATATAATGGCTGTAACTGAGCAAAGATAGTTTAATTGTCAATTCAGAGGGAAATGTCAACTCCGCAATGGAAATATCTACAGAAATTTATAGCAAGGAACTATTTGGCAAAATGTATTCCGGCTCAGTCTATGGTCAATGATTGAGATAATTGCCGCAAAACGATATTGTCTGGCATTGGAAAAAAGAGACGTAAGAGACATCTGCACTGCTAGGAACACCGATTTCCAACCTGCCCTCGTTAAATAACAAGGAGGGTAAAGAGAGTTAGACCCTAACGGGGGATCATCTCGTCCACTTTAGGGAGATATTATCCAGGCAAACAGTTTTCCTAAAAGAAGAAAAATTATTCCTGCAGTGTTGGGACGGGACCTTTTTCACTAAACCCACTGACTCCTCAGCCCTCGCTAACCACAGTCAGGCAAGGGCGAAGCGGGGCTTCCCGCTGCGTGGCCGGGGCTGGCCAGGACCTGCTGCTCCAAGGCAACCTCGCATCTCACTGCTGCAGCCAAACTAACTCGTACAGACCAGTTTTTGCTAAAACCTTTCCGCTATTTCTCAAGGAGGGAAAGAAATCTCTGGGAACGTTGCCTTTGAGAGGAAATACCCCTCCTCCCAGTCCCATGAGCCCCAGCAGGTTCCCGGAGCTCCCGGCAGCCAGCCTGGGTACCCTCGCTTGGCTTAAGCCTCAGCAAACCCCCCAAGAGAGGGTTTTGGGCAGCAGCTGGCAGGGCTGGGGAAGGAGGCTTGGCCCGGCGGGATGCACCGGCTCAATCACCGATGCCCGGCTCCCTGCAGCAGACCACAGCAGACCAAAATAGCGAGGCTGAATCAAGGCAAAGCTTCAGGAGAGAGTGCATGCTCCGGGGACCGACAGCAACACAAGGCTTCAGGACAGAGCACACACTCCAGGGACTGATGTGTGTTAGGAAATACTTATTTTAACTGCCCTGGGCGTCTTGCATGTCCTTCGGTTGCTCTTCCTGCCCTGGCACGGACCGCTTGCCCCGCGGTGCCCTTGCTGTGGATTTCCCACTGTTCCACTAGCCACGGCGACGTCCCTACAGCTGAACCACTCGTGTGTGTGCCACACGACGGGGACACGTGTGTGAGCTCGTCCCCGCAGCTCCTGTGAAGTGCAGGGAGCTGGAGGGGCTTCTCCAGCACCAAAGAAGGAGCGGGAGGTTGATGGAAGGAAAGAGGTACAGCTTGTCCTGCTGGTACAAACTCCCCGACTGCAGGAACAGGATGGGAAGAGCTCAGCTCCTGTGACTCCAAGGCCACCACAACCCTCCTGCCTCACAGCACCTGGCTCTGCACTTCTCCTGTGTGAGAACCCGCCTTCACTAATCCCCCCACAAGGCTCTGCCATTGCTAATTCAGCTAAACACCCCCAAATTGTCCCAAAGCTCTCCATCATTCCCATCTGGCAGTGTCCTCTTTTCCATGCTGCTAACCCTCCGCAGGGTACCCACGACCACTCCACGCTTCTCCCCCACCCTGCACTCAGCTCACTCCTACCCTAACCAACCCCTAAACCCATCTGGACCTTGGGTATCCCCCTCCTTGCAGGCCCCATACCCGCTCCCAGCTCCTCATGCCCTGCCTGGCTGCCAAAGAGCATCCCTCGTTACTACGCTGGGGGTGAGGGCTCAGGCACCGGCTCCACGTATCAATAACCACCCGCAGAAAGAGATGACACATCTACAGGAATAGAGGAATGCACGGAGAGCCCTAACCCCACTCCTGATGTCCCCACACCAGCCTGTCCCTGCAGCAAGAAATGGCAATTACCCTGACTTGACAATTATCTTGAATTTTCTGGCTCACGAGCAGAAAATCAGCCATCACCGAGAGCATGCCCCGTCCTGGGAGGAGAGCTGCTACGTCCGGGTGGGGACTCTCCCGGAGTGGGACCGGCAGGCTGCTGGCGACTGAGGGCTCCATCCGTGCAAAGGGGACAGTCAAGAAAATGGTCAAATTTCACCCCTTCTTGGGAGGGAAGTGGCAACAGCCCTGCGTGGGTGCAGGCACTAAGGAGCTCCTCTCTCAGTGCATTTTAGCCGGACAGCCAGGCTTCCCTGACCCTAGCACAGGCACCGGGAGGCATTAGGTGACCTGCTGTAACCCCAGCGTTATCCTAACAAGCACCTCAGTGCCTGCAGGCTGCCTGGATCGCAGGAGGGGAAACCGGGAACGCCCCCACCCCCCCCATGCTGAGCCTTTATCAGCACTTAATTAAAACTTGACAAGAAGATTAACACACAGAGGGCAGTTTTAATTAACTTAATATCGCATTCAATTTTCCAATTCGTCGCAGCCTACCAGACACCTGCAGATCTTAATACCAAACCAAACAAAAAAGGGGAGCTCGGGAAGGGGGAGAGAGCGAGGGAGATGCCTCGGCCGGCAGCAGAACTGCTCTCAAACTTTCTGCTGCTGCTCTGCCTTGCACGCGTTCGCCTCTGCTCACCCCGGGCTGCCTGTAAGTGTTTTCAGATGCTAATAGCCACTATTCCCCACTGGGCCCATTCGAGCCAACCTCGGGATGTTTGCTTTCCAAAATGCATTTATTTGTTTGATTTTAATTTATTTATTTTTAAGCTATGTTCCTGGGGATTCATGAACCAAAAGCGAGCTCTCCTCTTTACCCCGCTGTCCAGGCCGTCAAGCGGCTGTTGGAAAAGGCCGGGAGGATGGCAAGGAGAAGGGTCCTGGATGGCTGGGGCTTAGCGCAGGAAACTCACGCTGTCCATCCACCTCATGCTGCCGCTCAGGGATGGAGAAAGGGAAAGCATCGATCAAAAACATCACTGCCCCACTCCTCCTGGCTACACTAGAGCAGACAGCCTGGAACGCGATCCTTCTCCCTAGGAGGAGTGGCACACAGGGAGGAAAGAGGGGTGAGTCCAGCACCGACACGAAGCAGGCGAAGGGAAGGCAAAGAGAAAAGAAGGCATGGAAATACTGCACTTCCCTCATTGCTCTCACTGCTTTCAGAACAGTTAACTGTCTTGTAATTATGGGCCCCAAATTAGGGAGGTGTAGGAGCTGCCAGGCAGCCACGGGCAGTCCCCCGCCAGACCCACACCCTCACCTTTGGACGTTGCAGCCAAGGGCTCCAGCTAAAGACACCTCTGAGTGCCATAGCTCTGGGTTCCTGAGTTGCAGACACCCGTATGGGAGCAGCTCGGGAACCTCTGGATCCCCTGGAGACCCTGGGGCTCCTGCTAACTGGACACTTGCTGCAGAGGCTCGGGGACACCAGGCCCACATGCACACAAACTCACAGCAAAGCCAAGATGGATTAATTGCACAAATTGCCATGCTGAACCTTCAACTAGTTCTCTGTCAGAAATAGTTTGCCATACACCAAAAAAAAAGTGTTATTGTTAACTTTCTCCTTCCATTGTTTTTTCTGTGTCACCTCATGCCTCTCCCCCCACCGATTTCCTGACAACCTTGGGAGGAACAATGCACTGACAAAGTATTTTTTCCTCTAGAGATTTACAGCCCGTGCACTGAGGAGGGCTGAGGAACGAGGGTGCCCTTCTCCAGCTCCAGCTCCGGCTCTGAGCACAGCTCGGAGCGCAGCTCTGAATGCTTCACAGTGCTGAAAGGTTCAGCCAGCCTGGACAGGTCTGCTCAGTTCAGGGAGAAGAGCAAGGCTTGCTGGTTCTTCTTCCATTGCTTTGGAGCGTATTCATTATTAGATTAGGGCAAGGTAATTCAGCTCCAACCATAATAATCTCTCAGCCATGCTGTACAGCTATGCAGCTGATGAAGGGAACGCATGCAGCACTCCAAAGGCAGGTGTCTGCTGGATATGTTCTTTTGTGGTTCCTGTACGTTTATTTTTTGGCTGCCATTCTATTTCTTGATGCTCTGAATTTAGTTAGACGTAATTTAATAAACTGTTGTAGTCTGATTTTCCAGGGAGAGTTTTGTTTGGGTTTGATTGGGGAAGGAAGAGGAGATGTCCTCCTAGCACCCATATAAAACAAGATTTTCCTGCTCTTTTTCTGAATCAAATCAAACCTGAAGTCAGATGGGTGCCATGAGACACACAGAAAACAACAGAGAAAGTTGATCTCATCAAATGTCCCCAGCTGTCCGAAGCTGCAGTAAGAAGAAAGGACGTGGCGATGCCTCCTGCAGCAAGCCCACGAGGTCTGAGAGGCTCCCAGCAGGTCAGATACCCGACAGCGTCTGCCTGGGGAAGGCGCAGAGCCTTACAAATAGACCACGCGCTTCCCAGCAGAGTCTCTGCTTGCAGGGGTCTCTAATGCAAACTCAGACAGACCATAAACGTGAGCAAGGTGCTCACGGCCCGACTCTTCCGTACACTGCCTGCACATCGGTAACCGCAGTCAAGTCCATGAGACCTGGCAAACACTTATGGATAACAAATACTTGGGCGGACACCAGTCATGGGGGTGTGAGTGCTTTGCAAATGAGAACTACGCTATTAGCAAACTGCATTTGCAGCACACCTAGTATTCAGCTAGGTCTATCCCCAAAATCGCATCTCCTGGCTTTGGCAAAGGTGGGTAGTTGTCTCCTTGTCCTTCTCCTCCAGAGCAGGAGCTCAGAAGGCCAGGCTGCCTCCAAGGCCTGCCCTCCCTACCAGGGCACTCAACGTGGGCACTTCCCGGTGTCTTCTCAGCAAAGTCTCCAGTGCCACATACCACCGAGCTAGCTGAAATTTGGGCAACAGTAACGGAGGGGGCATTAATTTCTAATGAGCCCGTGGGTCCTTGTATAAACATACTTTCAGTTGTTCAAGACAACTGTGCCAACCCGGGCCCAGGAAAGCGCAGAGCCCTCTCCGGTTCCTCAGACCAACCGCCGAATTCGGGGCTTGCCCTTGCCAACAGCATTGCCTTTAAAAGGCTACGAGCGTTTGCGTGTGGCCGGGGAGTCCCTCAGACTGGGTCTAGCCCAGCTTTTATCAGCAAACCCCTCACCCTGGTTCCCAGGGGACAGCACGAGGGCCTGAGGTTACCAAAAACCCGCTGTCCGATTTCTTCCCGGATTGCGCGGGTGCTTCGGAGGCCTCGCCGTTCAACCGGTGCTGCAGCCAGGCTCTAATTCCCCTCCACCACCTTCCACTTGAGTGACTCCTCCCAACAAGCTGCCGCGCTGGCAGCACCGGCACACAGCCCCACGACACCTATGCCACCGTGCGCTTGTCGGAGAAACAACCCCTTACCGAGTAACCCAAATTACAGGGCACTCCAGCACTGAAATATAACCCCCTCGTTGCAAGCGTCCGTCGCTGCAGCAGCCTCTCTTCTTCCAGCCTGCATGACTGCCATGGAGAAGAGGTAGCGAGCGTGGAGAAGGGGCCTGGGTGATGGAGAACGGGGACGGACGGAGCCCCTCGTGTGGCAGCTGACCCCTCCATCCCCTCCGGAGCAGGGACCGAGGGAGCTGCAGCACCGGTCCCAGCGCTGCCTTGCCAGCAGTTTTCCTTCCTGGCTGGCAGCAAGGGGAAGTCAAGCAGCACCAGCCACCCTCCCTGTGACCTGCCTGCTGAGATTTCTGACAAAATCACCATTTCTGAGCAAAAATCACCATCTGATGCTGGGTTTCGGGACACAAACAGTTCCTTTTCACATATCCTCCACTTGAACGCCTACTGGCATGAGGCTCTGACTGACACCACCCCTTATCACCCCTACCCCATGCCCCACATCCTTTCATTTTCCCAGAGGGTACCTTTGGGAACCTCCCATTCCCAGCCCATTCCCACAAGGAACAGAAGGACGGGAGGCCATGCGAGATGGACAAGCATTTAAAATGCTTAATGGACAGAAACAGGCCATCCTGAGTGCGGGTCTCAACCTCTCGTAGTATTTCAGAGGGAAAAGAGAGACAGACCCTCCTCCCCCACCTTGTACCAATATGGTGTAGGGTTTAAAGGAGGCTCCCCATAGCGAGGAGCTTCAAAGCCTTGCCAGCCCCTCCCACCGAGTGTCCTCCTGGTTCAGTTCCACCCTCCACATTTAAGTGCCTTTCATCCTTCCTCTTCTTCGTCCTCATCGTTATTAGGTTCCCTTCCCCCACTCCCGCCCACTCCCACCCTTGCTGGAGACTGCCTTTGGTCAGGAGCCCAATGGGAACCAGCTGTCAGGCGTAGCTGGGATATCCTGGAGAAAACAGCTTGAAAATGCCTCCCCCCCGCTTCTCCCTCCATGGCAAAGAAAAAAAAAACCCTGCCGCAAAATGGCCCTGCAGATGGAAAAGGCATCCTGCAGGCCACCCTCCTCCTGACCTGCGTGGGTCCATCGCTGGCTTGGTACCAGGAGGTCCTGGGTCCTGACTCCCTTTGGAACCACGAACCCATCCTGTTTGTCCTCCTCCTGCCAGCGGGACCCTCCTGACCCACACAGCAGGAGCCCAGGGCCCTCACGCCAGAGCATTTTGTATTAATCCTCCTTTGTCGACTTCTTTAGTGCACCTCGCTCCAACATTGTTCTTCAAAGATGTTCCTGCCCTTCCCCGGCCTGGGGGTTGTTGTTGTTTAAACAGCAGCAGCAGCAGCCACACAAGCTGCTAGCTGTCCTGCCTTTACAGGGTGGTCTGTAATTGCTTCCTGTCCTCTCCAGCAACTGGCTTCATTTGTTTGAATTTCTGCCTAATCTCAGAACTGGAGGAGTTTGGAATGAGAGATGCTTAGTCCACGCTCATGGGTGTTTCCCCACGCTGGGCCAAGCTTAGCCAGTTTTGGAGATCCAGCCTGGTAAAGTCACAGTCCCACAACCAGAAAAAAAGCCTGAGCCTAAAATAACCCAGGCAAGCCAAAACCCGGTCTCGGCGAAGCTGGAGTCCTCGGTTTAGAGGTGCTGTGAGACCAAGGCTTTCTGTGGTCCTTGGATGCGGCAACTGGAGCCCAGGTGTGTGCCGGCAGGAGCAGAAGTGGAAAAAGAAACGGGGGGATGGGGAGAAATGAAATGTTATTTCTCAGACTTCAGAGCTTCGCTGTTCTTGGTCGTATTATGGTATGGGCTGTGCTCGGGGTGGATTTTATCCAAGCCAGTTTGCACACATCCCGCTGATTTCCCAGCGTGCTGATTTTGTGTCTCTGCGCTGGCCTCTGAGCTCCCATTATGCTGAAGCAGGAAAAGGGTATGCTGGGGGCCAGCCGCGAGCAGAGCCGAGCTGCTCAACAGGCTTCATACCGAACGCTGAAAGTTTCTTTTTTCCCCTTCTCTCCAAAAAAACGAACTTTAGCTTTTTGTTGAAATGGGAAGTGCTGTGGATAATGTCCACTTACAACAGCATTTTCCACACTGATAAACTAAAACTTTTAAAGAAAAATGCCCCAGACAGTGTTTCCAGAAATAAGAAACATCTTCCAGCATAAACCCTTATGGTCCGTCTGGAGCAGGAAAGTAAACGGGCTTTGTTCCTGGGGTCTGGTGCGTGACTGGGGCAAAAGGACAGAGACGAGAGGAATAAGGTGTGCGGTGCAGCCCCGGCTGTCTGCCTTCCAACCCACCCGCCGGCAGGACGTCCCCAGGCTGTGCCACCTCTGCCTCTGCTACGAGGTTGGTGTCGGCTGGCTCTCAGTGTTTCATGGCAGAAGTATGGTAGGTATCCTCCTATTTAGTGCCCATGGGTCACAGGAGATTTTTCCCTTCAGAGAGATTAGAAGGAAATGAAGCCAAAGTGCGTATTTCAGATCTGGGGTACTCAAATCCAGAGCCAGCCAGCCCCTAGAAATTATAAACCCAGTGAGAAAATGCAACGGATACTCATTATATCCCCTTGGGATGGTGCTTCCAGCTGGGCTTTGGATGAGCACCGGGCAATCTTTAGACAGGTCAGAGCTGGACTAGAAGAGGATGCTGCAAGTGGGAGAAGAGGTGACCTGGCGGTTTGGAGTCCCAGGCTGGAACTGCGGTGAGGGACGGACGTGCACAGGAAGGATTTTACTGGGGGGTGAGATAAAGGGGCTGTGGGCTGGACTGGGACATGTGTACGGCGGGGGAGGCAGGAGAAGAGGAGGGGCTGGT
Source organism: Gymnogyps californianus (assembly GCF_018139145.2). Classification (NCBI taxonomy): domain Eukaryota; kingdom Metazoa; phylum Chordata; class Aves; order Accipitriformes; family Cathartidae; genus Gymnogyps; species Gymnogyps californianus. The sequence continues at coordinate 1,253,359 of NC_059479.1, forward strand.
TGCGCAGAGCAGGACGAAGGCCGCTGCCGTGTCTGCGAGCGGGTACGTGCGAGTCCCCTGCCCGTGCTCCGGCTGCCTGTGCTCCCGCCGTGTGCTGGCAGGTCCTGGAGGATGGCCGAGAGCCTTTCGGCAAACCTGCCCGCGCAGAGGGATTATCAGCGAGGCCGACGCTGGCAGGAGTGAATGGAAATCTTGGTTTCTTTTAATACCCCTCTTCATTAAAGGGCCGCAGAAGTAGTGAGATGACAGCACTGCACAGAATGGGCTGGGCTGGCTCCTTTTTATGCTGCCTGTAGGGGGTCACCAGCCTGTACTGTGGGACTCCCGGGACAGAAAGCTCGGAGTTAAAGCAGTCACAAAAACAAAGACAGAACAAGCCCATTCCCGCCCCTCACCCCTCTAAATATTTTCCTGAATGGCTTTGCAAGCTGTTCCTGGTCCAGATGCATCTCACACACACATTTCACATCTATCCGCTGCCTGTTCATAGTGTGCATTACATCGCATGGCGCATATTGAAAATATATCGTCCTACTGTCTAATTTAAACTGCACGAATATTACGTGTTAGGTAATTTTTTATATGTGGCTGCATATATTTTAAATTAGTGTATGGACAATACGATATATGATGGCTTTTTAATGCCCCTTGTTGCACATAGCCCCCGTGGCAGATGCTGTTCAAAATACTTCTAACAAATCCCGCAGGCGCTGGCTGCCGTGGTGCGATGTGGACGGCCTTTCCCGTGCTGGAGTGAGGAGCAATTTGCTGGGCCAGCCTGGCTGGGCCTCGCCTTGCGGGACAGGATCAGGCCTTCGAGGCACTCGTTTTTACGCCTTCTGGGACAGGACAACGTGCAATGCTCACTCTCTAGTGCAGTGTCTCCAACACAGCCCAAGTCCCTTCTCTGCTTCCAGTTTTGACATCACGCTCCAACAGCTCCAAAACCCTGCAGGCTCTTTTCCTCATCTTGCCCTCCTCATGCCTCCAGCAGCTTAGGCACCCTCCTCCAGAGCTCCAGGTTTGTCAATTCATGAGATACACAGACTAGGAAGGATGATACAGGCTTTACAGAGGGTCTTCCAAATGAGGCACAACTTAGGAGCAAAGCAGTAGTATCTGCTTGGGTGTCCTCACCACGAGAGCTTAGGTTTGGGCTGGTGGACTTAACGTGGCCCCGGTTCCCCTTCTGCTCAGTCTTCTGGTTTTGGCACAAAGTATCACCAATATCCATTCCCCTTCCTCATATGCATTCCCTCTCTCCTTGCTTGATTACATGCAGTTCTCAATAGAGCTCTGGTCTCTTTTTCTGGCACTCTGTTGCTTTACTCGCAATCCAGACTGTCAAGAGCTATCTGTTCTCAAAGAGACGAGCTCCGTGCTGTGATGTGAAAAGCAGGGAGGAGCTCAGGTTGGAAAAGAGATCTCCAGCGGTGGAGTGCAGCTGGACCCAGGAGACAATAAGAATTGACCATGAAAGCTGCTATTGTCCTTTTACTGATCACCTAGGCGTGACCTCAGCATTAGTATCTGTAAAGACAGACAGCGAGGTCTGAGACAGACATCCATTTTCCAGGTGGAGCCCAGCGCTCAGTGCCAGACCTTTCACTCACAGAGATGCCCCCCATCCGCTGTGGCACCCTGGCCACGATGAGAACAAGCCCTGAACAATGAGCCTCAGGGACAAAGGAAGGGGAAGCTGTAGCCCTGGCTTTAGAGCACAGGAAAGAGCGTTCCCAGCTAACAGACAAGAACCACGTTGCTTTTCTTTCAGACATGGCTGTTTGGCTGCCAGTAATGTATCTGCTAGCTAACGGCTGGTTTTAAAGCGTTATCCCAAAGGGCTGCAGCCTTGCCAAGGCTTTGACGTTGGTGGTCAAGGTACTAAAATGGACCTTCTGAACCAACAAAGAGACACGAGCTGAGTGGTACCAGAAAGAGACGGGGGAGAGAAAAACATACATGGTTCTGATTACCTGGCTTCAAAATCATGGTAATAAACCTGGCTTCAAAATCATGGTAATAAACCCAAATTTGGGAAGCAATTAGAAAGGAAGAAGAAGAGCAAGAAGAAAAAGGGGAACGAGAGAGTCACCCGGCGGTCTCAAGGCAGCCTTTCAAGGATCAGTATTTGGATAAAAGCCAACATATCAGCTCTAATCTTTGGCTTTTTGTTGGACTTAACAAGGACTTTAAAATGAATCCAGTCGCAACTGACGGGCCCCATATGGATCCTCGTTTGAAACCTCCTTCTCAGCGCCGAATCAAATAGTCCGGGACTATAGAAAGCCGGTGAGGAGACTTTAAAAGGGAAAAACAAAGGCAGAAGCACACACATGCACTTACACACATGCACGTGTGCACACTCGTACACGCAGGCAGTGCATGAAGACATCAGGCTCCGTATCAGTGCCGAGTTACCGCAGACAAGTGGCTTTGTGGCTCCACAGAGGGGCTGTCTGTGACCATGACGATACCACGATGATATTTCCCTTGATGCCACTCAACTGAGTCGTTTCCCAGACTCTGTGAGTTCAATCACATACGCATCTGTAGATTGCCTTCATTTACTGCCTTTTATTTCAAACTTTGATAAAAAAAGTATGGATATTTTTCTTCAAGTATCAAAAAAAAATTAAAAAACATTCTTCCTTCGTCTTTCTCTGAAGCTGGCGCATCTCTCATCTCCCTAAGCTACACCACAATGCGAGAACAAAGGCATCTGACCTGTATCCATGGCAACCCTCAAATTCTACACCTTTGCCTTTTGTACAAAGTACCCCCTCCCTTCGTCTATACACACACATGCATATGTACACACTCACTGTATCTGTCTACATACACATACATATATACATACATATGTGTGTGTATATAACATATGCACATATATTTAAAACTCATTGTTCTTGATTCTTACAAAAGCTTCTGTATTTGCCTCATATGCCAACTGAACTCGTATTTATTCCATGGTGGGGCTTGCCTTTCAGGTGACGGCAGGGTTAACTTAAAATCCACTGATGGCCACAAGGTAGCACTTGGTTCAAGGAAGAAAAGCCAGCGTTGAGAGTGGAGAGAAGCAGGAGTGTAATAACGATTATTGGATAACACTTGGCATGCCAGGGCTAGAACAGCTGGCCTCTGCCTTTTCATTGCCACTGCCGGCGACTCAAAGGGGCATTCACCTATTCAATCCATCAGTCAACTCAAGGGGAAAGGCATCGCATCCCTGCAATGAAAAAAGTAACAATGACGAAAAAAATCCATTTGATTGTTCAAAAGGGATGTGCCAAGTGGAAGCACTACCAGGTCACATTTTTAGCACCCCACTCTCACTGCCATCAGACCCGGATCGACTCCTGCCTGCCTGCAGCCAACTCCCCTGTTTGCAGAGGGCTTGCCCTCAGCCAGCTACAAGACCCTTCTCTGAAGCACGGCCTCTGCCTTGTGCTCTATTTGCTTTGGAAGGATTTCAGTGCTTTGCAGCAGAAGCCAGCCACCAACGGGTGTGGAAGATGGCACGTGAGAGCATGGAGAACGGCACCCAGCAGAGCTGAGGCAGGGCTGGCAGCCAGGAGCCACAGCACGTGAGGGAAGGTCCCTGCAGAAGGCAGCAGCCCTCGGGTCTCACCGAGTTTTAAACTCAGCAGGATCCTGGAGCCACAGCCACGCACACAGACCCGTTTCACTGATCAGCCGATGGGCAGCATCTTGCCTTCTTCAAAGGCTGGTTCTCAAGAGCTTGTTAATTTGGGAAAGGCTGGCACCACCCGGTATGTCATACCCAAAAGGCTGCCAATCCCCGAGATCTTGGAAGATACCGAAAATTTGCACAATAACAATCGTTGGTTTTGTAGTGACTCTGCAGAAGCAATGAGTTCCACTCGGGGAGGGAACATTTAGAGCTGCCACAACTGCATCCCGTAGTCCTCTCTCAGTCCCTAACAACGCCTTCCGCCCCGAGGGTGAAAGGACTGGGTACTTTAACCCACTTCTCCCCAGATGCACTACCACCACTGAACCCTGGGGAAAAGGGAAGGCCTTCTGAAAAGCAGGAGCTCAGCTCTGCTAAAGGCACTGACCAGAAGACCTCCCTGTGATCGCGCTGTGTCATGGTAACACTCCCTGGGCAGAGAGGGCACGGTCAAACCTTTCTCCCTCCCTCCCTTTTAAATGCTTCCAGTTGTCAGTTTAGCAATATAAAAACAGCTGAATTGTGGTTATAGACAATGAATGATGCAACAGAATACCTCATGCAGACATAGAAGATTTGCTGCTCATTTCTCTTCAGCAGGAGGGCCGTATGCATGGGACCGGGTCCAAAGTTATTGACGTCAACAGAAAGACTCCCATTGACTTCAATGGGCTTTCATTGGGACCATTATTGCCTGTGAGAAGCCACTTACTGGGAAACCAAGGGAGGATCTAAATTTGTGTAGAGCAAACATAATGTAGCCTTGGTCCTCTGCAGTACCGAGGCATGGCCCATGGAGACTGCATTTCCCAGCATGCTATACTCCGTCTTTAGCCATCAACAGTAATCTGACATGCTGAAGTTCATCCACAAAAAGAGGGCTGATGTTGCTGCTCTTTCATCTAACCAGAAACAAAAATGTCTGAAACATGTAGCGGCACAGTCATGCTTTGCTTCATTGCTGGGCCAAGTTTTCACAGGAACGGCCAAACTGTCATGCCAAAACCATAATTACCCTGAAGGTGAAAGCGATGGCCGGAACGGCTGGGAAGCAGGACTCCTGTCTCTGCACCCTCGGCCTCTGACAAGCCCCACCGTTTCCTGCGCCTCGATTGCTCCATTAATAAAGGACATCCCTCGGAGGGCCATGTGATGTCTCGTTTCTGCATGCAGCAGTGAAAAGCTCCTAGTGGAAGGACGCTACTGGGACTCCCATAGCTCCAGTTACGGATTTACTGCAGGGGAAGCATGACTCAGCAGAGCGTCCTCAGCGGAGAGACACGGCTCGCAAGCCAAACTCCAGGGACTGCCTCGCCATTTGGCATGATCCCCCCTCACTCTCCGGAGCAGGACCATCCACAGGTACTCCCTCTTGGAGTCTCATCCCTCCCTAGAAAGCTTCTCCCTCGCTGGCCAAGCGCCTTCCAGAAACCAAGCAGCTCTGCGTGAATTCGGACTGAAACGGTGCCTGCATCCCCCAAGTAAGACTCCCTACTTTTTAACTTATTCATCTAGAAATTGTTGAGGAACGTCTTATGCCCCAGGCTCTCCTTCTGAGCTACCAGCCACCCGGGTGCCGGCTCTAGGCACCACTGAACTTTGCTTCAAGACTTCGTATATCAAAAGATGCTTGAGGTATTTGGGCCTGTAGTTCAAATTCCTTGGCCCCCTGAAATGAAGCCTACAAGCTGTTTGACACATGGGGATGAAAGGGGAAGCAGAGAAGAGAATGCTAAATAAAAGGACCAGCGTACACCAGTTCCTTTCCTCAGCTGGGAAGATTTGGACACGCAAGCAGAAAAGAGAAGCTGTCTTCTCCCTGCCCTCTGCTCCATGACCCAGACTCCCCCACCCCGCCAGCCTCCTCCTCCGTGGGGAGGAGGTCCGGAGCGAGCAGCATTCCAAACACCCCGCTGGTACCATGTTTATACAGCGTGTCCTCCTCGCCTAGCTGCTCAGAAACAGCCCTAGAACAAAAAAAGGAAAGGGAAAAACAGAGAGAGGGAAGAAATGAACAGCTTGGGCTTTTTGGCCAGAAAACAACATTTTTTGTTTGTTTTTCTAGCAAAAAAGAAACCCTGCCAGAGATTCCCAAGTTTTCAGATTTGAAGGTGTATCTTGAACTAGAGACAGGGAACTGGGTATTTGGTTTATTCCCTTTTCCTACATTAAATAAGAACCATCAAGGCCTGATGTTTTTGGCGGGAATAATCCTTTCTTTATCACTCCTCTGGGTGAGGAAAAGAGTAGGGTCCATACGCTTCAGTTTTAGTTCCAAAATCAAGGAGAAAACAATAGAGATGTTAATTTATGGACCTTGCAGTTCTGGTGCAAGGACCGAGCTCTGGCTCCTCTTGGCTGTTGTTTTCATTTGAAATCATGGTCCCCGGAGAATGCTGCAAGAAGCTGCTCCACACTGATGCAAAGGAATCTCCAAATGCAGCAATAGCCACAGCAAGGGCTGTCTCCTCAGACACTTCAACAAACTGGGATAGCACATGGTTTGCTGTAGTCCCTTTTGGGTGTGAAATAGCCACGTCTTTCCAGGAAGCACAAGAAACTAGTGCTATGCCAACAAAACCATGGACAACATCCACATCTCCTGGAGTTAACCATTTTTAGGGACTCAGAAGGACTCTTCCTTAAAGAAAATATTTTGGAGCACCATTAGTTCCTTTATCAGTCTCGCGTGAGACCCTCCTTTTTAGGACCCACAAACACTCCAGACATAATAGATGTAGGTGCCACTTGTTGCTGTAGACAAGGGAGTCTAGAGCTTATGAGCAACAGCCTATGCCAAATTCCCACACCACGCTGCCAAAAATACTTTGTGTGAGTCTCACTGATGTGAAATGTTTCTCTGTATTGTTTCCTCCGAACATCTCCATTTTTTGTTGCCAAATGCAGGAAGGAACATAGTACAGAGACCCGCATTTCCATCCCCAAGGTTGGAAAAGGGCCACTCTCCAGGAAACATAGCTTGGGTTTAACCACAGAACAGTATGAAAACGATAAACACCGTAAGAATGCATTCAAACATGCCTGGGACCAAGGGAAGCCGCTTCTGAAATACCCACGTGTCTGAGAAGAGACACTGGCTGTCATAACCCTGACTTAGTTGTGGGTGGTATGGTACCAGAGAGCTTCACAGCCCAAAAGCTAGCGCCGTGTGTCCGTTCCTCCCTCGCCTTTCCCAGGCAGTGGACCATAGAGATGTTCCACTAATTTACCCTGGTATCTTCTGTTCACTGCTTTATTTATATCTTGGTTCCCAGTCACGCACGAAAAGGGTTAATTAAGTGCATAGTGTGGAAATGCACGACACCGAGGGAGTACCTTGTTCCAGTCAATTCTTTGAGGTACAGAAACAACTCACATGATGAACCACACTGGAAGCACAGGTCAGGGCTGTGCTTTCCCCTGTAGATATGTGGGTGTGAATTTGAGTGCCAATATGAATTATGTTGTTAAGCAAAGGGCTGATAGTGCCAGACGGAGACAGCCAAAGAGTGGGAAGATGTTAGGCGAGCTTCCTCCATCTGTCCCTATTAACGCTTTTCGGTCCCAGGCCTCACCACACCCTTTCCACATCGAATCCTCAGCATCCACAAATTTCTGTTCGCCTTTCCCCGAGTCAGAACAGCCCCTTCCCATTTTCTGTCTTGGCCGTGCGACCGGCTTTGCTGTGTCCCTGCAAAATGTCCTTCTGTGTCTCCTGCCATCCTGCAGCCCCTGCCCAGTCCACCCACTAGAGCTTTGCCACTGGGCTTCTGCTACAACAGTCTGAAATACCTGCAGTAAAACCAAAAGCAGCCCATGCTGCTTTCCGGTTTACTGACACTGAGAAACGTGGTGCTCCTACCAAATGTTTCCCACTTTTCCACCCAGTCTCGCACAGGGTTTTTCCCACTGCCTGTGTGTTAAGGTACTTCTTTGCAGAGATCTTCTGGGTCCTTTGGTTCCAGACCCAGGGTATCTACTCCTGCTCCCCAACCAGCGGGATGAACTGCTTCATCTCTGGGCTTCGGAGGCACCATTTTGGCTCGCTTTGTCTTTGCAGAGGAAGGCCAACCTCATCTGCCCTCTATTACCCACACAAAAAAACATCTGTGCAGCTTTCATTAAGTTTATACAAGCCAAATAGCTTGGAAAGGAACTATGATTTGTATTCATTCACAATATCCCCCCCTTCATAATTGTCTATGGCATTGCACCATACTAAGACTTAATTTGCCTGTTAGTTTCTGTTCTGATGGGCCTGCAACACGCGCCCGAAACGAACATCCTTGTTCCTCGACTGAAGTTTGACTGACCAGTGCCTGGCTTAATCCCCTTTGATCTGGGGGAACAGACTGACTGAAGTTTTATTGCTACTGATTAATCCCCCACGATTCTCTGTGAGGGAACTGCCTGCCGCTTCCCCTTTTTAGTCTGCCAGTGTTTGAGACTGTAAATAAGCCTCACATTTATTGTTAGCACAATATACTGTTTTATAAGGGGAACGCAGCTGTCTGAGAAAGATCAGAGCTCTCTCCTGCAGCGTCCTAGCATCAGAGGCATTCCTTGGACCACGAAGAAGCCTAGGAGCGATGATACTAGCAGCAGTAGCACTGCTGGTGGTTCTCCACCTGTGAAGGCACGCCTCCAAAAAATGGTGCCATTTATCGTGGGGCCACAATTAGAGGCTGGCCACCCCGCTGGAAATCGGGCGGTTTGGTTTGTACACACTGGGCAGCAGCCACCTCCCACGTTCAGGTGTGTCACTCCAGCCCAGGGCCTCTGGAACGTGCCGAGGGCTGGGCTGTAGCTCCAGCAGACTCATTAGGCTCAATGCTTTTACGAGGTCCTCGCATTGCCTTGGACTTGTGACCTTGCTCGCAGTCTTCCCCTCCCGCAACAAGAGCGAGCAGGTCACAAGAAATACGGAGGACCACAAATAACCAACTTTGGCAGTGAGATTTTGCAATCTGACACACGGTTTTGCTTGCTGGAGGAAAAAAAAAATGCATTCGTTCTCCCTCCCTGCACAAGATTCTCAGGGAAAGCAGGAAAGTCAGTAAAATCAGATGAGAAAAAACTGTTAACGGCAAGATTTGCCAAATAAGTGAGTGCATTCAGTGGCCTGGAAAATGAGCCGGCGAGTGATATAAGAGCTCTTTCCGAATTCTGCACACTCAAGGAAACATTTAATACATCTTGAAGTAAAAATATGCCTTGGCTCTTGCTGCTGGCGTAAATATTTGTGTTCGCAAGTGTTGGCAAATATTTGAGACATCTATGTTGTTTAACCAAGAGCTTTGTCTCTCAGAGTCCATCTCCCTGTTTGGTCTCCTCTGTAATCACATTAGCCAGAGGAATCCTCTTGGTATTTATGCGGAGGATGGGATCAGAATCATTTCCATTCGTGCCTTAAAAAACAGGCATAAGCTTACAGAAGACAACCAACAAAGGGCATCAGAAGAGCTGACAAAGATCATGCCCTACATCCGTTTAATACTGGTACAGTCTCCTTTAGGAGATGGCTAATTTAGCTTGAATTTGCAGGCACAGGCCGAGTCATGTTGAAGGCCTTTCTTACCTCTACAGTAATTTCCAAGCTTTTATTTGCTATATCATATATAAGGGAACAGAGGAAAGACAGCTTGCCTTCTGCTGTGTTTATGGTAGCAGTTCAGGTTAGGTATGCTAGGCCTTGATGCCCCTCTGTAACAAATTCTTGTACAAAAGTTTGATGCCCTGGCAGCTTCTGAGGAAAGAAAAGCAAAACGCAGGGACAGCAGGATTTGCGGCACTGGCAGCCTGGGAACGGAGAGGAGGAGGCCTTAGCCTCTGCAGCGGACTGTGACCACTGTCTCGGTGCTTCCCAGGTCTTGGCATACAATTGGATACGTCACTTGTTTGTTTTTTTCTCTTCCTTCAAGCGCAAGTTACATTATTATTAAGCAGCAGGTGAACCAGACACCCCTACAGTCCAGTTCACACGCTACAGGGCCTGCTTGCACACAGCATCCACCTTCAGCCCTTCAGGACACAGGCAGGTAGGCTCCTGCCTCGTGGGAGGCACTGTAGAAGGCACCTACTCCATTCTCCATTATGAGCTTCAAGAGAAGGTTGCTGGGGGAACGCCTAACCATGGGGTAACTCTAGCGTCACCCAGTTTGAAGTCCACTGCGCTCATTCAGAGCCCCATAAATGCTCCTTGCTAACCCATAAATGGACCCTGCTAACTTTGCACTGAAGCTGATGAAGAGCATTTACACAAGCTATAATCCCAGCTCAGCAGCAGATGGAACATCTAAATACATGACAGTTGTTTCCATAGTGACTTTGTGACTAGGCTCTAAGGCCTGTCCTCCCCTGTGCCCACCGTCAGTGACAGCATCACTAAAAAACTGTCATGCTAAGGAACAATTAGCAAGAAATTCCTAAAAATTGCTAGAGTAGAGCAGTCACATTTCTTGAAGAGGTCAAGGAGTGCATTCAATGCATTATAGATAACTCTGGGACTTCGCAATGGGACAGTCAAAGCCTTTTGTACTTAAGCTTAGACCTAGATAACATACTAAAGATGCTGAATTGGAAAGAGATGTCAAATCAAATCCTGACAGAACCCAACAAAAATTGCCATTGCAGCAAACCAAGAGCGAGCATGGGGGGGACGACAGATGAGTAAGCGTGGAATAAACAACCATGAAACCACCAGCGCCTCATCCACCCTCTGGCAAGGACCACGGTGAGAGTGACTTTAAACGATGAGGACCCCACCTGTATTTTACCATTCTGTCCAGAAGCGGGCATACAGAAGCGATACAAGACTGCACACCAGGCTCTTCCAACCTGTTTATTCAGTGGAAGATGTTCAAGTAACCAGAAAAAAGCACTGAACTGCACTTCTGGGTGCTAACCCAAACCACCGCTGTTTTGACAGGTTAGCCATCACGGACAGAAAGAGAGCTCCTGTTCTGTGCCCTTGCTGGCAGGTTCCTTACAGCTAATGCATTAACCTCTGAATAAACAAACGACTAAGAAAGGCCCTTTCCTAACCTAGCAAAGTACAAACACAGGCTACATTCTTCGGATTATAAAACCACAAATGCAGGACACACTCCTGGGAATGGGCTCGATATGTTTTGATTCCAACCTCTTGGGAAGATTAAACAGTGTCATTGCCAGGTTAATACCTAATGACCTCAATGTCTCGAAACATTATTGCATTGCAAATAAGACTGACATTTACGTATTTCTCAGTTGCCCAAGGGTACAGAAGACACGTTTCAGGCGCCCGCACTGGGAGCATACTGGAAGGCAGCAGTGCAGTGCCGTGCATGGGAAGCACAGGGCTAGACACAACGTTAATGGATGGGGGAAAGAGGGTGGCTCCCTAATGAGCCAGCCCGAACCCTCTGGCCAGAGCGGCAGCAGCTGTCATCAGCGGCGTGCTAAAATCAATCCTCCTGAGCTGAGCCGAGCGCTACCCGTGCCAAAGGAGGCCCCAGGGAACAGAGCCATCTTCCATCTCCTCCTGCTCAGGCTCCTGCGGAGGAGGAGCAGCAGACGACCAGCTCGCTTTCTGAGCCGGTTCTGGAGGATGGCCTTCACATGGAAGGGCTTCATGTCCAGACGCACAGCTGAGCGGCCTGAAAGGCAATGTGCGTGCCCGTCTGGTCTGTGAAGCCATCAGTTCCTGGCGGCAAGGGGGGAGAGTGGAAGTCTCCACTGGATTATTGGCGCTTCTCTGTGTTCCGAGGCAGAGGGATCTGCAGATAGGTGCCTCTGGCTGCGGCTACTCTGCAAGCCTAGAAGCACAGTGGCATAGCAAACAGGAGGAGAGGGGACGAGGAGCAGCTGGGTGAAGCTCAGGGTAGCAGGGTATCATCGATGGCTGTGCTGCCGCGTGATCCCACGCTCTCTTTTCACTCTGAAGCAACACCAGCCACTTTCAGGCTGGGGAAAACCAGATGGAATCACCACCCTACTCTTCCCTGTAGGTGGACAGACTCTACCACACAGCCCACAACCCCGTGCTTTCCAAAGCCTGACGCTGCCTGTGAAGATGGAACTTTTCTCTTTCAGGCTTGTCTCTGGTCATATGGTGACGCCTTCTTTCCATGACCTTCCCGTGGGCTGTTCTCCACTGCTCCTCCCACGCCAAGCTCAGAGGCTTGGCTGGATCCTGGCAGACCTTCTGCATTCCCCAAAGCAGCCCTGTGGGCCACCGCTGCCGAGGCTGGGAAGGGCGAAGCTGAGGGACCACGCTTTAACTGCCAAACACTAACCACAGGGCACGGGCTCTGTCAAGGAGCTTGATGCTGGTAATTTAGAGGCACTCAAGAGAATAAGCATTACCAGCCACAAAGCTACCAAGTCCCTTTCCTGGTCAGAAGACCAGGCACTAGACTTTTTTGTCCCCGCCAGGGTTTTTATTGCCCTTTCAGAGGCAGGCTAGTGCAGCACCTCCCCGTGGGTCAAGCTATTCCCTGTCAAACCCACAGGGATATCCCCCCCTTAGAAACACCCCTGCCCATGCTCTGCCACCCCTGTCACCTCCTGCCTGGTTTCCACCTCACCCAGCATGCCCTCCCCGGGGGGGGGCACAAGCAGCCCCAAAACCTGCTTGTGGGGGTGACCACAACCCAGCCACATCCCCCGTCAGACAAACAGCGAGGGAAGGCAGGCCCTGAGCACGCCCGCCTGCCCCTCGCACAGAGGGGATAGGGGCACGGGCCCAGGCCGCGCGCCTGACTGGAGTTACTGCGCCTGAACCTGATGACAGAGAACTGAACTCCAGCTCTCCCCTCAGCCAATAAATCTCGCAGTGGTCTAATTTTGCTAGGAATGATACCTCAGGGAAGGCCTGTGTGGTCCAGAAAAAGCAAAGCAAAGCAAAGCACAGCACGCTTTAAAACCCCTCTAATTCTGCTCATCAGCTCCCCCCTCCGCAGCCCGCCTCCCCCTCAGCAAAGCGGCACCTTCCAGCACCTTCTGCGGGGACGCGGCTTATATAGACCACGCCAGCCAATCAGGGGGCAGGACGCGAGGCATGTGACAGACCTAACGGCCGTCTGCCGTGAGGGCCGGGCGGCGCGGGGCCGGGGTTGGCATGGCGATCGCGATCGCGATCGGGATCGCGATCGCGGTGCTGCAATGGAAGTCGTGAGGCTGCAGCCGCACACACACACACACACACACCCAGCCCCCAGGAGCACCGGCTTGCTCGCAGCCACCCTCCTGCCCGAGGACAAGCTCGGCACTTCCTCTGAAGGCCGTGCCCTCCCAGCCTGGGCCTCCTCTCCAGTTCCATAGTGCCGAATTCGGGTGGTATGAGAGCCTAGCTTTCTGTGAGGTCAGCTGGGAGCTCAGAGCGCTATTACCTGCTTGGAGAGAGCGGGTGCACGGCGATTCCTCAGGCCTGGCACCGGCTGCTTGTCGGGGGCATGTATCTCCCATCATCTGGTTTTGATCTCCCTGCGGTTTGGGAGTGCCTGTGACTCTGGCTCAGTTGCTGCCAGGGCTGGGAAGGGGCTCTCTGGAAGAGGAGAGGGAAGGGTCCTGGCTGCCTGTCACCCAGCAGTGAGCAGAGCTCCAGCCCTTGCTCCAGGGGCCTTGCTGGGACGTTCCGCAGCCAAATGAATTTGCCTTGTCGGCAGCGTGGGAGCATGGAGAAGGAGAGCACGCGGCGAGGCTCCTTCCCCTGTGCATCGTAACCAGACATTAATTCGAGGTTTCTGCAGAAGACAAAGAGAGAGTTGTAGCTCTGTTTCATTTGGGGGTGGGAGGAGGCACTGCATCCAGGAAGCACCCTCCCCCGGGAGATAAGGGAGACCTGGCCACCCACAGCCCTGGCTCGCCAGGAATCCAGGCTTCCATATGTACAAAGCTGGTGCCAGAAGCGTCGTTCCCATCGTCAGCAGGCCACCTCCCCCCGCTCCCCACCTTCTCTGCCTTTCTCCCTCCTCCTCTTCTCTCTCTATAACCAGCTGACTTTTTTCACAACCAGGAAACAATCAAACAACCTCTTCAGCTGCTTTGGCTCCTCCTCCTCCTCCCCAACACCGCCATCTCCCCCTGTAAAGGATGCTGTCAGTACTCCCAAAGCCTGATGTGCTGTGCAGTGCAAAACTGTTATTCCAGCCTCCCAGTGGGGAATACCCTCTGGGCTGCAAATACCTGTGTTTCGTTAAGTAAATAATCACACAAGATAAAATATCCATCTTGATGGTAAAATGGAGGGAGGGGAGCAAGAATGCAGACCTGGTGAGTACCAGACAGCAGCCCCTGAATCACTATCATGGGTACCGTGAGATGGCTGGCAGTTCCATTATGCGCCTGCCCTTTCTCTTGTAGGTAGATGGTAATGCTGGCACCCACAGGAGGACAATTAAATGCAGAGCCTTTAGAGAGGTCTGTGGAGGGGAGTGTTGCATTTGGCTTTTTAAAATAGCTTTCAGAAAGAGGATGGCTGGGAAATATATTCAGTGCAACTCACCCACCCTCGTTGGGAAAGGCTTGGAAACCGGCCAGCTGTGGTGTTCCAGTCTTACAGGGGAGCGAGGAAGAGGAAGGTTGATGAGCCCAGTGGAGGGAGAGCTGTTCCTAACCAGCTGGGGGGCTTTCTGTGCCACTGCGGGTACTAGCGGATGCTGGGCCCTTCAGAAAAGCGGACCCCCACTGAAGCACCGCGTGGAGCGAAACCCAGCTCCTGCGGAAAGCCCGCTCCCTGCTGCCACTTTCCCAGGGCCACTGAGCAAGTTTATGCTGGAGCCAGGCATTGATCCCAAGTGTCCTGGCTTGCTGCCTGCGTGCTCTAACCACTAGACTGTAGTGCTGCCGCCTCCCCTGCAATGAGGTCTCGGACGTTTTATTGCTCACCTGTTTGGGAGACTTCACACATTCAGCATCGAGGCTTATAAACCTACTGAGAAAAGAGAGGAAGGGAAAAGGTGAAGGAGGAGTTCAGCCAAGAGTGAAATACTCGGGAGGTGTTGGAGCCTTGGGCCGGGCCTTGCCAAGGTTACCCAGGTCCATCCCAGACCACGGGGGAGGCAGGCAGGTAGCTTGCCCATGCCAGGATCACAGGGAGGGAGGTCTCGGGTCACCTGTGAGACTGTTGTGATAGCCAGGATGACTGGTGCGGGGCAAGCAAAGGATCGTGCCAGGTACAGGTAGAGGTGATGGACAGCTTGTTGCTGCGCCTAAGATTGTGAACTGGAGGTTGGATCAGGGCTGAGAGTCTCCTGAATTCATTTCTCAGTCATTTATTCAGATATAATTGCCTGTCTGCCTGTCTTAAAGCTAATGACTGGATGTGAAGATTTCCAGTTAGGGTTTGTGAGAAGGTAATTACATTGCAATCTCACTCTATGACTATTCCTCGAATGAAGATAAACTTGTTTGAGTAGGTCTGCACATCGCAGGAATCAGTTGTATTACAGAACCCAGGCATGGCAGGGGAGATAAGGAATGTTTTCGCTGCTGCTTTTTTATCTGCTGACCTATTAAAAGCTTTTCTGTCCGAAGGGGGTGAGGAGCAACCAAAGGGGTTAATCCCACAGCTCCTCACCCCTGATGAACGTGATTTAAGTCTCCTGTTGAGACTTGGTCACTTGGTTGGGGTTTAATGGGTGCTCTTAACTTCCTTTCTAGTAGGTGCTAGTTTGCTTTATTGAGATGCCCCGAGTTGAGCTCCAGTTCCATGAGACTGACAGACTTTACCAAGAGGGACCCTGAGATAGTGTGAAGGGTATTGCAGATCCGGACAGAAATACAGCTGAGGCCTGGGAAGAAAACCCTGACCTGGGGAAGCAGGGAGGGGGCTGCAGCACAGCACCCATCAGCAGGACCGGGAGAGCAACAGGCTATTGCTGCGAGTTTTTGGCTATTGGCAGAGCTGGGTATCGGCTGCTAGCAGGGGGTGCTCCCAGTCGGTGGTCTGTGTACAGGCAGAGCACGCTGTGTTCGTGGGTGAAGTCTGTCTCTGGCCGGCGTTATCAGAGCCTGCAGATGCACAGAAATTCACCCTGCTATTACAGGGCAAATTAACATGGAGTGTCCGCTCTAAGCATCACCAAGGAGCTAGTAAACTCCAGCAGTAAGACATCCTTCCAGGCTTGATCGGGTACAAGCCTGGATGAAGGCTGTATCAGATACAAGGCTGGATAAAACCCTCTCTGATGTTCAGGAGGCCCTTGCTTTTTCCAGCGCTGTAGCGTGATGGGAGTCTGCATGAGAAAACACAACCCGGTTTCTCTCTCTGCGCCTGTACCGGGCAGGCCTGGGCTATAAGCGTCATTTGAGATTGCATCATTTACCAGCAGTCTTGTCACCTAAGGCCACTTCTGGGTAGCGCATATTCAACTGCCTGGCGCAGTCACGGTCCTGCTGTGGCTCCTGACAGTGCCTCGGGTGTGCTGGCTGTCCCCTGGGGACAGGAGGAGGCACCTCCGCTCTCTGCAGGCATCTCCTGTTCTGTTACTTTAAAGCTCTCGCCCTTCCTCGCAGCGCAAGCCAATGCACTGAGATCATCTCTCGGTCCCATCTAGCTGTTAAACCCCCTCAAATCTTTCTTGCTCAGCAGCACTTCATATAAATCCAGTAATGTGCGTATCACTTTGGCTGCCAACTGCTTTTGGGTCAGGAGGGAGGGGGCTGGGGGGGGGGTTATTATTACAGTCACTGTTCCGTTTCCCTAGGGGATCCCAGGAAACCGCAGGCTGCCAGCAAACGTCTGGAGGATGGAGGCATGTTGGGGACCCTGGGGAGTCAGCTGGCAAATTTGATGCACTGGGTATGGATTAACAACCCATTAGGGCAGGGGCTTGGGGCTGCATTAAACAAATCCTTCCCCTCAGCCTTTGCAAACGCTAGCGATTGCTGCCTTAAAGCAACGCAGAAGCAAGACAACTTCAGCGCAGGGACGGTGCTTAAGCATCAGGCTCGCACCATTAAATATCAGTGAGGGCTTAAGGGCATTGCACAGCACTTCCCTGAGGGAGATAAATGATTTCCTGGGATGAACCCAACTGGCCCACTCTGCGCTGCATTTGCTTGATGTTGACGCGGCCAAAAGAACACTCTTTGGCATGAATAAAACATGCTTCTTGAGTAGCAGCAGCAACTAGTTTGTCAGGAAGAGCCCCTGACTATGACAGGGCAAAATGTGTGAACCTTTCTTTCAAGGGATCGCTGTCTGAGGGGCCTTCAGGAGCAGTGTAACCACAGCTACCCCCTTTCCTGCTGCGGCAGGGAATTTATCCTGCTGGACAAGGAAAGACTCTTCTGACCTGATTTTCTCTCTTCTGCAGCAATCGTCCAGAATTGGTGGCAAAACCCACCCCGGGGAGAGGCATTTTGCCCCTGAGGGCCATTAGATCCCCGGTGGGGTCATGACCTGTTTGTTGGAGGTCCTCGAAAGGTGACTAAGAAATGCGTATTCCGATATGTGATACAGGAATCACCAGCAGTATCCTTTCTGCCAGGCAAAATTGAAAATTGAAAAGATCTGAAAGCTTCTGCTTTAGGTACAGAGGTTTCTAGCTACAGAGTCCAGCTCTACCGCTGGCTTCTAGCATTGAATTGGGGTGAGTCACATACCTGCTCTGTGCTTCAGTTTGCCCACAGATCTGCATCCTGGAGCGTAACTCACAACTTGCATGTCTCAAATACTTTGGGACTTTCATGTGGAGAGTTTTGAAATGGGAAAAATGCACTGTTACCAGCTATTTGGATGCAGATTGGCAGCACATTGAATCCAGTTCATAGTTCCTTCAATTAGAGGGATGTGTTGTGTTGAGATGGAAAAGAGAACGGGAGGAAACTGAAAACTGCTGCTCTGATGCCATGGAGTGCTCAAACATAGACCTAGCATTAAGGCATTGGAATCAACCCTGCTGATATGGGGCTACAAGTGATTAAGAAAATTCTAATGAAATATTTGCCTCCTGGAAAACACCATTTTATCCAAAATAAAACCTTTGCAAGAAGAAAAATTTAATTTACAGATCAAACAAAAATAGTCCTAATGAAGCAGTGCAGCACAGCTGGAAATTTCCGATCTGATTTGTCAAAATGAATATTAGTATTCTCTTCTTATTTGTAACTTCATCACTTGAAATGTGTTCTGTTACAATACTGTAATAAAATAAGGTCATTATGAAAAGTTGCTTTTTAAAAAGCAAGCTACTTGCAGTACTTTTGTAAATCAAAGGTATCGCTGTGAAAACTAATTCCAAACACTCTGAGTTTTCTGAAACCTGAAAATGTTGCCACAGCTCTGCGTGATGTATTTGCGAGGGGCTGGGAGAGTGGCAGCAAGAACCATAAATCCTAGAGAAAAGGGAAATCTTCCTACCTGTGAAGACAGTGAAATTCCAGGTTATGTTTTCTAGAGAAATGTTGGCTTCTCCATCATTGTGCCTCTTCAAGGAGAGGGCAAACAAACATCTGGCAGCAATAGCAGGGAGCGGGTGATTCTGTCCTGGGGTGAGGCTGCTTGGGGTCCCTTTTGGTACTGATTTTTTACCAGTCTCTTACTCTGATGCCCCTTTTCCCAGGAAAATGGCGGTGTGCCCGGGCCGAGAGCCAGGAACCCAGCCCTCCTGCCTGCCTTGCTCCGAGGTGTACCAGGGCAGACCAGGAGGCTGTTAACTCTTCTGTGCCTTGGTCTTCAGCGCCTGGCTTCCCAGATGGGGTTTTTGTGATTTGCAAGGGGCTTAAATTCTGAAAATGTTTTAATATCACTGAGCAGGCAGCTGAGGAAAGACTCGATCAAAGTATAAACAAATTCTAAGCGCCTAAATCAGGAGAATGACACAAACTAACCCACCCCTTGAAGTGCCTGTGACCACAAACCACATCACTGCGGAAAAGGAGACACACTTTTCTTTTCTTGTTCTAAGTCATAAAAATTACTTACCAAGGTGACAAATTTATGGCTGCAGTAATTACATGATTACTTTATTATGTGCCACCAGCGTGAGAAAATATATATTAAAAAGTCACTTACGTCCAAACCAAAAGGGCCAGCAAAGAATCATTGGAGGCAGTAAATAAATGTGACGTGTACAATTATTTACTTGGTTGGAAGCTAGAATTTCGGACTGAAAACCAGCAGTCACGTTCAAAGGCTTTAGGTGGTGGTGGCAGCAGGTCAGGCTGGGACCTGCCTGTCCCCGCTGCGATCCGGGGGTGGACTTCTGGGCCAGTGGGTGGTGGGACCTTACAGCATCAGCCTGGTTTGACTGTGAACTCTCTGGAGCAAATCCAGTCCTTGGGGTCCTGGTTCAAGGTGGGAACAAGGCTCTCCACACTGGAGAGGAAGGAGCCGCAGCTCGGTGCTGGTCACCGTTCCCCCAACCTTTCCCTTCTCCCAGCAGGAGCAGGAGGAGGAAGCCCAGCTCTGTCTCAGTTCTGGTCTTCTCCCATCTCGCTGTTCATCAGGAGAGCAAACCCAGGCTTGGTCCTCCTCACAGCAGCAAAGTTGCAGTTTGGCTGCACAACTAACAAGCTTTGAGGCTCCCAGCAAGGAAAAAAGGTCCAACCGAAAGGTTGTCTTGAGACTTACCGTGTTTGGCTTGTCCAGGGTGGCACAAACTGCAGCTGTGAGAACACATCCTGCAAACATCAACTGCCAGCTTGTAGGGTGGAATGCCGGCAAGGCAGTCGGCGAGGGCCGGGAGGACCGGGGAGGGGGACGCAGTGGTTGGAGCAGAGGAAACTTTGGTTTGGAACTCTTTGGTTCCTCACCCGGCCCCAGCTATGAAAGTCTGAGTGTGGCCAAGCCCTGAAGCACAGGGTGTTCCGCATCAGAGCAGCCCCGTTTGTGGCAGGGCTGGACCTTTAGCTGGGGTGCAGTTTGACACTGGTGATGGCAGCCGGACCCTTAGCGTCTGTACAGTCCTCAGAGTGCTCGAGCAGTGTGCAGGTACAATTACATGTGGTGACAAGTTAATCTGATCTGTAATGTTTTTTCTATTCTCATTTCGGTGTCTGTAAAAGTAAGTACTTCTCTCCTAATGCGCAATTTTACCTTCACCGTGACCCTCCAAAGATATTCTGCAAAACTTCGAAAGTGCCTCTCATCTCCTGCAGCAGCCAGCTTCATTTGTGACTACTATTAGATAGTAGATTTAAAACAAAAAGTCATTGAAAAATATGGGGGGGGGGTGATGTTGATTTTTTTTTTTCCTAATTTACTGCTAAGACATGTAATCAGGGTTCTGAGTGCTTCCTTTATAAGATGAGGGTTTCTCAGGGACCTTATGCATAGAGTTTACCTATACTGAATCTCTTCATTTCATGAGGGGAAACCAAGACCTCGAACTCTGATCCAGGAAGGTAAAAAAAAGTATAAAAACGATAACATCAGTAGCCTCTGCAAGGATAATAGGCCTGTCCATCTTGGTATTTCTCTTATTCTTTGGGCAGGTGAGGCAGCGAGCGAGCCAGCACCAGTTCCTGCTCTTCATGCCTCCACGATGCCCTGCTGCTCAGGCTCCCAGCGCTGCAGGGGAAGGTTTAAATCTTCCCCCTGCCAAAAACTGCCTTCTTTCAGAGACAAACAGCCTCTGGAAACACTCCTCGTCCTGATGGCGAAGCTGATTCCTAAACCTTGCATTAACATACATCCAAGTCTATCACTTGAGCTTAAACTAAGCTGACAGATTCTGTCTTCAATATATGTGCAAAGGCTTTGATTTCAAAGGAGCTGCTCAGTGTGTGTCTAGATGGGCAGAGAATAGAAAAGTTCACAGCGATGTCGTGGTGAAGACGCAGACTGTTGGGCTGCTGATCTAGATGTTTTTATTGCCCTTTTATGGTGGTTTCACAGGGTACTCTTTTTTTTTTTTTTTTTCTTTTCTTTCTTTTTCTAAGGGGATTTGCTTCATTTGTTGGTTAACTGACTCTGGGTAAGGGTGAGGATGGTCTGGAGGCTTTGGCCTGGCAGGCTGCAGCCAGGGCGTTGCTCTGAGCTGGCTGAGCTATCTGATGCTGTTGGTGCCTCAGGTCCCAGCCTCAGAAATGCACAATGTCCTGTCACAGACAGGCAGGGCTGGGACCAGAAAGGAGCACAGGGTGGCAAAACCCAGGGAGAAGGCTGTGGGAAGCTTTAATTACCTAGTTGTCCCAGGAGGTCCCAAGCGCCCCGTGTACTAATTGCTAATAAATGTTCATGCTGAGTAGCTTTTATTTTTCCAGTGAGATGGAATAACAGCAAAAATATGTGAAAGTCCCTGGACTTCAAGAGTGTGTTTTTCTTTCATTTATATTTACCTAATTATGCTGTCATAGACTGCTGAAAATTATACCCTCAACCCCCTCGCCCCACCCCAAAAATGACCAAATAAACAGAGCAGCAACTCTGACTGTGCCAGACAACACAGTCGGCGATAAAGGAGGGATGGAAGGGATGGTTCTGGCAACCCAGCACCTCCGAGCAGGGGCCCTGGGGTCAAAGACCTGCATCCAGCCCCAAAGCTCACAGTCGAGTGCCCCTTGCCATAAGCAGTGCTGTGCTCTGCAGGCAGATCTGCTCAACTCCTTGAGGAACTCAGAGTAAGAATGGAGAAGGTAAACCAAGGGATTTATTTGGGATTGGCTGTGTTTTCTGGGTGGTACCTTGGCTGTTCCTTCCTAGCCTCCTGATGGCATGCCACAAAGCGATGTTCTTGCAGAGGTTCTCGATAGGCCACATCTAACACCAAAGGTCACACCTGGGAAGTCGCAGCCCACATCACCACTGTGTATCGAGTTCCCGTAGCTAAAAGGACCAGTGATGCAGGCCAGACAGAGCCCAGGGACACTGGGATGCTCTCGGAGCTGCCATCCAAGCTACAGCCCATGTCGGAGTTACATCCCAGTAGTCTGGGAGGTGCCACCCCTGCTCCGCTGCTGTGTGGTGTTTATTTGGCAGGAGAACGAGCTCAGGCAAGTCTCTCTACACCCGACGTGATTTAACGTAAGGTTTCCTCTCCGGTCGGGTGTGCAGTCTCCATCAGCCAGTCAGACTGAAACTGTTGGATGAGGACGATGATAGTTTTATCAGATTCTGGGTAAGCAGCTCACTTACCTGTGAGCAGCAGCTGGGGCTCAGGCTGGATCCCAGGCTCTTCCTGTGATCGATGCGCTTCTAATTTGAATAGACTGCAGAGGAGTAATTAAAGTGATTCTGTCAAATTAAGCTATGGAATGAGGGGCTCAGGCTTCAAGTGGTCAGAGGAGGGAGATCTCAGGCCAAATCATCGATTGCTGCGTTTGTACCTACTTCGTGCAAGCTCTCGGTGGGACACTGGGCAGCCTGCTCCCACAAATAGTTTTTGCTCAAGGAGAGCATGAGAGAAAGAAGGAGATGCGGAGATGGTTGTGGTCTGTACCACACAGGATTCTGTAAAACCGGGAGGGAAGAGAGCAGAACTCGGAGCAGAGCTCTCCATCACAGGGCTGCGGTGCCTAAGACAAGATCGCACAGTATTCAGATGAGAATGGAAGTGGCCCGATTTTGGCTTGTTTAAATTACTGCTGTCTCCATGTGTATTCTAGCAAGGCCTGGTTTATAGTGATCCTAAACCAACAACATAACTGTAATTACAACCTAAACTAATCAGCGGGGGAAATGGCTGTTCCTTTATTGCCGTGTCTGGAGAATCCATTTTTAGTCTGTTGTGCTGAGACCATAAACTCCATAAAACAGATCTGCTCGACGGGCTGGCTCGGCTGCGGTGGATTCAGCACTGGTGGATGACTGTGCTGTGCCAGGTGGGGACTTCTGTCCGTAGGCTGCCGCGCTGCTCTGAAGGGGATGCACGTGATGCTCTAGCACGGTTCAGTTTTCATTTCCGAATGGATAAGCAGGGGCATGGTCATGCATATCCCGTCTCCTGAGAGAAATCTGTCTTCTTCCAGAAGACCTCGTTAAAGTGAGTTGGTTGAACACTGACCACAAGTAAGGCATGTCCTCTTCCAGAGGGATATGGAGATCTCCTGGAGATGGGTGTGCTCTGTCGCAGGGTGAGGATGGATGCTGTCTCTTCAAGGGATGTGCCCTGCGGAGTATGCCGTGCTCCCGTTTGATTTTCCTCCTAGTTTGCAAAGAACATGACAGGGCAAGCCTCTGGTTTTACAGATACTTGGGTGACAGGAAAATGCAAAACCCCAATCTTGACCGGGGTTTTCCTGTGTTAATTGGGTACAAAATACTGGTTTTACTCCTCCGTAGTGTGGATGAATCACAGTTCCAGCCCAGGAGATCGATTTCCACGTACAAACATAGCCTAAGGTCTCAGGATTTCCTCCCTTTATTGCAGCTCTGGCCAATTTTGTTCTTGAGATAGAAACTGATGGAGAAAGGAAATGTTAAATTTGTGTGGGAGGTGACTAGGGCCTGTTCAGAGCTGGGCTGAGGGTTTTGCAGGCAAAGCCGTAATTGCCACTCCAGTGATAACAAGAAAGCATAAGCACATCACATTGGCTTCAAACCCAGTCAAAAATTAAGCTTGTTCTAAAAGAGCTCCATTTCATCTAATCTACTTTGTGGCCTTTATCTTGCCAAGACCGGGATGATTGCAGCCCACCTCAGTACTATATATATTCATTTTTTGCTGTGACAGGTTTCATATAGGTGACAGCTACCGAAGTGGCCGTGCAGGCGGGCTGGAAGTGGTGTTGCAGGTTCTGCCGTGTTGCTGGTGCACCTCTGGCTTGCCCTGAGAAGGGCCGTTCCTTTGGCGAGCAGGGAGCAGTGCAGGCTCCTCCTGTTCGGCGTGGAATATGCAATTTGCTTTTCTGGTTTGAGATAAGTAAGCATCTGTCTAAATATTTGCATGATTTTCTTCAATGCAACTAAGAATTTCTTACGAGCCTTGCTGGGTTTTCTCTCCCCGGAGCCGGGTGAGGCAGGGAACGCTGTTATTCTGCCGATGACCGTGCGTGGTGGTACCCACTGCATCGTGCGGGTGCAAAGCAGCATCTCGCCCCGCCGTGCCTGCGGGTGCGGCTGGGCTGCGCATCTGGAGCAGGGGAGCGCTCCCTGGTCCCCTGGCATAGGCACAGCCAGCCGGGCAAGTCACCGTGTCACCCCCCAGCATCACGTGGATGCTTGAACGTGTGCTCCCTCGATGCCTTTCAAACATGTGGAATGGGCTGTTGAGGGTAATCTGGCTGCAGGGCGCTGCTGCTCCAGGGATCCTCCGCACGGATCTGCTGAAATGGCCTCCTCGGTCGGAAAAATTCACCTGCTGAGCCTTCCAGGTGTCACCCGGGGCTCTGCACAGCGGTCACGGCTCAGATGGAGCTCCTCCAGGGAGGAGCTGATGGTCCCATCAGCTGCAAGGCGGGCCCTCGCCTCTTCCCTCTTCTTCCGGAGCCCTTATTGCCGAGGAAAGGCGCTGCCCCTCAGCCGCTGGTACTCGGATACTGTCAGCACATCCAGTGTTAGACTGCACATTTTAAATAACATTTAAGTCAGCAGAGTGTGTAGTACGGTAACCACAACTGTGTATATCACATAGATCTATAAATATAGATGTGTGTGCATATATATATAAAGAGAGAGAGAATAGACTTGGTGAGGAAGAGTACAACCAGCAGTGGGATCACAGTTAAAATCCAGTGTATTGAAATCCATTTAAACCACAAAGTGCAACAGGAAGTATTATAAATACAACAGTTAGCTATCACAGCCCATTTTGAACGGAGCTTTAGGAAACCTTGCCCGAGTTTCTTTATGCATGTGTGCCATGCAGCTTAGGAGACGTATATTCGTTTCTGAAAAGCCTCGGTATTTTTTCCACGTGCTCCCTAGCAGCGCCGGGGCGCAGCGCCGCAGAAGCAGGCCTGGCACCGTATTGGATTACTAAAGCATTCCAGCCCCATTCTCACCCACAGAAATGGTCTGGTTCCCTGAAAAATTAAAACCACTTCGCTTTATTTCTGCTCTTACGATCCCCCGTCCGCCCCCCTCTGCCTGGCTGGGCTCTGCCACGGGGACGTGCGGGTTTGCAATATTGCTGCCGATTATCCATGCTCGCTAATGACACAATAGGCAAATTACACGTCTCCCTTCCTAATGAATTGGGATTGATGGCGATGGCGAGCTACGAGTGCAAAAGCAGCGAGAACCTGTCAGGGTGACTAGACCGCTGCTGTCCTCAGGACAACATAAGACGGCAGCGACCTGCGGCCCTGCGGGTAACCCTGTGACACCTGACATCATTTTTCAGGCACTTACAGTTTCTGAGACCTCATTCTTCTCCTTCCCCCTCTCCCTTTCCCTTCCCCTCCCCGCCAAACCCCATGCTCCTGCTTCAGTGCTCCTCTACATGAAGGTGCTGCGCAGACTTTGCTGCAGAGCTATTAAGTTCTTTTAGTTTCCCTGTGGATCCTATTAGCCAAAGAATTTGCTCCTTTTTCAGGGCTCTTTTTTATTATTTTAAATGAATACACTTCAAAATATGTATATATAAATATACTTTTGCTTTGAGATGAAATTTCGGAGTTGAGGCTAGGCACACACACTTCTGCCTCTTTCTGCCTCAAAGATTTTTTTATATACATACATGTATGAAAAATCAGTTACTGAATTAAATTCCCTCTGTGCACTAAGTTCCCTGAGCAGGCTGCTCCGGGCAGGTTCAGCGCTGCGGCTCTTTCCCCAGCACCAGAAGCCTGGTTCCACGCCGATTCTCCTGTACCTGCCGTCTCTCCCCAGCCCCTCGGTGGAGCTGCCGGGTGCTGGCCCCGGCTCTGCAGAGGGGCGAGGGTGGCTGGCTCGGCCGGCTGCCTCCTCGCAGCCCAGGGGCTTGAGCAGAGCGAAGCTGAGCCTGTGGTCTGCAGCCCTGCCTCGTCGCTGGTCCCCTTCCCCGCACGCCAATCTCTGAGGCGCTGTCTGTAAAGCATAAACAGATTTATTTCCGTGGCTCTCACATCTCAGCCCACGGGTAGGGGCTCTCACGGTTGTTGGGTGAGCTCCACGCAAACCCCAGCATCCTTCTGCCGTGCACCCTGTGCCTTGCAATCCGCTCCCTCTCCCATCTTCCTCCTACAGCCCCGTGCATCGTTACACCGTCTCTCCCCATCGCATCTCCTTCCTCACACCACAACCCGTACGCCTCTCCGTTCTCCGCCCTCCCACGTGTCCCATCTCCTCCGCAGCCCCTGCCTCTCTCCCACTCCTCCCTTCATGGACTGCCGAGGCTTTCTGGCACAAGCAGGGCTTTGCGTTCAGGCTGCCTGCTGCTGCCTATCCACCCACAAGAAAGATTTGGTTGTGGTGGCTTCACAAAGCTCTCTTTCATTTTCGAGCGGCAGAGGGAGGCTGCACTTGTGGATCTGTCTGGCAAGCCGCTCCAGAAGGCGTTTGTAAGAGGCAGACACATTGCCAAGAATCTCATTATACGTCCTGATTCACGGCGTGGTCCAGCCCTGAGAAGGATGCTCTCCAAACAGCCACCCATAGACCGCACGCCGGGATCTTGGAGCTGAAGGAGATGCTTCTGCGGGGCTGGGGGGGACGACAGGGACCTCGGGGCCCCACGAGGAAGCTCCCACTCACAAACCTCTGGGAGGAGAAAACCCGCTGCCCAAGGAGGGCAGAGAAGAGGTCTGGGAGGGGTGCGGGAGGAGGATGGAGAATCCGCACCAGGCTTTGCGCGCCGCTCGGAGCAGGCTGGGAGAGGACTGCCAGAGTTCAGCCAAGGCAGACACCCAGACGGGGCAGCCATCATCAGTAAAACTCACAGCTCAGTCTCTCTGTCTTGATTTAAAGAATTTCCACGCGGCCAAGAGCTGAAGCGCAGAATTGCTCTCCCGTGAACGCAGCTACTAGCAGCTTGACTGGGTCTACTAAGGGGTTAATGTCAGGTTACAGTCAGAGATCCATCTCCATTTCAATGCTTCATTAATAATTTTGTGGTGAAACAAAGCAAAACCATCCAAGTTTGGTGACAATTTTCCCACAGTCATATGCTGCTCTCATTCATTTTCGCCCACAGATTTGAGTGGTAATGGCCTGACCACAGAACATTTCCTGGGGATTAATCACGGCTGGGAAAGGGCTGCAATGCCACGCTGTGCTCCAGGTGCCCCCAGATTCTTCTTCTTTGTCAAGAATTAGCCGGTGGTGAGGTCACTCCTGCTCTGACTTCGCTGGTGCAATTATAAACCAATACATGCTAATTAACAGCAGGGTTCAGACATCAAGGTGCCGTGCTCGCAGCAAAAGCCCATCTCCTGCCCAGGCTCGGGCTGTCTCTGCTCCTGCCCTGTCATGCCCGGCCATATGCTGCTTGCAGAGTGCCTGTGCCCCGGGCACCAGCAGGCACGGGCGTCCTCAGGGAAGCCCCTTACCTGTTCCCCCTTTGTTTCTTGTCCCTCCCTTTCTGCTCCGCGACACCTGGGCACCGAGGTGACCGACAGATTGATGGATGGATCGGGCGTTTTTTCTTTCTGAAGCCTGCAGAATATCCCCTGGTATCAGACACCCCGCTTTCCTTCCAATGAATGAGTCAAGCCTGGAAAATAAAGTCCCAGGACATCATTCAAGCAAAATCCTTTTTTCCATGCACAAACAAGAAATTCCTGGTCAGAGCCGGTGTGGGAAGGGGTGACTCCAAGGAGCGGCTCCCCTCGCCTGGCTGCCGCGCTGGG
The DNA here is from genome assembly GCF_018139145.2 of Gymnogyps californianus. Classification (NCBI taxonomy): domain Eukaryota; kingdom Metazoa; phylum Chordata; class Aves; order Accipitriformes; family Cathartidae; genus Gymnogyps; species Gymnogyps californianus. The sequence goes on from NC_059479.1 coordinate 1,280,690, forward strand.
GAGCGGGCTGGGGCCGGGGCTGGCTGGGGGCGATGCCTGGCTCGCAGGAGCCCCCCGCAACGCTCCCTGCACAGGAGCGAAGGTGTGCAGGGCGAGTACCTCCATCCCTGCTTGCCGGAGCCAGCGGGGATGGGTTTTCCCCCAGCACAGGCAGCGATACAGGTCGTTGGGGAAGGTCTGGGGCCGGTCCGCGGGCTCCGCATGGACTGAGCGAGACGGAAGATGTTTAGGCTCTGGGTTCCTCGGCACTGCAAGCTGTGAGATCTTCCTCCGCACCTCGCAGGCCTGCTTTCTTTCAGAGACCGTGCGAGATGGTCTCTCCC